>NC_045800.1:5757481-6394981 GCF_009873245.2 Balaenoptera musculus
GCAAATGAAACGGTACACCAAAAGAGCAGCTTAATTACAGGTCTGGAAGAGGAGGACACAGAAAATGTGTAAGACTGAGGAGCCTGCAGGCAAGGGGCGTGAAGCCATACAGGTGTGATGGATGCTTAAATCATAACCTGTTGGATGGCACAGCGGGAGGACCAGGCGGGTTTTGTTCTAAATATCTGCTTCCAGTGGATTTGGTGTTCAAAGATATTAATGCCCTGATGGTCAGATTATAGGATGTTCAAAAAAGGAAAGATGTCAAGATGATGTTTGCTGTTTCTTTCTCCCTTCTAAGAAAAGCACATCGGATGCGATTATTCACCTGGGTTTATAGCACACTGCACAGGAGGGTCAAAGGCTAGCTCTGATAGATCTGTGGTCTCAGGGCTGGAGCTGCTGGAGAAGGGGTGGGGGAGCACGTGATGCTCAGCATTCTGTGTGTGGGACCATCTCTGCCCTTGGTGGCTGAGGATGCAGGAGGACCATGAGCTGGTCCTTGGAGACCTCAAGGGGGCCAGGACCATTTACAAAAGAGTGGGTCGTGTAACCTTCCTTCTTCTTCTCATGCTGTGTCTCTCCTGCTGTAAAGCACCTGATCTTGTTTTGACATTTGCAGCGATGACTCAGGTGACACATACAAACGCTGATCCGATTCGTGAGGAGTTGCCTCTGTGCCGGGTGACAGAATCCAAAATGAAGGGTAGAAGTTAAGAAGGTGACATTTAATAGGGATAAGTAGAGTCATTTCCTTAAGTCCAGCCAGGCATTCGGTTCTGTTGCTGTAATCACGTGAGGCTCTCTCAGCTGCATGCCTCTCCCTCCATCGTCACCTTCCCAGTCCCAGCCATGGTCGTCTCGGGTCTCCTTGTCGGTCTCTCGTCCTTTACGCTTGCTCCTTTCCCGTTTACTCTCTTTCCAGCAACCAGCTGTCTTTTAAAAATGCAGATCTGATCAAGTTCGTCAGCTGCACCGCTCTTGCTGCCCTTAGAACAAATCCAGGCTCATTGGCAGGCTGCCCAAGCCGCGAGGCATCTGGCGCCAGGCCCCCTCCCAGCCTCCGTGCTCCTGCCCACTCTCTCTGCCCCAGCCAGGCAGTTCCTCAGACACACTGTGTTCTCTCATCTCCAGGCTCAGGAACTTGCTGATCCCCCAGCCTAGAACATCCACTGGTTCCTTTTTATTGCTGAGTAATATCCCATTGCACCGAGGCACCGCTGTAGTGATTAATGCAGCTATGAACATTCTCATGCAGATCTTCGTGACGATAGATGTTTTTCTTTCTTTCTGGGTAAATCCCTAGGATTGGAATTGCTGGGTTGTGTAGTAAACCTATGTTTAACCTTATAAGAAATTCCCAAACTGTTTTCCAAAGTGAACTGTACTATTCACATTCCCCCAGCAATGTAGCACTTGACATTGTCAGCATTTTTAGCTTAAGCTATTTTTGTAGGTGTCTAATGGTATCTCATTGTGGGCTTAATTTGCATTTTCCTGCTGACTAAAGATGTTAAATATCTTTCATGCACTTATTTGTCATTTGTATATCTTTCTTTATGAAGTATGTGTTTAAACCTTTTGCTCATTTCTTAAAATTGAGTTGTTTGCCTTCTTATTGAGTTATATAACTCTCTTTCTATAATATGGGCACAAGTTCTTTGCCAAAGTGTAATGCACATTTTTCTTCCAATCAGTGCTTGCTTTTTCATTTTCTTAATGGTATTTTCCAAAGAGCAGGAGATTTTAATTTTGATGAAGTCCAGTTAGCAATTGTTCCTTTATGGTCAGTGTTTTTGGCATTTTTGACTACAAAATATTTGCTACTCCAAGGCACGAAGATTTTCTCTTATGTTTTATTCTGTAAGTTTTATAGTTTTAGCTTTTACCTTCAGGCCTGTGGTCCATTTCAAATTAATTTCTGTGTGTGGCATGAGATAAGGGTTGAGGCTCCGTGTTTTTCCTAAATGAATAGTCCAGTAAGCTTGAGGATTTCCAGCGACCGAGATTGGGAGTGATGCTGGGATATGCATGCGTCCATGGAGAGGGGTACTTAGCGAGGGCTGGGGGATCCCGGATGCTTACCTAAACCCAGCCACACACCTCCACTTTTATCTCTGCCTTCATGGGTCTTCTGCAAAGGGTTTCACTTGAACAAAGGGTCCCACATCTAACAATGTTAGGATTCTGTCTAAACCCTAAGTTACAGGGAAGGCTATAGTTTGCCCAGGCGAATCCTGCTAGAACTGGAGCTGGAGCAGGTGTCCTGCCACCTGGACTGAGCTTTCCCCACCTCTTGCCCTTCCCCCAGCCCCCCACGCTGCTTCTGGTTGACAGCTGCTGGAGATTCCACAAAATCCCTTACTTGCAGTTGGCCTTTTCAGCATTTTAAACATTGAAAACGGGCAACCCATACAGCAAATAATTTAGATACTCTTTTTCTGATGCTGTCACTTGCAAGGGAGATAAAAGATGGCTTTGTCGGGAGGGGTGGCAGTTGTCCAAAGGCTCTGCAAGCACATTCTGAATCTCAGTGGAAGAGCCCAATCTATCAGTCAATGTGGAGCAGAGGTCTGCTTCCTGGGTATCAATTAGGAAGTTTTTCCCCCACTTCCTGAAATGTGGCCTGACATTCTAATGAGCCACTTGGGTTTCCAACAACTCTGCATTCTTGCCACCTAACTAATAACCGTGAGTGCAGGTGGGAGCACAGTGAGGGCTGAATTCCCAGGCTCACAAGGCCAGAGGGTTCCCGAGTCCTGAATGAGGGCTTTTCGATGGCAAATTAGAACTTGAACGTACTGGTTTTGCAAGCCACTCCATCCGGTTCCTCTCCCTCCTGCCCCTGAAACCACAGATATCCAGGTCATCGGTGACGGCCATGTTGTCATATCTCCGCCCGCCGTGCCCCCTCCTCAGGAGTGGCTGAGACAGTGGGTCACCTTCCTCTTTTGAACCCTTTTCTGCTCTAGCTTTCAAGGCACTCAGTCACCTGCTGTTCCTTTTCCTTCTCTGTCTTCCTTGATGGCTCCGCCCCCTTCCCCAGACCCTACCTCTGGGTGTGGCCCCGAGCTCCATTCTCTCGTCCGCCTGCTTGTCTCTGGAGTTACATCACCTTTTGCCTCGTGGTGTTCAGCACCATCCAGGTGCTGCTGCTGGGCTCTCTCACTCACAGCTTCCATCTGATTTTCTGTGTCTACACCTGCCCAGAGGACTGTCCACTTGCATCTCCTCTTGGGTGGCAACGCACACTGGCACCTCTGTTGATTTCCCCTCCAAATATTGCCACACTCCTTCCCCTCCCCAGTCTGACCAGTTGTAAGCAGCTCTTTGCAGGAAAGAACTCTTTGCAGGAGGCCCCTTTTGTCACTTTGGCAAAGCTGTATTGTAACTAACCTTAAACGCCCCCATGCTCTACCTGTCTCAAGCCTGAGCACACCTTTTAAATCTTTCGATCACACAAAGCCTTGCCTAACCTGTTGGTTCTTTCTGTAGATCAAAGAAGTAGAAATGAAGACTAAGTAATTAACAGATGACCAGACCTCTTCCCTAGCTTCCCCTTCGGTCATCTCACAAGCAAACTATCTGTGTGAACAAGACAGCATCTAGAGAAAGGTCACGAGGAGTCAACAAGCCTGCACACACGCCTGCACGCAGTGGGAAGTGGTGAAAGTCTGACCCCCTATCTCCATGATTAACTGAGATTACTTCCCCTTTTCCCTTTATTTTATTTTATTTTATTTTAAAAAAATCTTTTGGCCACGCCACACGGCATGTGGGATCTTAGGTCCCCGACCAGGAACTGAACCCACACCCACTGCACTGGAAGCAGGGAGTCTATACCACTGGACCACCAGGGAAGTCCCCCCTTTTCCCTTTAAAAGCTTTCATGGCCGAGCAGAATCTTGGGACTTGGTTTTGGGATGCAAGTCTGCCTTCCTCCCAGACTGCCAACTTTCTGATTAAAAGCAACGTTTTCCATTTCTACTAACACTTGGCTCTTGAGTACTGATTTTCTAGCAGCAAGCAACTGGACCCGAGTTCAGTAACAGAATTTCAACAGTGAAACCATCTTCCATCAAGTTACTCAGGTCTTCACCCACAGATTGTAGTTGATCCTTCTCTTCTGTCGCATCCCACAATGAGTGCGTCTGTAAGTCCTGCCAAATCCTCCTTCAAAAATAGATCTTGAAAACCACCACTTTATACCATTTCTACTGACACCCCCCTTGTCAAACATGTCCTCCCCCACTGCCCCACCCTGGCGACTGGAATATTCTCCTCGTGAGCCTGTCCCCCTGCCCCTGCACAGGCAGAGTGATCTTCCTCAGCACAAGGCTGATGTCTACCCTGCCCCACCCACCTTAGAACTCCCCAGTCTTCCCATTTTGTTTTGCATACAGTCCAAACCCCTGGCCATGCTCGTGGAGCCTGCCTTCCACCTCGTCTCTGTTCACTGCTCCCTGGCCCTATTGGTCTCCTTCCTGCCTCTTGAACTTGGTGAGTTCTCCTTCTCTTGGGACCTTTGCTCTGGATGACCCTCTTGCCTGTGCTCTTACTCTGAACCTGCCGTGGTTTGTCCTCACTGTCATTCAGCTGCGGCACCCCGCCCTGCATTCTCTATCACGTACTCCGTTCACTCTTCTCCATAGCGTGGGTCTGCCCCTGGTTTACCTCTCTACGTGTGTGTTTATTCTCTCCTTCCACCAGAATGTAACCACCTGGTGGCGCCATTCACCCCTATGTGGCATCAAGAATGGTATCCAGGGCAGGTGAGATGTTGATACCTGCTGAGGTCTGCAGAGGAATCGCACAATTCAGGAGGACATTCACCCTCAGCCCTCATCTTCCCCATCCAAACTCCCTCCCCAGAGGTGACCATTGTCCACGTTTTCATGTATTTCCTTCCAATCCTTTTCTGGACACTTACATTTCTATATATGTACTTACACTGGACACATAGGTGATTTGCCTCTGTTTTTGGCTTCTCTTTTGTGTTTTACATAAATGAGATCTTTCTGTTCATACTGTCCTGTAGCTCGCATTTATCACCCAGGAGTGTGCCTGGAGGGAATCTTACCACTTCCGCCCAGAGAGATCTACCTCATTCTTGGTAAAGTCTGCCTGGTCTTCTACAAATAGAGAACTATCCAGCTATCAATGGATGTACAGGTTGTCTCTGCTCCCGTAGTTCTAGAACTCACCAGCCACAATCTCCCTGAGCTAGTCCTGCTTTTTGGAGCTCATCTTATCTTTTTCCACATGGCCCTCCCTGCAGTCTCCCCCACCCACCCCATGCAGAATTAAATGCAGAATTAAGGTAGACAGTATCTTGTCCAGAATGCCAAGAAAGCTATTCCTGGAGCACAGGTCGTCTAACACTCCCAACCTACTCCCCCCCCCACCAAACACAATGTTTGAAAACAAACAAATGAAAAAGACTTTTAAAGACTACAAGGTAGCAGAGAACATAATGTATGATAGGAAATAAATAATTTAAAAATACTATACATCTTAGAAACCATGTTCCTGATGATTTTGAGCTAGGCTCACCCTATGATTTCTCACCATCCTTTCAGCATCTGTGGAGAGCAAGCTCAATGCTTTCTCTTGTTCCCACTGGCTCCCCCTTGGAAATCCTCTGTAGTTTCCTCTTGGCAACTCCTTTTCTGATGTAGATTAAGGACTGGGATGCATATTACATGCCTCACACTTGTGATTCACAAGGGCTTTTTTACTTTAGGTTCTGTAGCCTCTATAGCCTCAGCCGGACTGCGTTCCAAAGATCTGTGATCTGGTTGGGACCTAAAAAATCATTTTAATGGCTCCAACATGTGAAAAGAAAAAGTATAAAATTAATAACTGCTTAATTAAATGCCTACAAAATATCACATTATGTCAACTAATCAACCATCTCTCCCCTCACCTCTTAAAGTTCTATGGGGGCATTTTAATATGTTTCGTAAAATGTAACTCACAAAAGCCTTAAGATGCTCTGGATCCCATCTATGCTTTCAAACATTAATTATCCAATACACGATAAAAGTGGCCAGGAACAGTGAGGCCTCGTTGATGCCACTGCTATGACATCACTGGGCTGTGACATCATGGGTGGCCATAGATTGATGGATTCCATTATCCCTAGGCGTGAAATCGCATAGCTAACATTTCTTCAGCTATTACAGTGGTGTGACTGTAAAAATGGATAAAAATTATAGAATCACCTTTGGATCGGTCCCGTTGTCCCGATGCTGCTGTAAGCTGGTTGCCTCCTTTGTTGATGGAGAAGAGGCCGTGGAGGGTCCTTTCTGCGCTGGCCTCTGAGAACCTCTTCATCTTGGACTTTTGTCCAGGGTCGGATTCCTGAGGTTTGTGGGTGGGTGCGGGGCAGTGGAGAGTCACCTGTAGCAGAATCTGCGGTGGCAGGAAAAACACGTACTTCAGCATTGAAGCGCCACCTCATTAAACCGCTGTCTTGATCTCCCTCTGGCTATTTCCCCCTCTCCACCTTATCCAGGAACTTAGAAACTCTCTGGAGTCTCCCACCCTCCATGTTTGACTCTTCTTTATCTTAACTTTTAGGGATTAAGGGACCCAATTAAGACAATGTTCCCTAGGCAGATTTCAAGCCGCTGTAGGAAATTTAAGACCTTCAGCACAGAAACAGAAGCAAATGGCCGTTTGAAAGGTGCTGGGCAGCAATTACTGACCTGGTCTTTTCATCTGTTATTGTTTTGAATAAAGTGAGGCGGAAAAAAAAAAAAAAGACATATCCTGGCAGCCGCACAAACCGTGAATTTACTCACCAGGGGGTGTCACGTTTGCTCAGACCACCTTCTGATGTTCTCATTGACCTCTCAAGTGAGCACTTTGAGGGGCTACCTCCGGCAGGGCTCCACAGATGCTCTTTTGCTTAATTAAAGCAAAGGTTTTACAGGCTACAGCTGCTGAGGAATGCTAAATGCTTTGGTTTCAAGACAGCGTCCTCACATCCCTTTTTCCTGGAACAGATTTCCTGTGGCTCCTATTCATTCACACCTGGATATTGGTCCAGGAAGGTGTTTCTACATTGTAAATATTATAGTAGCAAAACCAGTCCTCAGATTATTAAGGCTGAATATTAGAAAATGTGCCAAAGGCAAAGATGCAGAATTAGGACATGAAAACAAGTTAAACTTTGAATTTACCATTCCTATTTTGAGAGGCTGGAAAAAATGTTGCCTCAGTTTTAGGACAGAGTTACGTTACTTCTCTGCTTAATAATCTTCAACGATTTCCTTTTGCTTACCGCAGTAGGTCTCAAATTTTAGCAAGCATCCTGGAGGGCTTTCTTTTTTTAAAATTTATTTTATTGAAGTATAGTTGATTTACAATGTTGTGTTAATTTCTGATGTACAGCAAAGTGACTCAGTTATACATATATAAGTTCTTTTTCATATTCTTTTCCATTATGGTTTATCACAGGATATTGAATATAGTTCCCTGTGCTCTACAGTAGGACCTTGTTGGTTATCCATCCTATATATAATAGTTTGCATCTGCTAACCCTAAACTCCCAATCCATCCCTCCCCTCCCCCGACTTGGCAACCACAGGTCTGTTCTCTGTGAGACTCTGTGAGTCTGTTTCTGTTTCGTAGATAAGTTCATTTGTGTTATATTTTAGATTCCACATATAAGTGATATCATATGGTATTTCTTTTTCTTTTTCTTTTTCTGACTTACTTCACTTTGTATGATAATCTCTAGGTCCATCCATGTTGCTGCAAATGGCATTATTTCATTCTTTTTCATGGCTGAGTAGTGTTCCACTGTGTGTGTGTGTGTGTGTGTGTGTGTGTGTGTGTGTATACCACATCTTCTATATCCATTCATCTGTCAATGGACATTTAGGTTGTTTCCATGTCTTGGCAGTTGTAAATAATGCTGCAGTGAACACAAGTGGGCATGTATCTTTTCAAATTACAGTTTTCTCTGGATGTACGCCGGTAAGTGGGCTTGCAGGATCATATGGCAACTCTGTTTTTAGGGTTTTTTGAGGAGTTTTTTTTTTTTTTTAAATAAATTTATTTATTTATTTATTTTTATTTTTATTTTTGGCTGTGTTGGGTCTTCGTTGCTGTGTGTGGGCTTTCTCTAGTTGCGGTGAGTGGGGGCTACTCTTCGTTGCAGTGCGCGGGCTTCTCATTGCAGTGGCTTCTCTTGTTGCGGAGCATGGGCTCTAGGCGTGCAGGCTTCAGTAGTTGTGGCACGTGGGCTCAGTAGTTGTGGCTTGTGGACTCTAGAGCTCAGGCTCAGTAGTTGTGGCGCATGGGCTTAGTTGCTCCGCGGCATGTGGGATCTTCCCGGACCAGGGCTCGAACCCATGTCCCTTGCATTGGCAGGCAGATTCTTAAGCACTGCGCCACCAGGGAAGCCCTTGAGGAGTTTTTTTAAAGTTTATTTTTGTTTTGCATAGTGACTGCACCAATTTACATTACTACCAACAGTGTAGGAGGGTTCCACCCAGACAGCTTTCTTAAAACTCAAATTGCTGGTCCTCATGGTAAAGGTGTCTGATTCTTTAGGTCTGGGGGAAGGAGGAGGTCACCTGAGAATCTGCGTTTCTGATTAGTTCCTGGGTAATGCTGCTGAAGCTGAGGCTGGTGCTGTGGTCTAGGGACCCCACTCAGAAAACCCCCAGCTTATGGCATAAGGTCAGAGTGCTATAACCTGGCACTGAACATTCTCTGTTATCGAGCCCTGATTTACTTTTCCAATCTGGTCTCCAACTCACACATCCTTCGCTTGAGTCACATGGAATGCCCTCTGTTCTTTGTATTGATACTTGCCCCATACATGCTGGATCTGACCATTCCTTTCTTCCCTCCTCCCTTCCTCCCTCCCTCCTTTCCTCCGTCCCTCCTTCCCTCCCTCCCTCCCTTTCTTCTTCCAATGCCCAAATCCCATCTTTGAGAATTCAAACATCACCTTAACTCCTACCTTTATTATCTTTTCCCTGAACAGTTGGAGACAAGCATCCCAGGAGGAATCCTGTCTCCAGCCTCGTCCCCCTCCATCCACCCTCCATTCTGCTGGGAGGCATCTGCCAGAGAGAAATCTGATTCCATGTCTGCTCTTCTGCTTAGATTCCTTCCGGGGCTCTGTGTTGGCCACAGCCAACGCTTGCCAGGCTGGTGTGTGTGTGTGTGTGTGTATATATGCACACACATGCATGTACTTGTAGGGGAAGGGAGGGCTTGTTTGACCCACCCATGGAACTCTTCCAAATACACACAAACATCATACAGTGTCTCTCAGGGATTGGGAGTGAAAGGGCGTAAGAATTGTGAAAAATTCTTAAAAAAGTAATAATAATCTAAAATTCCAAAATAAATTAAAATTCTAAAAAGTGGTAATATTCCTCAACCCTCACCTCCAGGTTCTATGCTGGAATGAATGAATGTCAGCCGCTCTCAAGTCTGCTGGATTCTGGGAGGGAGCAGGGGTGGGAGGTGTCTCTTGGGCTGTTACCACAAGGAGAGGGACAAACTGTGGGGCAAACAAAAATGATGGAGGTCTCCTATGGGTGGGGAGGTTCCAGCTGGCTTCATTTGGTGTTGCCCACCCCGCACAGAGCACGCCCACAGCCTGCATGAGGCTGCATGCGTGGTCCTAGACCCCTCGTGCCAGATGGAGGTGTCCGTTGGGCGTGTTGGATGGATCTACAGATTGGCTGTTGTTGTTTTGAGGGGGGTTCCCTTCCAGGTCAGAGCCCTGAATTTTTATCCAGTTTTGTTTGTCATTCCCACTAGCCTGTTGGGGCACTGGGGAGATGGGGAGCTGGGGAGCTGGACATCTTTCCTGAGACAGTATAGTCGGTGGCCCCGAATGCTGGAGGAGCCCAGAGAGCTGAGCGCGGGAACACTGGGCAGCTGTGGCCGGCTGGGATGCGGGGCCAGCTCTAGTCATCTGTCCTTACAGAGCTCGAGCTTCGACAGGGCACAGCTCCTTCCGAACGCTGAGAGGAGCTGCCCACCATTGCCAGGCTGAAATCTGAGCAGAATGATGCCAAGACATGATTATTTAAAAGAACAGAACTGATAATGCTCAACCTCATACATACATAGGAAACAGAATGAAAATTAAAAATATAAATTCAGAACCTTTAAGCCCAAAATATAAAGCTGGATAAGGGATATTTTAGACAACCTGGGATCTGTTTTCAATATAAAATCTCAAATAGAGGGAAATGACTTTTGAGGATGAGAGATTTTTGAGCTCTTTGTATTAGAATTCATAATGATTTTCCCTCTCCAAACGTTTCAGAGATAAAAGAAAATAACCTTGAGATTTAATGTACAACTCTTGAGTGTGTGACTGAAAAGCATTATTCCTTAAGCTAAAACACTTGTGTAAGTGCACGCACAGACACACATGTGAGCACACAAAGTGTTTCCTGCCCTTTGGTTTGACAAAGTGGTCTGCTTTTGACAAAATCACAGATTTTGAGCAACAGTTCTGAGCTAGGGGTGATTTTGTCCCTCAGGGGTCAGGTGGCAGTGGTGTCTGGAGGCAGCTTTGGTTTTTACAACTGGGGAAAATGGTTCTACTGGCATCTAATGAGTAGAGGCCAGGGATACTGCTGCATGTCCTACAATGCCCAGGACAGTTCCCACAACTGACGATTATCCAGCCCCAAATGTCAAAAGTGTCAACCAAGTTTGAGAGACCCTCCTTAGAATGACTTTGGACTTGAGGGAACAGTCTCTTGAGCTGTGATTTTGGGACACCATCACCTCTTCCTAAGAGTGATGCATGCTACTTATTTTCAAAGTTTTCAGTAGTCCAGTACACCTTTCATCGCAAGACTTTGGCTCACTCCTTGAGATCATTGGAGTGATCATTGGACCACATCTTGCTTAGGATGTTTAGAAAACAGGAAAGAAATATAATCATGAGAAGACAATAAAAAGAACCAAAGAGGAAGATACCAATCTCCTCATTCATTTCCACAGTTGTATTGTTATATACATACCCTCCACCCCTCTCAAATAAATTGAGAGCCTTCGTCTCACATTTAACTATGGAAATTAATATGGAATCTGGAGATACCAGCCCTCTTTCCCTGTTCTGTGGGTTATTTCCCTGATCACAGCAGATACTTCCAGAGCGAATGCTGGTGATTTGTAGCAGGGTTCCAACGTGCACATCCACACCCCTGTGTTTTCCACACCTTCTGTCCAGGCTTAGTAACTGACTTAGGTTTCATCTGAATTGTGGAAAAGGAAAAAGGAAATCAAAAGACATAACCAGGGAAGCAGAGTAAGGTAGGCAATCCCACACTCTGAATAAAAATTGTAGAAACTACTGAAGACAGGGAGCAGGGAGAAGCAGCCCTAGTCTTTCAAAGTGCTCTTAATACAGGCTCAGCACAGACCTGGGGAACTAGCCTGGGTTCTTAGTTGCAAACCACAAAGTCCCCTGCTGCTAATTCAGGGGATTTATTTATTTATTCTTGGAGGGGCCTTGGGAGCAGGCTACAACCAGAAGTTGGCACCACAGCTGCCAACCTCAGAATCACATTGCCCTGTGAGACTGGGATGCTCCCACTGTGCCCCAGTAAGAGGGTCCCGCAAGAGTCCTTCTGTGGCTGTTCTCTGAACCAGTCTGTAATGGGGTTTCTGATTGGTGGCCTCTGAGTCACATGGCTGCATCCTAGCAGCAAAGTGTGCTGGGAAATGTAGTTTTTCTGGTTGTTTGTAGGAGTCTATGCTATGAGTGTAGGATTCACAACATGGGGAATTTTCAAGACATGGGGAAGGTGTTCACCATATTTTGCATGTGAGAGTTGTCCACAAGCCCACGTTTAACCCTGGCAAATGTGAGCTGGACGACGCTATGGCAGGCTGGCCAGCAAGGAACTCCACACCACTGGGTGGCCCTCTAACAGCCTTCTCCTGGCTGTCCCAACTCAAGGATGTGCTCCTAGGGAAAAGGCTCTGTCCTGCTGCACACCTGCAGGTCAAAGTCTGGGACTGGAATTCTCCTGACAATGTGATTTTTTTTTCCCTTCTAATTCCTTTGAGTTCTTCAGAACAAAATTCCCAGCATGAATATTCTTTAGTCCCATTTGGCCAAAGGGGCTAAGTGAGGCCGAGGAGTGAGAAAGCAGATCTAGCAGAAGATGCGGCGAGTATTCCCAGGGCTTCCACTCTGCCAGTGCAGCCAGTCTAAGCAGGATATTTCTAAGCCAAGCTGTGAGTGAGTTCTTTTGTTGGACACCTGCAGTTTTGTCTTGTTAGTGTAAATTAATGCCTCCTGTAACAACTGGAAATGTCAGTCAGGACTGTTGGAAAAATAGGGTGGAGAATGTGAGAGAAAACTGACAATGTGGCTCTGTGACATTGACAGAGGGACGGTGGAAATCTGTCCAGAAACACACAGGTGTGTGCGCACACACACTTCTTGTTTATGCTGTGGACAAGTAGAGGATTAGCATCTGGTCCTGGTGGTCTTTTTCTTTCTTTCTTTTTTCATTTCGGTGAGAGAAACCAACTCAAATTAGCTTTTGGAAAAATAGATTTATTAGAAAAGAGACATTTGTGACAACATGAATGGACCTTGATGGTATTATGCTAAGTGAAATAAGTCAGATAGAGAAAATAAAATACTGTATGATCTCACTAACATGTGGAATCTTTAACAAAAAAAAAACCTAACTCATAGAAAAAGAGATCAGACTTGTGGTTAGCAAAGGTGGGGGTGGGGGAGGGAAAATTGGAGGAAGGTGGTCAAAAGGTACAGACATCCAATTATAAGGTAAATAAGTACTAGGGATGTAATGTACAACATGGTGAATACAGCTAACACTGCTGTATGATTTATAGGAATTTGTTAAGAAAGTAAATCCTATGAGTTCTCATCAAAAGGAGAATTTTTTCCATTTTCTTTCTTTCCTTTTTATTGTATCTATATCAGAAAATGGGTGGTAACTGAACCTGTTATGGTAATCAGTTCACAATATATGTAAATCAAACCATCATGCTTAAACTTATATAGTGATGGATGTCAGTTATTTCTAAATGAAACCAGAAAAATTTACGTTAAAGAAAGAAGTTGAAAGCTAAAAAGAAAAGAAAAGAGACAGATCTCGCAGGATCCAAAAAGATATTTATAGGACATTCCACCCGAAAGTGGTAGAATACACTTTCTTTTCAAGTGCACACAGAACATTCCCCAGGATAGATCACATCTTGGGTCACAAATCATGCCTCGGAAAATTTAAGAAAATTGAAATCGTATCAAGCATTTTTCTGACCACAACACTATGAGATGGGAGATCAATTACAGGAAACAAACTGTAAAAAACACAGATACATGGAGGCTAAACAGTTCACTACTACATAACCAAGAGATCACTGAAGAAATCAAAGAAGAAATAAAAAAATACATAGAAACAAATGACAATGAAAACACGGTGACCCAAAACCTATGGCATGCAGCAAAAGCAATTCTAACAGGGAAGTTTATAGCAATTCAATCTCACCTCAAGAAACAAGAAAAATCACAACTAAACAATCTAACCTTACACCTAAAGCAACTAGAGAAAGAAGAACAAAGAAAATCCAAAGTCAGTAGAAGGAAAGAAATCATAAAGATCAGAGCAGAAATAAATGAAATAGAAATGAAGAAAACAATAGCAAAGATCAATAAAGCTGAAAGTTGGTTCTTTGAGAAGATAAACAAAATTGATAAACCTTTAGCCAGCCTCATCAAGAAAAAAGGGAGAGGACTCAAATCAATAAAATTAGAAATGAAAAAGGAGAAATCACAACTGACAATGCAGAAATACAAAGAATTATAAGAGACTACTACAAACAACTATATGCCAATAAAATGGACAACCACGAAGAAATGGACAAATTCTTGGAAATGTACAATTTTCCAAGACTGAACCAGGAAGAATTAGAAAATATAAACAGACCTATCACAAATAATGAAATTGAAACAGTAACTAAAAATCTTCCAACAAACAAAAGTCTAGGACCAGATGGCTTCACAGGCAAATTCTATCAAACATTTAGAGAAGAGTTAACACCCATCCTTCTCAAACTCTGCCAAAAAATTGCAGAGGGAGGAACACTCCCAAATTTGTTCTACAAAGCCACCATCACCCTGATACCAAAACCAGACAAAAATATCACAAAAAAAGAAAATTACAGACCAGTATCACTGATGAACATATATGCAAAATTCGTGAACAAAATACTAGCAAACAGAATCCAACAACACATTAAAAGGATCATACAGGGCTTCCCTGGTGGTGCAGTGGTTGAGAGTCCACCTGCCAGTGCACAGGACACGGGTTTGAGCCCTGGTCCGGGAGGATCCCACATGCCGCGGAGCGGCTGGGCCCGTGCGCCACAACTACTGGAGCCCGCGCGCCTGGAGCCCGTGCTCTGCAGCGGGAGAGGCCGCTGCAGTGGGAGGCCCGTGCACCGCAACAGGGAGTAGCCCCCGCCCGCCGCAACTAGAGAAAGCCTGTGTGCAGCAATGGAGACCCAGCGCAGCCAAAAATAAATAAATTAAAAAAAAAAAAAAAAGGATCATACACCATGATCAAGTGGGATTTATCCCAGGAATGCAAGGATTCTTCAATATATGCAAATTAATCAATGTGATACACCATATTAAGAAATTAAGGAATAAAAATCATATGATCATCTCAATTGATGCAGAAAAAGCTTTTGACAAAATTCAACACCCATTTATGATAAAAACTCTCCGGAAAATGGGCATAGAGGGAACCTACCTCAATATAATAAAGGCATATATGACAAACCCATGCAAACATCATACTCAATGGTGAAAAACTGAAAGCATTTCCTCTAAGATGAGGAACAAGACAAGGATGTCCACTCTCACCACTATTATTCAACGTAGTTTTGGAAGTCCTAGCCACGGCAATCAGAGAAGAAAAAAGAAATAAAAGGAATAAAAATTGGAAAAGAAGAAGTAAAACTTTCACTATTTGCAGATGACATGATACTATACATAGAAAATCCTAAAGATACCTCTAGAAAACTACTAGAACTAATCAGTGAATTTGGTAAGGTTGCAGGATACAAAATTAACGCACAGAAATCTCTGGCATTCCTATACACTAACAACAAAAAATCAGAAAGAGAAATTAAGGAAATAATCCCATTTACCATTGCAACAAAAAGAATAAAATACCTAGGAATAAACCTACCTAAGGAGACAAAAGACTTGTACTCAGAAAACTATAAAACACTGATGAAAGAAATCAAAGGTGACATAAAAAGATGGAGAAATAAACCATGTTCTTGGATTGGAGGAGTCAATATTGTGAAAATGACTTTACTACCCAAAGCAATCTACAGATTCAGTGCAATCCCTATCAAAGTACCAATGGCATTCTTCACAGAATTAGAACAAAAAATTTTACAATTCGTATGGAAACACAAAAGACCCCAAATAGCCAAAACAATCTTGAGAAAGAAAAACAGAGCTGGAGTTATCAGGCTCCCTGACTTCAAACTATACTACAAAGCTACTGTAATCAAGACAGTATGGTAGTGGCACAAAAACAGAAATATAGATCAATGGAACAGGATAGAAAGCCCAGAGATAAACCCAGGCACATATGGTCACCTAATTTATGACAAAGGAGGCAAGAACATACAATGGAGAAAAGACAGCCTCTTCAGTAAGTGGTGCTGGGAAAACTGGACAGCTACTAGTAAAAGAATGAAATTAGCACACTCCCTAACACCATACACTAAAATAAACTCAAAATGGATTAAAGACCTAAATGTAAGACCGGACACTATGAAACTCTTAGAGGAAAACATAGGAAAAACACCCTTTGACATAAACCACAGCAAGATCGTTTTTGACTCACCTCCTAGAGTAATGAAAATAAAAACAAAAAATAAACAAATGGGACCTAATTAAACTGAAAAGATTTTACACAGCAAAGGAAACCATAAACAAGATGAAAAGACAACCCTCAGAATGGGAGAAAATATTTGCAAATGAAGCAACGGACAAAAGATTAATCTCCAAAATATACAAACAGCTCATGGAGCTCAATATCAAAAAAACAAACAACACAATTTAAAAAATGAGCCAAAGGCCTAAATAGATATTTCACTAAAGAAGACATAGATGGGTGGGAGGCAGGCAGGTGTGAGGGAAGTCCAAGAGAGAGGGGATATAGGTATACATATAGCTGATTCAAGAGACACATGAAAAGGTGCTCAACATCACTAATTATTAAAGAAATACAAATCAAAACTACAGTGAGGTATCACCTCACACGGGTCAGAATGGCCATCATCAAAAAATCTACAAACAATAAATGCTGGAGAGGGTGTGGAGAAAAGGGAACCCTTTTGCACTGTTGGTGGGAATGTAAATTGATACAGCTACTATGGAGAACAGTATGGAGGTTCCTTAAAAAACTAAAAATAGGACTACCATATGACCCAGCAATCCCACTACTGGGCATATACCTTGAGAAAACCATGATTCAAAAGAACACATGTACCCCAATGTTCATTGAAGCACTATTTACAATAGCCAGGACATGGAAAAAACCTAAATGTCCAACTATAGATGAATGGATAAAGAAGATGTGGCACATATATACAATAGAATATTACTCAGCCATAAAAAGGAATGAAGTTGGGTCATTTGTAGAGATGTGGATGGACCTAGAGTTTGTCATGCAGAGTGGGGTGGGCCGGAGTGAGAAAGATAAGTATCATATATTAATGCATATGTGTGGCGTCTGGAAGGATGGTACAGATGAACCTATTTGTAGGACAGGAATAGAGACGTGGATGTGGAGAATGGACATGTGGACATGGGGCAGGGGGAAGGGGAGGGTTGGATGAATTGGGAGATTAGGATTGACATATATGCACTACCACATGTAAAATAGATAGCTAATGGGAACCTGCTGTATAGCACAGGGAGCTCAGCTCAGTGCTCTGTGATGACCTAGATGGGTGGGATGGGGTGGGTGGGAGGGAAGTCCAAGAGAGAGGGGATATAGGTATACATATAGCTGATTCACTACCTTGTACAGCAGAAACTAACACAACATTGTGAAGCAATTTTACTCCAATAAAAAAATTAAGTATGCAATTTTAGATTTAATAGTCCACTTGCACACTCAACAGACAGGGCAAGAGGAATTCCCAGGTGGAGGAACATCATTCTAACAGAAATTTATGGATAGTAGTAATGGTGGTCCTCTTACATGGGAAAGCTTTGATCCAATGGGAGACGTGAATAATGATAAAGACATATTTATAACCATAAGATATAAGGAGTTAATAAAATCTAATTGCCACTGGAGAGAGAGTCCTGCCCAGGGTGGCTCTCTTCCTTGCCCACCTTTACCATCTGCTTTTGGCAGATGAGGCAAAACATACCATTTGCTCCAGGGAAGGAGTAAAAATTTCTCACTGATGCCAACTGAAGGGCTGATCTAGTTTTTCCTTCCCATTTTGTGAAAGCCATAGAGTAAATTTCAGGCAAGGGATGGAGGAGAGACCAAACGGCCATCTGGGGGGCTCTAAAGTTTATCTGGGTGAATCAAACATCCAGGTGTTTCCAATTAGCCTTTTAACCTTAGGAGCTCTGAACCGGGAGACTTTCTTTTTTTTTCCAATTTATTTTATTGAAGTGTAGTTGATTTACATTGTTGTGTTGGTTTCTGCTGAACTGGAAAGTGATTCAGATATATATACATATATATATATGTATTCTTTTTCATATTCTTTTCCATTATGGTTTGTCACAGGATGTTTAGTACAGTTCCCTGTGCTGTACAGTGGGACCCTGTTTTTTGTCCACTCTGTATATAGTGGTTTGCATCTGCTAACCCCAAACTTCCAATCCTCCCCTCCCCCACCCCCATCTCCCTTGGCAACCACGGGTCTATTATCCTTGTCTGTGGGTCTGTTTCTGTTTCATAAATGGGTTCGTTTGTGTCATGTTTTAGATTCCACATATAAGTGATATCATGGTATTTGTCTTTCTCTGACTTGCTTTACTTAGTGTGAGAGTCTCTAGGTCTATCCATGTTGCTGCAAATGGTATTATTTCATTCTTTTGAAAAATGTGAACATTTAAAATTTTTATGACATCATACATAGAAAGACCACCTCAAAGCTGGGATTAATTTTAAAAAATACTCTTCCATACTTTTAGTATTTCATGGTTTTTGTGCCTTATGGTTAGGTCTTTGTATTGTTTGGAATGGATCCTGATTTGCTATGATGGCTCTATATGTCTTATCTTCTTCTGTAGCATCATCTCCTAAGACAGTGCCTGAAACGTAGTAGTTACTCAATAAATATTTGTTGAATGGATGAAAAAATTAGCACTCAGGTCGGCCAACACATCCTCCCCCGAAACCATTATTTTTTATTGCCTGTGGTGTTTTATTGCATCTCAGGGACCTATGTACTGCATGCTTCCCTTATTTCTTATGGGGAAACTCACTCAGAGTATTTCCCTGTAGAGCAACAGGCATTGACACTTCTCAGAGGATGAGGAAACTGCCAGCATTCTCTCTCTTCTGGCAGGAGGCTCTACCAGAGAAGACCACCCTGGCTCTGATTGCAGCTGTCTGCAATACTGGTATCTGTGTGGTGGTTACCTAACTAGTCTTGCTGAATCCTTTTTCATAATGTGGAATGGTAACTAGGTGGTAACTAGAGTATGCCTAGCTCCAGAATATAGTAAACATCCTCTTCTATGTTTGGTCCTGAAAACCATTGCAGATGTAAACCAGAAAGTCCTGGGAAAATGCTCTTTCCTCTAGTATTTGAGAACCAAAGCAGATCTGTTTTTCTTGGTCTGAAGTGCTTGGTTCTGGTTTACAGAATGTAAATTGAAAATGTAATGTGTGAAGAGAAAAGGAAAGATCGGGGGTATGAAGGTAAGGAAAACAATTTATGTTGTCACATGATATAAGTAGGTAGATGTGGGACCAGAGACCAGGCAGAAATACACAGTGGCCCCAGCTTTCCCTGTTTTGCTTCAAATTGTTCTTCTTCCAATAAAACTCAGCCCAGAAATCCACTTCTGCTCCTCCTGCCCTCTGGCCTGCTCCAATCAGGGATTCCCCAGTCAGGAACTTCCCTGGTGGTCCAGTGGTTAGGACTCAGAGCTCTTCCACTGCAGGGGGCATGGGTTCGATCCCTGGTCAGGGAACTAGGATCCCGCATGCTGCATAGCCAAAAAAAAAAAAAAGAAATTCCTCAGTCGGGGGGAGTGATAAATTGGGAGGTTGGGATTAGAATATGCACACTGCTGTATATGGGATGGATGATCAACGGGGACCTGCTATGTGGCGTGGAGAGCTCTATTCAGTATTCTGTGGTAACCTATATGGGAAAGGAATCTGAAAAAGAATGGTTATATGTACGTATATGTATAGCTGAATCACTTTGCTGTACACCTCAAAACTGACACAACATTGTAAATCAACTATACTCCAATATAAAATAAAAATTAAATTAAAAAAAAAAAGAGTTGGAAATCCAGGTCTCAGAAAGAGAGAGGGCATTCGGGGGCTCCAGCAATAAGATTTCAGGTGCTCCTGGGTTTCCCTCACCTGTTTATCTTTCATGCACCTCCATCCCACCCCTCTTACTTGGTAGCTTTTAGATCAGATTCTGGATTCTGGCCAGCAAATGGATCAGTTCCCATCCATCAGGTGTCTACCCCTAAGAAATCCACTGTGGCCCAGGAGAGGCACACTGATATAGCGCCAAGACCCACAGGCTCACACTCATGGGTGAAAATCATTCCCAGACAGAATCACAAGTGCAGGGAACAGGCACCTGGGTTTGTGTCCCATCAGCTTCATATAAGAGATTTGTGATTGTGAACCAACAGTTTATCCACTCAGCTTCTCCGTCTGTAAAATGGAGCTAATAGTAACCCTACACTGTGGGTTGTCTGCGGATGGCTGTGGGCTAATACATGCCAGTACCTGCATGAATGCCTTCCAAAGGAGTGCCAAGGTAACAATCGGCTCTTTTCCGTTACTTCAGCAACATATAAATATGAAATATTATATAATATATTATGAAATACAATATGAAATATTTTGCGATGAAATGATGGTAGATTTCAATAAGAGATTGCTCCGGGAAAATGTTACTTCTGTTGTTTTTGTCTGAATAGTATACACGCTAAACTTTTTTCCAAGTTTCAAACAGTCTTGATTTGAACAGAGTTCAATGAAACTTGGTTAGTGTAAAATTGCATCAAGAAATATGGATTTGTGAAACTCTTTCACAATGAAATCTCGCTGAAACACCTGTATGCAAGTGGTTGGTAAGTTCGACCTGTTGGCCCTGCTTCCCGAGGGAAGAGGATACGGGCTGTGCCGTTGCTACCTGGGCATCTGGCACTGAACACCTGCCCATAAAAGCAGAACTGACTTTAAAAAAAAAACTTTTAATTGAGGTACACTGTACATAAAAATGTACACCTCTTAAGCATACAGTTCCACGAATTTTCACAAAGCGAACACACCTATGTGACCAGGACCCAGATCAAGACAGAGGACGTGTCTCCCTTACTGTCACTCCCGGGATTGATATACTGGCCACGTGGTTGGCCTGTTTTGTACCTTGTGTCAGTGGAACCTGGCAGTATGTGCTCCTCTTGTCTGGCCTCCTTCACACATTGTGAAGATTCATCCATATTACTGCATGTTGTTGTGGTTCGCTGAGTAGAACCACTCATGGCTGAGTAGAATTTCTTTGTGCCAGAGTACAGTGTGTTCAGCCGTTCTGTTGTTGCTGGGCATTGGAATAACTTCCAGTTTGGGGCCATCATGAAAAGAGCTGCTAGGAACGTTCTTGTACATGTCTTTGGGTAAACATAGGAAGCATTTCTGTTGATCACATGCCCAGGAGTGACCCAGGTGGGTCATAGGGCGTGGCAAACAATTTTGCAAAGTAATTTTACTCAGACACGCCAACAACAGCAGCACGTATGGGAATTCCAGTGGCTCCACACCTTCACCAACACCTGCCACGTTCCAACTGTTTCACTTTGGCCATTCTGATAGTCGTCTAGTGGTTTCTCGTAGCAGTGGTTTTTTTTTTTCTTTTTTGCTATAAGCAAAAATCTCAGCGCAAAAGTAGTATTTACCACAGTGCATGGAACAAACCAAGATCTCCCGTAGTGGTTCTAACTTCTCCCTGATAATTAATGACATTGAACACATTTCCCTTTGCTCATTAGCCATTAGGGGATTCTCTTTTGTGAAAAGCCCAAGTCCTTTGCTCATTGTAAATTGCATTCATTGTCTTTTTCTTACTAATTTGTAGGAATTCTTTATATTCTCTCGATATGAATTCTTTGTTGGATATGTGTATTATCAATACCTTTTCCCGCCCTGTGGGTTGTATTTTCACTCTCTTAAATGGCGTATTTTCATGAATAGTTCTTAGTTTAATATTATTACTGTATTATGCATTATGAATGCATTATGAATAATGCAATTATTTTCTGTTTGTGACTCTTTTTTTTTTTTTTTGCTTATTTTAAGGTCATTAAGATGTTGTCTAAATTTTCCTCTAAAATCTTTATTTATTTATTTTTTACCGTTAAGACCCTATCCATCTGGGATTGATTCCTGTGTATTGTGTGAGATAAGGGGCCCAGAAGTGTTTTCCCCACCATGTATATCCATTTTACCCAATCCCTTTGATTGAAAGACCATCCTTTCCCCCGCTACATTGCTGGATCACATTCGTCGTACATGAGGTGATGCTCTGTTTCTGGACTCTATTCATTTCCACAGGTTAGTTTGCCCATCCTTTCATTAGTTATCACACTGTCTTAATTTTTTAACTTAGGATGAGTATTGATGTCTGGTAGTGTAATTCCTCCAGCTTTATCCTTTAAGATTGCCTTGAATTTCCGTATGAATTTTAGAATCAACTTGTCAGTTTCCACAAAAAGTCTTCCTGAAATTTTTCTGGAATATTGATGGGATGGTGATGAATATGTGGGGCAATTTGGGGAGAATTACGTCTTTACCATATAAGGTCTTCTACTCCACGAACATAGTATATCTCTCCATTTATTTACCTCTACTTTAAAAAAATTTTTTTTAATATTTTTATTGGAGTATAATTGCTTTACAATGTTGTGTTAGTTTCTGCTGTATAACAAGGTGAATCAGCTATATGTATACATATATCCCCACATCCCCTCCCTCTTGCTACTTTAAAACATTTTTTAAAAAATGTCTTTATTGGAGTATAATTGCTTTACAATGGTGTGTTAGTTTCTGCTGTATAACAAGGTGAATCAGCTATATGTATACGTATATCCCCATATACCCTCCCTCTTGCGCCTCCTCACACCCTCCCTATCCCACCCCTCTAGGTGGTTGCAAAGCACCGAGCTGATCTCCCTGTGCTATGCAGCTGCTTCCCACTAGCTATCTATTTTACATTTGGTAGTGTATATATGTCAGTGCTACTCTCTCACTTTGTCCAGCTTACCCTTCTGCCTCCCCATGTCCTCAAGTCCATTCTCTACATCTGCGTCTTTATTCCTGTTCTGCCCCTAGGTTCTTCAGAACCCCTTTTTTAACCAAATAATTAATTAATTAATTTACTTTTGGCTGCGTTGGGTCTTTGTTGCTGCGTGTGGGCTTTCTCTAGTTGTGGTGAGCGGGGGCTACTGTTCGTTGCGGTGTGCAGGCTTCTCATTGGTGTGGCTACTCTTGTTGTGGAGCACGGGCTCTAGGCACGTGGGCTTCAGTAGTTGCGGCACGTGGGCTCAGTAGCTGTGGCTCATGGGCTCTAGAGCGCAGGCTCAGTAGTTGTGGAGCACGGGCTTAGTTGGTCCGCGGCATGTGGGATCTTCCCGGACCAGGGCTTGAACCCGTGTCTCCTGCAATGGCAAGCGGATTCTTAACCATTGTGCCACCAGGGAAGTGCAGAACCATTTTTTTTTTAGATTCCATATATATGCATTAGCATACGGTATTTGTTTTTCTCTTTCTGACTTACTTCACTCTGTATGACAGACTCAAGGTCCACCCACCTCACTACAACTAACTCAATTTCATTTCTTTTTATGCCTGAGTAATAGTCCATTGTATATATGTGCCACATCTTCTTTATTCAGTCATCTGTCGATGGACACTTAGGTTGCTTCCATGTCCTGGCTATTGTAAATAGTGCTGCAGTGAGCATTGTGGAACACGATTCTTTTTGAATTATGGTTTTCTCAGTGCCTCTCCTCTTATTTCAATAATATTAAAGTTTTTAGCCCAGAGGTCTAGCACAGCTTTTGTTAGATTTATTCCTAGGGTTTTTTGGGGGTGCTGTTATAAATAAACATAATTTTTAAAATTATTGTTTCCTATTTGTTTGTTGCTAGTAAATAGAAATACAATTAAATTTTGTATCCTGCTCTCTTAACACCCAGACACCTTGCTCTTTCAACTTATTAATTTTAATAGTTGTTAGATTCTTTGGGGTTTTCTATCTACATAATCATGTTATCTCTATGTAATTAGGGATTTCTGTCTGTTTAATACTTCTGTGTGTTATTTCTTTTCCTTGCCTTCTTTCACTGAGTTGGGCCTCTAGTATCATGTTGGATAAAAGTGGTTGGAGGGGGCACATTCCCCTCATTCCTGATCCTCAGAGGGAAAGCTTTTACTGTTATACCATTGAGAATGAAATTTGCTCTGGATTTTTTTTTAATAGCACTTGTCAGATTATTTTTATATCTTTCAAGATGTTTGTGTTATTTTTTTCTTTTTTCCCTGTTAATGTTGTATATTACATAGATTGGTGTACTACATGTTAAACCACCCTTGAATTCCTGCAATAAACTTCACTTGATCTTGATGTATCATTCTTTTTACATATCAGTGGCTTTAATTTGCTAATATTTTATTTAAGATTTTTGCATATATGTTAAAAAGGGAGACTTGCCTGTAACTTTCCTGTCTTATAATATCCTTTTCAGGTTGTCATAATTTGTGTTTCTTTCTTCATAATGCAGTAAATGTATTTTTATATGTTTACGAGCCATTTCTAACTTCTTCCCCGTGAACTACTCATTTTTGTCCCCTTTTATTCTCTTCTGTTGTTTTTCCTTTTCTTGACTATAGAGACTCTTTATGCATTAAGGAAATTCATCTTTTGTCTAACATATGAGTATTCAATCTTTCTTCCAGTTTCTCATCTATCTTTGAATTTTGCTTATGGCATATTTTTTTGTCACCATGCAGAACATTCTAATTCTTTAGGTTGTCAAAATTTTCAGTTTTTCATGACTTCTGGACTTGGGGTCTTGCTTTGAAAAGTGTTCTGGCTTAGTTTATTAAAATATTCCCCTTTTCATACTTCTAAGACTTCATTTTTTACTGTTTAAGTCTTTATTTACTAGAATTTGTTTTGGAACAAGGAACATAATACATTTTTGCTAAATCAAAGTGAACTACAATAAACTTAGACCTATAAGTTTCCCCAGAGCAGGACTGAGCCTATCTTCTCCATGGTCCTATCCACATGCACGCTCTGTGCAGGAGATAGAATTTGAACAGACCTCTCAAATGGCAATCAACATTAATTAAGGGTTAAAAAGGCAAAGTTTATATATCTTTCCTCTGCTTGTGAGATACTTTCTAGCTGCTCCTTGCGCAGATGTCCTGATGGGTGCAGGTGGGAAGCGGCAGAGGTTACTGGGCGGAGCTGTGGGCTCTCTTGGGAATTTTGGAGGGGGTGGTGCTCCCCCTGAGACTTCTCAGAAGTGGGAAGGGGGAGCAGGGGTCTGCGCAGCAGAGATGGGCTCGTGGAAGGGCCATCAAAGCAGGGGCAGAGTAAGATTATGGAGGGCCCGGGTGAGCAATAAACGTAGTATAAATATAGGTTGCTGTAGTGTTCTTTCTGGAGCTGAGGCTACTGAGAACGGAGGCCAGATCAGAGTGGTGCTTGGAAGGCCACTTGAGGTTGTCCTGGCCGCCAGCACCATCAGGATGTCCCTCTGTGGGGGCACAGATTCACCATGCTGAC
Organism: Balaenoptera musculus; assembly: GCF_009873245.2. NCBI lineage: Eukaryota > Metazoa > Chordata > Mammalia > Artiodactyla > Balaenopteridae > Balaenoptera > Balaenoptera musculus. The sequence goes on from NC_045800.1 coordinate 5,782,568, forward strand.
ATCTCATTTTTAACTTTCACGCCTCTTTTGAAAACTTTTTGCCAAGGATACACACTTGGCTTCCGCCCCCTTTGTTGTCCATCTGAGTCTGTGTGGTGATGACCTTCTGGGCAGTTTGCATGAGGCCGTGGAATCCCCTGAGGAATGACCAGGGATCCAAGGAAGGACGTGTCCCCATCCCCTCTGTACTTGACGCAGAGCCTGGCATGGGTGGGGTGAGTGGTCTTTCAGGTTTTAGGGAACAGAGACCCGCTCAAGTTCCTTCCAGTTTATTATAAGTATTCGTGTTACAGTCAAGAAGGCGGGAGTCTCCCTGGATCCAGGAAGGGCTGCTGCTTTTGCATCAAGTGCTAAGAACAGGTTCTCTGGTTACTCCAGAGCCCTCAGGGTTCATACACCTGTGCCTTCCCATGGCTGCCCTCTGGCTTGTACCTCCCTACAGCTGCACTATTGCTGGGAATTATAGGAGGTGTCTTTGGGCCCCTCTTACCCCCCCTACTGCTCCCGGAATGTCTTTTCCTCCCTTTTGGCAAAGCCCGGCTGGAGTGAAGCGCTGCCCGCCGGCTGCCATGCTCCCCTCTCCCTGGTTGCCAGTGCCTACTCACGCCCCCATCACACGCTCCAACTCAGCACCAACTCCAGCCTCCTCCTTCCAGCCTGGCCTTTCGGTTCCTTCACCTCCTGTCTTCATTCTTCAAGCCTCCCATGCTCTCTCCTCCAACTTTCTCAGCAGATGAACTTGCCTTATTTTGCACTGAGAAATAAACACTGCGAGCTGCAAAATCTCTTGTCTTCCCCACTCTGCACCCGCAACGTGCCTCTGCCCTTCTCCATCTTTTCCCTCTTTCCCCGATGGGCAGAATCCCAAGGTTCCTGGCCCTGGTGTACACGCCCTGTACAATCCCCTTAAGTGTGGACCAAGCCTGTGGATAGGATGGGTGTCACTCCCGTGATTAGGCTACTGAGCAGTTGAATCTGAGTCAATCAAAAGGAAGATTATCTCCATGGGCCTGACGCAATCAGGGGACCCCTTCAAAGGGACAGGTCCTTGCTGAGGTCAGAGACATTCCTACATGAGGGACATTCCTTGTGCTGACTTTGAAGTTAAAGGGGCCATGTGGTGAGTGGCTCTTAGGAGCTGAGAGTAACCCCCAGGCCAACAGCCAGTAAGAAAATGATGACCTCAGTCCTACAACCGCAAGAAAGAGTGTCTCCTTTCTCTTCCAACCTGAATGAGCCTCGAAGAGCACATCAAGCTCCCCATGAGAGCACAGCCCTTGCTGACAGCTTGGTCTCAGCCTTGGGAGACCTTGAACAGAGAGCCCAGGTGACTCCTGCCCAATTTCCAGCCTAGAGAACCATGAGATAATGACTTGTGTGGTTTTAAGGGCTTACTTTGTGGCTATTTGTCCACAGCAACAGAAAACTAAGATGTTCTCTCTATGGCCACGAGAGTTGCCCATCTTTTGGTCTATGGCCTAAGCCTCCACTCTGCTTCTGCTCTCACCCCCTCTGCCTTCTCACGAGCATCTCTCCTAGAATCCCCCATATGATACCATTCATCTGTTCTCTCCTGGACTATTATTTCCATCACCGTACAGACCTGTCCCATTTAAAAGATATCCTTTCTCAAGGAACCCTCCTACACTGTTGGTGGGAATGTAAATTGGTGTAGCTACTATGGAGAACAGTATGGAGGTTCCTTAAAAAACTAAAAATAGAGTTGCCATATGATCCTGCAATCCCACTCCTGGGCATATATCTGGAGAAAACTCTAATTTGAAAAGATACATGCACCTGTTGTTCATAGCAGCACTATTCGCAATAGCCAAGACATGGAAGCCACCTAAATGTCCATCGATAGATGAATGGATAAAGATGATGTGGCATATATATACAATGGAATACTACTCAGCCATAAAAAAGAATGAAATAATGCCATTTGCAGCAACATGGGTGGACCTAGAGATGATCATTCTAAGTGAAGGATGTCACACAGAGACAAATATCATATGATATCACTTGTATGTGGAATCTAAAAAAGTGATACAAATGAACAAAACAGAAACAGACTCACAGACATAGAAAACAAACTTATGGTTACCTAAGGGGAAAGTGGGGGGGAGGGATAAGTTAGGAGTTTGGGATTAACATATATACACTACTATGTATAAAATAGATAATCAACAAGGACCTACTGTGTAGCACAGGGAACTGTATTCAATATCTTGTAATAAACTGTAATGGAAAAGAAATGAGAAAGAATATATATAACAGAATCATTTTGCTGTATACCTGAAACTAACACAGCACTCTAAATTAACTATACTTCAATTAAAAAAGAAGAAAAAAAGAAAAGATACCCTTCCTGGAGCATGCATGTGTCTCAAGGTACCACTCTAGTTCCCTGCCTCGCTTCAGGGGAGCTTCTCCCAAGTGTCCCCAGCCCTCCTCCACCTGCCGCTCTGGCCTTTGTTCTTACCAAGGCCAACGATGGCAACATCCCTCCGTCCTGGAATGACTTGACCTCCTAGCAGCAGAAGACAGCGAGCTACCCTCTTCTCTTGACTCGAAGACAGAACCTTCTCCTGGCTGGTTTCCTTCACTTCCCTGGTCATGTCTTCTGGGTCTGGTTTGCTGTTCAACCTTCTTTACCCAACCCAGCCCTGACCCTGCTCCTCCCCGTCCCCTCTCGGACATCCCTACGGATGTAAATATCTCCTTTATCCCGAGACTCCATGCCACCTTAGGACGGGTAATCTGCATCTCAGTCTGGACACGTCTAAATCAAATGTCCCACTTCCTTCCATCCTGCCCCCCCCTTCCATCTCCTCCCCGGTCTTCCTGCCTCAGTAGGGAATCTAGGTCATGTTTAATCCCTTCCCATCTTCCCTGTGTGTGCTTCATCACCAGGTTCTGCACATCCTGCCTTGAAGTGTGTTCCCTACCTGGTCTCCCTGCCTCCACTTTTGCCCCTCTCTGCTCGTTGCCCGCACATCAGCCAAAGTGCTTTTCTGAAAGTGTCGGCACCTCTGGCCGTCTACACCTCTGGCCGTCTACACCTCTGGTCATCTGCGCTGCTGCCCCTGGCTCAGCAGCCCCAGTCCCTGCGCTCCTTCACATCCTCCATCTCCCCACGGTCCTTCCCGCTTCTACCCAGGTCACGGCTTCCTGCTCGGAAAACCCTTCTCCCTTTCCCTGCCGGCTGCATCCTCCTCGTTCATCTGGCTCTTCAGAGAGGCCAGCCCTGTGCACTCAACCAGCCGCGCTGCCCTTTATTTCAGCCCCTCGTGTTTCCAACATAGAACTTCCTGAAACTCGGAAGTAATTCTTCATGTTTTTGCCTGTTTTTTCCCCCCTTATCTCTTGAAAGGCAAGGATTCAGTCCAGTTTCTTCACTGTTCTGTCTCCAGCACTTAACACGATGCCTGACACATGGGGGGTCCTCAAATAATATTAGTTGAATCAAAAATAAAAAGAGCGACCTCGGACTTCCCTGGTGGTGCAGTGGTTAAGAATCTGCCTGCCAGTGCAGGGGACACGGGTTCGATCCCTAGTCTGGGAAGATCCCACATGCTGCGGAGCAACTAAGCCCGTGCGCCACAACTACTGAGCCTGTGCTCTAGAGCCCGCGAGCCTAACTACTGAGCCCGTGCGCCACAACTACTGAAGCCCACGTGCCTAGAGCCCGTGCTCCACAACAAGAGAAGCCACCGCAATGAGAAGCCCACGCACCGCAATGAAGAGTAGCCCCCACTCGCCACAACTAGAGAAAGCCCACGTGCAGCAACAAAGACCCAATGCAGCCAAAAATAAATAAATAAATAAATAAATAAATAAATAAATTTATAAAAAAAAAAAAAGAGCAACCTCAATAGTTGCATGTTATCTTTCGAGCACAGATATTCTATTTGATCCGCTCAGTAACCCCATCATGTCAGTATTGGGATCATGAATATTTAAAAGGTAAAGAAGCCAAATCAGAATGAAGTGAAATAATCCACCTGAGGTCATCCTTTTACAAGCCCCAGAGCCAGGGCTTGAAGGCAGGCATTGTGGCTCCGGGGCCTGCCTCTCAGTCCCACACCTGGCTGGGTGATGAGTCCACTCACAGGGCTCTACTCCTGGGGGGAAGGAGTAATAATGACCACAGAGTAGTTTGAAAATACGCAGAGAGGAAGCAAGGGTAATGGCCTTCGATGTGGACTTTGAAATGGGAGGGAAACATGGAGCAGCAAAACTGAGTTTAACCAGCATCTGCCTCATGACCAGCAATATCATACTAGGTGCGTTGGCTTGCACGGTGCTGCACACTGTCTGGAAAGCTGGATTAGCTCCATTTCAGAACAGCAGCAGGAGGATGCTGGGACCAGCGTCTGGAGCTTTGAGAGAGGAATGTGGCCACAGGGCCACATCAAAGGCCAGTGGGACTTTGGATAGAGAGTGCTTGCACGGACATAACTTCTTTCTCATCCCTTTGTTTTCTGTTTCCAATTTGTTCAAATGACAAGGAGCTTTGAAGTGCCTGAAACCAGCCCAGGGCAGGGCCCAGGAGCACTGAGTGGTGAGAAGTTTCCCTTTTCACTGGAAACAGGCCAATTTCCCAGATGCTAATTCAGAAGGATATTTTTAAAGGCAGAGCTTGGGGCTCCTATACATGCCTTGTTTTTACGGAGAGTGGCAGCAAATGGATTGATGTACCAGTTTGAAAGTTATATATAAGCATATATTTTAAGCCTCGGGTCAGAGTCTCGTTCCTAAACTTACAGTTGAGTCAACCCAAAGATGTCTACATTTTAAGATTTAATAGGATGACTCGGGGAGGGAGTAGCTCAGGGAAGGCACTTAGCAGTCACAGCACACACAGTGGGAGGCAGGGAAAGGGAGGAACAAAGCCACTCTTCCTGCCAGACTGGACATGGGGCAAGGCTGGCCGCTCCCACGTCAGCTGGAGGAGTTTGCTTTGGTTTCAATCAGCAGACTTCTCCGACTGCAACAGGCAGGTCCTTTCTTTCCTTTCAGAGACAAGCGCTCTGAGTGTGTGCCGAGGTCCTTTCAAGCAGAATTGGGGGTGAGGGGTGGTTGGGAAGATACGCCTGAGTTGGCGGCTTTCTGTGTCATGACCACCCTGCCGTGGGCCCTACCTGCCCATCACCTGTCTCCTTAGGGCGAAGTTATGCCACTTGGGATCAGGTGTGTTGCCTCTGCTTAAGTCTCGTTTCCAGATCTGCCCCTTTCTGGCTGTGGGAACTTGACAGAGTCACTTACGCCCCGTAGGATGGTGGGAATAATCCCATCCCTAACTCACAGAGGGCCTTGGAGACCAGCTACTATCACATCTTCAATACCCTTAGCCTGGGCCTTGGTGAGCCCTTGGCGATGCTGGCCATCAGGTGTCATCATTGTTTTTCCTCACTTCTTACCCTAGTTTGCTACTAACATGCTCTGAGGCCTTGGGAAAGTCCCTTTGGGACCAGTGTCCTTGCTTGCTAACCAAGAGGGGGTTGGTCCCATAAACACTGCAGGAGCTCAGGCAGTGAGCCCAGATGTTGGTGGGCGCCTGGGACACAGAACCTGATGGGACCCAGCTCCCCAGCTGCAGAGACAAGCCTGTGTCCCTCTGAGAGCCAGGCCCCTTGCTCACTGATGGTTTTTAGGTTTGATTGTTGGCCTGGAGGGAGAAAGACAGCACCCATGGTGGAGAGAGGGAACTTCGTCCCTGCTGCTGCCTTGGTGGAGCCGCCCTTGCTGCCTCTTAGATCCCGGCCTTCAGCACTCAGGTCTGGTCACTGCCTCTAGACCCCCTTCCTAGGCTCATGGCAACTAGGGGGGGCGGTGTTTCACCTTGTTATTCACAAGGATGTTTACAAAGGCCAAACAATACCAAAATTGCTCGCTTTGGAAAGTCACTGCCAACACTTTGGTGATGCATTTCCAGATTCCTCCTGAGCACGTAGATTGGCAGAGCCTGGCAGTTTAGTCTCCCAGCCCTCGCAGCCCCTGGAGCAGACACACCACAGTTCTCAACCAGGATGAGTTTGCCCCCCAAGAGACATTTCAGCATGTCTGGGGACAGTTTTGGTTGTCACAACTGGGCTGAAGGGGGCGCTACTGGCATCTAGGGCTTAGAGGCCAGGGAGGCTTCCCAGGCTGGCCCCCGACACAGAATGCTCTGGCCGGAATGTCCCCAGGGCTAAGGTGGAGAAAGCCTGTCCTCAGCTCTCCTGCTCTGGCCTCTGTGCCTCTTGCCCCTGCCCTGGACTGTGTGTCCCTTGAAGGCAGGGACTGCCTCTGGTTGATGCTTGGTGAGCGCTGGAGGAAGGGAGGGGTGAAGGTGTGCATCTCGGCACACTGGCCGCAGCTGCCTCCTTCTCTGGTCTAAGGACCAGGCTGCTTCACCGGAGGCAAAACTGAGCGAGCTGTTTAGACGTGGGACGCCAGGGCTGCGTTCCTTCTGCGCAGAGCTCGCGGGTCCCTCAGCTGTGCAGGCCGGCCGGGCGCATCTCACACAGCCACCTCTGCCACGCCAGCAGCATGGCCTGGGCGCAGTGCCACGTGGGGGCCTGCATGTTTTCCCAGGAGCCGTCTCATCCATTCCTCACAGCAGCCCTCTAAGGAACAGACCACGATTATCCCCCCCTCATAAGTGGAGAAATGGGCTCCGGAAGCCAGAGCTCTTCTCGTCCACAGTGGTACATCCAGTGAGCGTGGGAGCCTTGCCTTGGGACCATTTATGGCTTCTGGTGCCACCCTGGTAAAGCCAAGGTGGAGCTCTACTTGTGCTGCCCTGGATCCATTTCACTGTGTGTTCGGGGCGAAAGCTGGGGCCTCAGGGCCCGCTCTGTCACCTGGTAGATGGTGGCTGTGGGCTCTGTGGCAGGCGTGCTGTGGGCCAAGGTCCCCTGTGTTTGGCCACATGCAGCCGTGCTGCTGGATGAGCGCTTTCCACCCAGCACACAGAGGTGCCTGGACGCGTCCAGCCATGTGCCAGGCAGTCTAACAGCAACCAGCTTGGGGGCAGGGCAGGGGGTGGGTGCAGTTGCCCTGAGTTGTAGTATTTGCCACTTTCTGTGACGTGAATACTGCTCTCATGGCTGGTGTCAGAGCATCCGTGTGATGCCTGAACCCGGAAGCCACACACAGGCTTGTCCCTCACAGCCATGCCCGCTGCTCCAGCTGCTGTGGGGACGGAGCTGGATGAAACACCCTACTCCCTGGGAGTCTCAGTTTCAACAGAGTGTGAAGATGCAGCCTCACGTTGGCAGACCTGTAATGTGCATTTGATAAATTATAAAGAAGGGACCCTCCTAACAGTTTGCGTGACCCGATGGGGGAGCCCTTGCTCCCTAGATGTTACTGACCCTCAGATGGGGTATAGGGCCCTTAGCGGCTGTAGGAGTGTCAGCTACAACCATGCAATTGATGTTCATTAAAACTGAGGTGAGGACGCAGGCACCAGTAGCCGAGCATCTTTGCCTTGTGCCCACATGACAGGTGGGGCCAGTCTGCCTATCAGCAAGGTTACCTGGGCCTCCCAGGGTGGGCAAGGTAGCAGTTAACAGAGCCAGACTTCCCCTCTTGTGTCTGGAACGGTTCTGTCTCGTGGACTGTGCAGAAACTGAAGGATTCAGCTCAGAAGAATGTCTCCTCTGCTCCGGTCCCGGGCCTGCCTGTTGGTCTCGCTGGAAGATGTACGCAGGGAGCGTCAGATGTCTGTCCTGGGCAGAGGCCCGGCCTTTGTGCTTCACGTCCGCCTGCGTGAGGGAGGGGAAGGGTGGCCTGGCAAGTGCCCTTGGATCTGGGGACACCGAGGAGCAGGGCCTCCTCCCCCTCCCTCTGCCAGGGTGCCTCTGAGCTGAGCCAACACAGACTCCGGCTAAACCAGGACAGGCGGGAAGCCGCTGGGCCTGCAACTCTCCCAGGCAGCCCGCCCTGCTGGGACCGAGGGGAGGGAAGCCAGCCAGCGCCTCAGCTGGTGGGCGGGGCCTCTGGCTCTTCAGCTTCATCCCAGGCCCGGGCTCTGTCAGGGCTGATTCCTAACTGCGGGGACCTTCCTGGTCACGGCTTTTACCCTCCGCATTCAGCTGCCAGTCGGGGGTTCTCTCTCACTTAACTTCCAGATGTACACCTCCCCGCTCTCGCTGCAGTCCCGTCTGGAGGTGTTGATGGGTGCTTAGCATCCAGGGGGGACCCAGAGCCCTCTGCGGGGAGGGGCCGCTTCCCACCGCCTCAGGCCCGTGTCTCCTCCGCCTGCCTGCTGTCTGCCTGGCGTCCGTCTCTGCCCTCCGTTTGTTTAATTGGCAGCTGCAGTTCCGTGAGGTAACGTGCGTCCGTCGCATCCGAGAGCCTCATTGCAGTGTGGACGTCCTGCCGTGGTCCGCAGCACGGAGAGGGAACATCGGCTTTGAATTTTGTCATCGGGATACCGAAGTTCTAGTCCCCCAACCCCATCCTGAGAGCAGATTGTAGTGCATTCAGCAGAAACTTGTGTAGCAGGGATAAAATGTAATTGCCTGCAATTTCACACCCACATTCCCTGTGTTCCTGCAGAATTCCAGCGAGGGCCAAGCTCCCGGGCTGCAATTTCATTACCGCGGAGTCGCCGGCTCCTGAGACGTTCAAGCCTCACAGATGCCTGAATGCAAGGTGTGCTGAACTGTCATCATGATATCATGAGCAGAAGCAGGCAGCGCTGCCGTTAAGATTAATTAGAGGGTGAGGCCCACGCTTCAGAACCGGCGTCAGGCTGGGAATGATATTCTTAGTGCACTTTTCAAAGATTCTTTCTTCCAGAACGTCTCCCAATTTTTTTCCGGCCATTCTGATCTTTGCACACATTGACTCAGTTTTTTGTCCGCTGTGAACACCTCTGTGAGAGAAGCCAGGGTAAAAACCAGCGCATCATGCTAGCGTCTCAAATCACCCGCTGGAGTTTGATCTGAGTTTACTCCAAAGGCCTTAAGGGATGCACTTTCTACTTGGGCTTTGTAGGACCAGTAGATGCTGTCCTAGAAAATCATGTTGCCTGTTTTGGTAAGATCCCTGGGCTACAAATATATATATCTTTTACGCTCTTAAGTGGTTGGAAAAATAAAAGAAAAATCTTTAGTGACATGTGAAAATTATGTGAAATTCACACGTTAGTGCCCGTAAGTAAAGTTTGAGTGGAATGCAGCCAGGCCCATCGTTTTCGTGTTGTCCACGGCTGCTTCTGTGCTGCAGTGGCAGATGAAGAGTTGTGACAGAGACCATATACCCTGCAAAGTCTACTATATCTACTCTTTGGTCCTTTGCAGAGATATTTGCTGAGCCCTGGTATGGAAGAGCGGGTGCGTAGATGGGGATGACTTGGGTCCCTCGCTGTCACTAGAGGACCTCTGTGCAGGTGTCTCTCTCGCAGTGAAGAACCGTATTTTGGGCGAGGTCCGTGAGGTCACTCTGGTTTGAGACCTTTGCCTTCCAGTGGCATTGGAGGCCATTGTGAATCAGGGCCAGACCCACAGCCAGACTTCCTCCCAGAGGGGGGACCACGCAACTGTGTCCATTAAGGTGAAGTTGAGGGGCCTCCAACCCTGTGCTGAGAGCACTGGCGGCTTATTATTTGCCATTTATTACCGTGCTGTGAACATTCAACGAAGTGAAAAATAGTTTGCCAATGAAGTAAAGTGGAAAATTAATTTCAGTTTTCCTCCTGTTGCAGAAATTGAAAATGAAGGCTCTCATCACTGATGGGTTTCATCTCAGACTGAGTCTCACCCACTTAAAAATTGTGGGGAGGCCCTTGCTTATTTTATTCTGAAGGTAATCCTTCCTGGCCCATGAGCACTATCCAGTGAAAAGGGAAAATCTCTCTCTTATATGTGGCTTTGCGCAAAGAACAAGCTGAAGATTATTGGGGGAAATGTATGGAGTGTTTGTGTCCAAATATGGCATTTATTATTAGGAACAAATACAGTAAAATAAACAGTGCAACCGTCAGACAACGTGACATCATAGAAGCTGCTGTTGTGACGGGAAAATCCAAATATCATGCAGTTCTCTCAGGTGTCTAATTTCACACTGTTGTCAGTTACAGAAGAAAAATCTAATGTGTATTTGCTCTGAAACTGTTGAGGGTCTAATATCAGTAGAGTTCCCACCAAATATTTTGAGCATGGCCAAGGGCTGTTAATAAACTCCAAGAAAAATATTCCTGACTTGCTTACTCAAGAAAGCCAATTCTAGGTTAAGCTGTTATACAAAATATCCTAACTTTGCCAGTTGGCATCATACAAGAACAAGGTCAGGCTGGTTGGCTGTTTGGTTGGTTGGGTTTTTAAGCCACTGGGCTGCTGCTTAGATACAGCAGAGATGATCCCGCTTCTGTGGTACCCATCTTCTGACCAATGACATCTGCACTGACTCAGTTGTGACAGTTGCAGGATGCCCTGCCAGGCTCTGGGGCAGAAGGAGGAAGGAGAGACAGAGGGTCAGGGTAGTGGCCTGGACCCGCCGCTGCACTGAGGTGTGGCTTTTCCTGGCCGCCTTCAGTTTGCTCCCAGTGGCAGCTCTGAAAATCAGTGAAAGATGCCTGATGCAAACACAGGACTCTCCCTTGTTGACTGAGAAGTGACAGATGACAGAGAAGGTCATTGACAGACAGGATATTAGCTGTACATATAGAAGTTCAGCCATGTGGGACCCGTGATGTAGGGACAAAGCCTGCTGTGGATTCTGCCACTGAAGGATGGATGCTCATAATATTGGGGCATCAGGAGATGTTGGAAACATCTTCACTGCTTACTTTAAAAACTCGAGAAAGCAAATAATCAGGAGTGATTTTCACAATGTTTAACAACTGTAGGGCATAGGCACTGACCTATCAATGATAAATAAATAAATGTGGCTGGAGACAATGGTCCAGGCACACCAGAGAATATTGGCCAAATATCAGTGGCATATACTATTTGTAGAAACATTTCTAAATAAATTACTAAATAAAGGTATTTCTGGCTCAAAGGGATGAATTTTGTTTATGTAGAAAATCTACCTTTTCAGAGGGCCACATTTCTCAATAATCCCAGTAGTGAGATGATTGCACTTTAGGGTCTCCAAAGGCTTGTGGCCATCACTTTCCCCCCAGACAGACTGAGGTATCTCATCCAACCTTCCCCCCACCTGCCAGGTGTGGGCGCTGAGCTGGGTCTTCTCTTATCCAGAGCCTTCACAGAGATAGCCTGGGCCCATCCCTCTGAAGGTCAGGGTTTCTGGCTGGTACCCAAGTTCCTTGTCTGGGGTCACACTTGGGGGTGCAGAGATGTGACCCTGGGGTTTAGCCCTCTTGGCTTCTGTGAGGTCTCTCTATGCCCTTCTTTTCAGAGATCACAAAACAGATTGAAGAAATAGAGTGTCTGAGTTGCCATTATTGATTAAGAATCCAAAATCCAACCCACTGGAAATAAACCTGAAGACCATCTTGCCCTTAAAGGGTTATTTGTTCTCACCCAGAAGTCTAGTCCTGCAGCGAACAATACACTGCTGGTGGGGTGTGCTCAGCTGGAGTGTTCCACACACTGGCTCGTAAATTGAATTTCATTTTCAGAACCAGGCTGAAATGAAGAAATAATTTCCACATACTGTACATTTATTGAAATTATATCAAAATAAGCAATGAAGGAAAATTTCTCTGGGTAATATAATTTCAAGGATCATTTCATGAGTTTGCAGCTAGAAAAGCATATAGGTTTGATAACCACGGGGAGAAACTGTCCGTGCTCTGTTTTGAGCGTGAAAGAAGATGGTGTTACTTTGGTTCCCTTTGCTGGGTCCACTCCTGTCCCTGCTTCTTACATTTTAGTCTTTCCTTAGTACCTGCTGTTGATATTTTGCAGTCTTCTGTATCACAGGCTGGGTATCATTTCTTCATCATGAGAGATGATCTGAAATTATTACAGGACATAGTGTTCAACCAATGGTCATTTTGTCCCAGGCATTGGCGCTACTTGGCTAAGTGCCAGGCAACCAGCTGCTTTTGATATCAGAAAGTAAAGATTCTGAAAACCAGCCTTCTTTGGGTTCAGCAGCCTATGAAGGTGTAGCTGGGTGCCACCCTTGTGGAGAGAACACCCAGATAGGGGACCATCTATCCCATCCTTCCCTATTTGCCAGGAGGATTTCCTTTGACTGAGCATGCCGGGTTCCATTGCAGTTGTGTTTCCTTGAGTTTTGTGGACAGAGGTTTTGGACCAATGTGGAGATGTCAGGGTGGAGGTTTCTGTCCTGGGACTGGATTTAACAAAGACAAAGACAGACCACATTTCGTGCTACCATCAGTACCCCGAGGCACTTGGGGGTAACAAAGGTGGACCCTTCATCCATTCAACAAATATTTACTGAGTGTATATTATGTGGTTCCAGGCACTGGCAAAATGTCAGTGAACAAAACAGATGGAGACCCCTGCTCTCAAGGAGCTTATAATCAGAGAAGAATCTTGTTATAAAGGTGCTTTCAAGCTGGTGAACCTGAAACCTGTTTCCTTTAAAGATCAGCTGAACCTTAACAACCTCCCTCCCTTCTCCCCCAAGCTTCTCCACCCTCACTGGCATTTTGACAACCCAGTTCTACTAGGCTGTAACCCTAAATAGTCTCCCAGTTTGTTAACTATCTTCTAGTGATTTCTGCTTTATATCTAAAGATTGAAAAATGGAAGGAGCAGCTTGAAATGCCTTGGAAAGACAGTAGATCCTAGCTTGTTGTAGTGGGTGAATTCAATTGTAGGCATTCCTGTTTGTTGTTGTACCAACAATACGTGACACATTGCTGTTCTCTTCATTATTCTGCAGACCTTTTCAAGGTTGCCTTTAGCAAGAGTACAAGGCCTGCCTTATCAATACGGAAGCCATCTTTGGACTTAATCCTGCAAACCACTGGTTTCTCTTCTCCAGGTCCTTTTTCCTTAAGACATTATATAAAATGACCTCAACTGGAGCTTGGGACCTAAGACACGAATTTGGAGAAATTGTGTCCTGTATAGAAATCTTATGCTCCTTGGATCTGCTGAGATACAGCAGGTTTCATTTAACAAGATTGTTTCCACTCTCCTTATTCATCTTTAGTTTGTCTGCCTCAATTTTTTTCCCCCAGTTCCTCCCTGTATGATACTTTATTCCATGAGTTCAGTGCAGTATGCATCTATGAGGTATTTCCCATATGAAAGACTATGATAGGTACCATATAAAAAAGCTAATGAATGGGACCCAATACTTTGTGCAAGGAGTTTCCAATCTAGTGGGGAGGAACCCATATACCATCAACCACTGTACCAAACAAGTTGACTGAATTCACACAGAGGTGGTAGTAGCAGTGGAAAGAGTTACTAGTTATTGAGTATTTATTATGTGCTGGGCACCCCATGCACACGTTGCAAATGTTCTCTCTAACCTCCGGTCAACCCTTCAAAGTAGCTTTAATTATCCTTTTACAGCATTGAGGCCTGAAGGAGATGAAAGCCATACTCAAGGTTTTGCAACTTGCATAGGAAGAGCAAAGACTTATGTCTAGGACCACCTGGCTCCAAGACTGGCTCTGCCCTCCCACTCCCCACCCTTTACCCCAAGAGGGAGAAAACCCAGAGAGGGCCAGATAAAAAGCAGTGCCATTGGTAATGATTTTTTAAATTGAAGTATAGTTGATTTACAATGTCTCAGGTGTACAGCAAAGTGATTCAATTCATATATATATATATATATATATATATGAATCTGAAAAAAATATATATATATATTCTTTTTCAGATTCTTTTCCATTATTTCACATGCTTACTTGCCATTTGTATATGGGTGAAATGTATCTTCATGCCTTTTGACCATTTTGTAACTGGATTGTTTTTGACTAGCCCTAGGCCCTGAAGCTTTTCTCCTGTTTTTTCCTAAAATATTTATAGTTTTACATTTCACATTTAAGTTCATAACCCATTTTAAGCTAACTTTTGTATAAGGTGTGAGACTTATGTCAAGGATAATATTTTGGCCAATGGATGTCCAATTGTTTCAGCACCATTTGTTAAAAAGACCATCTTTCCTCCACTGAATTGTTATTGCACCTTTGTCAAAAATCAGTTGAACACATTTGTGTGGATATATTTATGGGCTCTTCATTCTGTTCCATAGGCTTATGTGTCTATCCATCTGCCAATACCACATAGTCTTGATTGCTAAAGCTATATAATAAGTCTTGAAATCAGGTAGGCTGGTTTCTCCCACTTTATTCTTCTGTTGCAACATTGTTTTAGCTAGTCTAAATTCTTTGTATTTCCATATAAACTTTAGAATCATCCTGCCTATATCTACAAAAAAATCTTACTGGGTGGAATTTATGTTAAACCTGTATGTCAATTTGGGGAGAATTGACATCTTTACCATGTTGACTCTTTCAATCCATAAACATGGAATGTCTCTTCATTTATTTATATCTTCTTTGATTTCTTTCATCAGTGTTGTGTCATTTTTAGCATGCTCTGTATGTGATTTGTTAGATTTAAACCTAAGAATTTCATTTTTTTGAACAATTATACATGGTATTTTAATTGAGCTTTTGGTGTTCATTGTTAATATATAAAAATACAATTGATTTTTATTTGTTTGTGTTGTATCATGCAACCTTGTCATGTGCAACCTCACTTAGTTCTAGGAACTTTTTTATAGATTCCTTGAGATATTCTATGTAGACAATCATGTCATCTGCAAAGAGAGACCGTTTTCTTTCTTTCCAGTCTGAATGCATTTTATTTCCTTTTCTTGCCTTATTGCACTGGCTAGAATTTCCAGAATTATATTGAATAAGAACAGTGAAAGCAGACATACTTGCCTTGTTACTGATCTTAGAGGGAAACATTCAGTCTTTCACCATTAAGTATAATGTTAGTTTTAGGCTTTTTGTAGATTTTGAAGATTTTTCTTAAAGTTTTGATCATGAATGGGTGTTGGATTTTGTCAAATGCTTTTTCTCCATTGATATGATTATGTGCTTTTTCTTTTTAGCCTATTGATATGGTAGATTACATTGATTTTTGAATATTGAACTAGACATATTTCTGAAACAAACCCCATTTGGTCATAATGTGTAATTTTTTTACATATTGCTTAATTATATTTATTAATATTTTGTTAAAGAATTTTGCATCCATATTCATGTGGGATATTGGTTTGTAGTTTTTTTTTTTTTTTGCTGTCCTTGTCTGGTTTTGTAGCAGGGTAATACTAGGTTCATAAAATAAACTGGGAAGTGTTCTTTTTTCTGAAAGGAATTGTGTAGACTTGGAGTTAATTCTTTAAATGTTTGGTAGAATTCTTGCATGAAACCATCTGTGCCAGGAAACTTTGTGGGGGAGGGGTTTGACTTTTGAATTCAGTTTCTTTCATAGCTAGCTATAGAGCTACTCAAATTATATATTTCATGTTGAGTGAGTTGTGGTAGTTTGTATTTTCAAGAAATTGGTACCATTTCATCTCAGTTGTCAAATTTATATGTATAGAGTTTTTTGTAGTATTCTTTCATTATCCTTTTTATGTCTATCAAATCTGCAGTGATATCCCCCTGTTTCATTCCTGATGAAATTGATAATCTTTTTTTTTTTTTTTTTTTTGGTAATCTGTTGGTAATTACCAGTTTACCAGTTGGTAATCTGTTTTTTTTTTTCCTTGAAAGAAGTTTGTCAACTTTATTGGTCTTATCAAAACACCAGCTCTTTGTTTCATTGATTTTCTCTATTGTTTTTCTGAGTTGTTTTTTTTTTTTTCCATTGCTTTCTGCTTAAGTTTTATTATTTCCTTCCTTTTGCTTGCTTTGGGATTAATTTGCTCTTCTTTTTTCTAGTTTCTTGAAGTAAGAGATCAGATTATTGATTTAAAACTTTTCCTCTTTTCTATTGTATGCAATTTAGTGCTATAAATTTTGCTCTCAGCAATGCTGTAGCTGTGTCCTCCAAATTTTGGTACGTTGTATTTTCATTTTCAAACAGTTCATTTTATTTTTCTTATTTCCCTTGAGACTTCCTCTTTATCTCATTGATTATTTAGAATTGTGTTGTTTAGTTTCCAAGTGTTCAGAGATTTTCCTGTTATTGATTTCTAGTTTGATTTCGCTGTGGTCAGAAAACATAACTCGTTATGATTTCAGTTTTTAAAAATTTGTTTATATTTGTTTTATGGCCCAGGATATGGTGTATTCTGGTATATATTCCATGGGCACTTGGAAATAATATGCATTCTGCTGTTGTTGGGTGCAGTATTCTATAAATGTTGGTTAGATCTTGTTGGTTCTTGGTGATGTTAAATTCTTCCGTATCCTTACTGATTTTCTGTCTAGTTGTCCTATCAACAGTTGAGAAAAGAATGTTAAAATCTCCAAATATAATTTCAGATTTGTCTATTAATCCTTTCAGTTCTGTCAGCTTTTGCTTCACATATTTTGCAGCTCTGTTGTTTGAAACACACACATTTATCACTTCTATGTCTTCTTGATAGATTGACTCTTTTATCATTAAATATTTTTCCTCTTATTCTGGTGAATTTCTTTTGCTCTGCAGTCTACTTCATCTAATATTAATATAACTTCTCCTGCTTTCCTTCAATTAATGTTTGCATGATATATCTGCTTCCATCCTTTTACTTTCAACCTGTCTATATTTCTCTGTTTGAAGTGAGTTTCTTATAGATAGCAAATGGTTAGGTCGTGCTTTTTAATCCACTCCACAAGCTTTTGCTTTTCAATTTGTGTATTTAGACCATTTGCATTTAATGTAATTTAGATTTCTTAGTGCTTAAGTCAGCCATTTTATTTATTGTTTTCTTCTTGTTTTCCCTGTTTTTCATTTCTGTGGGGTTTTTTCCCCTGCCTTCCTGTGGCAGGAATTTCATCATTATTTAACTATAGTGTTTTTTCAGCATGTCTTGTATAGTTTTTTTAATGATTAGTCTAAGGTATTAGGTGTGATGCTCTAGGTATCATATTATATATATATATGATATATATATACATATATATTATAAATATATAAATATATGCATTTAAATTATGTATATGTAATGTATCAATATGTATATAATGCAAATGCACACAATCTAAATACACAAGGTAAAAGAGATTCACAGAGTGGATTATAAAACATGACCTAACCATTGGCTATCTACAAGAAACTCATTTCAAATAGAGCAATATAGGCAAATTAAAAGTAAAAGGATGGAAACAGATATATCATACAAAAATTAATCAGAGGAAAGCAGGAGTAGCTATATTATATACACACACACAGACATATAAATATATAAAATCACTGTCTCTTAACATCATCATTTGCCAGTTCAAGTACAGAAATTTTACCTAAAACACTTCCTTTACATATATTTAGAACCACATCAGACCGTGTTATAATTTTTGATTCAACCATCAAACATAATTTACAAAACCCAAAAGGATAAGAAAGCCTAATTTATTTACCCATCCTTTTGCTCACTGTGTTCTTTCTTCCTGACATTCCAAGTTTCTTTCTCTCATCTTTTTCTTCCTGTTTAGAGAACTACCTTTAGCCATTCTCTTAGGGTAAGTCTGCTGGCCACACATTCTCTTAGTTTTGTTTGTTTTTTTCTATCTGAGAATGTCTTGATTTTCCCTTCATTCCTGAATGATATTCTCACTAAGTATAGGATTCTAGGTTGAAAGTTCTTTTCTTTCAGCACTTGAAAAATACTGTCACTTCCTTCTGGATGCTGTGGTTTCAGGAATTCCAGATTCCAGTAAATGGATTTGCCAAAGGGAGAAAAGGGAGAGGAAGGGCTATTTAAATGGATTTGCCAAAGGGAGAAGGGAGAGGAAGGGCTATTTAAATATTATGAGAAATGCTTGCCTCCAGATTCCTCATCTATTCCGTAATCACAGGAAATGGGTAGAGTTAAGCCCGAAACAGCCGTAGCATTTTAGTAAGAACAAAGTGAATAATTTTAAAGGATTCTTAATCACTGATCAAAAAAAAAAAAAAATCAAAGTATTTGTGTCATGCAGGAAATGCAGGACGCGATGCTTCCTTAACATAAAGAAAGGGGAAGGACAAGAAACTGATTAAGGCCACAGAGACACCTTGACCAAGAGGGCTTAGGATGTTGGAAAACCAACTATGGCTTATACATCTTGTGCCCGAAGAGTAGTTTATGGGAGATTTTTACTATGCTCAGTCTCATCCCATGTCCCACGGGTCTCTGGGAACAGGGGACCTGGCTCTGGATGGGAGAGGTCAGAGGAGGGCTGGATGAAGGTGGGTGTTCAGGGTGCAGTCACTCCCTCTGTGAGGTGGCACAGGGGTGGGGGTGGGATGATTATGTATGACCTTGGCTGGGCTCTAAGTCACCTTCACTCACAGGATAATACTCACCACATCTTTTAAATAATGGCTCAGCATGTATCTCTTCTAAAAATGACTGTGGTGTTTAAAAATCACTTCGCCTACACCAGGGATGGGAAAACCTAGCCTAGAAATTGGCGTGAACATTAGTCACCCTGCCAGAGCTAATGAGGAGGGAGGAAAAGATAGTAAAAATCACCAGAGGATCAAAGGTCCTCCACCCTTTGGACAGCACATGTGGTGGGATCGACAGGGCAGGACAGGCACATTATACCATCTGGGAAAGAGTGGCTTTCAGAGTTTCTCTTCCGGGCCATGCATTATGTGATTATTCACTCACCTCACCTAAGAAAAATCACTTCTGCTTGAGCACTGCCCGGTGGCTGTGTAGTTTCTCCCCCTGATTCCATCATTCTCCTGTGTATTCATTTAAGATAATCTTTCTAAAAGCTCTACTGACAAAGGGGAAATGCCGAATATCACAAATCCTGTTGACTGTTTAAGTAGAAAGGAAAACAAAACTCTCGTGTGCTTTCTCGGTGGGGAAGCCATCTTGTGATTTATTTTTGTTAATGAGGTATGGAGTTACAGATGTTATTTCAAATGATGATCCCGCCAGCAAGGGAGCATGGTGTGGAGGGGAGGATAGAGCCGAGTCCCAGGGGCAGATGATTGACAGGCTGGGGATGGGAAATCAACTAACATGCAAGGATGGGCTTGCTGGACCCGAAGAACGGAGCAGATTGTTTTCTTGTGACATCCACAGCCATGGTCTGTGACACCTTCGGATGCACAGTTTCCAACCTGTAAGGCCAAACATGTCACAAAAGTTACCAACTGGGGCCCTGGGGCCAGGTTCATCCCACAGAATTACTTTGTCGGGCTCTAAGAGTGTTTTATTGTTTACTTTGAATTTGTTGACAATATTAAAAAATTGGGAATTTTCACATGAAAATTCAGGCTTAGAGTTTCTCTTCAAAAACTAGGTCTGGCAACACCAGACCTGTGCTTCCATCAGCTGAACTGAGGACAGCCACCCTCCTGGGAGGCTCTCTGCTTCACCCCAGCCTCACCCACCTGCTGCTGCTGCCTGAGCATCATTGTGTGCCCCTGGTGTCCAGCTGGGGCGAGATGACAGCCTTGAAGCTGAGTCAGTAACACACTCAGTCCTGCAGGGAAGGTCAGATTGATACCAGCTTTCGGGTGTCCTCTACCACTTTTCCTTGAGAAAGGATTTTCTTGAAAGTAATGGCTGTGCTAATGAACATTGATTTTTCTTTTTAACAGTTTATTTTCTAGAGAACAAACACAGAGAATTCTTAAACATATGTGCTGACGGTAGCTAGCACGGGCATGGAAAAATGAAATCTGTGACCGTGGGGAGCAGCATATTAGCGTTGGTCTCAGGGAGGGGGTTGATGACCAGCTTCATTTGGCCTGAGAGGTGATGGGGAGGGTCCTCTGGGTGGTCAGCCTGCCCTCGGTGCTCCTTCTCTGTTCTCCACAGGACCTGTGCCCACAGCTGCCAGAGGCCTCTTCACGTCACATCATCTAAAATTATCTGTCAATTATCAACCTCCTCTTCCAGAATGTCAACCCTTTGAATGGCTAGTAATATACCACGTTTACTGCAAACCTTAAGATGCACCCAGTACAGTGCCAGGCCTTCTCTGCATTAACTCACCGTATCCTCTCTGTGATCCTTTGGGGCAGGGGTGTTGGGTCCCCATTTTTCAGATGAAAGAACCAAAGTGCAGGGACATTTATCCATCAATGGGCAAGGCTGGCAAGTTTGAATATTTGTAAATTTGTTGAAGGGTGTCTAAGCAGTATAGCACTGGAGTGATTTAATTTTTATTACAACCACTTTATAGAATTATACGTTGTAGTAAATTATATATTTTTACATTTTTATTGCTGTACCGAGTTGTTTACACAAATCATATGTACGTAATTTATGGGTGATTTAAGGGATGTTCAAGGCGGTTAGAGACCAAATGGCCTTTTGGGTTTTTCTTTGAGGTGCTCAACAAAATCAACACCAGCCATTGCCAGATATTAATTTTTTATTTTGTTTTATTATTTTTTTTAAACAAAGAAAGCACCCGTGAACATATACATCTTGGGGCATGTGTGGAATTGAATCCTGTAAGTGAAACTGATGGCTCACAAGACATGTGCATCTTAAATATTGATAGATATTGCCAAATTTACCTCCCCCAAATGCTCTGCCCATTTATATTTGAGCCAATAGTGTGGAAAGAACCCACTTTCCAACACCCTAACACTGGATTTTTATAGGGGTGCGTGTGTTCGCCAAACTAAGAGAAAGATACGGTATCCCATTGTTGATTTTTTTTTTTTTAAACATCTTTATTGAAGTATAATTGCCTTACAATGGTGTGTTAGCTTCTGATTTATAACAAAGTTAATCAGTTATACATATACAATATGTTCCCATATCTCTTCCCTCTTGCATCTCCCTCCCTCCCACCCTCCCCATCCCACCCCTCTAGGTGGTCACAAAGCACCGAGCTGATCTCCCTGTGCTATGCGGCTGCTTCCCACTAGCTATCTATTTTACATTTGGTAGTGTATATATGTCCCTGACACTCTCTCACCCTGTCACATCTCACCCCACCCCCTCCCCATATCCTCAAGTCCATTCTCTAGTAGGTCTGTGTCTTTATTCCCGTCTTGCCACTAGGTTCTTCATGGCTTTTTTTTTCCTTAGATTCCGTATATATGTGTTAGCATACTGTATTTGTTTTTCTCTTTCTGACTTACTTCACTCTGTATGACAGACTCTAACTCCATCCACCTCATTACAAATACCTCCATTTCATTTCTTTTTATGGCTGAGTAATATTCCATTGTATCTATGTGCCACATCTTCTTTATCCATTCATCTGTCGATGGACATTTAGGTTGCTTCCATGTCCTGGCTATTGTAAATAGAGCTGCAATGAACATTTTGGTACATGACTCTTTTTGAACTATGGTTTTCTCAGGGTATATGCCCAGTAGTGGGATTGCTGGATCGTATGGTAGTTCTATTTGTAGTTTTTTAAGGAACCTCCATACTGTTCTCCATAGTGGCTGTATCAATTTACATTCCCACCAACAGTGCAAGAGAGTTCCCTTTCCTCCACACCCTCTCCAGCATTTATTGTTTCTAGATTTTTTGATGATGGCCATTCTGACCGGTGTGAGATGATATCTCATTGTAGTTTTGATTTGCATTTCTCTAATGATTAATGATGTTGAGCATTCTTTCATGTGTTTGTTGGCAATCTGTATATCTTCTTTGGAGAAATGTCTATTTAGGTCTTCTGCCCATTTTTGGATTGGGTTGTTCGTTTTTTTGTTATTGAGCTGCATGAGCTGCTTGTAAATCTTGGAGATTAATCCTTTGTCAGTTGCTTCATTTGCAAATATTTTCTCCCATTCTGATGGTTGTCTTTTGGTCTTGTTTATGGTTTCCTTTGCTGTGCAAAAGCTTTTAAGTTTCATTAGGTCCCATTTGTTTATTTGTGTTCTTATTTCCATTTCTCTGGGAGCTGGGTCAAAAAGAATCTTGCTGTGATGTATGTCATAGAGTGTTCTGCCTATGTTTTCCTGTAAGAGTTTGATAGTGTCTGGTCTTACACTTAGGTCTTTAATCCATTTTGAGTTTATTTTTGTGCATGGTGTCAGGGAGTGTTCTAATTTCATACTTTTACATGTATCTGTCCAGTTTTCCCAGCACCACTTATTGAAGAGGCTGTCTTTTCTCCACTGTATATGCTTGCCTCCTTTATCAAAGATAAGGTGACCATATCTGCGTGGGTTTATCTCTGGGCTTTCTATCCTGTTCCATTGATCAATATTTCTGTTTTTGTGCCAGTACCAAACTGTCTTGATTACTGAAGCTTTGTAATATAGTCTGAAGTCAGGGAGCCTGATTCCCCCAGCTCCATTTTTCGTTCTCAAGATTGCTTTGGCTATTCGGGGTCTTTTGTGTTTCCATACAAATTGTGAAATTTTTTGTTCTAGTTCTGTGAAAAATGCCAGTGGTAGTTTGATAGGGATTGCATTGAATCTGTAGATTGCTTTGGGTAGTAGAGTCATTTTCACAATGTTGATTCTTCCAATCCAGGAACATGGTATATCTTTCCATCTATTTGTATCATCTTTAATTTCTTTCATCAGTGTCTTATAATTTTCTGCATACAGGTCTTTTGTCTCCTTAGGTAGGTTTATTCCTAGATATTTTATTCTTTTTGTTGCAATGGTAAACGGGAGTGTTTTCTTAATTTCACTTTCAGATTTTTCGTCATTAGTGTATAGAAATGCAAGAGATTTCTGTGCATTAATTTTGTATCCTGCTACTTTACCAAATTCATTGATTAGCTCTAAGAGTTTTCTGGTAGCATCTTTAGGATTCTCTATGTATAGTATCATGTCATCTGCAAACAGTGACAGCTTTACTTCTTCTTTTCCGATTTGGATTCCTTTTATTTCTTTTTCTTCTCTGATTGCTGTGGTTAACACTTCCAAAACTACGTTGAATAATAGTGGTGAGAGTGGGCAACCTTGTCTTGTTCCTGATCTTAGTGGAAATGGTTTCAGTTTTTCACCATTGAGGATGATGTTGGCTGTGGGTTTGTCATATATGGCCTTTATTATGTTGAGGAAAGTTCCCTCTATGCCTACTTTCTGCAGGGCTTTTATCATGAATGGGTGTTGAATTTTGTCGAAAGCTTTCTCTGCATCTATTGAGATGATCATATGGTTTTTCTCCTTCAATTTGTTAATATGGTGTATCACATTGATTGATTTACGTATATTGAAGAATCCTTGCATTCCTGGGATAAACCCCACTTGATCATGGTGTATGATCCTTTTAATGTGCTATTGGATTCTGTTTGCTAGTATTTTGTTGAGGATTTTTGCATCTATGTTCATCAGTGATATTGGCCTGTAGTTTTCTTTCTTTGTGACGTCTTTGTCTGGTTTTGGTATCAGGGTGATGGTGGCCTCGTAGAATGAGTTTGGGAGTGTTCCTCCCTCTGAAATATTTTGGAAGAGTTTGAGAAGGATAGGTGTTAGCTCTTCTCTAAATGTTTGATAGAATTCACCTGTGAAGCCATCTGGTCCTGGGCTTTTGTTTGTTGGAAGGTTTTTAATCACAGTTTCAATTTCAGTGCTTGTGATTGGTCTGTTCATATTTTCTATTTCTTCCTGGTTCAGTCTCAGCAGTTTGTGCATTTCTAAGAATCTGTCCATTTCTTCCAGGTTGTCCATTTTATTGGCGTAGAGTTGCTTGTAGTAATCTCTCATGATCTTTTGTATTTCTGCAGTGTCAGTGGTTACTTCTCCTTTTTCATTTCTAATTCTATTGATTTGAGTCTTCTCCCTTTTTCTCTTGATGAGTCTGGCTAATGGTTTATCAATTTTGTTTATCTTCTCAAAGAACCAGCTTTTAGTTTTATTGATTTTTGCTATTGTTTCCTTCATTTCTTTTTCATTTATTTCTGACCTGATCTTTATGATTTCTTTCCTTCTGCTAGCTTTGGGGTTTTTTTGTTCTTCTTTCTCTAATTGCTTTAGGTGCAAGGTTAGGTTGTTTATTCGAGATGTTTCCTGTTTCTTGAGGTAGGCTTGTATTGCTATAAACTTCCCTCTTAGCACTGCTTTTGCTGCGTCCCATAGGTTTTGGGTCGTCGTATCTCCATTGTCATTTGTTTCTAGGTATTTTTTGATTTCCCCTTTGATTTCTTCAGTGATCACTTTGTTATTAAGTAGTGTATTGTGTAGCCTCCATGTGTTTGTATTTTTTACACATCTTTTCCTGTAATTGATATCTAGTCTCATAGCGTTGTGGTCAGAAAAGATACTTGATACGATTTCAATTTTCTTAAATTTACCAAGGCTTGATTTGTGACCCAAGATATGATCTATCCTGGAGAATGTTCCATGCGCACTTGAGAAAAATGTGTATTCTGTTGTTTTTGGGTGGAATGTCCTATAAATATCAATTAAGTCCATCTTGTTTAATGTATCATTTAAAGCTTGTGTTTCCTTATTTATTTTCATTTTGGATGATCTGTCCATTGGTGAAAGTGGGGTGTTAAAGTCCCCTACTATGATTGTGTTGCTGTCAATTTCCCCTTTTATGGCTGTTAGTATTTGCCTTATGTATTGAGGTGCTCCTATGTTGGGTGCATAAATATTTACAATTGTTATACCTTCCTCTTGGATCGACCCCTTGATCATTATATAGTGTCCTTCTTTGTCTCTTATAATATTCTTTATTTTAAAGTCTATTTTGTCTGATATGAGAATTGCTACTCCAGCTTTCTTTTGATTTCCATTTGCATGGAATATCTTTTTCCATCCCCTCACTTTCAGTCTGTATGTGTCTCTAGGTCTGAAGTGGGTCTCTTGTAGACAGCATATATATGGGTCTTGTTTTTGTATCCATTCAGCCAGCCTGTGTCTTTTGGTGGGAGCATTTAATCCATTTACATTCAAGGTAATTATCGATATGTATGTTCCTATTCCCATTTTCTTAAATGTTTTGGGTTTGTTATTGTAGGTGTTTTCCTTCTCTTGTGTTTCTTGCCTAGAGAAGTTCCTTTAGCATTTGTTGTAAAGCTGGTTTGGTGGTGCTGAACTCTCTCAGCTTTTGCTTGTCTGTAAAGGTTTTAATTTCTCCATCACATCTGAATGAGATCCTTGCTGGGTAGAGTAACCTTGGTTGTAGGTTTTTCTCCTTCATCACTTTAAGTATATCCTGCCACTCCCTTCTGGCTTGCAGAGTTTCTGTTGAAAGATCAGATGTTAACCTTATGGGGATTCCCTTGTGTGTTATTTGTTGTTTTTCCCTTGCTGCTTTTAATATGTTTTCTTTATATTTAATTTTTGACAGTTTGATTAATATGTGTCTTGGCGTGTTTCTCCTTGGGTTTATCCTGTATGGGACTCTCTGTGCTTCCTGGACTTGATTAACTATTTCCTTTCCCATATTAGGGAAGTTTTCAACTATAATCTCTTCAAATATTTTCTCAGTCCCTTTCTTTTTCTCTTCTTCTTCTGGGACCCCTATAATTCGAATGTTGGTGCGTTTAATGTTGTCCCAGAGGTCTCTGAGACTGTCCTCAGTTCTTTGCATTCTTTTTTCTTTATCCTGCTCTGCAGTAGTTATTTCCACCATTTTATCTTCCAGGTCACTTATCCTTTCTTCTGCCTCAGTTATTCTGCTATTGATCCCATCTAGATTATTTTTAATTTCATTTATTGTGTTTTTCATCGTTGCTTGGTTCCTCTTTAGTTCTTCTACGTCCTTGTTAAATGTTTCTTGCATTTTGTCTATTCTATTTCCAAGATTTTGGATCATCCTTACTATCATTATTCTGAATTCTTTTTCAGGTAGACTACCTATTTCCTCTTCATTTGTTAGGTCTGGTGTGTTTTGACCCTGCTCCTTCATCTGCTGTGTGTTTTTCTGTCGTCTCATTTTGCTTATCTTACTGTGTTTGGGGTCTCCTTTTCACAGGCTGCAGGTTCGTAGTTCCCGTTGTTTTTGGTATCTGTCCCCAGTGGGTAAGGTTGGTTCAGTGGGTTGTGTAGGCTTCCTAGTGGAGGGGACTATTGCCTGTGTTCTGGTGGATGAGGTTGAATCTTGTCTTTCTGGTGGGCACATCCACGTCTGGTGGTGTGTTTTGGGGTGTCTGTGGCCTTATGATTTTAGGCAACCTCCCTGCTAATGGATGGGGCTATGTTCCTGTCTTGCTAGTTGTTTGGCATAGGGTGTCCAGCACTGTAGCTTGCTGGTCGTTGAGTGAAGCTGGGTCTTGATGTTGAGATGGAGATCTCTGAGAGATTTTCACCGTTTGGTATTACGTGGAGCTAGGAGGCCTCTTGTGGACCAGTGTCCTGAAGTTGGCTCTCCCACCTCAGAGGCACAGCCCTGATGCCTGGCTGGAGCACCAAGAGCCTTTCATCCACACAGCTCAGAATATAAGGGAGAAAAAAGTAGAAAGAAAGAAAGAGGATAAAATAAAATAAAATAAAGCTATTATAATAAAAAATAAGAAAAAAAATTATTAAGAGTAAATGTATTCAGAAAAAAATTTGTTGTAATTTTTAAAAATAGATTTATTAATTTTTTATAGTAAAAAATAAGAAAAAAATTTTTAAGGAAAAAATTTATTAAGAAAAAAAATTTTTAATTTTTTAAAATAAAAAATATGAAAAAACTTATTAAAATTTTTTTTAATTTCTAAAAATAGAAAATACGGAAAAAATTATTAAGAAAACATATATTAGGAAAAAAAAATTTTTTTTAAGTAAAAAAAAAAAAAAAAATGGACGGACCTAACCCTAGGACTGATGGTGAAAGCAAAGCTATACAGACAAAAATCTCACCCAGAAGCATACACATATGTGTTCTGGTGGATGAGGTTGAATCTTGTCTTGTGAAGCACACTCACAAAAAAAGGAAAAGGGGAAAATTAATATATCCTGCTCCTAAAGTCCACCTTTTGAATTTGGGATGATTCGTTGTCTATTCAGGTATTCAACAGATGCAGGCACATCAAGTTGTTTGTGGAGCTTTAATCCGCTGCTTCTGAGGCTGCTGGGGGAGATTTCCCTTTCTCTTCTTTGTTCGTACAGCTCCCAGCGTTCAGCTTTGGATTTGGACCCGCCTCTGCATGTACGTCGCCTGAGGGCGTCCGTTCCCCGCCCAGACAGAACGGGGTTAAAGGAGCAGCTGCTTCGGGGGCTCTGGCTCACTCAGGCCGGGGGAGGGAGCGGTACGGAGGAGGCGGGGCGAGCCTGCGGCGTCAGAGGCGTCGTGACATTGCAGCAGCTTGAGGCGCGCCATGTGTTCTCCCGGGGAAGTTGTCCCCGGATCACGGGAGCCTGGCAGTGGCGAGCTGCACCGGCTCCCGGGAGGGGCAGTGTGGAGAGTGACCTGTGCTCGCACACAGGCTTCTTGGTGGCGGCAGCAGCAGCCTTAGCGTTTCCTACCAGTCTCTGGGGTCCGCCCTGATGGCCGCGGCTCGCGCCCGTCTCTGGGGTCCGCGCTGTTAGCCGCGGCTCACGCCCGCCTCTGGAGTTCGTCTAGGCGACGCTCTGAATCCCCTCTCCTTGCGCGCCGCGAAACAAAGAGGCAAGAAAAAGTCTCTTGCCTCTTCGGGGGCTGCAGACCTCCTCTCCGGCTCCCTCCCGGCTCGCCGCGGCACGCCAACCCCTTCAGGCTGTGTTCACGCCGCCAACCCCAGTCCTCTCCCTGCGATTCTACCGAAGCCCGCGCCTCAGCTCCCAGCCCCGCCTGCCCCAGCGGGTGAGCAGACAAGCCTCTCGGGCTGGTGAGCGCTGTTTGGCGCTGAGCCTCTGTGCGGGAATCTCTCCGTTTTTCCCTCTGCGCCCCTGTTGCTGTGGGATCCGCGCTGATAGCCGTGGCTCGCACCCGTCTCTGGATTTCGTTTAGGCAGCTCTCTGAATCCCCTCTCCTTGCGCGCCGTGAAACAAAGAGGCAAGAAAAAGTCTCTTGCCTCTTCGGCAGCTGCAGACTTTTTCCCGGACTCCCTCCCGGCTAGCACCAAAGCCCGAGCCTCAGCTCCCAGCCCCCGCCCGCCCCGGCAGGTGAGCAGACAAGCCTCTCGGGCTGGTGAGTGCTGGTTGGCGCCGAGCCTCTGTGCGGGAGTCTCTCCGCTTTGCCCTCCACACCCCTGTGGCTGCGCTCTCCTCCGCGGCTCCGAAGCTTCCCCCCTCTGCCACCCGCAGTCTCTGCCCGCAAAGGGGCTTCCTAGTGCCTGGAAACCTTTCCTCCTTCACGGCTCCCTCCCACTGGCGCAGGTCCCGTCCCTATTCTTTTGCCTCTGTTATTTCTTTTTTCTTTTACCCTACCCAAGTACGTGGGGATTTTCTTGCCTTTTGGGAGGTCTGACGTCTTCTGCCAGCGTTCAGTGGGTGTTCTGTAGGAGCAGTTCCACGTGTAGATGTATTTCTACTGTATCTGTGGGAAGGAAGGTGATCTCCGCGTCTTACTCTTCCGCCATCTTGCCCCTACTCCTCATTGTTGATTTTAATTGAAGGGAAATTCACAGGACCAAAAAGCTAACCATTTTAAAGTGTACAATTCTGTGGCATTTTGCACATTCATGATGTTTGCTCCCATCATCTCTATCTAGTCCTGAGTATTTTCATTATCCCAAAAGAAAACCCGGTACTCATTAAGCAGTCATGTCCTCTTCTCCCCTCCCCCCAGTCCCTAACAACCACTCATCTGTCTTCATCTTTGTGGATTTACCTATTATGGATATTTCATATAAAGGGAGTCACACAATATGTGACTTTTAGTGTCTGATGTCGTCAAGGTTCACTCATGTTGCAGCAGGTACCAGTACTTCATCCCTCTTTATGGCTGAGTAGTATTCCATCATATCGATGTGCGACAGTTTGTTTATCCATTCATCCCATGAGGGACAATTGGGTTGTTTCCATCTTTTGGCTGTTGTGAATAGTGCTGATATGAATATTGTGTACAAGTATTTGTCTGAGTACCTGTTTTCAATTCTTTTGAGTATGTATGTCAGGTAATACGGTCACATGGCAATTATATGTTTAACTTTTCAACAGACTGTGAAACTGTTTTCCACAGCAGCTGTACCATTTTACATTCCACCTGTACTGTAAGGGAGTGTTCATTTCTCCATATCCTCACCAACACTTGTTATTTTCTGTTTTTTGTTTTGCTTTCTTTTAGATTTAATTATACTCATCCTGGTGGATATGATGTAGTATCTCATTGTGGTTTTGATTTGCATTGCTTTAATGACTGATAATGTGGAGCATCTTTTCATGTACTTGTTGGCTATTTGTACAGCTTCTTTGGAGAAATGTCTGTTCTAGTTCTTTGCCCATTTTTAAATTGGGTTGCTTGTCTTTTTGTTGTTGAGTTGTAAGTGTTCTTTATATATTCTGGATTCCAAGTCTTTATCAGATATATGATTTGCAAATATTTTCTCCCATTGTGTAGATTTCACTTCCTTGATAATATTCTTTACTGCACAAGGTATTGTTTTAATTTATTTTATTTAAATGTTGTTGTTTTAATTTATAGTTTCCCAATTGCTAAAGAGCCCTATCATTTTTTCAATGTATGTTATCCTATTGTATTTATTTTTCTATAGAATCCATGTTCAAATCATTTACTCACTTTTCTAAAGTGTTTTCTTCTAATATAATCATAAGAGTTACTTTTATAGCCTGGGTATTAATCCTTTTAATATTTTCTTTCAGTCTATTGCTTGTCTTTTAATTTTGTATATAATAACATTTGTCATATAAAACTTACTCATTATTTTATTGTTCAATTGTTAATCTTTTATGGCCTCTGGATATTTTGTCTTCTTTAAGAGACTTCCACTGTTACAAAAAATATTCTTCTATTATTATTTTTTAATTTCACTTTTTGATGTTTACACCTTTAATCCATTTTAAGTTTAGTTTTGTGTATGGCTTTAAATATGGACCCTAACATTATTAACATTATTTTATCCTCAAATGGATTACTAATTTTATATGCTCTCCTATTCCCTTTGATTTGGAATGTCCTCTTCATAGAGTAAATTCCCAAATGTACGTGGATGTCTTACTCTCTGTTTCATCTAATTGATCTATTTTTTCCTTTCCTTAGACCACACGGTTTTAAGTAATACAGCATTAGAGTGAGTTTTAATAGGTAGTATGACAATATCCCATGCTCACTGTACATTATTAGAACTGTCTTGGGTATTCTTATGCATTCTCTCTCTTCCACATACATTTATGAATCAGATCATCTATTATTTAGTTATTTATTGTCAGTTTTTAGATAAATGTGAATTTATAAACTAATTTGGGCAGAATTGATTTTACCCTTTGACTTTTTCATCCAGAAACATGTCGTGTCTCCCCATTCACTTAGGTTTTCTTTTATTTCCTCCAGTATAGTTTTATGATTTTCTCGACATAGGTATTTCATATTTCATGTTAGATGTGTTCCTGGCTGTATTAGGGTCTTTTTGCCATTGTTAATTGTTTTCTCCTGATGTTTTCTAATTAATTAGTTCCCCTCTTTATGAAAGTTATTGATTCTTGGAGGTTGCTTTTGATTGTGGTTAAATCACTCAGCTCTCCTAGCAGTTGTAAAAGCTTTCAGCTGAAATCCTTGGGTTTACAAGCGGGTAGCGCTATCATCTGAAATAATGAGAGTTTTGTCTCTTCCGTTTCAACTTCATGCCTCTTCCTTCTTTATCTTCCGGTGTTGGCAGCACCCTGGTGACCCTGGGAATGTGAGCTTGGTTCCCCAGGTCCTAAAGTTTCATTATTTGCCATTTCATGTTTTGTCACAACAAGTATCATTATTTGTATGATATCCAGAAGTCAAGCAGCGGGTTTAACGACTGCATGCTGAGAAAAAATTTAGCTTACAAGCTCTACCAAATACATTGGTCTTAGAAATTTTGCCTGTTTTATAAAAATCACAAAATAAGCATTATATTTATTTTGTTTCATTAAGTGTTTCAATCAGATTTTTATATCTCCTTTATACTATATTTATATAATAAAGTTATTTACACAGCAGTTCGGCAGAAGGTCTGTGTGGATAGAAGAATCACAAAAATGCATTTATTTATCCGATCTCACCTTTT
Source organism: Balaenoptera musculus (assembly GCF_009873245.2). Lineage (NCBI taxonomy): Eukaryota > Metazoa > Chordata > Mammalia > Artiodactyla > Balaenopteridae > Balaenoptera > Balaenoptera musculus. The sequence continues at coordinate 5,813,631 of NC_045800.1, forward strand.
AAATAATGTAGAAGATGGAGGTAGCTTCCTTGATATGAAACCTTTGCCCCTGTCATAAAATGCTACCACAGAGACTCCCATTAACAATAAAGAATTCTTCCACACCCTCCCCTATCTGCTTATTTTTCCAAATGCGGTGACCTTGTCTGTAGTATACAGTCACCTTCACCTGCTTGTGGTAATTTCAGCCTCTTTCTGTTGTAGAGCAGAACCCTAGCGTGGATTTTTGCCTGTGTTCACAGCAGTTTTGCTTTTCCTGCTAAATGCGCTAATCCAAATTCCAGTAGAGTTGCTGAGTATTCCAAATGTGAAAAATACATCCAAAATGCCCTGCTCTGCCAGTGGGGTAGAAAGGTCCCTCCAGACCGCCTTGCTCAGCTCAGGACTGAAGGAACCACCCCCTGGCTCTTTCTCCCCGTGGCCCTAGAGACACGAAGATTTAATAAACTTCAAAGCTAATTTCGCTCCAGGCTCAGCTTTCTGCAGCAGAAATCTCTTACCCATCAGCCAAGGACCAGTTCCTGGCCCCCACTCAGCTGGCAATATGCCTCCTGTCAACATGTTGAATATTTCATAGTGCCTTGGCTTTGTGGGTTTCCCTACCCTGTTAGCAGCTGGCTGTGCTGTTAGCGACTTTGGGAGGAAACCCCTCACTGTGGGATGACGCGGAAAGCTACATCTAGAATCAGCAGAGGGGGAATACCATGGCGGTTAAGAACATGGGTTTCCATGGTGTTTCAACTTGAATTTGAATTCCAGCTCCTTCACTTAGGAACTGTGGGCTGTTGGACAAGTAAGTTCACTTCCCTAAGCCACAGCTTCCTTATGTGCTAAAGACAGTTTGTCCTACGTGGGTCGCTGTGAGAGTTCAATGAGAAAGGAAAATGCCTGTCACAGTACACAGTCCGTGGGAAACATGAGTTATCAGTTTCCGAGGGCTGCCAAAACAAAGTGTGGCAAATTGGGTGACTTAAACAATAGAAATTTACTCTCATAGTTCCAGAGGCTGAAAGTCCAAAATCAATGTGTTGGAAGGGTGGGTTCCTTCTGAGGCCGTGAGGGGGAATCTGTTCCAGGCCTCTCTCCCAGCTGCTGGTGGTTTCCTGGCACATCTCTGACTTTCCTCGGCTTGTAGAAGCATCACCCCAATCTCTGCCTTCACCTTCACATGGTACTCTCCCTTGTGTGTCAGTGTCTCTAAATTTTCTGTCTTTATTAGGACACCAATCATATTGATTAGGGGCCCACCCTAAGGACCTCATTTCGGCCTGATTACTTCTGCAAAGACCCTGTCTCCAAAGAAGGTCACATTCAGAGGTCCTGGTGGTTAGGACTTCATTATATAAATTGGGGTGGGCAGGGAACATAATTCAACCCAAGACAATATACAGTACATATTATCAATTTCAAAATTTTCAATAATAAATCAAAGCCTGGAGAATTGTCACCAGATGAAAAATGCGCTTTCTCTGCTGGGCCATAGACATTCTTGAGCATCCAGAGAACTTTTAGACAGAAGAGTCAATTTCTGTTGAGCCGAGTCACAGGGAAACCTTGAAAGTGGTGAGAAATCCAAGGATCTTAATCTTAAAGGAAAACAGCCAGTGAAGCTCAGACACGAGACTTCGGTGCTCACCCGCTGTCACCGGGAAAGCACGAGGGAGGAGAGAAAGGAAGGCTCCCCTGCAAAGGCTTTGCTCAGGCAGCTGCAGGCAATAGCTGTGTCTATTAAAGATGTTCCATTTTCACAAGAGCCAGGTAACAGGCTGGAATCTGGCGGGGGGGGGGGGGGGCTGGGTTGCTAGGCAACAGCTTTATCATTTCCTGGGAAATCCACAAACCATCTCATTCCCCTTGTGAGAACGTCTCTTCTTTGGTAAAGCTTACGTTTAGAGAATTGATGATAGTTTAGAACTTTTGGGGGGGGAGGGGTGCAGGGCGGAGAGGGACTGCATATATGCAATCAGTTCACAAAATCTAAACATAAATCCCTCCTGTTGGAAATGACATGGCGACATGTCCTTTGTTGCTTTTTGGCTCTTTTTTGTATTGGATTGTGTGAGCACCAGGGCAGTCTGATTATTGGTCCTTAGCAGAAGAAGTGGAAGTTAAGGATCTATGGACTGCAAAGTTTAGATGTGATATCAAGCCTCTCTCCTTCTTTGCTTTCAAATTTCAAGTGCTAGTGATAAAAAAGCAATTACCTGTTATCTTTTGTTGGAAAAGAAGATAAGCACCAAACCCACTTACAGTCCCCTTTATTTTTACGTCCCCACGTTTGTTTAATCTCAGGCATTCCTATTCCAGCTTCTGAGGACTTGGCAAGATAATGGACTTGCCAAATCCAGCCCTTGGAAGCTTTCTGTTTTAGGGGAAAGACAAAAGCTGCCTGATGGAGGACCCGGTCTCCTCACGGGCCAGGCTTCCTGCTGCGGGATCTTCAGGGCTGCCTTTGATTGGCAGATGTTTATCAGACTCAGGCTCTGAAAGAATTCAAGGGCAATCTGGTCTGGAAGAACACAAATACAGCTTTACGCATGGTTTGCGGTGGACGGTCTCGGTGTTGAGAGCACAGGCTGAAACGATTTCCTTGAGGCCAGTGTAGCTTGGTGGGGAAGTTTGGTTAGAGTCGGGCAGGGCTGGGTTTGAATGCCAGCTGCACTCAGGAAAGCGGAGCAATCTTTACTCTTTCCTGAAGTCTAGGACAGAATCGAGACTAGGGATGACTGCTGGAGCGTGTTTGCTAAGGCGTGTTCACTGCCCACCGCCTCTTACTGCCACCGCCCCGACCTCGGCCCTCTCCCAAGTTCAAAGTTGTATCAAGGCCAAGTTCAAAGTTGTATCACGGCCCCACATTGACAGAGAGAGGATGTTCTGTGACAAACACTGGGTCTGGGTGTCCCAGACTGAAGACCTGGTTTCTGATCTCAATGACCCCTGATCCCAGTGTAGGACCACCACAGAGACCCCTTCCAGAACCGGTAACATGCAAATGGGGGCTTGCCTGCTCTCCTGGTCGCCACCCTCTTGTAGGATTCTGCTCTACCTGTCACCTAATCGTGGGCTCTGTAGTGACAGCTCAGATTGTTCTTGGAGATGAGGAACCCCTGGCAGGGATTTTAGCACTCATGCCTAATGTGGGCCTGAGCCAGCAGGCATTAGAAGTTCAAGGACAGCCGTGCTTCATATGGGGGTTTCATGGCTCATCACTATTCATCCGGTGCTGCCTAATGAGGACGCTCAGAAGGGAAAGTCCTGACTGAGGAAGGCGAAGAAGGAGACTGCGTCTCTGTCACCTGCAAAAGAAATAGCCCTATTTCCTCCTCATTTATTTCTGATGGGAAGATGCAAGGCAGACTAAAGAAAAATGAATTTTTAGAAAAAACTCTCTATTGAATCAGCATTCCTGTAGCCGTGGTTTAAATTGTGAATACTTTTCTCAGTATTTGCTTTCCATCCAGTCAGTTCGAACAATGCACTTGATTGATAGAGGTGTGAGCACAACTTCGTGTTTTACAATCTTGTAGCAGGAATCTGTTAAGACGGTGGGGATCTGTTTACAGATTTCCTGAGACTGAAATGAAAATACGTAGCTTTTCATGAGCGGGAGCTTAGATGCCCTGAGCAAGTCACCTGGGTATCATTTTCTTCTCAGTGAGGTGGAAGTGGCCTGTTTCTGCTCCTGGAGGGTTGGAGGGGGGGTGGGGGGAAGGTGCTAAAGGGGTGGCTGTGACTTCCACAGAGACTTACCAAAGAAAACAGCCATGTGCAGACCCCTGGGTATGCAAAGGCAGTGCTCTCTTCCCGCTGTGTGGGTGCATGATGAACAGGAGCTTGCTGGAAGTTTCCAAATCCACCAGATACTCCCCATTTCTGTCAGTTAGCTGGGTGGGTGGGAAGCAGAAGGAAAACAACAACAACAAAGAAACCTGGAATTCATTCTAGAAATTTCTATATTCTTATGAGAAAAATGAAAGTCATGTGGACCCAGTGGCACTATTATCTTTTCTCCCTTTGGGAGTGAAAGAGAGCTGTAGGGAAGCTGTCTCTACAGATGTCATAAAAGAGCTGTCTGCATCTATTGGATCTTGGTTACACCAGCAATACTCCTGTGAAATGAGGGACCGGGTGTTCCAAACACAGCAATAGCCGCTGTTTGGCAGAACAGCTTCCAGCCAGATCCAAAGAACTGAGAGATTTGTAAGCAAACATGCCCAGTTACAATGTTAAGAGCAGGCATGGTGGAGAATGGCAGATGTGATGCCAAAGAAAATGAAATGGCAGAGAGAAGATGCCCAGAAATTCTCAAGGGATAAACCAGAGAAGTAGTTAGGGCACAAGAGGTGGGCATGCTGAGGCCTATATTGGAAGCACAGAATATGAAACGCCAAACAGACTGGGTTTGCACAAGCAGGTGGCCCCTGATGTCTCAGGGGTCGGGGTGGGGCCTTGGTGGGACGGGACTGGTACCCTGGATGTAAAAAGCCAAGGTCTTCTCCAGGGAGGCTGATCTGGTGGGCAAGAGGGAAATTCCTCAACAGGAGGGCGTAGCTGTGTCTGGAGCTCCAAGGAAGGGTGAGGAGAGGGAGAAAGAGCAGGTGCCTCCCCCTCACAATGGGTCCTTGTGTTTCCTGCTCCCGCCACTTTATACGTAGATACATCCTGGGGGCTCTGGTCCAGTCTGGCCCCAGCTCTTACGGGGATCCTGGCCCCAAGAGGTGCCAGCCAGGTGAACACCGTGGTTTGAGTCCACGCCTGGAGAAACAGCACATGTCATTCAGCCCAGTTCAGCAAGCATGTCATCAGCTCTTATATTGATGGGCAGCTGCCACTTCACAGCTTCTGCCGTGTGCCAGGCGCTTGTGCTGAGAGTTTCCCGCGCAGGAAGCAATTCCATCAATTCTCATTTCACAGATGGAAAACGGGCTCTGAGAGGTTAACTTTGCTAAAGTCAGAGTTGGGGTCAGGTCCTCCAATGTCAGAGTTCATTCCTCATTGCTTTATCTCCCCAAGCACAAGATTTGGGGGGGGGGGGGATACAAAGACGAAGTTTGTTGCCCCCAGGAGGTTACAGTACACAGATGACTACAGTGCAATGTGGAAAAGTGCCCTGGAAACACAGAAGAACAACTGGTTTGGTTTTTTCCGGGGATGAAAGCTTCTAGAGGGAAATAGTTTGAGCTGAGCCTTAAATGATAAGACAGATTTCCACTGAGTTGAAAGGGACTTACTTCTATGTTTAGAGAACTTAGGAAAGATATTACCACCTTGACATGGGTATGATATGGTTGGGAAGAGATTTAAGCATAAGCAGATGTGAATAGTATCTGTGAAGCCGAGAGAGGATCTCAGAACGCCACTGTCGAGAGTCCTGCTGGGTTTATATGGGGCTTAGCAATATAGTAGCAAGATTTTTTTGTTTAAGAACACTTGCTTTGTGCTCACTCTGCATATGAGTCCTGACTCCACTTATTGGGGTTGATCTGGGGTGACCCCGCTTTGATCAAGCCCACTAAAGACTCCAGGCTTAAGCTCAGAGAGCGTGAGGGAATTGTCTTCTCTGAGTTCCTGGGGCCAAGGAAGTGCTGGGAATGAGAAAAAGATGCAGTGGGGATGCCAGCCACTGGGAGGGGCCTCAGAGCTCAGGCTCCAGGGCCTCTTAGAAGGTGAAGTTGGCAAGGAGGCAGCAGCTCACCCACTGAACATCACGACCACCCAAGAGGATCATCATAAAGTTACCCACCAGAGGCAGAGAGAGCCAGAGGTCAAGTTAGAGACAAGGAGGCTGGGAGGGAATGACAACATACAATGGCTATTTGTATGTGTTTTTGAATATTTTCTTGATTGATTTTGTTGATTCCCCCTTCCCCCCAAAACCAACTTTTGATTTTGTTATTTTTTTCTGTTATTGTGTTTTTTTCTGTTCTTTCATTGATTTCTACTCTTATTTTAATTTGTTTTTTTGTCAGCCATATTAATATATGTACCTGTAGTTTATATATTTTCACTGATGGATAGTTAACTATCTCACAATTGATTTATAAATTCTCCGGTCAAAGAACATTTTCGTTGTTTCCAGTTTTTTTTGCCATTAAAAACAATGATGCTACGGACAGTCTTATAGACCCCAGTGCAGATGAGGAAGAGTTTCTTTTGTTTACATACCGTATTTCATTTATTCTAAGATGTATTTTTATATTTTAATATATCTGAAATCAGAATGTGTATTAAAATTAGTGGCATCTTAGGATATAAATTAGCAGCTTTTTTTCCCTTTCTTGGTGATGCATAAAGTAATTGTCCATCTTATAATCAATGAAGTGTTAGATTTTGATGAAATACTGTAAATAAGAGCAAAATTGCTCATCCTCACCTTTACTGGGTTATTTTTCAAGTATCAGTTCACGCTCACCAGCCATGCATGGGAATTGCTGTTGCCTCACAGCTTTACTGATATCTAATATTGTGGATTTTTTGCCAATCAGGTAGATGTGACATGGTCTCTTGCTGTGATTTTCTTTTCCTTCCTCTATTTACTAATGAGGTTGGATATCTTTTCAGCTGCCTAGTGACCATGTCTCTTCCGAGAAATGCCTGTTCTGTCCTTTTGCCTATTTTTTCCATTGGGTTACTACTGTTTCTCAAATTAATTAAGAGGAGTTTTTAAAATTAGTTTTGATGCTAACCCTTTCATTGTCTGTTATATGGGTTACAAATATCTTTTTCTAATTCGTAGTCTGTCTTCTCTCTTTATCACATCTCTTGATGGTCAGAGATTCTTGAATTAAAAATACTTGGATTTATTTAGTAGTGTTTGCTTTGGGAACATTTTAAAGATATCCTTTCCTACCCAGGATCATAAGGATATTAACTATTTTATCTCTTAAAGGTCTTTAAGTTTTACGTCCATATTTAGGTTTTTAGATGCTCTGGGGTTGATTTGTGGGTATGGTAAGAAGTATGGAACTGATTTGGTTTTTGAAATAATAACTAATTCTCCCAGCATCAGTTATTATATTTTGTTTTTATCCAAACCACCTCATTATTTTTCACATTTTCATATATGTAAGGGTCTCGTTCTGGGTTCTTTATTCTTTTCCATTAGTCTGTTTCTATTTATTCCTATAGGAGTGCACTATCTTTTTTCTACATCTTTAAAGTAACTTTTGATATCTGATAGGGCAAATACCTCTCCCCTGCCTATTTGTGTATCTTTCTCCAAATAGTAGCCTTATTGATTTTCCTCTCTAACTAGGTTTGACCTATCGCCTCACACTCACAAAGAGGCTGCCGTCATCTGGACATCTCAGAAAACCCCACAGTAAGCTGGGAATCAACCACTGAGTTATGCTAGAGGCCTTACTTCCCAGGTGGTGGGAATGTTCTTTAGAAGGACTTGAGAGTCTAACCTGCTTGATGAGGTCAGAATTGCTGAACCTGTTTTGCAGATGAGCAAACAAAGAGAAGGTCAGTGACTCGTTAGTTGACACGGCCAGTCCATGGCGGAGCTGGCCTTGAGTGCAGGTCGGCTTCCTGTGTTTCCCATGCAGAACTGCCGACCTCCAAACACAGCAGCATCTCCCGTGATTCCTCAGCCTCATTTGCTGCAGTGGATTTTGCTCCCACTCCACAGACGAGTTCTCAAGGCCAGCGTTTTACTCTCCATTCAATTTCATGTTCAGTCGCACCCAGCCCCACTGGACTGGCTTTTCAAGCTGCAAGAGCTGCTCTGCTCACTCTTTCTTCCCAAGCACGCTTCTCATTTACTTCTTTATCCTATTTTTGGTTTTAATGATCTGTTCTTAGGCTTCTAACTCCCTCCCCCAGATTGGTAAGTGTGTATTATCCCTCCTTTTCCCTGGACACCTGGAAGTGCTGAATCTTGGTGTTTGCACCTTTTTTCACATTTGTGAGCCACTGCCAGTGGCTTCTCCCCTTTCATGTCTCTGTGCAAGTATAGAAGAAAGGCCACGCTGGGGCACTGGCAGGAGAGCTGTAATTACTGAAGCTAATGCCTCGTCTCTCTAAAGTTCAAGTTCATTAGTGAAACTTCTTTTATCTTGTCATTCTAGTTTCTGGTGAGCCTGTACTTATTTTGCAATCAAGAGTAAAAATGTCAAATTATAATAATAACAGCATCATTAACTTTTGCTAGAATGGTAAGCTGCATATAATCTCCATGAAGGCAGAAATTTTCCCTCTATTTTGCCTGTTGCTGTGACTTTGGGGTCGAGACCAGTGCCTGGCCCATGGTGATGCTATAAAAATATTTGCTGGATACATAAGGAAATGAATTTTATTGGGTATTTTCCATGTGACAAGTCACATGCTGAGGGCTTTCAGTATGTCTCCTCTCTTAGCTCTCACACCAATCCAGTGAATTGATATCGTGATCCCTGTTTGGGAGATGGGGAAGCTGAGAAGTTAGGTGGATCGTCTAACTCACAAACTTTATAACTGTTCAAGCTAGATTCAAGCCCATATCTGTGGAACACCAAGAACATTCTCTTAAGCCTTCATGCAGTAATGCTGCTATCATTGAAGGTGCATAGAAGTGAGATGCTGCCTTAGGGGGGTCTGGGAATCACTGTTGTTCCTTTCACTCATTTGAGGGGAAGGGGAATGGGGAGCATGATAGTCTTCTTTTTCCTAGAGCTGCTTTTGTGAAAAGACAAATAACCCAACTTAAAATTTGAGCAAAGGACCTGAATAGACATTTCTCCAAAGAAGATTGCAAATGGGCAGTAAGCACATGAAAAGATGCATAACATTATTAGTTATCAGGGAAATGCAAATCAAACCCACAATGAGATACTCCCTCATAGCCACTAGGAGGCTGTAATTAAAAAAATGGGTAATAACAAGTGTTGGCAAAGATGGGGAAAATGGAACCCTCATACTTTGCTAGTGGGGATGTAAAATAGCGCAGTCAAACAGATTGACATTTCCTCAAAAAGTTAAACATGTAGTTACCATATGACCCAGCGATTCCACCCTTAGGTATATATATCCCATGAGAAAGAAAACCTGTGTCCACATAAAACCTTGTACACAAATGTTCATGGTAGCATTGTTTACTATAACCAAAAAGTGGAAACAACCCAAGTGTTCATCAGTTAATAAATAGATGCACACTGTGTGCTCTATCCATACAGTATGAACCTTGATGCAAAATGAGTATTATTTGGCCATAGAGAGGAATGAAATTCTGACACGTGCTACAACATGGATGAACCTTGAATACATGTTACTCAGTGAAAGAAGCCAGACACAAAAGCCCACACACGTATGATTTTATTTATATGAAATGTCCAGAATAGGCAAATCCGGAAAACATATGTTAGTGGTTTCCAAGGATGGGGAGTAATGGGTACAGGGCTTCTTTTGTGGATGACGAAAATGTTCTGGAATTAGATCGCGGTGATAGTTGCACAACTCTGTGACTATACAGAAACCATTGAATTTTACACTTTAAAGGATAAGTTTTATGGTACGTGAATTCTATTTTTTAAAGAATCAACTACAGGGAGAGGGCAGCTCAGCTCAGCTAGACAGGGTGTGGTTGGAAGATAACTTGACTGACAGCCAGCAATCTGGGGTCTTTATTAGACTCAACTGAGCAAGCCTGACTCTGCCACTTCCCAGCGGAGAGCTTCTCTGGCAAGCCCTGCCCCTCTTTGAGCCTCTGTTTCCTTCTTTTGTAAAGCGGCAGGTGAGGACAAGGCTATACCTATAAGGGGACAGTTGTTCTTGCCTAAGTTTTGGATCTGTTACAGCAGGAGGGACTAGTAGGGGACACAGAGTGCTAGGATCTTTTCTCCATTCAGCAACGAAAGCTCAAAACAAAAATCACAGCCAGAGAGAATACCAGCCTCGTTCTAACTGTGCAGCACAGCTGATGAGCTGCTGGCGAATTCAGTAGAGAGGCCACTTTGGCTTTCCAGGTAGGGATACAGGATAATGGCAGTAGGGCGTGAGCATCTCCAAGCATGGGTTTTTTCCTTGAATGCTGGGCTCTTGGATACGGTCCCGTGACAGCATCTCTCTCCCCAGACCCCCGATGTGCAGTGCGTGGCCAATGGCTCCTATAATGGGAGATTTATAACTTGGAGCTTCAGACACCGCATGGACCTCAGTTGTCCAGCTCATGGCAGAACGTGTCATCATCTCTGTGGGCTCCTGCTTCAGACTCCAGACAGGCTCTGGCCAAGGCAGCTGAAAGGACAAGAATCAAGAAGCTCCACAGCCCCACAAACAAGAGCTACATTGCCCCTCATGAAGGAGAGGAAATCCATTCTGACATCTTATGAAAATATTTCGGTGGCTTGTTTACAGAATGAACCCTGAGCCGACAGCTTCTCCTGGTCTGTCTGGAGCATGTGGCTTTGCAGCTGGGCCAGATGTGGCTCCAGGTTCTTTTGCAGGAGGTTCCAACGACGTCCCATTTTTCTTCTTTGTGTGTCGGTTGTGATCCAGCGCCGGACTAAAGGCACACAATCCACCCCTGCTCATCCTGCAGAAAGCTGCCTAGATAACCAGCAGGTGATCAGGGCCCCACTGCAGCCTGGATCTCAACTGGGGGGACCTGGGGGGGCAGAAACGGTCACCTCTGAGATCAAACCGCTCCATGACGTTCAGTACAGGGTAGCGATGATGCTTGTCCAGTGAGCTCGCTGTTCCTTGAAGACAAGACGGTGTCACGACGCCACGTGCCAGTTTACGAAAGAGGCAGAGATGCCACTCCCACACCCCCTCCCTCCAACGTCCCCAGCACCTCACGGCCCAGCCATTGTGGGCAAGACTCCTGGCGGAGCCAGGTGGCGTCCTGGAGGCCACGCATGTGACATGACTCCTCATGTCACAGATGGGGAAGCTGAGCCCAAGGGGCGCTGACTGGCTCAGGTCACAGCTGAGCAGTGTCTCAGCTGCTTGTCTGGACTTGTCCTGCTGAATCGTGCTGTGTTAGGACCAAAAGAAAGGAAAACTCCTCCTCTTTCCACCTCTCCCACTGCCCCTTCTTGCTGCCCACACCCAGGCCCTCTGCTTAGGTGAGGCTGCATGTTCCCAGAAAGTTCGGCAGACCCCTCGCCCCCCTGCGCAGGCCCTGGTCTTCTGGGACCTGGGCTGCCTCCCAGCTCACAGAGTCCTTTCTGGGGGGAGGGGAAGGGGGGAGGGGGGAGGGGGAGGGGAGGGGGGGAGGGGAGGGGGGAGGTGGCACCTTCTTTCCTTTTCAGGTTGGAGCCCATGTTGAAGACGTTTGGGTTACATGTCAGAGACAACCTGTGCTTAACTGCTTCCCCCTGTCAAGGGCTTAAAACAAGACCCACTCCTTCTCCCCATGCACCTGGGTAGGAAGGGCGGAAAGGATAGTTCTTTTAAGACGACTACTGAACTTATCTACCCACGTGGCTATCTCTTTGCCCTACATACCCCTCAAAAAAGACTCTAGTGATTGCTAAGAAAATGTCGGGTTATATGACCAAGGCAGGACCACAGAATGAAAGGCAGAAGACAACCTGTAGAAAGAACTGAAAGCAGGGACTCAAAGTGATATTGGTACAGCCATGTTCACAGCAGCGTTATTCATAATAGCCTAAAGGTGCAAGCAACCCAAGTGTCCGTCGACAGATGAATGGATAAACAAAGTACGGTCCATCTGTACAATGGAATATTATTTACCTCTTTAAATTTTTATTAAAAATTTTTTTTTTGGCTGTGCTGCGCAGCATGCAGGATCTTAGTTCCCGGACCAGGGATCGAACCCGCATCCCCTGCAGTGGAAGCATGGAATCTGAACCACTGGGCCTCCAGGGAAGTTCCTGTTCACCTTTAAAAGGAAGGAGATTCTGACACATGAAACAACATGGATGAACCTTGAAGACATTAGGCTGAGTAAAATAAGCCAGTCACAACAAGACAGACACTGTATAATTCCACTCATTTGAGGTCCCTATAGCAGTCAAATTCATAGAGACAGAAAGTAGAAGGGCGGTGGTCAGGGGCTGGGGGAGGGGGAAACGGTTATGACTTAAGGTGGACAGAGTTCCAGGTTGGGAAAATGAAAATGTTCTGTGGATGGATGGGGGTGATGGTTGCCCAACACGGTGTTGATGGACGTGCTTAATGCCACAGGACTGGACACTTAAAAATGGCTAAGATGGTAAATTTTGTGTACTTTACCACAAGTAAAGGGAGGGGGGAAGCCCATAAGAGGAAATAATCAAATCCATGTTGCATTGAAAAAGGTCTCGTTATGCGTCGTATTCCTTTATCGGACTCTGAGCTCTTTAAAGATGGGAACTCCTGTACTCTATTCATCTTTGTTAGCCCAGCACCTGACCTAGGTCCTCAAAGACGTCAGATTCCCAGTAACTGTTGGCAGAACTGAGGTTTTGGCGTGATCCTGCCGATGCCACCCATGTGAGCGGGTCCTCGCGGTTTAGAGGGCTGGCGCATGCGCGCGAGCATATTTAGTTGCAGGGTCCTTGCGCCCGGTGGTCTTACCCGGTCCTCCAGGGGGGGACCCTGCTCCTGCCACAGAAAGGCAGACCCCAGAGCCATGCCCGGGCACCAAGGGCAGAGGCACGGTGCCTCCGATTCCGGGTGTCTCAGAAATCAGCTAGAGCCCGAGTAGACAGAATTAGTGGGCAGGTTTTTATTCGTTATTGGGCAGGTCTGTATTATACTCCATCATTTTCTGGAAGAGATGAAAATTATGTAAAACTGCAGCTAATAACACGTTCTATTTCTGGGGGGGGCCCGATGTTGACAGGCAGTGTGCTGGGCCCGTGAAAACTTTTCATAGTTCTCAGCCCTTCAGTTTGCCCCTTTAACCGAGGAGCAAACAGCAATGGAGTGAGGGAGCTCCTCTGACGCCCAAACCCAGGGTGCTCCGTCCACTTTCTCAAGCTTCATAGGAGAGGTTATCAGACCCTACAGATTCTGCTCCATTTCTACCTTTTCTACCTGTGCAGTGATCATTAATATTGCAAACTCTCAGCTTGAAGCTTATTGGACAGGTGATGATTGGCAGGTTACTTCAACTAGGCTCAGCCTTCTCATCTGTAAAATGGGGATAATAATTGTGCTCTCCTCCAAAGGTCATTCTGAGAGTTAAAGGAGATAACCTTTGTATCCAATATCTGTCTTGCTGTGATCGCACAATAAATTTTAGCCATGATGGCGTAATAGTGACACTGACCCGACTCAAAGCACCTTGGGGTTGCCCAGTGAAATTTACATTGTCCTGGTGTTTATGAACCAGCTTACAAAGCTGCTGTCCATTTATATAAAGACCCATGCTATCAATGCCTTGTCCCAGGGGATAAAACCACTCCCCGTATGAAACGGTGTATTTCATTTGAAAGGCAATGAGTTATGCAATTTATCACGTCCCCCCCTTTGGCCTTGGCTGCTGCAAACTCACCCTTAGTTTGTGATTCTTCTGTGCCAGGGTCATCTTTAGCCCAGGCTTTATGGTCCAATGATTTCTCCAGCTCATTACTTGCTTCTTTTGTCACGGTTTGGCTGGTTTTTATCTGTGTTGTTAATTATAAGGTACCTCAAACGTGATTGGGTATACATTAGAAAATAATATTCATTATAATTTAGTGTCAAAGGTGTTTTATTAAATTGTAGGGATTGATCATTCTTATAATAGCTTGCACGGTAAACAGACTGCTGTGTTGCCCAATTTTCTAGATAAACCGGTTTGCAAAAGTCGGTAACACATATTACAGGTAGGGTAAACAAATTAACATGGTGGTGTTATCTGAATGTATTTTAATACTAAGGGAACATTTCCACAGTAAAAATGCTGCCTGGCAGGAGAACCAGCATCACCAAAACAAGGTGAAAAATAAAAAAGTAATGAGAAGTTGAGGGGAAATGTGTATCCGACTGTAGGCAGTCGTTCTGTGTGTATCTGACTGTAGGCAGTAGTTCTTTGTCTCACATCTAACAGTGCTCTGCAGAAAACTTTAATGGCTGTGCACACGTGTTTTACTTGCTAACAAAGCCTCAGATATAAATGTCAAAGTGATGATTGCTATTCCTGCTCAGGAGAAATAGCGCAGGGTGGACACCCCACCCCCTCCCCAGTTGCCATGGAAACATTCTGGTGACTTCATCACAGGTAGAGTGTTTGGAGGTTCTTCAGCCCAGCACGGAAGGTGGGAGCCTGACTCATTCTGAGAGGAATTACAGATGTAAACTGTGGCCGACTTTTCTTTCCTTTCGCCGAGCACATCGTTGTCATTAAAAGACCTTTGAATCTAAGTAAAATGTCTTTGAAGCATCAGTGGGATATGATCAAACTGTCAGAGGAAGGTATGTTCTGATTTTTTTCCCATAGATAAAACTCTTAGCAAAATATAAAATAATTTGTTTGTTCAGTCGACACTCAGCGAATGTGTTCAGTTGGCAGGCGCCGTGCTGCGCACAGGGCGAAGGTGATGGTGAGACGTCCTCTACCGGCCTCTGTCAACTTGGGGGACAGACTCAGAACAGACGATTACAGGCCAGCGTAGCGAGGACACACAGTGATGCCAGCCTGTCAGGGAGCACTGTGCTGGGTTGAATTGCGTCCCCCTGAAGACGTGTTCAAGTCCTAACCCCCAGACCTGTGAATGGGACCTTATCTGGAAATGGGGTCTTTGCAGATAGGTCATACTGGGTTAGGATGGGCCTTCAATCCAGTGACTGGGGTCATTATAAAGACAGAGGGATTTGGAGACACAGGGAAGATGGCCATGTGAGGATGGAGGTAGACCAGTGATGCTGCCACAAGCCAGGGGATGCTAAGGGTGGCCAGAAGCCACCAGAAGCTAGGAAGAGGCAAGGATGGATTCTCCCCTGGATTCTGCAGAGAGAGCACGGCCCTACTAACACCTTGGTGTCAGACGTCTGACCTCCAGAACCCTGAGAGAATAAATTGCCATTGTTTTAAGCTGCCTTGTTTGTGGTAATTTGTTATGGTAGCTCTAGGAAGTGAATACAGGTGGCAACACAGGTTGGAAGGCATGTGGGGTGGGGGCAGGCCTAGGAGCCCTTCTGAGAGGAGGTGGTCTTGAGCCGTGCAGAGGAGTTAGCCCCCTGGGAAAGTTGGGCAGGTGTCATCCAAGGCCAAAGTCACAGAGACGATGAAGCAGCCACATCCAGGAAGGAGAAGGAGGCTTATTTTAAGGCTTTCTATCCTGATCTCCTTTTTTAAATTCTTTTTTGGAACTTGGGAGAGATTTTATTAGAGAATAATTAGAGAATTATTTCATGCAAATAATTTTACTTAATAGACTTTTAAACTTCAAAGTCTTTGGATTATTTCTTTTTTAAAAATTTATTTATTGAAGTATAGTTGATTTACAACGTGTTAATTTCTGCTGTACAGCAAAGTGACTCAGTTATACATAAACATACATTCTTTTCCATTATGGTTTACCACAGATTACTGAATGTAGTTCCCTGTGCTATACAGTAGGACCTTGTTGGTTATCCATTCTATATATACTAGTTTGCATCTGCTAATCCCAAACTCCCAGTGTATCCGTCCCCTACCACCCTCCCCCTTGGCAACCATTCTCTATGTCTGTGAATCTGTTTCTGTTTTGTAGATAAGTTCGTTTGTGTCATATTGTAGATTCCACGTATAAGTGATATCGTAAGGTATTTGTCTTTCTCTGTCTGAATTACTTAGTATGATCATCTCTAGGTCCACCCATGTTGATACAAATGGCATTATTTCATTCTTTTTTGTGGCTGAGTAATATTCCACTGTATATATATACCACATCTTCTTCATCCATTCATCTGTCAGTGGACATTTAGGTTGTTTTGATGTCCTGGCTATTGTGAATAGTGCTGCTATGAACATAGGGGTGCATGTATCTTTTTGAATTATAGTTTTGTCCAGATACATGCCCATATCCTGGTCTCCTTGAGCCCCAGCACCCCATGCACATTGACTCAGATTGTTATGTGTATGTTTCCCAGGTCCTGTTCTGGGGGGAAAATGTATGCCCTTCATTAGAGTTTTCAAAGGAGCATGTGACCTTCACAAGGTCACAAACTGGCAATGTCAAGGGGATTTGGGAGTACCTGACAGGAGACGAGGCTGGTGGGGTCACCACTTGATTGTGACCTTGCTGAGACCAGGCAGTTCAGGGAAGATTAAGCTGATGAGATGTAGCAGAGCCTTTTTCATGAGATAAATCAGGACTTGGCTTTTAGCTGGACATTGGCAGTGAAGGAAAGGGTGGGTGTGGAGGGGGCACCTCAATTTCTATTGTGCATGATGGGAGGATGGTGACCACTTGCCAAGAAGATGGATATGGGGGAGGAAGGGGAGGGGAAGGAAGGGGAGGAGGAGGGGGAGGAAGGGGAGGGGGGAGGAGGAGGAGGGGGAGGGGAAGGAGGAGACTGCAGTGGCAGCAGCTGGAGGGGAGTTGGTTGGTCCCTTTTTGGAAAAGCTGAGTTTGAGGGGGCTTGAAGGCAGCTGGTTCTAAGGACTGGTGCCCACAGGTGAGGTCTGGGTCTTTCCTTGGCATTGGTCTGAGATTTGGTAGGAGGACCCAGAGGGAGTCAAGGAGAGAACCCACTAAAGAAAGGAAGACACAGTAGCCAAGAGGGAGAAGACAGTAAGAAGACCCCATTGTTGCAAAAGTCAACCATGAAAAGATGGTCCAGAGGCACCGGGTGGCTAACAAGGTCAGATCTCACAGAGGTGATAGCTTAATTCAAATCTGAAAAGTGATTGTCTCTGAGAAGCATCTACTTAGAATATTAAGAAAGGGGTATTGCTGAGGGCAGGTGAAAATTCCGAGTAAACCTTGCCTCCTATCAGACTAGAAATGAGGGAAGCGTTTACAGTCTATGAAGCGGGAATGTGACTGTCCCATCTCTGTCCCTGATACACATGATAGAGATATGAAAACAAGCAAGCTCTCTGTACTAACGAAAGGCTGGGGCGTTCATTATTTACACACGATTTCGATGGATGGGTTCATTAGTCAATGCGTGATGTGGCTCGTCAGCTATTTTTGTACAGACAACTCAAGCCATGCTAGGTGCCGCATGGGAATTGTATGCAACGCCTTACCCGTATCCCAGGCTTCACGCAACATGCTGCTTGCCATTTCCCAGATTTGCTGGACTTCTCTGCTCTTACACGTTCCCTTGAGCCGTTTCCACTTTTCTCTTTTGCCTCTGCTCAGGCTGCGCCGCCTTCTCCCACCCCACGTCCACTTTTGTCTAAATCCACCCCATCCCACACCTTTCCTGGGTCCCTTGGCTGGCAGGGCTCTCCCGGTGGCTTACTGGGGCCAGAAGTAGCCAGGCTGTGACTTTCCCTTAGAGCTGTGGGAGGGGACAGCCTCGCCCTGCCTTTGCCGCCCGGTCCAGCCCGGGGCCTCCATCACCCTGAGTGCGGCATAAACTCCCTCCCAGATGGATCCCATCCCTGAAGCACTCTTCCCTCCAGGGAGGACACTGGAGTCCAGGAGAACCTGGGTCAGGGCCTCATACTCAGTTCATGTTGTTCTGCGCTTGGCCTCCGGGAAGGCCTCCAGGGCAGGAGTGGCTGTGGAGGAACGTCTCAGGCTGGTGGAGACAGAAGCAGTTCCATCTTTCCAACCATCACGGGAGAGAAACCCTCATCAGACATGCCCGTGCACTGACACTCTCCCCGGGCACAGAGGGCACTGGGCACCGCACACAACCAGTTCTTTAACAAGCCGTGAGTGGGTGGCTCACCAGGCTGAGGTTTAGTTTGCTTCAAAATAACAGCCCGCTGCCATTCCTGATGGCTTCATTCTCATTGTAAGCATTGATAAGAAGCCCCATTTTGATGCCCTAGGTGTGGTTTTCTAAAAGCCGTGGGATGATGGTGAATCAAAAGCACTCCCATCACCTTCTAGGGCCTAAAGTCACCATCCGTACAGGAGCTTGTTAGTCTAAGACCAACAGTGTTCTTGGACTTGAGCTGCAGGGAGTGTCCTAGAAGGCTTAGTAAAGCCCAGAAGGCTGAGTCCTGCGCCAGAGTTTCTGAATCTGTAGGTCTACCAGTCAGTGGGTGGGACCTGAGAATGTGCATTTCTTTCTTTTTTTTTTTTTTTGGCCGCCCCAGGAGGCATGTGGGATCCTAGTTCCCTGACCAGGGCTCGAACCCACGCCCCCTGCAGTGGAAACACAGTGTCCCAGCCACTGGACCACCAGGGAAGTCCCTGCATTTCTTTTTAAAAACATTTTTATTTTTTAATGTTTTTATTGATGTATAGTTGATTTGAATGTTTTGGGTATACATTTTATATATATATATATATATAAAATATATGTTCTTTTTCAGATTCTTTTCCATTGTAGGTTATTACAAGATATTGAATATTGTTCCCTGTGCTATACAGTAGGACCTTGCTGTTTATTTTATATATAGTAGTGTGTATATGTTAATCCCAAATTCCTAATTTATCCCTTCCCCCCCTTCCCCTTTGGTAACCATAAGTTTGTTTTCTAGGTCTGTGAGTCCATTTCTGTTTTATAAATAAGTTCATTTGTATCATTTTTTAGATTCCACATATACGTGATATCATATGATATTTGTCTTTCTCTGCCTGACTTATTTTACTTAATATGATAATCTCTAGGTCCATGCATGTTGCTGCAAATAGCATTATTTCAGAGAATGTGCATTTCTAACAAGTCACCCCGTGATGCTGAGGCTGCTGGCATGGGGACCCACGTTGAGAGCCCCCACTATTAGCCAGCACCGTGAGCTGGAACTATGTTGAGCTTCCAAGAAGCAGAGCCTGAGGCAGGGATTAGGGGGCATGAGGGAGGGGATGCTCTTCAGGACAGAACCATGAGAGAGAGTGAGGGAGGCCTGATGGGGAAGGTGGTGAGGAAGGATGGGTCTCAGGTGCAGTCTGGCCCTCGGTTTATGCTCTGGAACAAACAAAAGAGTTGCCCTGGCTTTTGTACCCCTCAGAGTCACCACTGGCCAAGGTGGAGAAAAGTATAGCCTTTGTCGAGGATGGTTCTCAGAGATGAGCAAAGCCGTGAGCCTCTGACAGCTACTCTCCCAGCAGCCGGGGGCAGCAAGGCAACGGGGCAGGGCAGGAATAGAGTCAGCTCAGTGTTCTAGATCAGTAGCAGGGAAACTGGAGGCCCTGAAGTTACATAAACTACACAGAGCCACACAACTAGTATTTGGACCTGGACTGCCCGACTCCTGTGACGAAGCCCTGTCTGTCCTACAGGTGCTCAGGGCCCATCCACCCTCTGCCAGTTTCCTTTTAACCGGGACCATTTCCCGATGCAGAGTGAAATTGACTTGCTGGCCCTGGGACAGGCACCTGCCCCTGCGAGAGCTCTGGGAAAGACCAGCTCGCGCTGTGGAGAGAGGGAGCAGACTGGCCTGGCCACCTCCTGCCCTTGCAGCAGGATCTCTTCCAGAAACCAAGGCCAGGTGCCATGTGTTCTGGCTTCTGCAAATTTCTGTACTGGGGACACCAATCCCAGGCACTGGAAAATGCCCGAACTCCTGTCAGTCTTGTTCTCGGTAACCTGCCCCAAATGTCCACTGGCTTTGCCTTATTCAGAGATGCCAGGATAGGGCCACCCAATAGAGGGGGGCTCTATCAGTAGTGACAATTATGTGGGCAGGTGGGAAGGGACAGGGGAGGTGTTACCACGTGACAGGCACTCTGCTAAATTCTTGATATTCGTCGTCACATGATTCCTTGTAACCCCCCTAGGAGACAGGTCTTGTGTTTCCTCTGACACATGGGAAAATGAGACTCTGACAATTTAAGGAATTTGCCCAAAATGTCTTAAACTGCCCAAATGGTTAGTGTCAGAGAAGGATTTGAATCAGGGTCTTTCTTTCCCCAAAGTCTCTACTTTTAACCATTCTGGTAATCCCCCTCCTGAGGCCTTTGGGGTCGTCATTAATTGACCAGGCACCCTCATGCATGGCCGTAGTCTCACCTCAGTTTTACTCAAAAACAGGCTCGTAACTCTAAGTTGCAACTTTACCATTTGTGTGGATTCCCACACACATTTTAAAAAATTTTGCATGTTGCAGTCATGGGGTTCATAAGCCTTTGATTCCTTTCTTTCAGTTAATGTTGCATTGTAAGTACTTTCCCATAGCGTCACCATTTTAAAGGCCCTACATTCCAACCTCAGGCTCCCCAACTAGGCTGTGATGGGCGTAATAACGGTCCCCCGAAATATGTCCACGTCCTCGTTCCCAGAACCTGTGAATATATTACCTTGCATGGCAAAAGGGACTCTGCAGGTGGCATTAAGAACCTTGAGATGGGAAGATTATCCTGAATTATCTGGCTGGCCCAATCTAATCACAAGGGATGTGATGATGGAAACAAAGTTTGGAGTGATGAGGGGCCATGAGCCAAGGAACGTGGCAGCCTCTAGAAGGTGGAAAGGCAAGGAAATAGGGTCTCCCCAGCCCCTCCCACAGGAGTGTAGCCCTGTCGACACCTTGATTTTAGCCCAGGGGGACCCACATTGGACTCTGACCTCCAGAACTGTAACGTAATGTGTTTGTGTTGTTTAAGCCACTAAGTTTGTGGCCGTTTGTTACAACAGTGATCAGACACTCATACACAGCCCCTGCTTGTCTGACGGTGGCAGTGTCCCTCCTCCCTGCTAGAGATGATGACACTTCTCCATAGCTAATGCTTGTTGCATGTTGTTATAATCTGGGCATTGTGCTACGGGCTAGCGATTTAGGTCACTTATCCTTTTTTCAGGAACTCTGTGAAGTAAGCATCAGTATCTCCATTTCATAGCAAGGAACCAAGGGATGCTGAGCCACTTGCCCAAAGTCTCACATGTAGCTAGAGACCCTGGGACTTTGTGGCCTGATTCCAGTGAGCACGGATGCCTTGGTGATAGTGACCATCTGGGTCTGAGTGGGGGAGGGGGGGCAGCTGCCTTGGTCCTGCTCATTAACAATCATAACCAGGGTCATTTATCGAGCATTAACCCCGCCTCCCACACCAGCCCGAGCACTTTACATACGTTACCCTTAGTGCACGGATGGCAAGGCTGGGCAGGAGGTGTTATTATCTGCACTTTATGGATAAAGAAACTCAGAGCGGGTGAGCAACTCCCCTACTGCAGGTGAGCTGAGCTGGGATGCAGACCCAGGCCAGTCTGGCCCCAGGCCTGTGCTGACTGTGGAGTTCTTAAACGTGGTGCCACAGGACCAGAGCCAGGAGATTTCCATCTTCATCAGCTTTATTGTCAGTTCATCATGATGTATCAACTCTGCACAGAAATCCATGACATCTTTCAGGTCTTATATTTGCGCTTCACAGGAAGTAATCTGTGCACATCATCTTGGATGACTGTCTCTGTCACTCAATAACAGGGATGGATGGAGACAAGCCACAAGTCTAGGTTGAGCTGACAGGGGTTCTTTTATCACCCAAGGACAAGACGAGACATAGGCTTTGGACGGGTCTGTGGTAGCCCTTGAAATTGCCATGTCCTGACCCCTTTGCAAACTTGAAAATACTATAGCATATCATTTTTCCCATAAAATGCTTTAAATTTTATCTGACTTCTTTAATAAACCCTTCTCATGAGTTGATAAAGACAATATGCTAATTTAGAGAGCTGCTTTCTTAAATCTCTTCTTTCTCATCACCAGCACCAGCCACTGGGAAAGCATTCTTTGTAGTCTTTTGGAAAATCACTTTCCCCAGAATGTCTGCATTTGTGGAAGTGACATTGTGACCCTGGGCTGTGGGGATGGGGCCACACAGACTCTCATCATTACCCCACCTTCTTGTGTTTGACCCACATTCCTGCAGTAGCAGCAAGACACGCAGGCAGACGTCCTAATACCTCTGGTTTGCCTCACAGCGTGCTTTGTTCTTCTACCCAGCTTTCCGCGAGGTGTGCAGGGCAGGCTGGGTGGATGAGGAAGTTCCGTAGAGCGATTCTGTAAACTTGTCCATTGTTTTCAGGCTGGTGGATGGTAGAGCCAGGACCAGAGCCCAGGTTCTACAATTCTTGGCCCACTGCTTTGTGCTTTTGGATCCGATGATATTCTCGGCTATTGCTACGGCCAGTATTTATGTGGATTGTGGTCTACGGTGTCTCATTTATCCTCACGGATATCATCACAAAATTATCCTCAGATATTCCAAAGCAGTTTCAGTATCAGTGTCTGAGTCGCTCAAGACTCCTTCTAAAATGATTGTGTTAAGAGGTTGGATGAAAGTCGATCTTGCAAGTTCAGGCTTTCTTAACTCCAGGGCTGTTGAGAAGTCCATAGAAGTGATTCTTCTGCTGGGTGTAAGCTCAGGACATGGGTGAATGTGTGAGGGGCTAAACTTGTTCAATTATTCCTGAGTCTAGGAACATAAACAATGGTATGGAAGAAGGAATCTTGCAGCCTGATAAACTAAGTAATAAGGAGCTCAGAGCCTCCATGGAGGGGTGGAGTGAATGAGGGAAACAGACAAGGTTTTATCATGGGTCAGAGTACACTGGATTCACTGTTGGTTCATATAATACTGGAGTAGACGACATTAACTTTTATAGTAAAGTTATATACTCCGTTTTATCCTTTCGTATACTAAAAAATAGCAATATTATCTCCCTTTGCCTAGGATTACGGGACAACCAGTACAGTCCCCACGATCAAATTGCCCTTAAAAATCTCCAGTCTGATGTTCCAGAGAAGAAATCTGACTTCACTGAGGTAACATACGTTTCTAACTTCTAGAGTAGTCAGCAAAATGCAGCTAATTGTAAAACATGATCACCGGACTACTTGTGATGTGTTTGCATTTTATTTTGTTTAGTCAAAAATGGAATCAACGCAGCAGAAAATCTAACCATCAATGACTAAGACTTTACATTAAAGTATGCAGTGTGTATTCAATTATTCCTTTATAATCTTGACCTATAATTTGTAGATTTGCAGTATCAAAAGAGTATGGTGATTGAATCTCAATTTTTAACCAAAATTAATCTGCTGGAGAGAGAGGAGGATGCCATTTGGCATCGTGAAGGTGGAGAAGAGGTAGTTTGAAATCTAAGTTACCACAGGTTGTTATAACTGCAAAAAGTGTCAGTAGTCTCATTCGGGGAAGAAAATTAGAGGTCATATTTACAAAATGAAATGTTTCTGATTCTAGACAATAAAAAGCTCTGTACACAGTGGTAGTATTGACAATGTATCACACGCCAGGCTCTGTCTAACTGACTCATTTCGTCCTTCCCATGATCCTGGGAGGGAGGTATACCGTTGGCTCTCCATATCCACACGTTCTTCATCTGCGGGTTCACTCAACTGCCGATTGAAACTATTTGGAAAAAAACTTCCAGAAAGTTCCAAAGAGCAAAACTTGAATTTGCCACACGCCAGCAACTCTTTACATAATATTTATATTGTATTGGGTATTATAAGTAATCTAGAGATGATTTAAAGTATGCAGGAGGATGTGCCTAGGTTATATGCAAACACTCTTGCCATTTTACACAAAGGACTTGAGCATCCCTGGATTTTGGTATCTGAGGGCGTTCCTGGAACAAATCCCCCTTGGATACCGAGGGACAACTGTACTGTTATTATACCTATTTTGCAGATGAGAAAATTAAAGCTTCAATAGCTCCAGTAGTTGACTTGACCCAAATCTCGCAGCTCATAAGCTGTCTGGCTCCGGAGCTTCTGTTCTGATCTTGCTCTAAAGGGCTGGCATAGAGAAAGGCTCATTCCAGTGAACAGAACTTAAAACATGGACTTTCCTGCCTGAAAAAATTGTCTGAAGTGTTACCGTTTACAAGGCATCTCTTGTCTTTCACAAATGAAATTCTGCCTCCAACTTTTGTAATTCTAAGAGAGGGTGGAATTGTAAGAATTGATCCCTCATAACATTAAAGCAGCAAGGGTATCTGTAAAAAATAATTTGCCCCCTAAATGCTTATCTTAGGTATTATCCTTTGATTTAGCTTTGCGTTTAATAAAGTTCAGCGTTTCCTCAGAGACCCCAGGCCTGAAATCTCACATGATGGAGAAAAGACACTGTTCTGGGACCTGAGATTTAGTCATCAATATTTACAGCCATTTCTGTGTGGAACACGGAGCTCCCTGTCTGAAGATTCGAAGATGGGTAGCAATAATTAATGTGTTCCCTGAGAGCAGGAGCAGGAACCCCAGGCTGCAGGGAGGGAAATGAGTTGGAGGAGCCGTGGACCATTGAGAACCATCCCTGGCAGGAGATGCCCCGTTAAGAAGGAGAGGATAATGTGAAGGTCAACTGCTACTTTTTTTTTTAAAGAAAGATTCCATCTGAAGATCTTTCCCACCTGTTTTTCACATTGAGCTGGTCAAGTTCAGCATTTTCCTGTTGATGTTAAAATTAATCAGTTTGGTCATGAATGATATAGATCTTTGGGGCCATGTGGCTGGGTCTCTGTAACACACACACACACACACACACACACACATTCACATATTCACACTTGATTATTATCTATGACTGAGTTAACGCCCAGAAACCATACCTTCTAAACATCTGCTTTGTAGTGATCCAGATCATCTACTTTGATCAAAGCAATAGTGTGACTTTCAAATTTCCCTCCTAACTTTAAGCTTTGAACGCTTGTCCCTGTGTGTTTGTTATAAGGATGCTGTAAGATGATGAAACACTCCAAATGGATGCCCTTCCTTTGTAACTGCCATAAATCTCCACCTCTCCTCCAGAGCCTGCACAAGATTGATCACTTTTCCTTTCAAATTCATCGAAGCCATAGAAATGATATGCAGGCACTTCTTCAGCCAAGTGATTACTTAAAAGGAATGAAATATGGAACAGAGTTTTCTTTGTTAAAAAACAGTGTTTAAATTTTCCCTATAACAAAAATAATGGCAACTTCATATAGACACTTAGGAAAATACAGGAATATAGAAATAAGAAAATATTTATATATTTCTTTCCCTTATTTTTCCCATACATTTTTAAACATAAGACTGTAATGTATATCAACATTTATAGCTTTCTTTTATTACATAACATTCCATCACTGGCAACTTCCCATATCATTTAAATTCTTTGTAATCTTTATTTTTAATTTCAGCAGAATATGATGCAGTCGTGCATGCCATGATTTACTTGCCCAATCCCCTTTTAAAATTCATTTAGATTCTTGCCAGGTTTCACTGTAATACATTACACTGCATTGAATCCTTTGGATTCTAGTAAATGTGTGGAAAAATAAAAGTTGCAGGATGGAGAGGGGGAAAATCTCCAATTTTTCTTTTTTAAAAAATTTTAATTTATTTATAAATTTTTATTGGGGTATAGTTGATTTACAATGTTGTATTAGTTTCAGGTGCACAGCAAAGTGAATCTGTTATACATATACATATATCCACTCTTTTTTAGATTCTATTCCCATATAGGTCATTACAGAGTATTGAGTAGACTTCCCCGTGTGATACAGTAGGTCCTTATTAGTTATCTATTTTATATATAATAGTGTATATGTGTCAATCCCTGTCTTCCAATTTCCAATTTTTCCATTTTGTCTTAAAACCATCTTTCCGTATTGTTACATACCAGAGTGAACCCATACATTTGAAAACACTCTTACATTCAGGATGAAATACCACTATGTTGGCAGATTACCTAGTGATGATGATACTAGATCAACCAAGTGGGAGTAAGCATGCTTGCAGCTAATGCAAAGGTAACTTCAGTTTGTATCTGTGGAGAGACAGGACCAAAGGCTCCACTGGCAAATACAGTTGTACGTTGCAGAACAGCTATGGAAAAGGGAAGAATTGTCTCATGGAGAAAAATACAGATTTCAAAGCTATAGATTGGATTCGGTGCTTATCCTTTGGAGAAATAAATTGCTACAGGAATGGAAGCATCCTAACTCCCGTGGTTCAGGATCTGATTTCCCTGATCATTTAATGTTTATCTCTCTCTCACTTCAATTTATGAAAGGGAGTCCTTCTTAGTAATATGCCTTAAAGCATAAATATAAAGTTAAAAACAGTCAATAAAATGAATAGAACTATGAAAGCAGTTACCAGCACTACAAAATCGTGCTCGAAACATTTAAAAGAAATCAATATCTTAAAGCAACATTTATGAAAAAGAGAGTGTACAAAGGTAGTGTTGTGTGGTGATGGTCAGGACATGGATGATTTACTACAAAAGCCAGACACAAACCCCAACTATTTTCATTTGACCTCTCTCTGACCTTGAATGTTCTAAATACAAGATTATTTATCTAATCTGAAATACAAGATTATTTTCTTCCTTTCAAATCAAATCTTACATCAGTTAATTTTATTTTAGATAAAAGACATCTTTTTTCAAAACCATGTTCAGTTAACAAAGGACAGATGGAGTGACACCTTGAAATAGATTAATTGGGGAAGATATTTGATATAAAAGATGTGATTACTTTTTAAGAAAATTTGTCCTGTTTCAAAAGTAGTTGGTGGATAGGAATATCAAATAGACCCTCTGCCTCATCTCTTTCTTGGTTTCCCAGCTCCGGAAGAAGAGCAGGACCCAAAGTGATGTCGTGTAGTCTGTTACGGACAGAATCGTGTCCCCTCAAATTTATATGTTGGAGTCCTAACCCCAGAACCTCAGAATGCATATTTGGAGCAGGGTCTTTAAAGAGGTAATTAAGGTTAAGTGAGGTAGTTAGGTAGGATGGGCCATAATCCAATACAACTGGTGTCCTTGTAGGAAGAGATTAGGACACAGACACATGCAGAAGGAAGAAGATGTGAAGACACAGGGAGAAGGCTCAGAGGGAACCAACCCTGCTGACACCTTGACCTTGGACTTCTAGCCTCCAGAACTGTGAGAAAATAAAATTTCTGTTGCATAAGCCACCCAGGCCGTGGTACTCTGTTATAGCAACCCTGGCAAACTGATACTGATTTTTAAGAGGTTAGACCTTATCTTTAGTTATTTCATAGATCTCAATGAGAAAATAAAATTTCATAAATAGAACTTCCCATACAAGTGTATGATATAGATTGAAGGGCAAAGAGTACAGTGTTTCCTTTTTAATTTCTCTCAGTTTATTGGTTGGGGCTTTTGTCAAAGCTGAGTCTAAACACCTGAAAAAACTCAGTAGAATTTAACCTAATAATCCCTGGCCTGGCAATCTGATGACCTGCTTGATGTTATGTCTGGTCTGTTAATTCCATGAGTCCAGGAAGTTCCCTCATCACCCAGCACAGAGCCTGGCACATAGTAGGTGCTCAATAAATATTTGTCTGATGAGTGAATAAATAAATGGTTTGACCATGACTCTATGTTATGAATAACAGAATTTGCATCTAAAATAGTTACTTTCATTCTACATTCACATTCACAAAATTTCACTGTATTGGGTATGTAATGGGTTATGCAACTCAAATAAACTCAAATGCATTCATTATAAACTCCTGTGAAATATGTATAATTTTGATATAAATACCCCCTCATTCCTCCATAGGTTTGATTATGTCAGATATCCACTGATTTCTGCTAAATCACAGGACAAGTCGCACCCTGGAGTTACATAACATGTTCATATCTTGAGAGGTACTTTCACACCCATCATTGGTTTTGATTTCCACAACTTCCGTATGAGGTAGAGAAGGCAAACAGATTTTTCTTTGGAACTGGGCTTCCTTCAGCATTGATCCCCCAGGAACAGTGTCACCCTGATATCCTGAGCAATGACAGAGCTTCAGAAATAAGTTCAGATTCACATCATTCATTATGTCTCTTTGCTTATCTGTTTGCATTGGGTGGGATCAAAGTCACAGTAGCACTTGCCAGCCCCAAGGTAATGAAATGGTGGTTGATTCTCTGCCCATCCTTCTGGG
Source organism: Balaenoptera musculus (assembly GCF_009873245.2). NCBI lineage: Eukaryota > Metazoa > Chordata > Mammalia > Artiodactyla > Balaenopteridae > Balaenoptera > Balaenoptera musculus. The sequence continues at coordinate 5,841,511 of NC_045800.1, forward strand.
CCTCTAGGACCTCCTGCTGTAATGCCCACAGCCCCAGCACAGCCCCGAGGGCGTCTGTCCAGTGTGGGTGGCCCCAGGCTCTGGGTCGTGGCTCCCCGACTCAGCTCAGGTGTGCAGTCATGTTGATGTCGCCAGAGTCAGCGCCTTGTCTGCCCTTGTTCCAGGCTGGGATGGCCTTAACTCATTCCTAGACACACACCCCTTGTTTCTGACACTCCTTGTTTATATCAAGGCCAAGGCTCTCATGGGATCCTAAGCCTAAAGGGTGGGGTACCCTCTTAATGTTGGAGACCAGAGTACGAGGAAGGCTGGCCTCCCCACAAGAATTACTGTTTGCTCCTTGCTGTATAGCTGGGGAATCCAAGGCCGCCTCCAAGGTCCTGTGGCCAGTCTGGGAGCCCCAGGCTCAGGAGGGACCTCAGGAGGTCCAAGTTCTGGCCCAGCATCCTTCCTATCTTATCTGTGCAGAAGAATCATCTGGCAGATCCTTAAAAATACAACTTCTGGGCCTTATGCCCTGAGATCCTGATTCACCTTAGGTCTTCAGAGGGAAGGGTTTAGAAATCTGCATAAAATGCAGATTTAAATCCTAGGTGTTTTCTACGCAGGTGATCACTGGCTCAAACCTTGGGAAACAATGCACTCTAAGACCAATGCTGCCCAGTTTCCAAGATGGGTATTTGTTTTCAAAGACCAGTGTCAAAGGAGTTCCTTCTGGGTGTGATTATGCACTTTGTAGATTGCCCGGGAACAATTATCATCAGAAGGAAATTTAACTAAAACGGGAGTGATAGTGTTCAAGTCAAACAGCCTGGGGTTGGTACCAGGTGAACTTCAGTTTTCTTGTGGGTAAACTACAGCCATGGAACGTGCTAGGTGGAGGGCGGGGAGGGAGACGGAGGGGGAGGGGAGAGGGAGGCGCCTCAGGCATCCAGGTGGCTCTCAGCATTGCCGGCCTATGCAATCAACTGGAAGCTTTAAAAAGCACGTATGCCTGGGCCCCACCCCCAAGGATTCTAATGTAATTGTTGGAGATGAGGCCTGCGCATTGGGGTTTTTACAAGCTCCCAGGCGGCTCACGTGTGTAACCTGTGCTGAGAAACGCTGAAGAGGAGGCCCTATCTTGAAAGCGGAGGTTTCAAGCAGAGCCTGGCTTACACTGGCCATCTGGAAAAAGGTAGCCATGGTGCTTTTGTTGTTGTTGTTGTTTTTTAATAAATTTATTTATTTTATTTACTTATTTTTGGCTGCGTTGGGTCTTCGTTGCTGCGCGCAGGCTTTCTCTAGTTGTGGCGAGTGGGGGCTACTCTTCATTGCAGTGTGTGGCCTTCTCATTGCGGTGGCTTCTCCTGTTGCAGAGTGCAGGCTCTAAGGTGCACGGGCTTCAGTAGTTGCAGAACGCGGGCTCAGTAGCTGTGGCTCGCAGACTCTAGAGCGCAGGCTCAGTAGCTGTGGCGCACGGGCTTAGTTGCTCCGCGGCATGTGGGATCCTCCCAGACCAGGGCTTAAACCCGTGTCCCCTGCATGGGCAGGCGGATTCCTAACCACTGCACCACCAGGGAAGCCCAACCATGGTGTTTTGACTTTTTAAAAAATGATTTTCAAAATGATGCTCCTATCCATTTCTTCTTCTTCTTCACCTATCTCTTGTCATCTTTTGAATTTGCAACTCACCACGTATCTTTATTATTTATTTTCAATTTTTATTTTATATTAGAGTATAGTTGATTTACAATGTTACCATGTATCTTTCAAATACAACAACGTGCCAGGTGTTAGAGAGTGCCAGGAAAGCAAGAAAACAAAGGAAAAACCAGGAAGGACAAGCTGTCCCTCTTCCCATGTCTAATAGTAAGGACTACTGAGTAATAGTAAGGACGCAATGAGTAAGGACTGTTGGGCTAACATCACATGAGTGGGGGTCTTCCCATCAGAAGTCCAGCTGGAGGAGAGCATTCCACTAGTTGAGTAAATGAATATGCATCCTGCTCTAAAGAAAAGGCCACTGTGCTTTCTTATCCCATCTTAGGAAAGGAGAATAATTTGCTCTCATCAAATGCAGGCCCTCCCCCTTTTTGAAAAGACCAGCAGTCCCATGACTGTCAGTGTTTCTCAAAGTGTGTTCCCTGGATCACCTATATCCGGGTCCCAGGGATGTTGGTTAAAATGCAGATGCCTGGACCCTACCCACAGTCCTACAGAATCAAAGTCTCTGGAGCCCGAGGAACCTTCAAGTGTAACATCTCAGGTGCTTCTCAGGTACCTTGGCGTTTGAGAACTGCTGCTTAAGTGCTAAGCACCAGTTATGCGTTCAGGCTCCTGAAGTGAAGATTCTGCAGGCAGTGTGCGGTGAGCAGTTCCCAGGGTTATTTTGGATGCTGTGCAGTTCACGCAAGGGTTCATTTTAAGCACGTAGATTAATGAATGCCAACATAGAGGCTCAGGATCCCGCAAGCATTCACTAGTGCTGGATGCCCTCAGTCTTCCGTGTCGCTTTCTGCGGTGCTTCATGCACACACGTAATAAACACAAAATGAGGGCAGAGTCTTCCTCTTGGTCTCAACCTGGTTAGATGCTCTATTAAAAATCACAGCACATTGTTTTGGACACACTAGTGATTTACTGTCAGGACATAGGATCTGCTGATTAGGAAGCAGGGTCTGTTGATTAGGAAGCATGCAACACCTTGATCATTATACTGGACAAAAACTCATGCTTATGCAACTGAGCATTGAAATGCGGGAAAATCACATCTGTCTTGTTCCAAATCCCCACCCCCATCCCATTCTGTTATGAGATTGTCATCAGTGTGTTAGTCTGGGCAATTGTCAAGCTTGGGCATTTGATTTCCGTTGTTTTGATTTCTGGACTTTGACCCCTGTGATGCCAAGCCTGAGTGAGTGACTGAATTCCAGTCTAGACCAGCAAAGATGGAAGGTTGTGCTGGGGAGCTGGGGACTGAGGGTCGTGGGGGGGCTCCTTGGAATCACATTTACTGTTTCCGTGGAGGAGCATGGAGTCATCTCCCACGTACACCTGTGCCCCCAAATCCCAGCCCTCCTCCAGAATCCTGTCTTCCCTCCTCTGTGAGGGTGTGAACCTGCATTCAGGTGCTCCTGGGCCTGGTGAAGGTGATTATCGAAATTTGGCGATCCCCATGGACACAAACACCATTAAATAAACTAAGAACAGACACCCAGCAGAGAAAAACCAATTCTCCAGTCAGAGGAATTTTCCCAGAATGTTTAATCATTTCACAAACAGATCTGGGTTTCCTGCCCTTCAGGTGCTCAGAGGTGTTGGGTGTCAGGTGCGTGTTGAAAGGCCTTGGATGAGAAACACTTGAGCGTTAGGAACAAAGATCTCCAGCATCCTCTTGGCCCTTGAAAGAGTCCCCTGCCTGCATGACAATGAACTGCTTGAATAATTGCCATCTTTTTCCATTTGCAGGGGACTCTGGCATCTCAGAACACAAAAATGATTTCATCTATAGTCATTTCACAGCTGATTGATGCGAATAAATCAAAAGAAAATGGGGCCGAGTTGCCTGTGCCGTGCGCGTATCCCATGAAGCTGTCGCTGGCTAATCGCAGCGGAGTCACTATTAACAGGGCCTTCGAGTTCCTTCCCGGTGGACTAGGAATTCAGACACCGGCGGGGGGGCGAGGCCCTGCGACAGAGCCGCCGCGCAAAGAGGAGAAGCCGTGCGGTGGCTCCCAGAAGGGATTTGCTTCCATCACCATCACGGCCAGGCGCGTGGGGCCCCCTGCCAGCACCCTGGTGTGGGAGGCTGTCGGGAACCCGCTCTGCATCAAGTGCAGGGCCCAGGAGGCTCTGCTCGGGGACCCCTCTGCTCTGGCTGGTGGTGCCGATCCGGGTCGGCACCATGGACCTTTCACCTGCACAGAATTCTCCAGAAACAGCTCTGTGATGGGGCTGAAGGTCCCTGAAGCCCACGCACGGCTGTGTGAGGGACACGAGTACTGGATCACCCATGTGGGCAGCAGGGAGGGCCATTTTTCTCCAAGCACCCCACGGTCACAGGCGGGAAAGAGCCCGCTGGTGTTCAGCTCCTGTGTCCATCTCAGAGTGTCTCAGCCGTGTCCAAATTCCATCTACTATCTGGACAGGTCCCTGTCTGTCCCCATTGAGCCACCTCGACTTGCTGGCCCTAAGATGCACAGATCCGTTCTGTCCCTCAACCTAAATTGCAGTTCACACAGACTGACACCAGATGGGGTAGATGGCACAGCTAACGGAGCGCCAATAAGCAGAGCCCTGAAGCTGGAGCTCACGGAGGGAAACCAGAACCTCCTAGGCCCTCGCTGGAACCTAGGTTTGCAAGAACGTTTCTTGAAGGAAAACCCATCGTTGGGGCGGGTACATCTGGGGACCGCGGGAACCGGCATGTGTCCTTGGAGAGGCTCTCCTCCACTGGAAAATACAGATGCGGGGAGTAACCAGATCACTGTGAGAAAAGGGAAGGAGGACCATGCAGCTCATTGTCGAACCGGTGGTCATCGTCATGCCAACCACCTGTCCATTCACATCCCGGGCTGGAGTTACACGGCAGGTGAGTGACACTCCCATCCTCCCTGCCACCAAGTGCAGGCCCCTCCCCACTTCAGGTAATTGGTGTGATTGCCGAGGTGCGTAGTGAGTGAGTTTCTTCTACGTGACTTATTCCAAGAAGCAGTTCTCAGTAATTGCTTCATCTACTCCACTCAAAGTTGACCGTTGATAGCTCCGTGTTGATGTCTGGTTTGGATAGATTTTCTTAGATGATACTTTTGTAGATTATGAAAGGCCTTCTTCCCTCAAATGTTTGTTTCCATCAGTAGCTCCAGACCATATACAATGAGTAGGGGACTCTACCCCAAGTGAAGTTCATTCAGGCCCTTGTCATTCCAAAACAGGATGAGAAGAGCCAAGGGCCGTCCATTCCCAGATGTTTTGTCCCTCTGGTATGGACATCTGCACATCTGGAAGTCTCCAGAGTTCTGCACTTTTCACTTTTCAGTCGGGTAGTTGATGTTGATGGGTTGGCCTTAGAAACCTAGACCACAAAGCTCCATAATGGAGTGTTTGTGTGTGAGAGTGTGTATAGTAATTATGGGACATTTTCAAAAAGAGGCAAACCTGGGACTCTCCACACCAAACAGCAGAAGCAGTAGTTTTCTGATTCTTTAGTTGTGTTTTGTGGGGCAACTCGGCTGGGATTTGATACCTTTCCGCCACTGCCAGGGCCAGTCAGAATTCCCAAGGTCAGCTGTCCTGGGCACCCTTTACCTTTCCTGGGAGATCGGGGGTAGAGGGGGGAGCAGGCCTTAGCCAGAGGCCAGACTTCTCTCCTTCCCTGTGTACACTTCCGCAAGAGATTCTGGTTTATGAATTAGTGACTTTCCACTTGGGGAAAATATTTAAAGATAATAGTGGTAAAATTGAAAATGTGGCATATGCATAATAATTTTACAGTGCAATTTTTGTCCATTAAAAGCTTTATTAATTAATAAAAATGACTGTAAAACATTTTAAAGCTGTAATGTGAGTAGAAATGTTAAATGATGTAATTAATTTTAACAAGTGTATATATATTGAATGCTCAGAGACCTTTAAGGCAATTTGACATGGCTTTCAGACTGATTAGACTGTTGAATGCGTCTGAGTCTGGCAGACTTATTACAAGAAGGAAAACATAAGCAGCCGTCAGTGTTGCAAAGCTGGGCCTCACTTTGGGTTTTAAAGACATTTCTCAAGCCAGCCATTTCTTCTTCCTTGTTGATGAGGAGTCTGGAAATATACGACCTACATTGTTGCATGCTCCCCCCTTGAAGCGTATCCTAGTCTTTGTGCTGTGTCTCGTGGTATGAAATAGTAACTTGGATTTATAGCACTTTCACCAAAGGAGCCTTAAAAATCACCAGAGCCAGATCTCAAACATCCATCTCAGAGGAGAGGCGCATGAACAGAGCAAATCCCTACGTCTTAGTTTTGGCTTTTGGTGCAGACAAGATTTTTGATTGTGACTTTGTGATATGACTACTTCTAGAATTGATTTTCTTAGGCAAAGAGTGCAAGTTAATTTTTACTTCCCATGGGCCGACTTCCCTCAGAATAGCCCTAATCCCAAAGATTCACCTGTGGAGCCTTTGAGTGGCTCTAAATCACATGACCTCATTCTACCATTTGAGGAAGGAGATATTTATGGCGGCCAGGTCACCTTCCTTAGAGTTGCTGATCTATTATTTTCCAGCACGTTGAACGTGGACATGCCACACTAACTCTGATTCTGTTCCCTCATCTGGGTAACTAGAGAAGGGGTTGGATTTGGTGTTCTTGAAGGTCCCCTTAAGCTTGAAAAAATTTCCGCTCTATTTTTCTGAGATGAAATCTATAAGGGAAAGAGGTTCCAGGTGACTCTGGGTCCCTCAGTCACGAAGTTCAAAGCTCTAGAACCTTGGGCTCACTGTTGAGGACACATGCGTCCATGTGTACAAATGCACACTCACACACGCACACACGCATGCACACACACATCCCTGTACGGTTGTGCTCTCTCACTCAGAAACTAATTTGCAATGGAATGCATTTCTGCCCGGGTGATAAGAAAGCACTTCTTGTCCATGCTATAGAATTCTTGCCAGAAATTCATAAGCACAACTCACAGATTCTAACTACCACAGTCTGTCCTAGTATAATCTACACAAGGCTTCAGGGGTGAGCTCTCTGACCTTCAGTCTTGACAAAGCTTTTAAACCTTAATGTGAGTGCTTTCCGACGGTGGCGATGCTCATTAAAACTCCAAGGAACTGTTTGTATTTTCTCATCTGAAACTGGAATCTCGTCTGAGACATTCTTGACAGCCTCCTGTGGCTACATGTGCTGTCAGTGGTCAGCACACTTTACAGTTACTGAATCTGATTCTTTGTATCTGAAAGATTCCAAAATACAGAATGAGCAGTATCCTTGCTAGCCGACGTACATTCAGCTGCAAGGTAGGTTCAGCCTGGGAGATTCTACAAATGGAGGCAAAGCAATTTTAGCTCTAGTCATTGGGTCATCAGACAGACAGTCCTATAAATTGTATTGTTGAATGAGCCTCCGGGACACGCACCCAGAAAGATTGCTAAGATTAGGGAAAATGGGATGCCATCAAATGCTTTGTGCAGAGCAGATTGGCCGTGTCTGCTGGGAAGTAACATTTTTAACAGACCCAGGGCTACCTGTTCTCTTTTCGGAGGCCGAGGGCTTGTGAATTGGTTCCCTCTTTGTTCATTTCCTTGGTCCTTGTAAGTTTGTTACTTACATCTCCACTGTTAGAAGCATCCTGCTAGCACCTGCTAGATGGACATTGTACAAATCCCTGCATCTATTGTAAGGAAGAATGTCACCATCACCATCACCACCATCATCATCATCATTATCATCATCCTATCAGTACCCACAACATTTACTGTGGAAATCCTAGATGCCAAGCCCTGGGCTACTTCCACTGTATTTATTACTTTGAATCATTCAAATCATTCTGTAAAGAGAATATCATTATTCCTATTTTGCAGACGAGACAAATGGGGCTTGAAGATTAAATAACTTGCCCAAGCCCACCTGGCCATGAAGTGCCAGAGCTGAGGACAGTCATGTGTGTTTGGCTCGCACTGTGCCATCCTCAGTGACAGCCCAAAGCAGAGCAGTTAGGATGGTGGGGACTCTCTCGGTGGTGGGCCCCATCTCCACTCTCCCTGTCCAAGGTGATGTTCAAAGACTGCTCATGGGCGTATAAATAATACCAGCATTTGGTGTCCAGTTACCCTGGGTAAAATCTATTAGGAGAGTAAGCTACACAGTTAACTTCTAACTAAATGTAACAAGCCATGCCGTTTGATAGTTAAAACTTATTGGCTCAGAAATCCCTCCCAGCCTGAAATCTGTTCTCCTGGTGTTCTATGGGATGTACAGTGTTGATCTGAATGTTTCTCTCCTCACTGGGTGTTGCATGCCTAAACCAGTATTTTTTTTTTAATACATTTATTTATTTATTTTTGGCTGTGTTGGGTCTTCGTTGCTGCACAGGCTTTCTCTAGTTGCGGTGAGCGGTGGCTTCTCTTTGTTGCGGAGCACGGGCTCTAGGCACGTGAGCTTCAATAGTTGTGGCACACGGCCTCAGTAGTTGTGGATTGCAGACTCTAGAGTGCAGGCTCAGTAGTTGTGGTGCACGGGCTTAGTTGCTCCATGGCATGTGGGATCTTCCTGGACCAGGGCTCGAACCAGTATCCCCTGCATTGGCAGGCAGATTCTTAAGCACTGCATCACCAGGGAAGTCCTGCTAAACCACTATTGACTTCGATACGTTACTTACTGCCAGTTTCATTTCCTATTTGTGGCCAAGATCTGAAGCTTTCCCCTGTTCCTAAGACAACCAAGTAGATAGAGCAAAACCACCTGATTTTGTTAGATGCTTTTGGAGAAGACACTGCTGAATGCACTGTTTGCCCACATCTGCCCCGGACACCAATGTTCCATGTGGACCCTCTGTCTTAGAATTGCTCTGGTGGCATTGGTCTGGGAAGACCCCAGTGGAGTTTAGTATCACTAGTGGCCAAAGATGGGAATGACTGGAGAGGAAGAAATCCCTGCCAGTTCACGGAAGGAATGCCGTGTTTACTAGTGTTCTGACGCGATAATCTAACACATTAGTAGTGAGTGAGGTTTATTTCATGGAGAAAGCACTCACATCACTCAAGGGAAGCCTACATGACACTGCACGTACACATGCCAAGTCTACCAGAGAAGCCTGCGTTACACTCGGTTCCCCAAGCCCATGAAGATTTCTTGCTAGAGATGCCAGAAGACATTTGAAGAGGAACCCTTATTTTACAGCTGTGCTTTTTCTTTAATGATTAAGAGCTGGGGTTGGCAAACTTTTTTTTTTTGGAAAGGGCCAGGTAGCAATTAAGTTAGGCTTTGCAGGCCATGTGGTCTCTCTAGCAACTACTCAACTCTGCCATTGTAGAAGGAAAGCGGCCACAGACAATGCATAAATAAACGAGCACGGCTCTATTCCAATAAAACTTTATTTACAAAACAGGCAGTGGGCCAGATTTGGCCTGCCAGCTGTAATTTGCCTTCTCCTTATCGTCTATCCTCCGAGACAAAGTTTACCCCGTTTGCCTGTGTTCCGCGTTGGAGTCTCTGGAAATCCAGCTCTGAGATGGAGATGAGTGGGCATTTATGGTGCAGTGCTCTTGGGAATGGCACTTGTGGATGGGAAGGGAAGTAGGTATGGCAGAGAACATGAGTGCTCTGTGATGCAGTCATACTGAAGGCCTTAGAGGGCTCTGAATTTAGAGTGGCCCTTCAGAGTTATTCTGACTGGGGGCAAGGAGGCTGGGCCTTTATAGCCCTGGGAAGGGGATATAAAGGGTGAGCCTTCCGGTTGCCAGAGTTGGGCTGGACTTCTGAGGACCGGCTTCCTGCAGGACTTCAAGCAGCTGGGGGCGGGGTGGGTGGGCGGCTACACCCTTTATTCCCAAGGGGGATCTGAGTGCATCACAGCTGGCTGTTCTGCCGTTTAATCTACTCTCTCCACCCTGTGGCCTCATAGTTCTCTAAAACAAGTCAAGGATCTTGAAAGGCTGAACCTGGGGTAGTGGGGTGTGGACCTTAGCACCTGTGTGCAGAGAATTCTGCTGGATGATTTTCGGGTTTGTTTGTTTCTTTGTTTTTTAATAGACACTCCACAAATCTAAGCGCTTTTGATTCCTCTGGGTTGTGCACTCTTCACTGCCCCCCTCCCCAAAGGCACCCGTTTCTCTTTCTGCCCGCTCTGCCTTCGCCCTGCTATTCCCTTTGCCTAGGAAAGACCCCTTCTCTCTTCAGCAGGTGCTGATTCTTCTGAAGCCTTTGATGTTTTCTTGGAGTGTTGGTTCCTCTGGGAAGGCTCTCACACTTCCTGACTGGTCCTACCCTTGACGTTTAATCATTCACTCAACAAATGTATATTGAGCAATGAAGCGGGAGCAGTGACTTGGAACAGGGTGGCAGTGGTGCTGAGAAGTGGTCAGATTCGGGGGCTGTTTTGAGGGTAAAGCCCGCATGGTTGCCAATGATCATATGGGTTGGCAGTGCCCATGGTGACCGTAAGTGCCCGCAGGGTATATCTAACCCTCTGCAGGTTCCTGAGGCCACTCGCCTCTCAGTGCTTCCCAACCAGAGGGGGACATTTCCACCCCACTGCCAGTGCCCAGCCAGCACTCACACCAGGACCGCATGCTCTTCTGCTGTGGGAGTGGTTTCGAGGACGAGGCGAACAGTCTCAGGACGGTGCCTTCTTACTGGGAATTTGTTAAGAAGAGAATTGGGCAGAATGAGTGTGTGTGATTTGTTTTATCATTAATAGCAAGAGAAGCTAGGGGGTGTTAGAATTAGCTGACAAATGAACAGTGAAATGGGACCCCTGGCACGCAGCGACAGCTGAGAGCAGGGGTGAGCCAACCTCAGCCCAGGGATTTACCGCCTGTTCTTGTAAATCAAGTTTCATTGGAACACAGCCGTGCTTGTTCGTCCACACGCTGTTCTGTGGCTGCTTTTGCGCTGCACAGCGGAGTTGAGGAGTTGGGACAGAGACCGTGTGACCCACAAAGCCTGCAGTATTTACTACCTGAGCCTTTACAGAACAGGTGTGCAAGCCCTGCTCGAGGGCGAGCTCTGGGTGACTTTGGGCAGGTCTCTTCCCCCCATGGGCTCCACTTCTTCCTCTGTGGAATGAGAGATGTAAACCAGATTCTCTCTCGAACTCTCCTCTCCTAGTCCATTAATGTATTCATTTTTCTGGCTCTGGTTTTCTGTCACAATAGCTGTTTGGACAAGTCCAGTTTTCAGGTAGGAGAGATGCTCAGAATCCAGGGGCAAAGCTCTCTCCCCTTCGACCCCCATCACACCGTTTACTCTGGGTTCTCCTCTGCCTTTTCTCACCAGTCCCTTCCTGCTTCCTCTGATTCCTTCTTCCCCCTCCCCAGATGCAGGTGCTCACTAAGGTTCATCCTTGGCACGTGGCTCTCCTGCCTCTTTTCACGTCAGCAGAAAAATCAGGCCTTTCTGTGTCATCCGCCATCCTCAATAAGTGGGTGGGGCATGTGTCCAACCCTGGCACCTCCTGCTCGTGCCAGACCAGAGTCCCATCTGGAGAGCCTTCCCTCACTCACATGACATTTACTGTGGCAGCCATGGTTACCAGGCCCTGGGTGAGCCTTTGGTTCCATGGAGCTGAAATGAAACCCAGGTGTGGTCTCCCCACCATGCAGGTTACAGCCTGGTGGGGACACAGACATCCAACTGAGACCCCTAAATATGTATGTCATTATAGATCGTGGTCAGTGCTCTAAGGAGAGGAGAGGACCATGAGAGAGCTTAACAAGGGAGGCTTCATTTAGAAGAGGGAGTTTGTCAAGAAAATATTTCTGAGGGAGGAACTTTTATTTTATTTTTAAAATTTTCGTTGGAGTATAGTTGATTTACAATGTTGTGTTAGTTTCAGGTGTACAGCAAAGTGATTCAGTTATATTAATACATATATTCATGCTTTTTCAGATTCTTTTCCCGTATAGGTTATTACAAAATATTGAGTAGAGTTCCCTGTGCTGTACAACTGGTCCTTGTTGGTTATCTATTTTATATGTAGTAGTGTGTGTATGTGATTCTCAAAGCATAGAAGTACAGGGACCAGCATGTGTCAAGGTTTGGAGGCAGAGATGAGCTTGGCATTTTGGAGGAGCTGAGAAGGCCATTGTGCCTGCAACGTAGCAAGTAATGCCATGAAGCTGAAGCTCGAGGCTGAAGCGGTGAGCTCGGGAAATGGTTTGGGTTGGGGCTTTGAGACCAGAATAAGGATTTACAGTTTTCTCCTAACAGCAGTGAGATGCTATGATATAGTGCATGCTTTAAGAAGATCACTCTTACTCATTGGAAGGTGAGGGATGGAAAGGGGGGAGGTTATTGCCGTGGAGTAGATGAGAACCATATTGGAGGCTTGAGAGGAGGGAAAAAGAGCCTGATGGTGGAATTCACAAGTCTTGAGTGTCAACGAGGTCATGGGGGAAGTGGGGGGATGGCAAGGTTGACATCTGACTTTCCGGCTTGGGCACTGGGAGATTTGGGGGCTTTTAAAAAAGACTTCATGTTTTTAGAGCAGTTTTAGGTTCGCAACAAAATTGAGGGGAAAGTATAGAGGTTCCCCATATACCCCACCTGCACACATTTACAGCCTCTCCTACTATCAGCATCCCCACCAGAGTGGCGTATTTGTTACGACTGATGAACCTACACTGACACATCATTATCACCCAAAGTCCATAGTTTTCATTAGGGTTCACTCTTGGTGTTGTACCTTCTATGGGTTTAGGAAAATGTATAATGACACATATCCACAATTATAGTATCGTATAGAGTCTCACTGCCCTAAAAATCCTCTGTTCCCTCTATTCATCCCTCCCCACCCAAACTCTGGCAACCACTGATCCTTTTACTGACTCCATAATTTCACCTTTTCCAGAATGTCATATACTTGGAGTCATACAATATGTAGACAGTTCAAGCTCTTCCTTCACTTACTAATATGCATTTAAATTTCTTCCATGTCTTTCCATTGTGTGACAACTCATTTCAAGCACTGAATAATATTCCATTGTCTGGATGTACCACATTTTATTAATCCATTGACCTAAACAAGGATGTCTTGATTGCTTCCAAGTTTTGGCAATTATTAACAAAGCTGCTATAAACATCCATGTATAGTTTTTTGTGTGGACATAAGTTTTCAACTCCTTTGGGTAAATACCAAGGAATGTGATTGCTAGATCATAAGGTAAGAGTATGTTTGGTTTAGTAAGAACCTGACAAACTGTATTCCAAAGTGACTGTACCATTTTGCATTCCCACCAGCAATGAATGAGAGTTCCTGGTGCTCCACATCCTTGCCAGCATTTGGTGGTTTCAGTGTTCTGGATTTTGCCTATTCTAATAGTTACGTAGTGTATCTTGTTGTTTTAATTTGCATTTCCCTGATGACATATGTTGAGGAGCATCTTTTCATTTGCTTATTTGCCATCTGTATATCTTCTTTGGTGAGATATCTATAAAGGGCTTTGGTCTATTTTTTATTTGAGTGGTTTATTTTCTTACTGTTGAATTTTAAGAGTTCTTCATATAGTGTGCATAACAGGAGAGAAGGTTTATATCCAGGTGGGGAAGATGTGAGGAGGGGTGGAGAAGATCCCACGTGCCATGAGGACAGGTTATGTTTGAAGTGTCAATGGGGCAGGCAGGTGCAGATGGCAAGCTGGGAGTTGGACCCATGAATCTGGAGCCCAAAACAAAGTTCTAAGATAGAGTTATGGTTTGAAGAATGTTCTTCCTAGAGTTGGTGTTTTATGCCACGGAAGTGTTTGAGAACACCTAGGAAATGAGAAGAACAGGAAGCGACAAGGGTCTGGGAATGCTGGCATTTAGAGGTCTGGCAGGAGCAACTGTGTTTCAACTCAGTACCAGTACTGCAACCACCAAGGCCCCAGCTCTTGTTTCTAACGTTTTACTGTGTGTCCTGCGCTGTTCCACGTACTCCTTGGGTTTTCATTCATTTACTCCTCCCTAAAAGTCCATAGGAAATATACATTATTTACACTCGTTTTCCAGGCATACACAGCTAGTTGGGTGGGGGTGGGGCAGACTCCAAGCTCATGCATCTGGCTGTGTTCCGCGGCCTTCCAATGGTACCTCCCAGGCCACTGTTGTCACTTTTCTGCTCAGATTTTCTCCTGCTCTTAGTAACGGTTCCCTTACCTCCTGGATCCCAGGCTCACAAGTTGGAGTCATCTTTGAACGCTTCCTTCCTCTCCCTTGCTGCCACATCAAATCACTGGCAAGGTGGAAAGTCTCTCATGCCCATCCCTTCTTTCCCATGTCTACAGCCACTATCCTCACTCAGGCCTTTATTATCTTCATGAAATTTCTATGCCCAAGTAGATTTATTTTCCTGACTATAAAATTAACGCATTATAGGCAACCGAGAATGACAAAAAGCAAAATAAAAAGCTCAGTCCCTTTAAATAATCACGGTTTATATTTTGGTGTATTTTCTTCCATTCTCTTTCTATGCATGTCTATTTTTTTCTTACAAGTAGCTGAGATCCTGCTGCATGTGTAATTTCCCTCTGGGTCTCTGCCACTTAGCGCTATATCATAAATTTTTCCTGATATTAACAGTACTTACAAAGATAACTTTTATTGACTATGAAATGGTGTGTTTTATGGATATATCGTAGTTTAACTATTTCTTCATTGTTGGTCCTTAAAGTAGTGATTCGTTTTTCACTTTTTGGAATAATATTAATGTGAACACTGGGCATATGAGGCTTTTCTGTATACTGCATTATTTCTTTTGAAAAAACAAAAATCCTTGAAATGGAATGTATTGAAAATGGAATGTATCTAAATCAGAGAGCATCAGCCTTTTTAAGGTTCTTGACACACATGCCAAATTAGACTTCAGGAGAAATCTAGGTGAAGGGCCTTTCTGTATGTGCTTGGCCAAGATTAGGTATTAGTTTGTAAATCTTCCCAAATTTCCAGATGAAAAATACCGCTCTGTTGTGGTTTGAGCTGGCATCTCTTTGGTTGCTAGTAAAAGGGAACGTTTTGCTTCATGGTTCCTGCCTCTCACCTTGACCTTGGCCCCCTCACCCCAGTGTTGCCTTCCCTCTCTAGGTCTTGGCAGGATCAACATTTGGGGCTAGATGATTCTCTGTGTGAGGGCTCTCTGTGCAGCATAGGATGTTTAACAGCATCCCTAGCCTCTGCCCACGAGATGCCAATAGCCCTCCCTCCCAGTTGTGACAAACATCGACCTCTCCAGACATTATCTGAATTGGGGGAGAGATGACAAAATCATCTCGGTTGAGAACCACTGGCCTGCACTGTGCCCTAACCTCCTTATAGCCCACTGTTACTGTGGACCACCTGCTTGGCAATTCTCATCACTCACCAGACTGTGACGTACATGGCCTCAGTGCATCTTCCCGGTTCCATCTCTCAAGCACTTGACTCCCAAGAATATTATTGCCTTTCAATGTGACATACTTGCTATTTCATGGGGGCCATTTTTCTTCTTCTAGACTGCACTGACCTGGAGGTCAGAATCCAAGTCCGAGTCAATGGCAATGAGCTCTCCATGCCCAGCGGTGAGCCATGGAGCACAGCACACTTGCTCAGGACCTGGGTGCTGGGCAGAGGACAGGTCATTCTGATGACCCAACAAAGCCTTGCTGATGTCAGGGTCACTTAAAAGCTCACTCCCTTTCCTTCTTCAAACCACCTCTCCCCATGGCCATATCCAAAACCTCTCTGGCCAGGAAAGGGTGGGGAGCCACGTCCAGAGGTAGGTTGTGAAAAGTAAAGTGAAGTCTATAGCATCCCCACTTCTTTTTAAAATGGAGGGAAAAAAGTCTCACAATATTATTTCTCTCCAAGAACTTAGTAAGAATAATCAAGTTTTGTCAAGGAAGAACTTTATTATCCTGCAGATGGTCAAATTTAATGAAAAGACAGAAAATGTATGAACAACGTTACAGAAATATTTTGAAGGGTTTTTTTGGGGGGGAGATTGTTTCTAGTCACTAGTTTTCCATGTTAGGTTGGAGCCACATGAAGGCATAACTGTGGATGAAGTACCACAGTTCACATAAGGGGCATTCTAGTGATCCTACATTGTTCATGGCTGTTATCAGAGAGTGTGGAAAAGGTATTCTTAACCAGGGGAGGGCGTCAGACACATTAGGGATGCTTTTTCAAACTGCCTATGTTAGACCCTATTCTGGAATCTGAGTCAGTGCCTCCCTGCTTAAGAGCTCTGTTCTGGAGGATGTAAGGAAGGGAAAATAATTTTCCCTCCACCCTTCCAAGTTCTCTCTGGGGCCCCTATAACAAAAGACAGATTAACAAGAGAAAAACAAAGAGAAGTTTATTAACATGTATTCGTCATATGTAACATGGGAGATAACCAGAAGAAAATGAGTAACTCAAAGCAGTGGTTTAGAACTCTGGCTTATATATCATCTTCAACAAAGAACAGTAATTTTGTGGAGAAATGAAAAGACAAAGGAGAGCAGTTTTAGGCTTCCAAGGTTGTCAAAGTGGGAGGGTAAATATATGGGAGGAAACTTATGGTAGATAAAGGCTAGTTAGTAAAGTTTGTTATGTTGATTCCTCTGGTGTCATCTTCCTCAGTTGCCTTCAGCTCAAAATAATCCTCATGCCAAGTGGCATATTTTGGGGGTGGCACGTTCTGCTACTCTTCAAGGACAGCATGTCCTGCAGATCAGCATGTCCTATTTACTGTGCATCCTAATTCTCACTACTTAGGGGTAATTGTCAGACTGTTCAAGGTTGAAGTCCCCAAGAGGTCCTGAGGGCAGGAGCACAGCATAGGTATTCTCTTTGCAGGGAACACAGCCTTTGTCATGCCACTTGCGGTTAGAACCTGCTCCCTCAAATGCCTGCTCTTTCCCACTCTGATTTTTGTGATAAGTGCCCCAAGGGAACACTCAAACACATAGTCTAGGTGAGGAGTGTATAAACTGGCCCAGTAGGTGGTGGTTGTCTGTAGAATCAGAAGTTAAAGACAAATGCTACAAAAATTCAGATTTTTAAAAATCAGTTTCTCAATTAGTTGAAGCATTTGCATACAAGGACTGCACCATTTTGGTCTCCTGCAGAACTACCTTGTTTTCATTGTGTTTTGGTCTTGTGTCATGAGCCTACATTAAGGATGGGGTCATTCATATTATACAGACCCACAGGGACAAAAATCTCCACTCCACCCATATTATGGGCCCCACAGGGACAAAAATCTCCACTCTCCCTCTTCCAGAGTTGTGCATCTCCTGAGCAACTCTGATTTTTAACCTCTCGGAGCATTTAACCCTTGCGGCTCCTAATGTTTCTCCTTCTACATTATCTGTTAGACAATTCAGAGACAACTTCGGGGCCCATCTCTTGGAAATATGCAGAATGTTATGGTGATATTTGGTGCTCTGGCTTTGTCTTGTCTTTCCCATGTATAAATTTATAAGTTGGCTGAAATGAAGGGAAAAAGTATAGAGTTTTGCCTAAAATCTGCTCCCTCCTTGGGCAGGGGGCTGAAGTGAAGGGCCAGGCTTGCAGTTGAATGAGGTGATATGGAATCTTTGGTGTCTATTCAGCAGAAAAATGGCTCTGGTGTTTTAAGAAGATAGAGGCTTATCCATTTTTGAGTATAGGTGGGCAATATTTAGGTGATTTTGTTCAGATGGCCTATGTAGATAGTGAACAAGTGACTTCGAGGTCCTGTGGCATCCTGTCTTGCACCCTTACAAATACACGTGTGTGTGTAAGACCAAGTGACCCACTTTAGTTCAGAAACAGTAGCAAAGGAGCTGTGAAGAGTGGAGCATCAGAGCCCAGGCAGCAGATTTTGGGAGAGGTGGTCCATAAAACGCACTGAACATCACAGTGTTGTGCATTTGGGAGACAGAGCTGAGGGAGACATCGGGGAGAATTTGTGATGATGTGATTGGCTGTGGCAAAGCCTCTCGTGATTCTCTCCATCCCAAGGTCTACCTTGGCTGTTGGCACTGCCGGTTGCACTGTGGTTTCTCTCCAGGTCTAAAATCATACATGAAAATGCTCCTTAGAATAGGGAGTAAATGTAATCAGTTTCTTCTTCGATTCCATTGCTTTTGTAATATTTTTTCCCTCTCTTATTGAAAAAGTAAAACATGTGCATTGTAAAAATTAAAATGTAGAGAAGCAAAAAGAGGAAAATAAAAACCAACCATAATCCTACTATCCACAGATAACATCACTGTTAATGTTTCAGTCGATCTTCCCAAATAGATTACTTGGATCCTCTCATGTATGCAATGAAATTTTATTTTTAAATTTCTCTTTTCTTTTCTTAACAAACAGAGGATCATGTAAAAGCATCATTAGAGGTTGCTTTTTCTTAACAATGGATTGTCAAGTTCCCTTTCATGTCCTACATATTCCCCTATTAATCATTTAACAGCTACGTAGGCTTCTGTTATAAAGATTTACCAAGCTATTTTTTGAAAATCTTCTTGTTAAATAGATTGTTTCCATTTTTGCATTTTTATAACAATGTGTTGATAAATGTCCTCCTAGAGAAATCTCTGTGGGCATTTCATGTGATTTATTTAAGCCACATTCCTAGAATTTCTGGGTCAAAGGAGAGGCACAATTTTAAGGCTTTTTAATATAGATTTCCAAATGATACTCTGTTAACAGTTGTATCAAACTAGACTATCAATACCTAAATAGCGGCTGCCTTGAGCATGCTCAAGCATTGGGTATTGACATTACAGAAACTTTCATGTGATTTTGATAAGTGAAAAATATAATATTTATGATATATTAATTTGTACTTTTTTGATGGAGAAGTTGAACTTTCTCATGTGTTTGTTATACATCTATACTTCTTTTGTAAATTTCCCCTATTTTTTTTTTTTTGGCCTTTTTTCTTTAGTCTTTTTTCTTTTGAATTTTTATTTATGTTAAAAATATCCCTTTGTATTTATATTTTAATGTTTATTGTACTTTTTTAAACTTTGGATTTTGAAATAATTTTAGACTAACAGAAGAGTTACAAAGGTGGTACAGAGAGTTCCTGAGTATCCTGTATATATAGCTTCTCCTTATCATCACAGTACTTCTATCTAAGCCAGAGTTTCTCAACCTCGGCACTACCGCCGTCTCGGGCTGGATGACTCTTGGTTGCGGAGGGCTGTCTTGTGTATTGTAGGGTGCTTAGAAGCACCCTTGGCCTCTGCCCATGAAATGCTAGTAGCACCTCCCCCTTTTCTCCCTTGATAAACAAAAATGTCTCTAGACATTGCCAAATGTTCCCTGGGGAGCAACATCACTCACATTTTGAGAATCACTGGTCTGAACTAAGCAACTGATATTGCTATAGTATTATTAACTAAACTACAGACTTTATTCAGATTTCACCAGTTTTTCCACTAATGTCCTTTTTCTATTCCAGAATCCCATCCAAGGATACCACATTGCATTTTGTCATCATGTCTGTTTATGGTAATTTTTGACATTCAGATGTTTTTATTATCTTCTTTGTCCTTTTCCTTTTGTTTTCACTGACAGGCTTAGAATGGCCTTTTCTAGCCTACATTCCTCTCTAGCTCCTTTATTTAAATCTGTAATCCCTCTGGATATATTTCCTCAGATGGTGTGAGGTTGGGATCTATTTTACATAAATGGTTTGCCAGTTGTCTATGGACTATTGATGGGGTAATCCATTATTTCTTTACTGGTCGGAAATGCCAATCATATATAGAATTTGTGTTTATACAAGGATTTCCTGACTTACGCAGTTGTTTTCTTCTAGAAATTTTCATGCCACTTGAATATTATATGACTTACAAAAGCTATCCTGTTACTATCTATGGATTTAAAAGATGGGGAATCTTTCAGATACTCCTAAGTGTAAAATGTCGGCATTTGATATATTGCATTACTGCACGATTCAGGTGGTGAGAGACTCTGGCTACCATTACACATTTTTCAAATTTTAATTTTATATTTCAAAAAGGCCTTCTCAATCTGATCCTACACTCTGCTTTTTGTTTTTGATTAGCTATATTGAGGTATAATTTACTTACATTAAAGTGCACACATTTAATGTATATAAACCCATGTAACCAATACCACAGTGACATATAGAGTATTTCTATCGCCTCAGAGAAATATTTGACTCCTTTTCAGTCAATTTACTCCCTCCTCCAGCCTCAGGAAATCACTGATTTTTTTTCTGTTGTTATTCTAGAATTTATACATATTAAGGCAACTTGGGCTTTCTTTGTATAAGGTTTCTTTTACTCAGACTAATGCCTTTGAAATTCTTCCATGTCACTGCGTCTATCTCTAATTTCTCTCCACAATGTTTTGTAGTTTTCATTATAAAGATCTTTCACATGTTTTGTTAAATGTATCCTTATTTATTTCATATTCTGAATGCTGCTATAAATGCATGACACTGATTTTTACAAATTTCATTTCCAACTTTTTTTAGTTACACATAGAAATATAGATAATTGATATCTGTATAGTGACCTTGAATCCTGCAACCTTGCTAAAAGCACTTAATTGTAGTAGTGGGGTTTTTTTTGTAGATTCCTTAGGATTTTCTATATACTCGATAATATTATGTACGAACAAAGTTTTACTTATTCTTTTTCCATCTTGATTCCTTTAATTTGTTTTTTTCTTGCCTTATTGCACCAGGTGAGACACAGTAAAATGTTGAATAGAAGTGATGAAAGTGAGCATCTTTGACTTATTCCCTGGTTAGCTCTAAGGACTTAATAGAGATAGATAGATAGATACATACATACATACATAGATTTCACCTACCAGGTTCCTTCTATTCCTAATTTATTCTCTTTCTTTTTTCATTCTGATAAAACATACATAACACGGCATTTGCCACCTTAATCATCTTTCTGTGCTCAGTTCTGTGGCATTAAGTATGTTCACTTTGTTTTGCAACCATCACAACCATTCATCCACAGAAATGTTTTCATCTTGCAAAAATGAAACTCCATACCCATTAACCATTAATTACATCCCCCTACTCCGCGGTCCTTGTTAACCACCATTCTACTTTGCTTCTATGAGTTTGCCTATTCTAGGCACCATATATAAGAATCATACGGTATTTGTCCTTTTGTGATGGCTTATTTCACTTAGCATAATGTCCTCAGGGTTTATCCATGTTGTATCATGTGTCAGAATTTCCGTCTTTGTTAAGGCTAAATAATATTCTGTTGTATGGATAATGCCACACTGTGTTTATCCCATTCATCTGTTGATGGACACTTGGATTGCTTCCACCTTTTGGCCATTGTGAATAATGCTGCTATGAACATAGGTGTAAAAATGTTTGTTTCTGCTTTTAATTCTTTTGGGTATCTACCCAGAAGTAGAATTGCTGGATAATGTATAATTCTATGCTTAATTTTCTGAGGGACCTCCATACTGTTTTCTGCAACAGTTGCACCATTTCACATTCTCACAAGGCTGCCAGTTTCTCCACATCCTTGCCAACACTTGTTATTTTCTGGGGGTTTTTTTCTATAATAGCCATCCTAATGGGTGTAAAGTGGTCTCATTGTGGTTTTGATTTGCATTTCCCTAATGATTCCCTAGTGATGTTGAACATCTTTTTATGTGCATATTGACCATTTGTATATCTTCTTTGGAGAAGTGTCTATTCAAATACTTTGCCAATTTATGTTCAGATTCTTTTGTTGTTTGTTTTTATTCCTAACGTGGTGAAAGCTTTTATCATGCACAGATGTTGAATACTGAAATACTTTTAATGTACCTATTGGGATAATAATAGAGTTTTTCTCCTTCATTTTATAAGTATGGGGAATTACGTGGATTTTCATATGTTAAATTAGCTACTTATTTCTAGGTTAAAATCTATTTAGTCATGATGCATTATACTTTTAAAAAATAAACATATTGCTGGATTCTATTTGCTAATCTTTTTAGGAATTTTTTTTTCATCTATGTTCTTTAGGAATGTTGGCATGTCATTTTCCTTTTTGAAGTGTTTTTGGTTTTGATATCAGGAAAATACCAGCTTTATATAATAAACTGGGAAGTGTTCTCTTTCTGAAAAAGATTTTGGAAGATTAACATTATTTCTTGAGTGTTTTATAGAAATCACCAGTGAAGTCATGTTGGCTTGAAGTTTTCCTTGAGGGAGAGCTTTAATTATGAATTCAATTTTTTAAAATTGTGATATGACTAGTCAGGGTTGCTACAACTTCTTGAGTCTGGTAATTTGTAAATTTACCTCCTTTCAAGGAATTTACCATTTCATCAAAGTTGTTGAAATTATTGCCGTAAAGTTGTTCATAATATTTTCTTATTATCCTGGGACATGTAGTGATGTCCCCACTTTTATTCCTGATACTGGTAATTTGTGTCTTCTCTTTTTATCAGTCTACCTAGAGGTTTATCCATTTTATTGATTTTTTTCCCCCAAAGATCTAGGTTTTGTTCCATTGATTTTTCTCTATCGTTTGTTGATTTTCTATTACATTGATTCTGCTTTTAGCTTTATTATGTCCATGTTTCTATTTACTTTCTCCTAAATTTCCTCCTCTTCTTCTTCTTTTTAATTTTTTAGCTTAAGGGGGAAGATTAGACCAAATGCTCATATCAAATGCTTTCGTATAATCAGTTCAAGACATAAATTTCCTCCTAATTTTGAAATGTATTTTTTCATTTTCATTCAGTTCCAAATATTTTCTGTGTATACTACAATATCACTTTGTTTTAATTGTAGCTTCATAGTAAGCTTTAATATCTGACAGGGAAAGATTAGATTACAACCATTCTTTTTTGGTTTGTTTGTTTTTGCAAATTTTTATTAGCTATCTTATGTATTTATTTTAACTAGGAAATCTAGACCATTTATACTCATTTTTATTATTGATATATATGGATTTACTTCTATCATATTATTTAGGTTTTCTGTTTGTCCTACCTTTCTATCTTTTTAATAGCCTTGTATTCAATTAATTTTTTTCTCCTTCTATTTTTTCTTCTACTAGATGGAAGTTATACTATTTATTTTTATCATTTCAGTCACGGCTTAACATGTGAACTTGACAAAGCCAAAAGGTGATCAGTATTTTTAGTCATGTCTCAAACAACTTATTAACTTAGAGCTCTTTAGCTACGATCAATCAAGATACATTACTGCTATTATATGTTTTGGTTCTATCTTGTTTTGTTTTTGTGATTCCTCCAAATTGACTGTTACTTTTATAAAATCAGTGTTTAGATTTACCTTATGTTTCCCATTTTTGTGCTCGCCATTTCTTTATGAATGTTAGATCTTTGCTGTTGATAGCAGTTTTCGTCTTTCTAAAGTACATGTTTTAGATGTTCCTTTTGGTGATGCATCAAGTGAAGGGACTTTTGGTGGTAAACTCTCCCAGGTTTGTTTGGGAGTTGGGAAAGGTGGGAACTCTAAAAACATCTTCATTTCACTGTGTTCTTGAAAGAAGACTTTGCAAGGTATACAGTTCTATGTTTACAATTATTTTCCCTCAGTCCTTTGAAAATATTATCCCAGTGCCTTAGGCATCTGCTGTTGCTATAGAGAAGGCAACTGTAAGTCTAATCGTCATACCTGCCTACCTTTTCTTTGAGCTGTTTTTAAGGTCTCCTTGTGTTAGGTGTTATGCTTCATTATGGTGTTTCTAGATATGGGTTTCTTTTTGGTTATTTTCAGAATTGTGCTTCATGAATCTGATGGTTCTTTTTCATAGTTCTGGAAATTTCCCAGCCATTTCTTTATTTCCTCTCCTTCATTTGTTCTATTATCTCCTTCCAATTCTGATCAGATGTATTTCCTACTGTCCCATTCCATCCTCCTTTCTCCTAGCCTGTCTTTCACACTTTCTGCTTGACTCTCTATGACACATTCAGTAAACTTTTTTAGGTTTGTATTCTACTTCACTCATTCTACTTTCAGCTATACCTACATTCATCAGAGTTTTAAATCTCAATTGCTGTATTTTTTAATTTTATTTTTAGGAGTGTGTTTTAGTTTTTTTGAAATCACTCTGGTGAGTTTTGTAGTCTCTTGTTCTTCATAATTTTGGTTAATTCTTTTATTCTTTGAAACATACCATTATTTTATGTCCTGTAGCTGGTATTTCTGATATCTAGGGTATCTGTGGGTCTGATTCTACAGTCTTGCTTATATGGTGGTTTTCCCTTGGATGAGTTGTGATTTCTGTTTCATACATATTGCTGCTGTAATTCTGAACTCATACTTATTGGAACTCTATCTGTGGAAATTCTCTGAGTCCTAGATAGAGGACAAGTTCCTTCAGAGACTTCCATGCTCTCAGGTGGGCTCACATGATGCTACCTTTTCAGCTCGTAGTTGCTCACATTAGGCAAGTTGTGTGAATTTGTCCCTGGGCCTGTGATTATGAATTGAGCATCTATGCGGTGGTGTCCAGTCCCACATTCTCAGGGGCCAGGTTTTGTCTCCTTCCCTCTATTTGTCCTCAAATCCAAAGCTCCAGATGACCAGAAATCAGCAGTTGCCTTTAGGGCAACTGGATTTGTTCTCCACTTGAGCTCTTCTTTAGCTCTGAAAGGTTTCTTTACTTTTCTACAAGCTGAGCTATACAGGTAAAATATATATTTATATTTATGCCCAAGGTTTTTAGTTGTTTTGTAGCATAAGGGTTTTTGGCTATCTATCTAATGTACCATATTACACGAAATAAGAGATCTCATTCATTTATGTTTTTTCTGGGAGAATTTTGTTAAGTTGGCCATCCATAAAAAAAATAATTTTAGGATTTTGGGGGGGTTTCAAAAATTAAATCTGTAGATTAATTTAATGGTCATCATTACAATACTAATTTTCCTGTTTTGAATGCCTCTTCATACAAGTAGACAAATGATGTCTATTCTTTAAGTTTTATTGTTGTTGACATTATTAAGCTTTTTCTAACATCATTATAGTTTTTATCAAGGTATGAATTACTAAAATTTCTCTGCGAACATATGAGATAACTGTCTAACATTTAGATCATGTGGCGATATAAATTTTTAAACCATTGATGTTGGGCATTTAGCTTGTTTCCTAATTTTCACCGCTATAAATAATACTTAATGTATATCTTTGTGTGTACAGTTTTGACCACACTCTGATTGTGTTCTTAAGCTGTATTCCTGGAAGGAGAATTGTTGGGTAAATTATTTGAAACTTTTTAAGGCCTTTGATTCTATATTGCCAATTGCTTTACAAAAATGTTGCAGCAGTGTGTGCTACCAGTGGCATTGTAGGAGAGTTTCTGTCTCCTTATATTCTCTCTAGAATTCAGTACATATATCTTTACCCTTTGCTAATTTGATAGGTGAAAGTATCTTCTTCTTGTTTAATTTCAAATTGCAAGTAAGACAGAATTCCAGTAGACCCTTAAACAACACGGGTCTGAACTGCGTGGGTCCACTTATACGCAGATTTTTTTTCCATAGTAAATACCACGGTACTACATGGTCTGCAGTTGGTTGAATCTGTGTATGTGGAATGGCGTATATGGAGAGCTGACTGTAAAGTTATATGCAAATTTTTGATGTCAGTGCTCCTAACCCCCGTATTGTTCAAGCATCAACTGTATTTGTTTGTTTATTGGCCGTGTATATTTCCTGCTTTGGAAATTATCTTCTATCTTCCCTTCAGCTCTTTGAGTGTTAGGGTTTTTCCTAGGAGTCTTTAATGTACTATGTGATGTCACTAGGGACCTCAATGATTAGCCTGCCCCTTTGGGGCCACTGCATCCTGAGCCCTAAGTCATTTTGAACTTCATCTGACATTCCCACTACCGAGTTCTGACTTCTTTGTCTTTAGAGAATTGGAGTTGTTGTGACAACAAAAAATAATGATGGATCTAGAGGGAATTGGCAGGTATGTGGAGAGAGCTGGAATGTAACTTTAACACCTTTTAAAGTTTTGTTGAAAACAGAACTACTGTGCTCTGTACTACTGGTAACACAGGGAAGAGAAAAATAACTTTCTCTGTCCCGAGTCACACACAGGCTCATGAGAAAGATAGAAATGCAAAATGAGTCAACAAAGTCAGGCTGATGGGATCATCCAAATTCTATGCTGAGCCTGCAGAGCGAGGGGGATTGGTTTCTAATGAGCGAACTGGTGAATTCCAGGGAGAAGGTGCCATTGGTGCGATGGAGCCCATGGCAGTTACAGACATGCAGGACATCTTGGAGAATGACACATAGCATGTATATCTGGATCCCTGGAGGCTTGAAGCACTGCAAACAGGATACGGTAATAGAGAAGTTCAGGACCCAGGGTGGAGGGCAATCCACAGCAAAGGTTTCAGGCCTCCTTCAGGGGCGTCGTGGTGCTCTCCAGGGCTCCAAGAAACAAAGTGATTGGCATGAAAGCCATGTTCTCGGAGCTAATGTGAAAACCTCATTCTGAAGATATAGTCCTATATTCTTAGGCTTTCCTTACAGAAAGGCATCTGGTGGTCTCAGATCACAAGCTGAAAGCAGGCATGTATTTTTCAGACGACTTTGACTAGACTAAAATATCAGCCATCACGGCAGGCTCAGCTCTGTGCTTGCCAGTGAGCTTTCTGCTTTTCTCCTGAGCATTGATGCAGTCAGCACACAGGCACTGCGCCCAGGATTAGTAGAGAAAGGATTGGAAAAGGATTTTTAACATGATGTAATTGGATGTGAATTGTTAATTACATTATAGAACTTAAAGCACAAAACCTGGTCTTTACAGCTGAGTTGAATTAGTTCCTCAACCAAAAGAAATCAGACTACAAGTCAAAAGACTAGCAAAGACCAGAATGCTAAGTGTTCAAGAGCATATTTCACTGAGGCTTCACCTGCCAAGCATGAAATGCTCTTAGTTTAATACCATGCAACTCCCAGCTGTCCTGGCCTTGTGCAAAACCTGCCGGCCACATGCCTATCAACAGGGTGAACGGTCTTGCTTTTCAAAAGATTTACTTAATAACGGCTTCATTGGGGTATAAACCATTTAAGTGTCTTGCATTGTGTTGCTTCGGCCAGCAATGTCTTCCAGACGGTAATCTTAAAACTCATTGAATTTCTGAATGTTGCCTCTTGCCTATTATTCAGCAAGAGTGCCTAATGTCACAGGTGCAGGAAAGTTAAAATTAAGGGTCGCCCAAACCAAACTTGTTCCTTAACTCCTTTTCCAGCAGAGAAACTTCCCTTTAAAATTTGGATTAATTTTTCTTGCAAGGAAACGCGCCTCCCCACCTTCTGATCTCAGACAAAGTCTGACCATCTTTGTCTCCCCAGTGACACATCAGGGTTTGCTGTCTGGTCTACATGGCCTGGAAAGCTGATCTGCTGCTTCCTTCCTGAAAATTGCCCTCACATGGCTAGTCTGGTGGTCGTGTCGGAAATGAAAAATGTGTAATTTCAAATCCAGGGAAAAGCCATAGCGACAGCCACTAGCTGTTTAGGAAGTAAATGATTTCAGTCAAAGTGTAATTGAGCTCTTTGCTTCTCTATCTCCCCTCTTCTATCCACCTGGCTTTTGTCTAATTTTCTATCCATCTGTGCTTTGGCTAAGACAGCATGCAAGGAGAGAATGTGAAGTTGAAATTGGTCAGGTTTGCCACTCAGTTTATGAAAGTTTCGGAAAAGAAAAGGGCATGAACTGATGTCCATGGTGAAATGGTTATAATGGGATCCGTACCTCTGAATTTTTGCTAATGTCCAGTCTCCATTTGGCTGGGATGCCCACAACCGAACATTCTCCCCTCCCCCCTTGTCCCTTTCGCTAAATGGATGTGCGGCCCCTGACAATATGGTAGCCCAGTTAAGACAAGCAAGGTTTCCAAACCCTCCTGGGCAGGGTGAGTGATTTAGAAAAAGGGCCAGAAGAGTACAGAAATGGCTGTGCCATTCAGGAATTAGGCTTAGTCTCAATTTTTCCTTTCCTTGAGGCCACTGAAATTGAGAGAACTCAGCCTTCTCTAAAATAATGTTTTTGTTATTATAAGAATGAGGATGGAATTATCCCCAAGTTTAAGGCACTTATCCTTCTGTCACAAATTCTCCAACTTGCCCACTCTGTGGGCCCCGTAGCCACATCTCTGTGCTCGGATCATACCCCTAGCTCATAATAGGGTGCCTGGTCATAGGAGGTACCTAAGAAAGACTTGTGAATTATTAACTTAATATTCACCCCTAAGAAACTGTCAAAATTTCCCTGATGATACTTTTGGGTGGGGATTCTGTATCTCTTCATTATCTCCTATTACCTGCTAAATGCTCGTGAAGACAGGAGCCATCAGTTAAATGATGATGTGTCACTTGAGAAATGTTTATTGAGTGTGCCAGGTATCATTTATTGTTTATTGAGTGTGCCAGGTATCATTTATCATTTATTGAGTGTGCCAGGTATCTCCTATTACCTGCTAAACGCTCGTGAAGACAAATGATGATATGTCACTTGAGAAATGTTTATTGAGTGTGCCAGGTATCATCTGGGTACTGCAGTAAGCAAAGCAGGGTCCCTGCTCTCATGGAACTTACTGTTGAGTGGCTAGAGATGGACAAGAAATAGAAGCATTAACGTGAGAAGTTTCAGGTGGGGATACAGCTTTTGCAGAGCATTAGAATCAGGTGATATGATTGAGTTGGCTACTTGTTGGCTTTTTAGGGTGGTCAGGGAAGGCATCTCTGAGTAAGTGACATTTCAGCCGAGATCTACATGATGAGGAGTCCACCTTGTGAAGGTAGAGAGGATGAGCATTTTAGACAAGGGGAATGACTAGTGAGAAGCCCTTGATGTGATGAAGAATGGAGATGGTACATTCAAGGGACAAGACCAAAGCCAGTGGGGCTGGGGTGGGGTTGGGCAGCAGAGGGCAGAGGGGCCAGGGGAGGGGCCGTTTGAGCTCAGGGAGGTGAGCAGATCACTGTGGGGAGGAGTTTATGATTGATTTTAGGTGTGATGGAAAGCCATGGGAGGGATTTGAGCAGAGGATTGTCATGATTTGACTTACAGTTTCTCAAGATCTCAGGTGGAAGCAGGACACTCAGCAGAGCAGGAAAGCCACCCAGGTGAGTGGTATGAGTGGAGATGGAGAAGGGTGAGTGGTTCAGGTATGTTCTCGGTGGGTAGACTTAGCAGGACTTGCTGATGGATTCCATGCGGAGAGGAGGGAAGGAGGGAATCAAGGTAATGCCTAGATTTGGGCATAAAGAAGACACTGAATTAAGGGACAGGATGCTTAGCTCAGGTCCTGCTTAATCATTTTCAAATGTATGAGGTGGTGAGTAGACCGCCGTATGTTCACAGGTCCCTGGGAGAAACCTTCATTGCCAGACAGACTGGATGTGTCTATAGGTTCTAAGCACTGGACCAAATTCTGCACTGAGGTGTGGCCATGCTTAAAGATGCCCATAAATTCAAGTGATGGAAAAAGTAAAACAAACAGTGAAATGCTTCTAGATGGAAATTAGAAATGTTAATGCCAATAGAAGATTGAGCAAATTTAGCCAATTTTTAGAAAATACTATGCTTATGTGAGACAAGGCAGACCAGAAGTTCATTTTCAGTGTTGCTAAGTTTTGAGTTTGGCCCATGGTGCTGTTGGTATTTTGAATGCTATTAACATTTTTATCACCACCTTTTCTTTAACCGTGTAACTAAAAAAGGATGTTGGTGGGTTTTTTTGTTTTTTTTAATAAATGACTGCAGTATTTACATTTCATTGGATACATTTTATTTATTTATTTATTTATTTATTTATTTATTTATTTTATTTATTTATTTATTTATTTATTTATGGCTGTGTTGGGTCTTCGTTTCTGTGCGAGGGCTTTCTCTAGTTGTGGCAAGCGGGGGCCACTCTTCATCGTGGTGCGTGGGTCTCTCACTGTCGCGGCCTCTCCCGTTGCAGAGCACAGGCTCCAGACGCGCAGGCTCAGTAGCTGTGGCTCACGGGCCTAGCCGCTCCGCGGCATGTGGGATCTTCCCAGACTGGGGCACGAACCCGTGTCCCCTGCATTGGCAGGCGGATTCCTAACCACTGCGCCACCAGGGAAGCCCGGATGTTGGTGTTTTTTATTGTGATTTTTTTTTTTATATCCAAGAGGTAATTTTAAAATCCTTACTATACATAATTATAAGCAAATCATGAAAGTCATTAGGAAGATAAAATTCCCTTTTTAGTCATTTTCTTTACAGTAAACTTTTCTGTAATACACTTCTTATTTTGAACCATAACATATGACCATTCCATAGTCTACTAAAAAAAACCTTTTGGTATCCTGGTCATCAAAGAAAAGATGGGATGTATTTTTCAAGGGATAAAAAAAAAAAGCATTACTTAAACGGTGCTCATATAACAAATTGAGCAGGATTTCAGATCGCCCCACACCTAAATGACGAGTAACCTTATCTGCTATGATGATCGAGAAGGATTGGGCCATGAATCTCTCTGGTTCCTTTGGTTTGTGTTTTTACAATCCCAAATAGAAACAATACATATGTTTTCCATCACCACATTTTACTTTTAGAAAATCTGGAAAATGAAATGCCTTCATTTCAGCCACATGACTCCTATTAGTCTTAATGGGAGAAAGGCCTCTTCCTGGAGGAAAGGAATCATCCCTGAGTGTGTAAATAACAGCAGGCTGGTGGCCACAGTGAGGACTATCTGCCCTGTCCATCATCAGCTGTGTCCTTGGGGGCGGGTCCACCCAAGTCAGAGCCCACTGGGGATGTGTTGGAATTGAACTATCAGGGTCTCTTGAGAACTCAGCACCCAGAGAGTCTTCTCTGGCCCACCTGAAGCCCTCCAGCTCTGGGCAGGGTGGGATCTGCTGTGCTTATTGGGAAACCCATCCATTGCTGATTGAACCCCCTTCTCTCTACAGTCTCTTCCCCAATTCTGGAGCTTACCTATGTGACCCTAGAGCTCAAGACTGGACTTTGCCAAGAAATTCTGTTTCTCTGCAGGGTTGACTGTGTTGGTTGCTGTCAGGGGCCTGGGGCTGGGCAGAGGTCTGTCGTGAATCTCACTGTGTGTTCCTCTCCACTTCCCCCACCCCAGGGCAGATATTTGCATCCCTTTAAATCTGACTGAAGTGGTCAGGGCATCTTTGGAGGTGAGAAGGTTAAAGGAAAAATGCAGAAGAGGCAGGGGCTGGTGTTCCCCACTTCAGGCTCATTTTTGCATTTGAAGTTCACCCGAGGGGCTCTGATCTCCCTGCAGGTGGCTCCACATCCTTCTCTCTCCCTTGCCCCCCAGCAGAAAAGCCCCTGCATGACACAAGGAGGGGGCCTGGCACAGTCAAGGGACAGACCAAGGCCTCTGGGGCTGGAGAGCAGAGACCCCTCCCCCCGAGCTCCTGCAGGGCCAGGAGGATGGCTCGGTTTGTCCCACTCAAAGGACAGCTCTCATCCCACTATATACGATGGCCCCAAAACCTAACCCACATTGACCTTCACTGGCCTTCATCCAGTAAGTTGGCAGAATGGGCAGAAAATTGACTTTGGGCATGGGGGTAGGACATGGGCCAAAGACTGAACAAACTGTCTTCCTGCCTATCTATGCCTCCTTGTGTGTATATTGTTCCTAAAGTTGAAAGAAAGGACAAAGTCTATGTGTATCCCTTATGGATCATATTTTTAAGGCTGTGCCTTAGATGTGGACCACCTTAGGGCTGCGTAAACTATAACGAAGGCTCACCTTTGCCCAGTGCATTATCCTTTTTGAGTTTTCACATTGTCCTGTGTTCTCACAGAGCAGGATGGTTATTATTCCATTGTATAGATGAGTAACTTGAGGCCAGGTGGACAGGCTGACCTGTGCACCATCACTGGTTAGTGGGAGGCAGAACCAGGAGGGAGTAGGACTCCAGCTTTCTGGTGTGTATTCCGAATTCTTTCCATCATTTGTGTTCCACATGTCTTCCATCTTTCTGAGATGACATCTCGGTACAAACTTGACATCCTGGGCAGATTGGTGCCCCTCCCTTTCCGAGGGGTCATGCAGGTACCAGGTAAATGGACCCAACCTTCGTGGGATTCCAAGTAGCTGATGACCCATCTCTGCTCACCAGCAAATTGACGGAAACTGTAAACCCTGATGAGATGCATCAGGATGTTTTAATAAGTATGGCGCAGGATTTTACAAACATGTCTGTGCCATTTTTAGTGAATCAACAAATACAGAGATAGTGAGTCATAGAACAGAGTTACTGAGAAGTGACTTTCAACTATCTGAAAACTGTTACTCTGTTCTTTTTTTTTTTTAACGTATCACAAATGACTATTTTTAAAAAGTTTAAGTTTGAGCTAATTTTCAACTTACAGTGCAAAAATAGCACAGAGTTTCCTTGTACCCCTCACCCTGCTTCCCCTAATGCTAAGATGTACGATGTTAACAATGACCATTTTAAAAAACATTTTCTTAAATCAACAAGATGCAATGCAGCCTAAAGACCAACTGCCTGGAAAGTCACTTTTAAGGGATTCTGCACTTAGCGCACAGGTTGACCCCAAAGAGTCCTTTGAAAGGCACCAGGAGAAACAGAGTGGCTCCAAGGACAGCAGGAACTGGATAGAACCAGAGAGTGTGAAACGCAGTGACCCACCTTCCTAAGAGAAGTTGTGGAAATCTTGTTTGGGGTGTTCAGAAGTTTTAAAGCCCAGTGAAAACGAATCCACTATCCTTTTTTTCTTACTGCTTTGAAATCAAGAATAAGTCAGGTATTCTGACCAAAAAAAAAAAAAAAAGAAAAATGGGAGGGAGTTTTGGTATGGGAAAAAAAGTGCACATCCTACCATCATTCTGTATAATTCACCGCCAGAGGTACCAGCTCATATAAAACAACACTCAGCTGTATTAACTGAACATTTAAAAATGTCACAAGAAAGTGATTTCCTATTCTAGCCAATATGAGACAGCTAGAAAGAATAAAAATACATGGGGCCTCTCTCTGTTCCCCAGGCTCGTGTATTAGATACTGGTGCAGAAGGAGCTTGTAATTTTTTTGTGATTTTGCCTCCTCCACTTTGCTCCAAAATAATGATTTTTCAGTAAGATGATAAGTTTAATTTTGCAAAGAAATCCCTCCCCTCTTTCGGATATAAGGGAGATGCTTCTGCCAGACACAAATACTCACTGTAGTAATTAGAACCAGTTCAACATCTTCCCGTTTTTCCGTACCTAAGTGGCCTCTTGGGACCAGCCCATAAACTAAATATGTTTTGTTCCTTCTGACAAGAAGTAAATAAGTGAGGGAGTCCATGTGAAACCCGAGGGATTGGAAAGTGAGCACTTGTTGGGTGCAACGCCACCTGTTTATTTCATAGGGAGATGATGGCCTTTGGGTGGAGGGGGTGAGGAATGAAAGAACATGTACTATACACGCCTCATAGTCTTGGGAGATGGAGACAGAGAAAACCAGCTGGCCTCAGGGTCTCATCCTCTGCGTATTGACTGCGGCCTGGCAGGCTCTGATTCAGACTCTTTTGGCTGCTTGATTTATTCTTTGTTACTATTTTCACGTGGCCTGTGCTTCTCTGCAGAGGCCTTGGGGAGTCTCTCCAATTCTTTCAAAAATAGTTCTTCAAAGGGTGCAGCATTCTTAGAAGAAGATGCACACAGGGCCACATGTTTCCAGCTGAGTTTGGGTTGACATGATTGAGGTTTGTAAAAAGCATCTGAGAAAACCAGAAAAATGCCGTCAGCCAGGCAAGGAAGTGCTTCCAGCGGGTGGCAATAGCACTGAGAAGGAGAACCCAGAGCCTTTTCCATGGGAATCCCGCAACCTTGGAATTCACTTCCTTTTCTGACATGGAACCCTCAGAGGTATTTATATCTTCTCCAAATGGGGTTTCCAGATCCTGGAGTGGAAACGAGGGTCTGGCTGGGGTTGGAGGGAGGAACCCGCCTGACCTGGGAAGGCGGGAAGTGGAAGTATTGTAGGTCAGGCAAGCGCCTCTTCTTCCTGGCCCCAGCCCCACAAAGCAAAGAAATAGGGGATTCCTTGCAGCCAGAGTCCTGAAACCACACATGGAAATCAACTGTGCACAGGAAAACACTTTGAGAAAGGGAATTCTGAGATCAGAGCCCTCAACAGTATTCTAAAATCCCTAATTTTATAATTCACTCTTTGGGCCCAGACTTTGATCATTTTAAGCACTTCAAATTGGCTCTTTAATTTTGTTCATTTCTTTCACAACTCGGCACGGAACCAACCAGTTTCTGGCTTACCTCCAGCGACCGCTGAGTTAAGGTTAAAGACTTGCTTCTTCTAGCACCTGATGATTTCTATCTTCATCTTAATTATATTAAATGAGTCCCAAGCAGATGCATAGGCCCATTTTCTACTCATTTTTGGAAAGAAGGGGAAATGCAGTGTACATTCAAATGATTGCCAGAGAACAAGCCGTCCAAACAAGGATGAAGCCATACCGAAGCTGCGGGCTGCACTGTGATACGGCAACACGTAGCCCCCGAGTGTGGAAGCCGTCGTCGGGTGTTGCTCTAAGATGTGGGAACGTCAAGATGTGCCTGTGTGTGGACCGCCCAGGGGCTTACGTCAGATCAGCCCACGGGGATTGCGGCTTTCATCTGGCCGTAAGCTACTCTGGATGAGCTCTCAATTGCTGGTTTAGCCGGAGGCCTCCCTGAGCTGCCTGGAAGGGTTAGTCTCATTACAGATACTAACGCATTTTGTGTTTTGCTGCCCTTTGGCTTTCAAATCAGCCTTTTCTGCATCACTTTGACATGTTCGTGAACTAGAAGACCCCTCTGGGTTCCATTAGTCAGCTCCCACACAGCGGCTTCATTCATCGTTCGGTCATTTGGACTTCTCAGAACAGGCGACAACACCCTCAGTTCAGTGCGGGAGCCAGAATTAGCTGTTTGGCGGTTCTACGCCTGGTCTGTGCAAGTGATGTCTGTTGATTCTGTGGTAGGGCCATTATTCCCCAGGGGCCTGAGCCCTCGTCCTTAGATCTGTGCCTTTTGCCCTTGGCTTGTTTGCCGACAGAGGACCAGAGCAAACCGGCCAACGATGCAGGCTAGGTCTATGGACCATCTCGTGAGCCCACTAGAGTGGATTCCTAGTGGGGGCATTTCTGGGCTGAAAAATAAGTTCACATGTGATTCTGTTGGGTATTGCCAAAGTTCCCTGCCCTGCAAGCTGCATTGAAAGGTTTTTCTTTTAATAAGCAAGTTAAGTCCATTTGTATTCATGGAAAGACTGATGTCTGGTGCCAACTTTGTCATAAATGCATAATTTTTTTGGTTATATTTGCTATATCTCTTCATCTCTAACATATGTTCATTGCTTTTTATTTATAATTTTTTCCTAGTTTTTAAGAAGGTTTGGATCTCCGTTCTAGTCATTACATTTGTACTGGTACCTTTTTAAAATTGAAGTATAGTTAGTTTACAGTGTAGTGTTAGTTTCAAGTGTACAGCAAAGCAGTTCAGTTATACATATATTCTTTCTCAGATTCTTTTCCATGATCGGTTATTACAAGATATTGAGCATAGTTCCCTGTGCTATACAGTAGGTCCCTGTTGTTTACCTATTTTATTATATATTGTAGTGTGTATCTGTTCATCCCAAACTCCTAATTTCTCTCTCCCTTTGTACTTGTGCCTTTTTGAATGTCCTTCGTCCCTAGTCTGAGAGCAGCTGAAGGGATAAGAGAGGCTGGGAAACTGGAAGGCTGGTCTGGGAGTCTTTAAGACTGTTCTTCCACATTCTTGCTTTCCTTGTAGGCGCATGGCAGGACCGCACATCCCTCCACTTTGACAGTCTGCTGTGGCCAGTGAAACTGAGCTATCGGAGGGCTTGGGAGTGGAAGCCCTGATGGGCCAGTGCAGACAGTCTGTGCCCTTTCTCTCAGGGGTCACAGAAGCGGAGGCCCAGGTGGAGCCTCCATGAGCCTCTGTGATGAGCAGAGCCCCTTGGGCTGGCTCTGGGGGTGTAACTTGTGCTGCGCCCACCTGGGAAGGGGCTCCAGGGAAGATTCTGATTCAGTAGGTCAGAGGTGAGGGCTGAGGCTCTGCGTCTCTAACAAGGTCCCAGGTGTGGTCAGTGCTGGCGTTCATAGACCACATTTTTAGTCGCCAGGTACTGAGTCACAGAAATGTGTTTTTGTTCTTTGTTTCTTTACCGCATTGTAACCTAACTTAGTAGTTCTCAGAGTGTGGTTCCTGGAATAGCAGCCTCAGGGCCACCACCCGGGAACTCAGAAATGCCCATTTCTGGGCTCTACTTCACATCTACTGAGTTGGAAGCGCTGGAGCTGGGCCGCCCTGGGTAGTGGATTTCCACAAGGCCTCCCTGTGATTCTGATGCATGCTACTGCTCACCTGGCCGATCCAGGCCCATACCTCGATAGGTGGGCTCAGATCAATTACGACTCGCGTTTAGTTTTGAGTAGCAACACATCCAAAAAGCAGTGGCTTGAAAATGTAAGGGTTTATTTTTGTTATAAAAGAAATCCAGGGGTGGGCAAACAAGGACCTGCTATGTAGCACAGGGAACTATACTAAATATTTTGTAATAACCTATAAGGGAAAAGATTCTGAAAAAGAATATATATATATATATATGAATATATATATGTATACATATGTATAACTGAATCACTGTGCTGTATACCTGAAACACAACTAAATCAACTATACTTCATGTTTTAAAAAAAGAAATCTAGGGGTGGGCAATCTGGGGCAGGTATGGCAGGCCCACAGTGTCCTCAGGAGCTCACGCCTCTGCTTTCTGCTCCACTTTCCTTCAGGTGTGACCCTCATCATGATGCTTGTAGAATAGTTGCCAGGACTCCAGCCATCACGTCCACATCCACATCCACATCCACAGTGGATACCAGCTGAACATCCCCTCTTGAGACCCTCCCAGAAGTTCTCCCAAAGGACTTCTGCTTATATCTCGCTGGCTGGAGCAGTAGCATACCACAGCAAAATGTGATTTTTTAGCTGGGCCCATTATCATCCTGAACAAAATGAGGATTCTCTAAGTTAAGAAAAAAGATAAGAATGGATATTGAGTAGGCAACCAGCCGAGTCTACCAGAGGTGGTGGGGACTTAAGGTCTTCAGTGATAATGTGAAAGGCATGGAGAGAGCATTCTGCGAGCTGAAAGAGTTGTTGGATCTCGTCAGAGAGTAGGAGGTTTTAATTTACTGGTTAAGGGGAGAAGCAGCTCTGGGTATGGGTACATTTCAGGTATGGAATGTGGCTGTAGGAGTGGGGACTGGAGTGGAGGTGATGGTCATTGATTGTAGGAAGGGCTGGAGTGGAGGTGATGGTCATTGGCTGTAGCAGTGGAGGTGATGGTCGTTGGCTGTAGGAGTAGAGGTGATGGTCACTGGCTGTAGGAGTGGAGGTGATGATACTGGTTATAGGAGTGGAGGTGATGTCATTGGTTGGGAGGGGAGTAGGAGTGGAGGTGATGGTCATTGGCTGTAGGAATGGAGGTGATGTCATTGGTTGGGGAGCTAGAGTGGAAGTGATGGTCATTGGCTGTAGGAGGGGCTGGAGCAAGCAGTCCTTGACATGAGATCAGGAATTTTATTGTTTTTACTGCTGCATCCGAAGCATTCTATATCAGTACCTGGTATATAGTAGGTACTCAGTGGATAGTTGTTGAATTGAAGATAAAGAGGTCAAGCAATTTCTTTGAAAGAGCAGGTAATGGGGTGAAAATCTGACCTGGGACCTCCTTGCCCTCACCACACCCACACACACACACACCCACACACACACACCCACACACACACACACGATTATGGGATGAGAGCTGGCTCTGAGCGGGCATTTCACTCTGCAGGAGCCTTAACTAAGATTCTTCTCTGCTGCTTCCTTTGACACCTGGCAGGTCGGTTTGATTTTTTTAATCAGTTTTTACCATGCAGCATTACCTGCTTGGTAATTCTCAGAGCACCCAGGAAAAGCCAGAGGAGGAGGAGGAGAGATGAAAGCCTGACAATTATTAAACAGAACGGAAAGGTGGCCATCAACAGCAATAAATCCTCCCAAATAATAGTGTGATAATGAACCCGTGCTTTTGTGTACCACTGGTATGGCACAGGGTGGTCCTCTCTAGTTATAAGCTATATCCAAAATGGAAATGAAAGGGGGACACAGCCGTGTATTACTCCACTAGAAATGTGCTATACCTCCCAAAGAAAACCACTGTGAACATTTTTGTGAGTGACAGATTGTCAATGATTTTTATTTTTTTAATATTTCAAATTTGACAGTGATAATTTATTGCGTTTATAATTTATAAATTTATTTATTTATTTATTTATTTTTGGCTGTGTTGGGTCTTCGTTTCTGTGCGAGGGCTTTCTCTAGTTGCGGCGAGTGGGGGCCACTCTTCATCGCGGTGCGCAGGCCTCTCATTATCGCGGCCTCTCGTTGCGGAACACAGGCTCCAGACGCGCAGGCTCAGTAGTTGTGGCTCACGGGCTTAGTTGCTCCGCGGCATGTGGGATCATCCCAGACCAGGGCTGGAACCCGTGTCCCCTGCATTGACAGGCAGATTCTCAACCACTGCGCCACCAGGGAAGCCCTGCGTTTATAATTTACAAAATGTTTTTTAAAAGGAAATACGCCTTACTGAAAAAAAATTATCACCTCGAATAGTCATTTTTGGAAACTAGCAGCAAGTTTTGAGAAAAGCTTAAAATGTTTTTTCTGTGCTTTGGGAATCTGAGTCATGCGGGATAAAGGATTATGGGAAAATTGATAATCTGGGACTCTTGTTTCCTTGGTGTCAGCTAGAAAGGTGTGATCTAATCATTGACTGGAACTTGTGTCTCTTATCACCTGCAAGAGAGTCCAGGTAATTCATTTATTAGAAAACAGGCAGGTTTGTGTGTGTTTTCATGTGTGCATGTGTGTATGTATGTGTGGGTTTTATTTTTGCCTTCCAAATATTTGTTTGTATGTTTTGAGATTTTTGTTCAAAAGTCTTAAAACTCTAGGATAATGACATAGTTGGAAAAAGAGCTCCGTCCAGGTACTCAGTATCCATTCTAGATACTCTCAATGCATGAATGGCCCTTTACTGTACATGAAAGCTGTGTGCAAACTCCCCACATAGTATCTTTTTTTAAAAATTGAAGTATAGTTGATTTACAATGCTGTGTTAGTTTCAGGTGTACAGTGCAGTGATTCAGATATATATATATATATATGTATATATCAGATTCTTTTCCCTTATAGGTTATTACAAAATATCGAGTAGAGTTCCCTGTGCTATACAGTAGGTCCTTTTTAGTTATCTATTTTATGTATAGTAGTGTGTATGTGTTAATCCCAAACTCCTAATTTATACCTTTCCCCCTTTCCCTTTTGCTAACCATAAGTTTGTTTTCTATGTCTGTGGGTCTCTTTCTGTTTTGTCAGTCAGTTCATTTGTATCTTTTTTTTTAGATTCCACATATAAGCAATATTATATAATATTTTTCTTTCTCTGATTTACTTCACTTAGTATGATAATCTCCAGGTCCATCCATGTTGCTGCAAATGGCTTTTCCTTCTTTTTTCATGGCTGAGTAGTATTCCATTTTCTCTGTGTGTGTGTGTGTGTGTGTGTGTGTGTGTGTGTGTGTGTGTGTGTGTGTGTGTGTGTGTGTGTGTGTGTGTATTGCAGGATCATATGGTAACTATTTTTAGTTTTTTAAGGAACCTCCATACAGTTCTCCACAGTGGCTTTAACCCACATGGTATCTTGAAACTTGACCCTAGAACAGTAATAATGAACATACTGCATCTTCCCCCTTTTCCCTCTGAATACAGGGTTCTTCCAATCCCAGGGCTTGCATATTTGGTCCTAACACCGTATTGACATCTTAACAACAGTTCTCGGCACCCCCCGCCACCCCTATCTGCTCCAGGTTCCAAAAAGGGAAGGCTCCTTTTAGAGGTCTGTAGCTACTGCCACCGCTTCTCCCAAGTCGGTTTTATTTCTTGGCCGTCGCCCCTCCCCACTTAGGTCTCCTTCCTTAGGAAGAAATATTTCCCGCTTAC
This sequence comes from Balaenoptera musculus, assembly GCF_009873245.2. NCBI lineage: Eukaryota > Metazoa > Chordata > Mammalia > Artiodactyla > Balaenopteridae > Balaenoptera > Balaenoptera musculus. The sequence goes on from NC_045800.1 coordinate 5,881,233, forward strand.
AGCAGAAGAAACCTGTTTACTGTCTAGGAAGGGCTCATATGGACGGGAAGTCTAGTTTCCTGGAAAGGAAAGGACTCGCTCGTGTGTTTCCGCTGGCCCCACTGCCTTTGGACGCCCCTTCATCCTTGCTGTCTGATCTTCAAGTTGCTGTCTGTTCCCCTGATTTCTTGTCTTCCTGAAGGCGCCGGCTCCAGCTCTGCTCCGGCCGAGCGGATGGGCTTTGGGACTTGCAGGTCCCAAACACAGCTTCTCTTCCCGATCCTCTCCTCTCCTCTCTGCCAGGAGCCGTTTATCTCATTTGCTGCTGCCCCCCCTCTTTCCCCCCTTTCTGACTCCCTGCCTGGGCTGCAACATCTCTATGTAGAAATTTAACAGAAATATGCTGAAACGATTATTGGCTGATTTTAAACAGAAGTCTAGATCGGGTGGGAGGCAGGGTACCAAATGGACACCTCTTTCCATGAGGAAATCAAGTTTTCATCTGCTGCCAGAAGATGAAGTCTTGACCAGTTAAAAAGCAGAGAAAGTACCCACTAGCCTCGTCCATTGTAAAAGCTTATTGTTTGCTTTCTCTGTTGGTTGTTTCTCTATTGGTCACCAACAGACTCTTTTATGTCATCTTCTGTGTACTGTAATTGCAGGTAGTTTGGGGATTTCTCTCCTGTTAAAAGGGGAGAGAATTTCACCTGCTGGAGAAATTGTGTGTGTTTTGAGTACCCAGGGTTACTGCCTTTTCCTTCCTCTTTAGCGATATCTGTGTCCACGAATTAGCATGTATTGAGCAGAGAATACCTTGCCTTTCCCCTCAGCAGCAGCCTCCTGTGTCCCTGTGTCAAAATTGGGGACAGCAAAATCCTGCCTAAAGTGAGGGGGTCTGTGCGTGATTCACCCCCGGGCGCTGTTCAGAGTGGCTTTCCATTTGATGGGTACACCGTCCTCTCCAGCTCACTTCTTTGATTTCCAGTGAGATGCAGAGTTATGGGGTTTGCTGGAGGAAAGCCCACAGGTGAGGCAGGAAGATCAGATAGGTAAGCTATACACAAAATGTAGATGCAGGAGCTTTAAAAAGGTGGTGATGGGTGGAGGAAAGTCTGGGGCCACTCAGGGTAGTGGCAAATAACATCAGATTTTTAGGAGAGCCTGAGACCCACTGTAGTTGCATTTAGAAACTGGTATTTTTATCGATGACCCAGAAATATCAACACAAGCTTCAGTTACTGTTATTTCTAAGACAGTCTGTTGTTAAGATGGTCTAGCGTTTGAGGGGAGAAAATATAACCTCCCGAAACATTAAAATGTGGGAGAAAATGTGGCCTTGGATTCAAGGAAGCCTACTTTGCTTGGAAACATCTCTTTGGTTGATTGGCTGGTGTCAGAAGGCAGGGAGGTGTATGGAGCTGAGACCCAAACCCTAAGGGAAGATCTTTCTAGAGAACTGGTTTCAGTTTTGACACCAAAACACCTGTAACAAATCTAAACTAACTTGGAGATAAATGACTCTGAAATGTGTTCTCTACGTTATTTACCTGCCTTGGGCTGTTAAGTGTCCCCATACAGCTATGCTCTCTGGACCTGTGTGTGATTTTTATGGTTTTCTCGCTCATCCTTTGCGGTTCCACTGACAGAGTCTGGCGACTGTGCTGGTCCGCTCCTTAGCAACCGCCCTCCACTTGCTCGTTTCCTATCGTGAGCCCGAATTGCCACAGTTATTAGAATTGTGTGACAGTGTGGGGCTCGTCTGAGAACACGAAAGATTATGTATCACCTCAATATTTGGAAAGAAGCAGTAAAGTATCTTTTTCTATCCAATTGGCTCATTATGACACTTTCTGGCCCGTGGAGGCACAGTGTCTTGGGGCTCGGGCAGCTTTCCCTCATTTTGTACTAAGGATCTGCGTGCGCTGGCGGTGCCCTTGCCTGGCCCAGATTCAAGTCTCTTCTTGGCTGGTCTTGATGCTGTGTCGGTGACGTCTCCATTCTCCCCTCCCTGCCCTGCACTTGGGGCAGCTCAGGGCCCACATTTCAGCGCAGAGAAGCGCCCTGCTGGAACTTAGCCCTGAGGTCTGCAGTTGGACATGGTGAGGTCAGGAACAGAAAATCCAGCACAGCCCACTGCCCTGATTGTACTGCTGCCCGCCAGCCCTGCCTGACGCCCTGACTGTGCTCAGCCCCTTGTTTTCAGGACTCATTCACGGCTCACCACTATCTTCCCCAGAATCACATCCCATCAAGTCTCAGGGAAGCGATGGCCCTGAGATGCTGAACTCTCTCCTCCTGAAAGCTTTTTTCCTAATGGATACAGTGATGTCTTTACCTTAACACAGCTGGCTTTGTGCTTGCTATTCAGATTTTTGGTATTGAAAATATATTGTTTATGGATCCTTACATAGGTGGGAACATTATAGACAAAAGCAATGAGTCAGGCAACACAAAATTTAGGCGAGTGGTTCTGTCTGGGTGAGTATGATCCAGAAGGGGCTCAGATAGGAAAGCTGAAGCCCAAGGAAAGTTCTGCTTCTTAATCTAGGAGGTTCATAGGTGCTCTAATATCTTTAATTACAAATATAATACATTTCACAACAAAAAATGAGCTTTAGAGGAGCACAGATAAGCACCGTGTCATGGTCCAAGGAGCTCATCTCTGAGTCAAAGATGAGAGTTTAATAGAGGGAATTCATGACTGTCGGGCAGAACTTTTGGTTGGTTTTGGTTTACATCCTAGAGCCTAGCTCAGCTCTGAGTAGGTGAGTTTGCTGGGTAGTTGAGCTATAGAATATCAAGCCAGTGGGTATCGCGTTTTAGAGAAGGGAATGGGGGTTGTGGCTGCTTAAAGGAAACCTGCGGGACCCCAGCCCCTCCAAGCATCAGCCTCAGGAATCAGGCTCTGAGTTTCAGTCCAAGAGATAGAAACCCCTGCTAGAGGCTGCTGCGTGATTCAACTTCTCCTAAGACGGGCAGAGCCTGTGGAGGGGACGGGTCTTCACGGGAGTGATGTAGTTTAAAATCTGAGCCATGAATAGAGAACTCTAGTACAGCCTGCATGCAGAGTGTGTGGGGGGAAAAAACGACGATGTTGCCTGGCAGAGGCTCTGCCTGCGGATCATTTCACGGCTGATGATCGTACTTCTCAGAATCCACAAAAAGCCCTGATCAATAAGTTGTCAGGAAAGTTTTTCTTTGACTGCATATTTTTCTTTTCCCCAGTTCACCAACTACATTCTACTTTGGAGGATTTGTTTTAACTCTTTCAAGTCACAATTGGAACACCTGACTTGCGTAGAATCATTCATGCAAGAATTTACATTAAACCAGATAGAAAGTTAGATAATTAATAAATAGGTAGGTAGGTAGGTAAATAGGTAGCAGATAGATAGTTAGCTCTCCATGAGTCTATAAATAATCCATTTATTTAAAGAGTCTAATCTCAGGATGGAACTAGTAGATTGGGACTGCATCACTGATAATTACTTTGGTTTTTGATTCTTTAAAAAAAACTTCTAATAAAAGGAAGCAACGGAGAAAGGAAGAACTATTTTAGGACTTTTTTTGCTTATGCTATTTTATACTTAAACAGAATTGACAGTTTTTGAAATACATGGTTGGAAAGATTTTTCTGTACAAATTAGCAAAGCCCAACTTTTCCATAGGAGGCCATTCCCTCTCCAAATGATAAGGTCTGTAACAACCACCATTTGGGGGGACTTTCATGTACAGGCACAGGGACCCAGGGGGTACTTTACCTTCATTTTGTTTGTTTGTCTGTGGGATTAGGAATGCTGGGTCCACCCTCTTGTTGGCCCTCCTGCCTCAGGTCCCACAGCCAGGACACCCAGCAAGGGAACCGTCTGTGTTCCATCTCTTCCCACTACGCTCAGCCTATCCTCACTGGCTGGGATGCCAGGACTCAGGGACAGAGAGGCTGGAAGGAACTGCAGACAAGTGGCATTTTAAGAGAAGTCACCACTCTAATCAGTGCCTGGTAGTCATGGGCTCATTTCCTTTTTGTGTATAAGACATCTCAGAAAATATGATGAGACTCTTCCAAGAATCTCGATTATTCTAGTGGTTTTTAGGACCCTTTTTCTGCCCCCCGTACACAGGAGGTCTAGATGCGTCCCACCGGCAGCCGTGCCTGTCTCCCCTTAGGTGACCTCAGCATAGGGAGGAGATGGCACCTGGTCAAGAGTCACTGCCTTGTTTAAAGTGAATAACTTTTAAAACTTTATAGAGTATTCCAAAAGAAAAAGAAAGCAAAAACAAAACAGGCAAAGAGTGAAAAGGAAGTCTCTCTCCCGCCCCCAGTTCCTGGTCCTGAGTTGCCCTCTCCCAAGACAGTCCAGTTTCCAGGGTCTTTGGGGCCCTTCCAAAGATGTTCTGAGCAGATAAGCACTGACTGGGGAAGCAGATCTGGCACACTGTCCACACTGTGTTCACTTGATAATGTATCTTAGAGATGATTCCCCCTCTACCCAGGAGCATGTGCCTTATTCTTTCTCACTGCTGCAAAGCACGGAAGTGCTGTAATTTATTTAACAGTCTCCTGCTGATGAGCGTAAGGTGGTTTCCAGACCTTTGATATTTTACAATGTGGCAACAAGCAACACGTTGTACACCTTTTAGACCCACTGCTTTATTAGAGGTGAGCACAGACAGCTGATAAATTACATCCTGCATCTGCACTTGCCATAGGACGTAACCCGGCATCATTGTTTCTGGAATAATAATGATAATGAACATTTATTAAGTGTTTACTATGTATCAGGTACTGTGCGAAACACCTTAGCTGGATCATTATTTTGTTATAGTATTACCTTGATTTTAACATTTAGTATTTATATTAATCGTATGCTTACATTGTTTATCATATAAAATATGATTATATACTTTCCATAAATATATTACATATTACTTAAATAGGTAAATTTATTACAAAAATAAACATATTAAAATTAAATATATAATATTTAATATTATTACCTTGTTATAGTATTATCTCAATTTTATAGATGAGGCCAGATAGCATGGAAGTGGTGGAGGGGGGATTTGAACCCAAGGGATCTGCCCCCAGAGTCAATGTGCTAAACCACCCATTCAGTTATCTACTGTCTGGAAGGTCTTTTGAGCTCCTAAGGGTACCAGGGAGCACAGGCTCTTCAGAGCCACATGCATGTAGAGGGGCTCCCGAGTGAACCCCGGGGACGTCTGGCCGGAACTGGTGAGCACGTGTCGTTGCTGGGTGAGCACATGCACGTCGGCATCAGTGGCGCCTGTCCCCTTGAGGCGGCACTGTAGCCCATCTGCCCGTCTCTGGGAGAGCGTGGCGTGCAGAAGTCAGTACATTAGACGTGGGCTCATCAGATGTTCTGAGCACAATTCTCATTTTATTTTTAGTAGAACCAAAAGTATTTTCTGGAAGCAGCGAGAAGCAACAAGAAAGAGCACATGTGACTGTGTCTGCTCCCCCCGTGGAACAGAAGCTGGTTAAAGATCCCCTTCCTGATGGGTCTAGCTCTCCAAGCAACAGCTGTCAGTCTAGTGACCTCTCTGAACCCGCAGAGAGTCAACAGCAAAGCCTCCCGAAACTCAGCATCCCTTTACCTGGGTCCCTTTGCCCCTTCCAAGATTTATGCACATCTCTGCAGGAAGACCATGGTGTGCAGATAGAAAGAGAGTTCCTGGAAGGTAAGGAGCGAGGGAGGTAGGGTTGAGATGATTCTTCCTTGATCTTCCTAGGGAGCACGGTGCAGGGTCTTCCTGGGCCCTGGTTCACTTGAGCTTCCCTTATGAATCTGCCTTTTCTCCAACTGTACAAGCAGAGAAGGAAGCAGGACCAGCAGCTTTAAATAGTGGGCAAGTTCTACCCCCCAAGCAGCAAAAAGACAGCACTGCATGGGTCAGGAAATCCCAGCCCTGCTGGGCACAAGGCCAGCATTGCCTGAAGCTGAGAGGAAGACCACTCCCAGGTGCCCAGGGGGGTTTTCGGGCTTCGTTAGGGAACATTTGAGATCTGGAGTGCCTGCCCTGAAGGCAGCAGGTGCGCCAGGCTGACGGTGGTCCTCAGTAACTGACTGGCCAGGGTAATGGCCGGGGAGTGGAGGCCCCACATGTGCCAGGCGCTTAGCAAACAGAGTGCAGCACTGACCTCACAGTGCCTTTAAGATAGGCCCCATCTCAGCCTCTCACAGAATTCAAACCAGGCCATCATTTCTCTAAAGGCCAAGTGGCTGACCCCTACTAATATTGCAGTGACCATTGATATATTAAAAAACATAGGAATACAATAGAAAAAAGATCTGTGGTGCCCAGTTATAACAGAGGAAAATTTAGATTTCCTATCACTGTAAAGATTTTCCCAAAGAGCTACGGATGAGGACAGAAAGGAAAAGATTATAGAGCTTTGGGTTATAAAAGTTAAAATATTTATGGTAATTGATAAAAACTTTTTTTCTTGAAACCCAAGTGAATCTCTAGCTCATTATTCATCAATACATTGAAGGAGCATGTATTGAATACCCACTGTATACCATCAAAGAAGCATTTATTAAGCACCCACTGTGTGCCAGGCACTGTGCACGGTGCTTCCTGCCCTCCAGGTGCTCTCATTCCAGTGCCAGAGACATCGGGGTTGTAACTGTGCCTGTGGTGAGCCATCAGGAAGCTGAGGACGGCCCCACATGCTGCGAGGAGGGGCTGGACAGAGACATCTTCCTCAAGGAAATGATTTTGAGAAAGAACTCGAAAGCTGATTAGAGGTTTAAAAATCAGACCCTAAGGTGAAGAGCATTGCAGGCTCTGAGGGAAAAGCACACACAAAGCAAAGAATGGATGGAAAGAGCACGGCTGATTTGGGGTCCAGGGGACCGGGGTGCAGGGGCGGAGCGGAGGCTAGTCTGAATCCAAGGTCCCGTGGGTCAAGTTGGAAGGTCCGTATAAATCCACTAAGAGAGTCTGGACTGAAGCCTGGGCCAAGCCCTTGAAGGGGAAGAGACCTAATTAGATTTGCTGTGAAGGTGATTGTCTCCTGGACAATGTGGAGGACGGATGGGAGAGGGCCAGGCAGGGGGGCTGAGGCTGGCTAGAGATGAGTACAGGCCATGCCACTGGGGAGGTCTGGCCACAGTAGCGGAGACTGTGAAGATAATGGACAAGGCTTTGTCGTGAGCACTGGAGGAGATGAGTGTGTCAGGACTGCCCTTGCATCGCTAGATCTGTGGTGGGGAAGGATGGGAGGAAGCCGTGGCTTCCCTGAGTACAGGGTGAGCTAGACTAAAGGTCCACAAGAGATGGAAACAGTACCACGGAAAGTGTAATTAGCTCTAGCCAGAGGCGGTTGGGGGCCAGATATCTGGGTTAGTGGTTAGGCCTGAAGCAGGGATGGGGGAGCAACAGGGAAATCTCCAGAAAAAAACTGGAGCAAATGCTTAGAAGAACAAGGAGAAGGATTTGCGAACCTCTAAACAGCATGTTGTTGGTAGAGCATCAAAACTGGTAGCTGGAGGGCAACACCCACCATGAACGAGCCATGAGAAGTCTACTCTCCTTGTAGGGCTTGTAGGTAGCAGGGAACATTGATGGATTTTGGGTGGAGACAGGACAGCTGGTCCAGACCACAGAGGATCTGGGTGTGAATGGCGGAAGTTATAATGGGGGGTCAGTTAAGAGATTCATGGGACCATGGAGATGCGTCCTGTGGCCACCTCTCCACTCCCAACAGAACTAGCTGCTCCTGGGCACCTGGGCTGGCGGTGTGGAGAGAGGCATGGTGAGTATGACGCGGTCCAGCCCTCAAGGGAGTCACAGGCCTGTGGGGTTAAAGCATCCTGTGACGGGCCCGCTGATGCTGCCGCGTGTGTGAAGTGTGCCCCGCGGCAGGTGCACAGAGGAGGCAGGAGGGGGGGCGTTTTCCTGAAAATCTCAGGCTTAGCCTAGAGGTAGGAGGTCACTGGGCGGGCACCAAAGGGGCTTCGTGGAGATGGGAAGGCGTGTGCACGAGGAGTGAGGAGACCGCCGGTGAGTCTGAGAACCGGAGAGCGTTGGTAAGGCTGTGGTTAGGGCTCGTGTGGTGAGGGGAGCCGGGGAGCCCGGGCGGGAAGAGCGCGCTGGGACAGACGCTGTGTTCCAGCGGGAGCAGTCAGTCAGTAAGTGGTAAGCGAATACGTGTGAATCGCCCACTTTCACCACCCCAGAGGCAGCCCTGCCCGAAGTGCTGTGGCATCAACACATTCTCTGACCTCTTCCACCAAGGAACGTCAAAATGGCCTCAGGATGGGGCCCGATCCCGCGCTGAGACAGAGAGGGTTCCAATTATGAATGTAAAGCCTGGGCTAGTCTCTGGTAGATTAAGGGGAGGGATAAGTAATTGAACACCGTTCCTCTGTCTTACATCATTAGCGTAGCAAACATAAGATAAATTAATACATGGTCCCCAAACAACCCAACTGAAATAATTGTACAGGACACACTTAATAGGAAGCGCAGAATAGAAGAAGTTTCTTTGCATCGGGAGCAAAGGCATTTTGAACGTCAAAAGCCAAGGGAATACCTCCACGGCGTCATTAGCCAGTCTCAAGGTCTGGCTGCCTGCAAACATGCCTCCCCGCGACCAGGGCAGCTGGGGGTCTGTGATGAGGCGTGATCTCGTGGGCTTAACGAGGCCCATTAATAACCCACTGGTGTTTCTATTTTCAAAATTGTCTTCTCTGTCTAATGGAGTTGAGGAGCCAGGAGAAAATCACTTGGTGCTCTCTAAATGGAATTCTAATCTTCTCTCCCAGGAGATTACACGTGCTGTGACTTGGTTGTTAAAATAAAGGAATGCAAGAAGAGTGAGCAGCCCACCATGCCCGAGCCCGAGCCAGCGCCCACTGAGCCAGAAACCCCCCGGGGACCAGAGACCCACGACCTGCAGGAAGACTGTTCCAAGAGCCAGCAAATGCCCGCCAGCTCCTTGACCTTGCAGGTAAGGCCTTCCATGCATCCCGGTGTGATTCCCACCAAGGGGAGACTTTTCCCGGGGAGCCTGTGGGCACATGACCTCACTTCTGCTTCTGAGGCTGGAGACCTGATTCAGCTTCCTGGTGGCTGTGTGACTCTGGGCAGGTCCCCTAACCTCTCTGGGCCTCTGTTCCACCATGTGAGTGCGGAGATGATGATGTCTACTCCACCGGGCTAGGATGGGGTTCGCCTAACATCAGCAGTGACCGTGATTGGAGCAATGACAGCATTTGTTGAGAACTTTCTGATACCCAGACATGGGGGGGGGCGGTCACTTCATGGGCGTCAGGGCCTTGCATCCTCATGGCACCCCCGTGAGGCAGGAGGCCCTACAACCCTATCTTCAGATAAGAACATAAGCCTTTGAAAAATTAAGGAAGTCCCAAAGTCATGGCCTTGAGTTCAAGGATATGGAAGCTCTCATTTTGTGTCTTTCCCCAGTTGTAGAAGTAATATGTACACATTTTTTAAAGTTCAAAAAATACATAGATATAAAGATTAGAAGGACAAACAATCCGGAGAAAGCCAGCTACGCCGTCTGGGAGACACGTGGTGCGTTGACAGCAGCCCTGCTGATGTGCGGCGGGTTCCACCTGCCCGCCCTGCACCCCTGTCCCCCCGCTGGTCCCGCCGTGAGAGACTCACGTGCTCCCAAAGCAGCTTGAGCCTCCAGCCTCAGGGCGGGCAGCCGGGGCAGCAGCCACGCGGGGGCCCACAGGCCGTCCCCAGGGGCCATCTCTCCAGGCCCCAGTGACTCGTGCCTGGGACCTGGGGCTGGCACCTTGGAGGCCAACTGGCCAAGAGACTCCTTTCCTGGCACAGCCGCTAGGGGCGCAAACACGGCACGGATGGAGCCCACGTCGCCCTCTCCCTGGAAACTCTGAGCTCCCCGAGGGCTGGGAGAGGAATGAGGCAGAGGACGTTTGCACTATGGCAGCACCTCCAGAGGGCCTGTGCTGAGCACCTGCTATTTGCAGAGCTGGGGCAGTGGCTGTAAGGGATGCGATGTGGAGGAGATTGGGCACCTGCCATCCGGGAGCTCACAGCCTAGCATGACAATACGTGTGCGTGAATCGCTCGCGCGGGGTGGTCCGTGAAGTCCCACTATGCTCAGGCTGAACAGGGAGACCTAGCAGTTTACTGGGAGAACCGCGACTTGAGCCGATGGGTGTAGCTGGGGATGGTACTCCAGGCAGGGGATCAACTTGAACAGCAGTTTGTAAGGAATATCAGGTTAAGACAGTGAAAGGCAGGGTGGGAAAAGCATGGGACACCTACAGCTGAGGGTCGCCAGGCAATCTACCAAATTACGACAAGCCTCAGTTTTTGCCTCTGTCAAATGGGGATAAATGTATCTGCCTTCCAGAATCAATGCGGGGATTCTCAGACAACAAATACACATAAAGCATTGAGCTTAGTGTCTAGCACAGAGCCGAGTGCGTCAGTGGTGGTTACTCCTTTTCAGAAAATCTGTGTTGGGGGCTTCGTCCATGCACGGAGTGGTGGATGCAGTGAGAGATGAGGCCGAAGAGGAAATACGGGAATTCTGACCTAGCCTATAGAGCTTGCAGAACCATTCTGCAAAGGCAGAGCTCTCCTGCCAGCTCTTTCTTCCTGGGAGGAAAAGCTGTTTCCATTAGCTATGATTACTGTTTCTCCTGAAAAGACACACGTTTCATGCTGGGAGGGTGATCTGGTTCTGTGCTTCTTAAGGCGTCCAGCTCCCTGCAGAAGCAGCTGACTCGTAACGCCTCCATTCCTTTCCCACCTGTGTCGCTTTGGAATATGGAATTTAGGGCATTCAGATTTTGGAAATGGACTAATTGACAGGTAGGAGAAGGAACGGGTGGAGGTGTGCCTTTGCACTCACAGTTTGATGCTGGTAACTGTCGGTCGTGCTGCAGTGGGGCCCTTGGTGCTGACTGAGACCTGTGCTATCAACGTGTCTGTTGCCATCTTTCCATGAGGTGTTGGGAGAAAATTGGGACGAGCTCATGCATCAGCCTCTTGACCCAATCAGACAGATGTGTTGCCTTTCTGCGTCCTTTCTCTTAAAAAGAAAATGCTTTCTTGGCTCCTCTTAGGAGGCCCTGGAAGTCCGCAAACCTCAGTTCATTTCTCGCTCGCAAGAACGTCTGAAGAAGCTAGAACACATGGTACAGCAGAGAAAAGCCCAGCGGAAGGAGAGCCTGGGCCAGAAGCAGAGTCTCCTTCCTGTCCGCGCCAATAAGAAGCAGTTCACCGTTCCCCACCCTCTTAGCGGTAAGCTACAGGTGGCTCGGGAGGGCTGGCGAGACTGCCGGATCCTGGGGCTGGACCTTCACCCAAGCTGGTGGTCCAAATGGTGTCCCTGCCATATGCAGGACTCATGTTCGCCCAGGTACCCAAACCTCAGGGTCATACAGCCTGCCCTGGAAGCCAGCCCATCTTGAGAGATTATATACGGGCACTGAACTCAGCAGAAATAACTTGGGACACAAATTTACCACTTCAGCTGGGAAAGTAGCAGCCCAGGGTAGCCGGCTCAAATTCTTGGCTCCTTAACAGATATTTGCAAGAGGTGCCCTTTGCCCTTGATAGATTGCAAAACAGGTCTCAGGGTGAGAGGTTGACTCCAGTTTGTCTATATCAACATTCATCATCTTGAAACCCCTTTCCTGCTGTGAGCTCAGAGAAGGGATGGCCAGCTTTCCAAGCGCAGGGAGGCCGGTGTCGCACTGACCCTGCAAGGACAGCACTCACTGACTCACTGGAGAAGGCGTTATCAGGACCCTTCTCTGGGCCAGGACCCTTCTCTGGGCCAGGCCTCATGCTGGGAGCTGGGGAGAGTGCAGTGAGCAAGGCTGGCCTCCGTCCTTTCTTCGTGGAGCTTATAAACAGACTATTAAACCAGCGAGAATAACAAGAAGAGACAAGGGCACAGATGGGGACATGGGAGCATATTCTGATGGCCTGCCAACTCAAATCTTAAAATCTGGAGGCCTGGGGAAACCTCCGTTTTATTTCTTTGGATAGAGGAACAAGATCTTTCTTCCTAGAAAAATGTTCTGGCCCCCAGGAGGTGAAATCATGGGTCTAATTCTGAATAAAAGTCCTCTGGGGAAATAACCATATTCAATAAAATGCAGCTTAGCAAATATTACCAAGATCTTACAGGGGGAATGGGGGACAGAGGACAGAGGGGTTGGAATAGGATTCCTGTTAACCACGGGCAGGCTAGGTCCCCCTCAGTCCCCCGCAGTTCTGCTGGGGGTGTCGTCCAAGACCCCAGAAAGGGCAACTTGAACGCATCCTTCTCGTGGTGAAGGATTTAGTAGTACACCTGCTGCTCAGCCCCAGTAACACTTTCCAGGATGCTAAGAAAAGGAAATCAACAAAATACATGTGCAAAGACTTTCCCTGCTTGAAAATGTGTCTCTCATCGGCTTTGGAAGCCGATTGGCAGATGTAGACTATCTGGGTGTGTTCTCTGGCGGCTCCTTAGTTTCTGGCTCCACAGAGAGCAATCTGGGTTCGGGTACAGATTTCTCAGGTTGCCATGAGGCACCAAGTGTCAGTTACAACTGGGGGTCCCCCCAGGGCCTTCAGTGTCCAGGCTTGCTCTGGGGAGGGCTGCCAGGGTGCCCATGGTGTGTGGGCCACTTGGCCTCAACGTTTTTGAAAATCCTGCTTGATGAAAATGGTTAGATAAACAAATGTGTTGTCAACAAATATAAAACAGTGTCACGTTAGAGCTCAACATGCGTATACACAAAAAATGGTGGCTAAGAGTCTTCCTTTTCGGTCAGCTCCTGTCACTTTGTGTAGAAAAAAATGGAGACGCATGGACATTTGGGAACTTGTTATTCATGGGGCCATTCCTGCTCGTCCCCTGGGCCAGCTGCCTTCCGGCTGTGCCATACCGTGGGCCTCAGTGTTCTGGACTATCATCATCTCAAATATCAGAGGGAAGCTGCCTTGGTCACCTGTATCCATTTCCTAGGGCTGCTGTAAGAAATGACCCTAGACTGGGTGGCTAAAGTAACAGAACTTGATTCTCTCATAGTCTGGAGGCCAGAAGTCCAAAATCCAGGTGTCCACAGGATTGATTCCTTTCTGAAGCTCAGAGGGAGAATCCATCCTATGCCCCTCTCCTCGCTCCGGTAGCTTCTGGCAGCTTCTGGCATTCCTTGGCATTGCTTGGCTTATAGATGCGTCATTCTAATCCCCGCCTCTGTCTCCCTTGTGTCTGTGTGTCTTTGTGTACAAATGTCCTCTTCTTATAAGGGCACCAGTCATTGGAGTAGGGCCCACCCTCATCCAGTATGACCTCATTTTAACTTGTATACATCTGCAAAGACCCTATTTCCAAATCAAGTCACAGATACAAGGGAGGGGGCTTGAGCATATCTTTTTGGGGAGACAATTCTATCCACTCCATCATCCAGTGGTGATGTTTTGCCCCAAACAGATATTATCCTTACATGTTCACATTCCTTTGAATGAAAATCTTAAAATCGTGTATAATAATAAAAGGTGATCAGACCCAGTCGATAGTCTTAAATAACCGAGGCAAACCTTTATTATATCCCAATTCCGAGACGGTCCTGACTGACTAGAATGCTCTGGGCAGGCTTCAGCGCACGACTTCATGGCCGCCCTTCCGATCCCCGCGGGTATTTATGGTTGATGAGAGGTTTACTCTCGTGTTTGTTTGTGTTTAGGTCGGCTCAATCAGACAACTTCTGAAACCAGAGCCTTGGTGCAAGCTCTGGGCAAAGCGCAGGGAGTGCTTACTGGCTCCATGAATCGAGTCTGCAGTACACATCTTGTCTTCAGCCTGTCTGCTGGCAAGATGATAAAAGCGAGATGCAGAGTTTCTCTTACACGCAAATTAGTTAATAAATCATATTCGTGAACGAGCTCCGGCTACAGTGTCAAGACATCTGTTAGAGGGAAGGCTCGGATTGCTTTCCGAGCTGAGATAGCTGCCTCTGATCAGGGCCCGCCCAGCACAGACCTGAGAGGTTCGGGTGGGACCTCCGGCAGCTGACAAACACCCACTTGCGGAGGGGCTGCCGGCAAAGCGCGCACCTGATATCCAGGACAATTACAGCGAGGGCCAGAGGGCCAGCTCCGCTTCCTGTTGGCTAATGAATCCTGAGCAGCCTCTAAGGCACAGGGGCAGTGACACACGTGTGTGGACACGCATGTGCATGCTCATGTGTGTGAGTGTTCAGTTGGCTCCCTGTGTGGAGGTGGGGGATTTTCAGGACCAGCTGGGACCAGAGCGAGTCTGGAAAGCAGCATTATAAAGGTCCTGCCTACAACCCCAGCCTGTCTTAATAACTCATCTTCTGTAGCTTGAGTTCCCAGAGCCAACAAATGCCTGGCCTCTTTCCTTATCCAGGAGCCACCTGGGCCGCCTGGGCTTGGCTCCAGCAGTGACACAAGGAACATCTTCATCCGTCTCTTAGCAGACCCTTCTTGAGAACCCACTGTGCGCAAGCCACAGTCCCTGGTCTCAGGGACCTCCCCACCTCTTGGGGAAAGCACACAGGTAAAGAGGCAATGACCTTGGAATTTGCTACGTGCCGTGAAAGGGGGTTGCCATGGCAACCCACAGGTGGTGGACTTGCTCCCACCTTGGGATATGGTCCTGATGGAGGAGACCTCGTACTGCATTAGGATGAGGAGAGACTATGAGGGTGAGTCGTGGGGCAGGGTGGGGAGGGCGGGATGTGCTGGGGGAGGATGTGGAAGCATTGTAGGGAGAGGTCGCTGGGTGCTCAGTTCAGCTGTGGCTGGACCGTAAAATGGGGGTGGGGAGCAGACGGGGAGACGGAAGCGCCGGAGAGGAGTCCAAGGGGCTACCAGGCATTGTATACGCTGCTTCTGGGTTTCTCCTTATTCTGCCGTCCAAGCTGAGGCTATGTAGCTCCAGGCAAGGCGTGATGAAGGCAGACTAGGGCAAGGCAGTGGAATGCCGAAGGGCAACAGATGCAGAGGTTCCTAGGTGATGGAATCGGTGGGACGTGGTGGCTGCCGAGTCGTGGAGAGGAGATGAGCCTCAAGGAGGCTGGAGGAAGAGGGCGGGAGGCCGGCCTTTGTTCTCAGCGTCTGAGGTACTGACTCTCTAACCTGTGGGCCTCTCTCTCCTTCCCCAGTCAGGGCTCCACCTGCCCATGTCCCCTGAGTTACCTGGGGCATAGGCGGGGCTTCCCCATAGTCTCTGCACAGCTCCTGGGGTCCCGGGGGGAGGAACTGGTCATCTTGAAAGGCTGACCGTAACCTGGAATTAGAGAGTTCCAGAATCAGTCATTGCTTCTGCCTGGCAGGATGCATTTGAGGGAGGATGGGCTGAAAGCAGGTGGGAAGCATCAGGTACAGCACCCCCAGGTAGTAGGCAGTTTAGCACCTGCAGTTAGTAGGTGGTACAGCACCCGTAGGTAGGGGCTCAGTCAGTATCTCCTGGTGACCAGTCTGGGCGTTATCCTGCCCTCACTGCGACTCCCCCAGCCGGGGCCGCACCATCTTCAGCTTTCGAGCCTTCCTGGACTCCATGCTCACCCTGCAGCCAGACCCCTCCCAGCCTAACTTGCCCACCTGCCTACCTTCCCCAGTTGGTCTCATTGGCTGTCCTTCTTTATCTCCGGGAACATTCACCATCAGTGCCCCCAAACCTCCTGATAGAAGCCCTGTCTGTCCCTCTTCCCCTCTGCCCTGCAACATCCTGCCTAGCCCCCGTAGTCCATCTCGAGTCTAGCTTCTGTCTTAATCTCTTACCCACAAGGCTCTTCCCTGTGACTCCTGTAAAGCGTGACCTGGGCTGCGTGGTGACGTTCACTTCTCAGTTGAGCACTTTGCTCACTGTGAATCACTGCTGCTCTCTGTACTCAATGCTGCAGCCAGCAGGAAAGCTAGGCAGTGCTCAAACACAGCTCAGGGTGGCTTGCCTCCGTCTCAGTTTATGTCCCCTCTAATGGTTGGCCTGGTCCTCCTGGCTCTTCCAGATTGTCTCCTTAACCTGTGAGTGTGTAGGAAACCCATCAGGAAGATGGCTTCAGGAAAACCCTTCTTCCAGCAAGCCCTCCCTGACTACTCCCATCCAGTCTCCACCTCCCCACCTCTTTCATTGGAGCACTCCTGTCTCTTGTATCTCTCTACATGGTCTACCTTCTTCCCTTTTCACTTTGGATTATAGCCATGTGAGTGTGCCAGAAAAATCTCCCTGGATTCTAAGTGCCAGTGGGCACACACCACACCAGGTCACTCTGGGAAACTCTGCTGCGTGTAGCAAAGCAGACTAACTTAATCTGAATTGCATTATCCATACTTCCCAAGGCGAGCCAAGCACAGCCATTTAAATCACGGACCACAGTACAGGAGTGGAATTCTCCTGAAGGCACTGCAGAATTCCTTCTCCAGCTGATCTGCTTTCACTGATGATTTTTGGCTGGAGCAAGTATTAAAATTAATTTGCATTCTCTGAGCATGTAGCTAGAAAAGTGACCCAGCAGATATGAGATGGCTGGGGAAGTCATTGCAGTAATAAAAATGTGCTGTTCATCACGCAGCTAGCACTGGCCACACCGCCCCTGTTATTGCTGATCTGATCTCATGAATGTTTTTCCATCAATCTTCTGAATAAATATTTGGGGCTAGTTCTCCCAATATTACTCACAAAGGAATTTTAAATGCGCTTATCAGATAAAAGTCAATTGTTACTTCATCAGTCTGCAAAGAAAACAAGAAGCATGATTTAGCTAAAAGACTGTTTCCCTAATTCAAAGATATTTGCACGTACACTATTACTGGTGTCCTTCTCGGACCAGTGATAAAGGTTTTGTGTTGTGTCTTTTCCTAAGAAACGAGGGAAAAAAAGATCACTTTATGTCTGTTGATTAGAAGTAGACCTATTTTATTCTAATTAAAATAATTAAACACAGAATTGTAGAATGGTAAGGAAAAATGTCTTTATGGGAACTCTCCCAATTGCCTGGATTTTATTTTCCAAATGATTTCCCTTTTATCCCACAGTGCAGTTCAGTAATAAACCTTGCAGTGACACTAAGGATATAAATCTACTTGGCAACCAGAATGAAAGTTTATTCATCATCTATAAATCATGGTATTTTGTGGTTCTCTAAATCCGCGGTCCCCAACCTTTCTGGCACCAGGGACTGGTTTCGTGGAAGGCAATTTTTCCACAGACTGGGGGGAGGAGGGGATGGTTTGGGGATGATTCAAGCGCATTACATTTATTGTGCACTTTATTTCTATTATTATTACATTGTAATATATAATGAAATAATTATACAATCCACCATAATGCAGAATCAGTGGGAGCCCTGAGCTTGTTTTCCTGCAACTAGATGGTCCCATCTGGGGGTGATGGGAGACAGTGACATCCGAAGTGTGTTGCTTATGTCCAGTCTACTCCGTAAGATGCAGCTTAATTGTCACTTGCCACTCACTGATAGGATTTTGATATGCGTCTGCAGGCGGTTGATTTATTATGGTCTCTGTGTGGTCAAACCTCTCTGCTAATGATAATCTGTATTTGCAGCCGCTCCCCAGCGCTAGCGTCACTGCCTCAGCTCCACCTCAGACCATCAGGCATTAGATTCTCATAAGGAGCGCGCAACCTAGATCCCTCACATGCGCAGTTCACAGTGGGGTTCACGCTCCTATGAGAATCTAATGCCGCCGCTGATCTGACAGGAGGCGGAGCTCAGGCCGTAATGCGAGTGATGGGGAGCGACTGTAATTACAGATGAAGACTTGCTTGCTCGCCCGCCACTCACCTCCTGCGGTGCAGCCCGGTTCCTAACAGGCCACGGACCGGTATCAGTCCGTGGCCTGGGGGTTGGAGACCCCTGCTGTAAATAATGCTGGGAAACCCTGGAATTGGAGCAGTGGATCTCACATCAACAGCTAGCCTTTCAGACATGTTCTATATGTTGCTCTTTTATGGTGAAGTGCGATTTGAGCCGTTGTTACAGTTCCTTTATAGGAGTAATTTAAACTGGCTACTCAACACACACACATTCTTAAGAAAATGTGGCGAAAGTACACCAGATTTTATATATCAACATATATAAAGTCCTATTCTATAGCCACAAATAATAACTTTGAAAACTGAGAACGAATTATAACTGTTAATATTCTGCAATTGTCACTTTTGTCCCCAGCATCCTTAAGCCTAGACTCTCCAAAATGCATTCCCGAGGGAGACCAATCCCTTCAGATTGTTTTGTATGCTGTAGTCTCTGGGAGGTTTACAATGCTCATGTATGTTAAACGCACTGATAAGTTCTCTAAACTTCTTTGACCTTGGAATGCTTTTACCTGACTCTTGAGACTCCACTTTGGAAATATAGCTCTAGGAATGTTTGCTTATAAAAATATCTACCATGTTTTGCTAAAGAAACCCCAACTGGAGTTTCAATCTGCCATTTCCCACAGAAACCTGGGACTGTGTGAAGGAGGTCTTATTCTCCTTATCTGAATCCCTTTGGTCTAGCAATTCCAGAAAGTGATGACTGAGGACCCTGGGAACCTCTGGGCAGTGGGGTTGTGGTGCCGATTTCACAGTCTGTGGCCAGCTTGCCTCACTGGAAGCTTGTCCATCGACAGGCCCTGGACCTGTCTCCACGTGGGCTCCCCTGGCATCTGTAACAATGCCAGCACGCTGTCACCCAACACAGAGTCCAACAGAGAGAGAGGAACCAGTCAAAATCCCTTTGGAAAGCACTTCACAAATGTCATAATGTGAAATAACCAGGGAGGGTGCTGTTGTCCATACCAAGAGCTGAGAAAATGGCTAGCGGAAGCAATAAACTGCTAGAGAACTAACTGTGTAACTAGGGCAGAGGCTTTCCTTCCCAGTGATACAGGCAGCTGAATCAGACTATGCCACTGGGGTCTCTGGGGCTGGTGATCTGATTGTCTGTTGCCATGGCAAAGAGAGGTTCTCCATACCCTCAGAATAGGGTTGCCAGATCCATTAAATGAAAATATAGGGTGCTCTGTTAAATTTGCATTTCAGAGCATCAAAACATCTTTCAGCGTAAGTATGTCCCAAATATTGCACGGGATATAACTTATGCTAAAAAAATGTTCCATTGTTGATCTGAAGTGCAAATTTAACTGGGCATCCTGTATTATATTTGGCAATCCTTCCTCAAATCCTGGAAACCCATGTAGGGACTTGGCTTTTTTCCTTATCGCTCTTACCTTCTCTCAGTGTTCCGCAAACCTGAGCAAGCATCGGAATCACTTAAAGGGCTTGTGAACTCACAGACCACTGGTCCAGCCCCAGAATTTCCGGTCCAGCTCACCTGGGGCGGGGCCAAGGACTCGTATTTGTACCAAGTCCCCAAGCGATGCTGAGGCTGCCGGTTCAGGGGAGGAAAGGGAAGCAGAAGCCACACAGATGTTACTAGCATTTATGTGAAAGTATAAGCCTCACCTTGAGAACCACAGCCATCCGTCTTCTGCAGAGAATGAACAGCCCATCGATTCCATCAGCGACTCAGTTCTCAGGCCTCTGACCTATTTACTCTGAGGCCTGAGGTTAAGTCACTGAGCTGCAAGGCCTCAGTTTGCTTATCTGTAAAGACGAACGACCTGCTTTCGTGGAGAGTGCTGCTAGTTTGCATCGTTGCTGTCACTGGCATCTCCGTGGCCATAGCGCACTTTCATGCGGACCATCCCATGAGACCTGCCAGGGACCTCTAAAGCAGGTACTGTCCCCGCACCAAGCAGAGGAGGTACAGAAGGTCAGCGAGCTTGAGTGGCCTGTCCCAGGGCACAGAGCACCGAGCTGAGGCCTAGACTGACCCAGAGCTGCAGACTCGGATCCCAAATGGACACTTTTTTCACGGTACGGAGGGTCAGGCAGGCCAAAGGAATCGTCAAATGCACATCATAGGGACTTCCCTGGTGACGCAGTGGTTAAGAATCCGCCTGCCAATGCAGGGGACACAGGTTTGAGCTCTGGTCCGGGAAGATCCCATATGCCACAGAGCAACTAAGCCCGTGTGCCACAACTACCGAGCCTGCGCTCTAGAGCCTGTGAGCCACAACTACTGAGCCCGCGTGCCACAACTACTGAAGCCCTCGTGCTCTAGGGCCCGTGCTCCGCAACAAGAGAAGCCACCACAATGAGAAGCCTGTGCACCGCAACGAAGGGTAGACCCTGCTCACTGCAACTAGAGAAAGCCCACGCGCAGCAACGAAGACCCAACGCAGCCAAAAAATTAATTAATTAAAAAAAAAAGGTACATCATAAAAGCACGATGTTTAATGTACTAATGCTTGTATTATTTTCATGAAGCAGAAACAAACAGTGAATTTCCTGCCGTGTGTAGTGAGGTCACTAAGAACTGGGGTCATTACACCTTAGAGTCTGGGTGAAGTTGTCCAGCTCCTTTGGTTTGCCTTTAAATTCACCAGTGTGCTCATTGCAGGAAATGCTGTATAGCGCTTTGCTGGCCCCAGAAAAATGCACGTTTTAGGCAACTGATGGGAGCCCTTGACGAGGGTTCAGTTTGTGAGTGTCTGGTCTTGAGTAGGGATCTGGATTAGTTTGTGAATCTCTGATGCTGTAGACAGTGGGGTGAGCTGAATATTCATGATATCAGCTTGTTCGGTGGCTCCTTGGGAAGAGAGTTGGCCAGGAAGACAGCCAAGTAAAGTGAATCTAGAACCATAAAGGAGAAGACCCTGGGGGGCAGGGGGGAAAGCAGCTTGCGACGGAGCTCTTGGGTCCAAGAGAGAGAGTAGGATGGTACCGGAGATTGTATTAAGTCTCCTTTGAAGCAGAGATGTTTGACTTGGGGATCTGGTTCCTCTAGGTGGAGGAGCTGAAGCCATGGTCCCTGGGCCTCATCTGCCTGTGTTGCATCAAGGATTCTGCTATTACGAGGATCTGCAGGGAGGCTCGTGGGCTGCCAGTGTGCTTGGCAGACTGGCCAGCCCACGATCCTTCTCATCACCAGCCCCTCCCCCAAGGGCAGACCCTTTCCCAAATCCGTCCTTTAGCTCCCAGCACCCTATCTGTTCATGGAAGCCCTGAGACGGTAATCCTGCTCTAAACTCAAGGATAAGTCTGTCTGTGCAGGAGCCAAGCTCTCTGCAGAGAGAACAATTCACTCATCTTAACCAGGAGCCTGTGGTCAATCTCATTTCTTGACCTGAGCATGAAAAGAGAAATAGATCTCCCCACAGACCTCTGGTTTATTTTTCATTTCTTAATTTTGTATGCCTTTATCTGAAGGATCTGAGAGGCTCGTTGCCTTTCTGAACTGTGACATTAGTATCTCTCTTTTGTGTCCGAATGGGAATTGAGCATTATTTTTATATAAATGAAATGTGCAGCCTCCACCGGCCTTCCAGGCCCCTAGAATGGGTTGCTTATCCACAAACTGTCATTCAGGATCCCACAGAAGGATAGAAGGGATTTCAGAAAACTGAGGATGTTTGTCCAGCACAAGATTTTATCATCACAAGAGCATTTTGAAGGCAAACAACCTATGAGTCTTAAACTCGCTTTTCTACAGTGTAATGCACACCGTTTAATTTCTGGAGGGTTAATTGGTCCAAGGCAGGCCACTCGGCTGCTGCCCACGTCAGCAAATTGGAGGTCCCAGCGAGGTGAGCTGAATGGAAATGATGTGCAAGTAACTGGATGTAACTCCTGCAGACCATGATGTAATTATTCCAGAGGAAGGAAGGCCAGCTGCTTACTGGCTTTGAAACTGACATAATGAACAGCCTCGTGACCTTAGAATACACATGTATTGGGGCCCCTTTTCAGGAGAAGAATCCTCTAGAGATTTTCTTCCCTAAAACATACCCCATTTCCATTCCTTTTGGGAGGGCCTATCTTTCCTAGAAGATGCCGGCCAGTGTAGACTTGGCATCTACACTCCAAACTGGCTTGTTGGCTCCCGGCTGGATTCTCTCCCACAGGCATCTCTTGGGTTTTGTGTTTTTAAGCTAGGGGAAGCAAATTCTAAAAGACTCTTCAAAGTGCTCAGGGTGACTGCAGAAAATCAGCTTCTGCGAGGGCGCTGCACTAATAAATCCAGTGTGAACTTGATTATCATTTAGATTACTTGTTCCATAGGAAAAATGAAGCTTTGCAATCAGAGCTGTAGATAAGGACTCTGTGTGGAGGAAAATGAGCCCTGGCCTCATAAACAACCAATCATGCTGGTGTCCGGGGGATCCTTCTGCCTCCTGCTGACACTGTCAGACAGCTAGCTAGCTAGCTGTCTGGATGTTGAGGCCACCTGTCCCCATATGTGCATGCGTGTTTGCACATGTGTGAGGTGAGGGTTGTAATAAACACCCGCGTGTGTTTATAGAGATTGATGGGATGTCAGGACTTGGCTTTTACTCAGCTGCTCCCCGAGAACAGCCTCAGAAGCACCAAAATCTCGGTAGCTCGTTGTTTGCTAACCTGAATCAGGCTCAGTGTGTCTGACCTTGCCACACGAAATTAGCAACAGGCCAGTAGTTTGGATACAATGATAAGCTAGACACAAGAGATTCAGGTTTAAAAAAAAAAAAAAGAAGAAGAGTTCTCCAGGAAGCCGGAAATAGGCAATTTACCTTAGTAATTTTCTTCGGGGGTGGGGAAAACCCCTGCTGTGTTTGAATGATAAAACAGGAGGTAAATACAACCGCCTTTCTTTCCTCTGTATTAGTGAATTAGAACACGTGCAGCTTCAAGGAAAATCCAGAAAAGACCCATAAGCTAGCTGAAAATTGTTCTCACCAGTCACTTTAATTTTGTAAAGGTACAATTTCCATTAAAAGGGAATTGATAGATGGGCTTTCACTGTATTTTTGAGCAAAGTGCGTGCAGGATGGCTTCCATCTCATGAAACGAGGTCCTGCTGTATGATTCCTTGAAGAACTGTCTCTTGCTGCAGGCTGGTCCCCATGGTCCTGCTGTGTTTCCACCTGGGCCACCCGCCTCCCAGCCCTCCTCCCACTGTTGGGACACCTCTTTCTTTTTCAAGATTGAGCTCAGCTGTCTCCTGCTGTGAAGTCTCCCCAGTCCCACCCCTTCCTTGGTGGACTGTGCACCCGCCATGAGCCCTCTCCCTGTGTAGACATCAGTCCTGGCACATGAAGGCCTTGTGTATCTGGCTCTCACCCTGGGCTGTGAGCACTTGTCTTATAGATCTTTTTTTTTTTTTTTTTTTTAATTTATTTATTTATTTATTTATTTATGGCTGTGTTAGGTCTTCGTTTCTGTGCGAGGGCTTTCTCCAGTTGCGGCAAGTGGGGACCACTCTTCATCGCGGTGCGCGGGCCTCTCACTATCGCGGCCTCTCTTGTTGCGGAGCACAGGCTCCAGACGCGCAGGCTCAGTAATTGTGGCTCACGGGCTTAGTTGCTCCGCAGCATGTGGGATCCTCCCGGACCAGGGCTCAAACCCGTGTCCCCTGCATTGGCAGGCAGATTCTCAACCACTGCGCCACCAGGGAAGCCCTATAGATCTTTTTATTTTATTTTTTTTAACATCTTTATTGGAGTATAATTGCTTTACAATGGTGTGTTAGTTTCTGCTTTATAACAAAGTGAATCAGTTATACATATACATATGTTCCCATATCTCTTCCCTCTCGAATCTCCCTCCCTCCCACCCTCCCTATCTCACCCCTCTAGGTGGTCACAAAGCACAGAGCTGATCTCCCTGTGCTATGCGGTTGCTTCCCACTAGCTATCTATTTTACGTTTGGTAGTGTATATATGTCCATGCCACTCTCTCACTTTGTCACATCTTACCCTTCCCCCTCCCCATATCCTCAAGTCCATTCTCTAGTAGGTCTGTGTCTTTATTCCCGTCTTGCTACTAGGCTCTTCATGACCTTTCTTTTTTTTCCCCTTAGATTCCATATATATGTGTTAGCATACTGTATTTGTTTTTCTCTTTCTGACTTACTTCACTCTGTATGACAGACTCTAACTCCATCCACCTCACTACAAATAACTCCATTTCGTTTCTTTTTACGGCTGAGTAATATTCCATTGTATATATGTGCCACATCTTCTTTATCGGATGATGGACATTTAGGTTGCTTCCATGTCCTGGCTATTGTAAATAGAGCTGCAATGAACATTTTGGTACATGACTCTTTTTGAATTATGGTTTTCTCAGGGTACATGTCCAGTAGTGGGATTGCTGGGTCGTATGGTAGTTCTATTTTGAGTTTTTTAAGGAACCTCCATACTGTTCTCCATAGTGGCTGTATCAATTTACATTCCCACCAACAGTGCAAGAGGGTTCCCTTTTCTCCACACCCTCTCCAGAATTTATTGTTTGTAGATTTTCTGATGATGCCCATTCTAACTGGTGTGTGGTGATACCTCATTGTAGTTTTGATTTGCATTTCTCTAATAATTAGTGATGTTGAGCAGCTTTTCATGTGCTTCTTGGCCATCTGTATGTCTTCTTTGAAGAAATGTCTACTTAGGTCTTCTGCCCATTTTTGGATTGGGTTGTTTTTTTTTTTAATATTGAGCTGCATGAGCTGTTTATATATTTTGGAGATTAATCCTTTGTCTGATGATTCGTTTGCAAATATTTTCTCCCATTCTGAGGGTTGTCTTTTGGTCTTGTTTATGGTTTTCTTTGCTGTGCAAAAGCTTTTAAGTCTCATTAGGTCCCATTTGTTTATTTGTGTTTTTATTTCCATTTTTCTAGGAGGTGGGTCAAAAAGGATCTTGCTGTGATTTATGTCATAGAGTGTTCTGCCTATGTTTTCCTCTAAGAGTTTTATAGTGTCTGGCCTAACATTTAGGTCTCGAATCCATTTTGATTTTATTTTTGTGTATGGTGTTCAGGAGTGTTCTAATTTCATACTTTTACATGTACCTGTCCAGTTTTCCCAGCACCACTTATTGAAGAGGCTGTCTTTTCTCCACTGTATATGCTTGCCTCCTTTATCAAAGATAAGGTGACCATATGTGCGTGGGTTTATCTCTGGGCTTTCTATCCTGTTCCATTGATCTATATTTCTGTTTTTGTGCCAGTACCATACTGTCTTGATTACTGTAGCTTTGTAGTATAGTCTGAAGTCAGGGAGCCTGATTCCTCCAGCTCCATTTTTCGTTCTCAAGATGATACAAATAGATGGAGAGATATACAATGTTCTTGGATTGGAAAAATCAACATTGTGAAAATGACTCTTACTACCCAAAGCAATCTACAGATTCAAGGCAATCCCTATCAAACTACCACTGGCATTTTTCACAGAACTAGAACAAAAAATTTCACAATTTGTATGGAAACACAAAAGACCCCGAATTGTCTTATTGATCTTTGAGTCTGCCGAGCCCCAAAGAGGTGAAAACTTAACAGTCAAATGAAGGGTTGCTCCAACACAAAGCCTGGTTTTCTTTCTTCCTCCCTCCCTCCCTCCTTCCCTTCCTTCCTCTCTTTCTCTCTCTCTTTCTCTTTCTTAAATTTATTTTATTCAAGTATAGTTAATTTACAATGTTGTGTTAATTTCTGCTGTACAGCAAATTGAGATATATATATGTGTATATATATATGTGTATATATATATATATATATACACACACACACACACACACACACACATACATACACATTCTTTATCATATTCTTTTCTATTAAGGATTATCATAGGGTATTGAATATAGTTCCCTGTGCTATACAGTAGGACCTTGTTGTTTATTCATTCTATATATAATAGTCTGCATCTGCTAACCCCAAACTCCCAATCCATCCCTCCCCCATAACGCCTAGTTTTCTCTTCCACGTCATAACTCTCTTGGCTCATGTTCGGTGAGTGTAGGTGAGTCCTGAGTCCTCCCACTTCCCAGCTGTGCTGAGCGCTGCTGTCATCTTTCGCTTACCTGGCTGCAGTGGTCTGACCTATCTCCCTGCTGCCACGTTTGAATTTCCTCCACCTAGTTGGTGCATGTTCTGAACAGCTGCTGGAGTCGTCCTTTAAGAATTCAAATCAGATCCCCTGCTTAAAACCCCACGTGGTGACTCCCTCTTGTGAGAGCACCGGAATCACAACAAACTGCAGAACAATCATCGACAGGAAGACGCTGGAATTCACCAAAAAAGGTACCCCACATCCAGAGACAAAGGAGAAGCCACAATGAGATGGTAGGAGGGGCGCAATCACAATAAAATCAAATCCCACAACCGCTGGGTGGGTGACTCACAAACTGGAGAACACTTACACCACAGAAGTCCACCCACTGGAATGAAGGTTCTGAGCCCCACGTCAGGCTTCCCAACCTGGGAGTCTGGCAACGGGAGGAGGAATTCCTAGAGAATCAGACTTTGAAGGATAGTGGGATTTGATTGCAGGACTTCGACAGGACTGGGGGAAACAGAGACTCCACTCTTGGAGGGCACACACAAAGTAATGTGCACATCAGGACCCAGGGGAAGGAGCAGTGACCCCATAGGAGACTGAACGAGACCTACCTGCTAGTGTCAGAGGGTCTCCTGCAGAGGCGGGGGGTGGCTGTGACTCACCGTGAGTACAAGGACACTGGCAGCAGAAGTTCTGGGACATACTCCTTGGCATGAGCCCTCCCAGAGTCCGCCATTAGCCCCACCAAAGAGCCAGGTAGGCTCCAGTGTTGGGTCGCCTCAGGCCAAACAACCAACAGGGAGGGAACCCAGCCCCTCCCATGAGCAGACAAGTGGATTAAAGTTTTACTGAGCTCTGCCCACCACCAGTCCCTCCCATCAGGAAACTTGCACAAGCCTCTTAGATAGCCTTATCCACCAGAGGGCAGACAGCAGAAGCAAGAAGAACTACAATTCTGCAGCCTGTGGAAGGAAAACCACATTCACAGAAACATAGGCAAAATGAAAAGGCAGAGGGCTATGCAGCAGATGAAGGAACAAGTTAAACCCCAGAAAAACAACTAAATGAAGTGGAGATAGGAAACCTTCCAGAAAAAGAATTCAGAATAATGATAGTGAAGATGATCCAGGACTTCAGAAAAAGAATGGAGGCAAAGATTGAGAAGGTGCAAGAAATGTTTAACAAAGACCTAGAAGAATTAAAGACCAAACACCTAGAAGAATTAAAGAACAAACAAACAGAGATGAGCAATACAATAACTGAAATGAAAAATACACAAAAAGGAATCAATAGCAGAATAACTGAGGCAGAAGAATGGATAAGTGACCTGGAAGACAGAATGGTGGAATTCACTACTATGGAACAGAATAAAGAAAAAAGAATGAAAAGAAATGAAGACAGCCTAAGAGACCTCTGGGACAATATTAAATGCAACAATATTCACATTATAGGGGTCCCAGAAGGAGAAGAGAGAGAGAAAGGACCTGAGAAAATACTTGAAGAGATTATAGTCAAAAACTTCCCTAACATGGGAAAGGAAATAGCCACCCCAGTCCAGGAAGCACAGAGAGTCCCAGGCAGGATAAACCCAAGGAGAAACACGCCGAGACACATAGTAATCAAATTGACAAAAATTAAAGGCAAAGAAAAATTATTGAAAGCAACAAGGGAAAAACAACAACGTACAAGAGAACTTCAATAAGGTTAACAGCTGAATTCTCAGCAGAAACTCTACAAGCCAGAAGGGAGTGGCATGATATATTTAAAGTGATGAAAGGGAAGAACGTACAACTAAGATTACCTGGCAAGGATCTCACTTAGATTCGACGGAGAAATCAAAAGCTTTACAGACAAGCAAAAGCTAACAGAATTCAGCACCACCAAACCAGCTCTACAACAAATGCTAAAGGAACTTCTCTAAGTGGGAAACACAAGAGAAGAAAAGGACCTACAAAAACAAACCCAAAACAATTAAGAAAATGGTCATAGGAACATACATATCAATAATTACCTTAAACGTGAATGGATTAAATGCCCCAACCAAAAGACATAGACTGGCTGAATGGATACAAAAACAAGACCCATATATATGCTGTCTACAAGAGACCTACTTCAGACCTAGGGACATATACAGACTGAAAGTGAGGAGATGGAAAAAGATATTCCATGCAAATGGAAATCAAAAGAAAGCTAGAGTAGCAATACTCATATCAGATAAAACAGACTTTAAAATAAAGAATGTTACAAGAGACAAGGAAGGACACTACATAATGATCAAGGGATCAATCCAAGAAGAAGATATAACAATTATAAAAATATATTCACGCAACATAGGAGCACTTCCATACATAAGGCAACTGCTAACAGCTATAAAAGAGGAAATCGACAGTAAGACATAATAGTGGGGGACTTTAAATAACACCTCACTTACATCACTGGACAGGTCATCCAAACAGAAAATTAATAAGGAAACACAAGCTTTAATTGACACAATAGACCAGATAGATTTTATTGATAATTATAGGACATTCCATCCAAAAACACCAGATTACACTGTCTTCTCAAGTGCACACAGAACATTCTCCAGGATAGATCACATCTTGGGTCACAAATCAAGCCTCAGTAAATTTAAGAAAATTAAAATCATATCAAGCATCTTTTCTGACCACAACGCTATGAGATTAGAAATCAATTACAAGGAAAAAAACATAAAAAACACGAACACATGGAGGCTAAACAATACGTTACTAAATAACCAAGAGATCACTGAAGAAATCAAAGAGGAAATCAAAAAATACCTAGAGACAAATGACAATGAAAACACGACGATCCAAAACCTATGGGATGCAGCAAAAGCAGTTCTAAGAGGGAAGTTTATAGCAATACAAACCTACCTCAAGAGACAAGAAAAATCTCAAACAATCTAACCTTACACCTAAAGGAGTAGAGAAAGAAAAACAAACAAAACCCAAAGTTAGTAGAAGGAAAGAAATCATAAAGATCAGAGCAGAAATAAATGAAATAGAAACAAAGAAAACAGTAGCAAAGATCAATAAAACTAAAAGCTGGTTCTTTGAGAAGATAAACAAAATTGATAAGCCATTAGCCAGACTCATCAAGAAAAAGAGGGAGAGGACTCAAATCAATAAAATTAGAAATGAAAAAGGAGAAGTTACAACAGACACCGCAGAAATACAAAGCATCCTAAGAGACTACCACAAGCAACTCTATGCCAATAAAATGGACAACGTGGACGAAATGGAGAAATTCTTAGAAAGGTATAACCTTCCAAGACTGAACCAGGAAGAAACAGAAAATATGAACAAACCAATCACAAGTAATGAAATTGAAACTGTGATGAAAAATCTTCCAACAAAAGTCCAGGACCAGATGGCTTCACTGGTGAATTCTATCAAACATTTAGAGACGAGCTAACACCCATCCTTCTCAAACTCTTCTCAAAAATTGCAGAGGAAGGAAAACTCCCAAACTCATTCTATGAGGCCACCATCACCCTGATACCAAAATCAGAGAAACATACTACAAAAAAAGAAAATTACAGACCAATATCACTGATGAATATAGATGCAAAAATCCTCAACAAAATACTAGCAAACAGAATCCAACAGCACATTAAAGGAATCATACACCATGATCAAGTGGGATTTATCCCAAGGATGCAAGGATTCTTCAGTGTATGCAACTCAATCAATGTGATACACCATATTAACACATTTTAGAATAAAAACCATAAGATCATATCAATAGATACAGAAAAAGCTTTTGACAAAATTCCACACCCATTAATAATAAAAAACTCTCCAGAAAGTGGGCATAGAGGGAACCTACCTCAACATAATGAAGGCCATACATGACAACCCACAGCAAAAATCATTCTCAATGGTGAAAAACTGAAAGCATTTCCTCTAAGATCAGGAACAAGAAAAGGATGTCCACTCTCGCCACTATTATTCAACACAGTTTTGGTAGTCCTAGCCATGGCAATCAGAGAAGAAAAAGAAATAAAAGGAATACAAATTGCAAAAGAAGAAGTAAAACTGTCAGTGTTTGCAGATGACATGATACTATACATAGAGAATCCTAAAGATGCCACCAGAAACCTACTAGAGCTAATCAATGAATTTGGTAAAGTTGCAGGATACAAAATTAATGCACAGAAGTCTCTTGCATTCCTATACACAAATGATGAAAAATCTGAAAGAGAAATTAAGGAAACATTCCCATTTACCATTGCAACAAAAAGAATAAAACACCTAGGAATAAACCTACCTAAGGAGACAAAAGACCTGTATGCAGAAAACTAGAAGACGCTGATGAAAGAAATTAAAGATGATACCAACAGATGGAAAGATATACCATGTTCTTGGATTGGAAGAATCAATATTGTGAAAATGACTATACTACCCAAAGCAATCTACAGATTCAATGCAATCCCTATCAAACTACCAATGGCATTTTTCACAGAACTAGAACAAAAAATTTCACAATTTGTATGGAAACACAAAAGACTCCGAATAGCCAAAGCAATCTTGAGAAAGAAAAACGGAGCTGGAGGAATCAGACTCCCAGACTTCAGACTGTACAACAAAGGTACAGTAATCAATACAGTATGGTCCTGGCACAAAAACAGAAATATAGATCAATGGAACAGGATAGAAAGCCCAGAGATAAACACACGCACATATGGTCACCTTATTTTTGATAAACGAGGCAAAAATATACAATGGAGAAGACAGCCTCTTCAATACGTGGTGCTGGGAAAACTGGACAGCTACATGTAAAAGAATGAAATTAGAACACTCCCTAACACCATACATAAAAATAAACTCAAAATGGATTAAAGACCTAAACGTAAGGCCAGATACTATAAAACTCTTAGAGGACAACATAGGCAGAACACTCTATGACATAAATCACAGCAAGGTCCTTTTCGACCCACCTCCTAGAGAAATGGTAATAAAAACAAACCTAATGCAACTTAAAAGCTTTTGCACAGCAAAGGAAACCATAAACAAGACGAAAAGACAACACTGAGAATGGGAGAAAATATTTGCAAATGAAGCAACTGACAAAGGATTAATCTCCAAAAGTTACAAGCAGCTCATGCAGCTCAATATCAAAAAAACAAACAACCCAATCCAAAAATGGGCAGAAGACCTAAATAGATGTTTCTCCAAAGAAGACATACAGATTGCCAACAAACACATGAAAGAATGCCCCACATCACTAATCATTAGAGAAATGCAAATCAATACTACAATGAGGTATCACCTCACACCAGTTAGAATGGGCATCATCAGAAAATTTTCAAACACCAAATGCTGGAGAGGGTGTGGACACAAGGGAACCCTCTTGCACTGTTGGTGGGAATGTAAATTGATACAGCCACTATGGAGAACATTATGAAGCTTCCGTAAAAAAACTCAAAATAGAACTACCATACGACCCAGCAATCCCGCTACTGGGCATATACCCAGAAAAAACCATAAGTCAAAAAGACACATGCACCCCAATGTTCATTGCAGCACTATTTACAATAGCCAGGTCATGGATGCAACCTAAATGCCCATCGACAGACAAATGGATAAAGAAGATGTGGTACATACATACAATGGAATATTACTCAGCCATAAAAAGGAACGAAATTGGGTCATTTGTAGAGATGTGGATGGATCTAGAGACTGTCATACAGAGTGAAGTAAGTCAGAAAGAGAAAAACAAATATCGTATACTAATGCATATATATGGAACCTAGAAAAATGGTACAGATGAACCGGTTTGCAGGCCAGAAATAGAGACACAGATGTAGAGAACAAACATATGGACACCAAGGGGCGAAAGTGGCAGTGGAGTTGGTGGTGGTGTGATGAATTGGGAGACTGGGAGTGACATATATACACTAATATTTATAAAATAGATAACTAATAAGAACCTGCTGTATAAAAAATTGGTAAAATTTAAAAAAAAACAAACCCCACGTGGCTCTCCATCTCTTACTCTGGAGGAAAACTCAACAGACTTGCAAATCTCCTTAATAGGCTTGCAAAACCCAACACTGATGCTTCCCATCTCCAGCTGTTACAGAATGCAAGTTTGTGTGCCTGACCCACAGTTAGGCCAAACAATACCGAAACGTAGGGATTTAGTGCAGAGAAAGGTTTATTGCAGGGTTATGCAAGGAGACGGTGGCTTATGCCCCCCAAAAGCCCAAACTCCCCAAAGGGTTTCAGCAAAGCCTTTTTAAAGGCAACCTGAGGGAGGGGCGTGGTTGGTTGTTGCACATTTCCTGGTGTTGGAATCCTTTGTTCTTGTAGCTGTCTGTGTAGGTCAGGTCACAATGTTCCTGTAAACGTCCAACAAGACAAATGTTAGTCTCTGTTCTGCAACTTTTCATCTCTATATGAACAGGAAAGTATTATACCCTTAAAGGTCAGAGCCTTGAGAATGGGCTTTCCTGTCTATTTTAGGCTATAGGCAACATTCTTAACTCAGAGCAAAAGCAGTGGAATACAAAGGTTAAAGTAAAAGAAACATTGCTGATAATGGAGTCAGACTCGTTCTTCCCTATTACACGGCGCCCACTAGAGTCATCGGAGATTCTGGTTCAGGTTCCAGTGCCCACGTGTGGGAATCGTGGTTAGACTCTGCAGGTGGTGGTAAAGTGTATAACCTGGGTGGAGAACCACAGCTGTCTTTGCTTTCACCTCTACTCCCTGCCTGCCTTCTCATGCCCTCGTGCCCCCTCCCTCACACTGTATGCACTGTGTCCCCGGTCCTTCCTCACCCTTCCCTCTACTGGCCCCCACGGCCGGCTCCTGTGGTCATTTGGGTCATGGTTTAATTAACTCCTCCCTGAGGAGCCTTCCTGACCACCCCGGTCCTCCTTGACCATGTGGCCATGATTCTTTTTCATCACAGCACTTGCCTGATACTTTGTAGCTGATTTGTTAATTATCTGACGCCTTCTTAAATAATGAAGTCCCATGGTGGCAGGATCTTATCATTTTTATTTTCTTCTGAGCATTCCCTGGAGGCATAGTAGTTGCTCATTAAATGTAGGAGGCAGGAAGAAGGAAGAAGAGAAAGGGATTTTGGATTGGTCTCCTGGGAAATGGACCAACACTTGTCAGGGCGACCAAAAGATGGAATCTGCAACCACGGGTTGGTGGCCGTGTTCTGAGGTTGAGGGCATGTTTGGACAGGGCTGGACTGATTTGGACTGAAACCCAGCTCTGCCACTCACTCATTCACTGCATAAACCTGAGCAGGAAACCCTTGGCCCTTTGAACTTTGATTTTCCAACCCTAAAATACAAAAAAATTATGATTATGTCACAGGGTTGGTGTGAAGATCTATGGCGATCCAATAAACACTAGCTGTTTATTATAAGTAGTAATGCTGACCCGCAGGTGTCACCCTGCCCCCTCCCCTCTTCCTGCCGCTTTCTCTCTCAAAGTGCCAAATAGGGTTCTTTTTACTCTAGTGAGGTTGGGAGCCATTAGCGACACACTTGATTTATTTCAAACAGCTTCCTCCAGGGAGGCAGAGCCTCGCTTTCTTCCTCTCTTCCATCGCATCCAGAAAGCAACCCCACTACCCATCACATGGGCCTGGTGCTGTTATGGAAATTCAAAATCAGCAGCAACCAGAGAGGTGTGGGGTGGGCCCTCTTGGATACAGACATGCTTGTTTTGCACCTAACATGGGCTGCTGGGCCCAGAATTTCAACTTGTGCTGAGGCACAGCGGGCGGAGAAGAGTTCAGAAAACAAAACAGTGGAGGTGCCAGATAGCTCACATTTGCTTTTGTTTCCTCTTGGAAATAAGACCAAAGCTTCATTGTGGTATCAGGTGCTCAAAAGAAACAAATCAAACCGAACCAAAACAAAAACAGAACTAACTTCTGAGGGGAGACCACATACAATTGAACTGAGATTATAGAAATGTTATAAATGCACTTTGTAACATTTCTGTTCCCTTGGGGTACCCTGCATCTGTTCACATCAGCCTTTCCCTAATCCTGAGTGGCTCCTGAGGAATGCTGGTGCAGACCCAAGTCTAAGTCTTTGTAGGAGGCTCCTTCTCCCTGCCTCAGTGGGAGTCTTCAGGCAGACACATATTTGCTTGCCCGAGACCCTGACTGCCTTAAGGTGACAGCCCATTTCTTTGGGATGCTGCTGGGATTTTCCTGAGGTCCCGGGTTCTGGCCGGGCCCTTTCTGGTGTGTGAGCAGAGGGTGGGCGCTGGGCGGCGATCTCTGCAGATCAGTCTTCATGGCGACCTTGGCTCTCCTGGTTCACATGGCCCAGTGCCTTTCCAAACACTGGGGGCGTTTTCCCTTCACTGGGAAAACTCTTCTGATTTCTTTCTCTTTTCTTCTATTTTTCCTTTGAATCTTGTCTTTGAAGTTGAATAATGGTGCCATCTTTTTCTTTTATGTTTTTAACCAGACGGAATACAAGTTCAGCCACTGTGTTGTTTCCATATTGTAAATCGGTAGCTGTGTTATAGTTCCCCAGAGGGGAAGAGATGTCTTCGTATCCATGCCTCTATCCCACCTTCTTGTATATTCCTGGAAAATTCTGTATATTCTCAAGCCTGAGAAATCTTCGGTGGCTCCACTGGAGTATTGAGCGAGGGGGGACAGGCCCAGGTGGGGGAGACTGATAGAAACATGGTGGGGTCTTGGCTGGGGGTCACGGGGAGCCCACTGCAACTCCGTGATTGAAGGACACCGAGTCACCTGTCTGCTTATGCTGAATGAGTCAGGGGAGCTGGTTACCATCCAGGGGTTCCAGGCAGTATGTGTGGCGGCTGCTCAGACGCGTCCCCATGCAACAAGCACCCCCGTGCAACATTTTTGTGTGCCAGCCTCTCGGCTGACCCATAGGGCTGAGAGTCTCATGGGGATTTCAGAGTTATCGCAAAAATTTATACACTATTTCTGAAAAAACACAGACCATTTTTAAGTGTGCCATCTGTAAATATCCTTGTGATGAGTAATATGTACTTTCATTACAAAAAATTCCAGACTCATAGTCATTTTTAGCCACGGTGTACTTTCTTAAAGGACACCAGACAGACATTACTATTATGTTGTTGTCCGTTACACTTTCTGACCTTGGAAAGGGCTAATCCCTCCATTAGAAAGGATGCAGAGGCCGAGCATCCCTGATGGAGACTACAATTGTGAGTGAAAGCTCCTGCTCTCAAAGTGTTCTAGCAATAGTGGGAGATTTCCTTGTCCTGAGAGGCACCAAAAACCTAGTGTGGAGATTTTCTGTGGATGGGATGACCTCATACCCAGGGCCCTGCACCCAGAGCGACACTGAAACACATTTTCGTGCCACAGTGGCACTACCCCAGTAAACTATGACTCTTTATTGCTAAATGAAGCATGCAAAGGAGTCACTGACCATAAAGTCTATTAGATGTTAACCTTGAACTTCATGCCCATATTTAACTGTTGTCAAGACCAACCTGTTGGTTGTTGATTTCAATACAACTGTGCATGGTGTGTGTGTCTACTGAGTCCTGCTGTGTTTGTAACAGACTGGGCTTAGATTAAGGATGGATAACAGAGAGTGAACTAAGCCCACCACGCTGTTTCTCTAGAAATGTGCAACATCTGTACCTTCTGAAATTAATCCTCTTTCCACTTTTTTTTTTCCAGATAACTTGTTCAAACCGAAAGAAAGGTACATTTCAGAGAAGGAGATGCACATGCGATCTAAAAGGTACTTGGTTATATTGTGTGAGGTCAAAAGAAGTGGGGCAGGAGGGAGGAGGGATGGATCCAGGCACTGTCCAGCTGGGCCACTATTTCTAGGTCCACGTTTAAGCTCTGAGGTCTTCTTGGCCGTGGATTTGAAAAGCTGGCTGAAAGAAGTGAAGTTGTTGAATTGCACCTCTGAATGCTAATGTCGTTCTTGGAAAAACCTTAGGAAAGTGGTGGGTCTTGGATTCTGAACCAGTCCTGTAATTGGTCTCTAAGACATCCCCAGACTCATAACAGGAATGCTTCTGCGCTTTCCCATCGTTGCTCTGGGCAGGTGCTGTTTGTCACTGTGTACCTTCGCAGGTAATTTTATGAGGAGGAGGGAAGCTGGGTCTCCTGGGGGCCTTGACGGTGGCAGAGCCTTGAGAAAAGCATCCAGACTTGGAGGCCGATGGTGCATGGGGCCGGCGAAGCCACAGAGGGCCACGAGCCGGCCTTTTTGGCACTGCGTCACCGGCGGGCTTGGCGGCCCTGCTGCCCGCAAACTCTCCCTGTCCTGCTTGGCTGGTTGCTATTCTAGACGCCCACTCATTCTCACCAACACACAAAGGCTGCCATTCTTTCTGAGACCTGGCCTCCCAGCCCAAATGTAATAACTTGACAGAGTTTGCCAAGTTCATCCAAGTAAAATGTCATTAGTTTATAATAAAGTATCTAGCGCTGGGAGGAACTATAACAATTAAACCAAATTGATAGTGCAACTTAGAGAAACCATTAAAATAGGAAGAATACATTTCTCCCCACTCCAGGCACAAAATCTCTGCTTTCCCATGATTATATTGTTTCCATGACAATTAGTCAACTTTGATTATCTGTAGGGAACCTCTTTGTAAATAAAAAGGTAAAAGTGAGGAGGAAGGGAACCATCCCATTAACGACCCAATGCGCAGCTTTCTAACTAGGGTTTTTAAAGGGCCACTGGGTTTCAAGACCTGCCGTTTCAGAAGTGCAAAGTTGTGTATACCTCACGCCAAAAGTATTCCTTTTTCAATTTGGTGGAAAATTCAGCCAAATCTTCCCCTCCTGGTCCCTAAGTCCAGAGCTGCTATTGTGGAGACTTGAAATTAAAATGTCGATCTCAAAGCAGCATTCGTGGACAGAGTATCACTACGTCATTTTACTGAAGAGGAAACTGAGGCTCTGAGAGGACCAATGAGCAGAGTGACGCTGTTCCCCACATCATGGCTTCCCTGGCTGGAAGCCAGGTCTCCTCAGATGCGCTCAGTAACGGGACTTCCGCTCTGCTCTGTGGGCTGCGCCCTGGGTGGGCTCAGACCCCGGGTCTCAGACCTCACGCACCCACAGAATCACACTGGAGCTTCCTTTGCTTTTGTATTCTTTGTTATTAGTTATATTATTAAATTACATTTTCATTAAAAAAAATTCAAACAGAGGAGAGAGAGCTGAAGTCCCTCATGACCGACTGTCCCCCCCTCCCGCCCCACCTCCCAGCCTGGTACTTTCTCCAGAGACACCACAGTTGTCAGCAGCCTATATATCATTCCAGGCCTTTCTCTCTGCCTGAAAATAGACGTTTATATGTACGTCTATTTAGACGTACAAATTAGATAACCATTTAGTATCTAATTAGGTAACTATTATTAGTTATCTAATTCTTAACCATAAATGGGATCATGCTATATATAATATTATCTTTCTGTAGCTTGCTTCTTTTACTTTGTGTCTGTGAGGTCTTCTTCTATGTCAGAAGACATGGATGGTTTTCCTCATTGATGCAGAGCGGTCCATTGTACAAATGTGCCGTAATTTATTGAGGATGCTCTGTTAAGAAAATACTGCAGCAGAAGCTCCAGGGCGGAGGCCTAGGAATCTTTATCCTAAACTCCCCACAAGATCAGAGGGTCAGGATCAGGAAGATGCGTCTCTATGGGTCCAGAAGGATTTCCACTGTGGGGCTCTGGGACATGTCAGATTTCCTACTCATCCTGACGGTCTTCTCCTGGTCCCCTCTGGAATTGCCCTTGGATTGGGCAATCGTGTGTTCATTTATTCATTTAGATCATGTCGATGCCCTCAGTGTGCCAGGCACTGTGCTATGTGCGAGCAATTCCCGGGTCGCTCTACACTACATGACTGGGGAACAGCGTTGCATGAAGTCAGACAGACCGAGGCCGGGCTCCCAGCCCCTCATTCACCAGCCGAGAGACGTCACTGGCCTGCTGACCTCACTGGGGCTGGGTTCCTCACGCCCATAACAGCAGGACACTGGACGGTGTCTCTTCCAACTGCCGTGAGGGCTACCAGGGAAAATTCGTGTCGGATGATTAGCCTAGTAAGGAGCACGCTTGCACTGTTGGTGGGAATGTAGATTGGCACAGCCGCGATGGAGAACAGTATGGAGGTTCCTTTAAAAACTAAAAATAGAACTACCATATGATCCAACAATCCCACTTCTGAGCATATATTGAGGGAAAACCATAATTCGAAAAGACACATGCACCCCAATGTTCACTGCAGCACTATTCACAATAGCCAGGACATGGAAGCAACCTTAGTGTCCATCAACAGATGAATGGATAAAGAAGATGTGGTATATATATACAATGGAATATTACTCGGCCATAAAAAAGAATGAAATAATGCCATTTGTAGCAACGTGGATGGACCTAGAGATGATCATACTAAGTGAAGGAGGTCAGACAGAGAAAGACAGATATCATGTGATATCAATTATATGTGGAATCTAAAAATATGATAGAAATGAACTTATTTGCAAAACAGAAATAGACCCACAGACATAGAAAACAAACTTATGGTTACCAAAGGGGAAAGGCGGGAAGGGTAAATTAGGAGTTTGGGATTAACACATGCACACTACTATATATAAAATAGATAACCAACAAGGACCTACTGTATAGCACAGGGAACTAGAATCAATACTTTGTAATAACCTATAAAGGAAAAGAATCTAAAAAATAATATATATGTATATGTATAACTGAATCACTGCTGTATACCTGAAACTAACATAACATTGTAAATCAGCTATATTTCAATACAAAATAAATAGATAAAAATTTTAAAAAGGTAAATTCATAAAAAGATTATTAGCCTAGTGTCCTATAACCAAGACAATGTCACCTGCTAATATTGTCATCATCAATACTTGTATAGTTTGTAATTATTATTTTAAGAGGGCAACATGTTAAACAAATTTTGTCTGGCTTTCAAACATGAGAGAAAATAAAACGAGATGTTAAGCCAAGTGCCACGTGTACAGCACCCCAAAAGCTCAGGCTACAGTATCTCCTCTGTGTCTGTGGATTCCAGCAGAAATCTTGTTTGGCATCAGTACATAAACAATTTCTGTAGGGAAGTAAGAAGAAAGGGCCCAGAAGAAGGGTCCCTCGGGCCCTGCTTGTATCTTGGAAGCTCCTAATTTTACACCAGGACAAGAACATAATATCAATACATATGCCTGAGAGGTATTTGGAAACAGCTTAACTAGGAATGCAGTAGGTAAAGCGGCAAACACACACATATTTTATGTGTGTGCAATTCCAGTACAATTCCTGCTACTTCCATTGATTCGCTGCTCCTTTTCTAAGTCATAGGGAGACAAAAATTGAGTGGCAAAAAGGTATTTGGTAAAAGGTAAGTTTACACTCAGAGTGGCAAAGCGGTAGGTCTAGAATCTCTCATTTTACAAGCAAGTGGTTAATTATCGTAGAAGATGGAGGGACAAGAAAAGTGACTTCTGATTAAACAACCGGCCTCTCCAGCTTTGCCCTGGGTGGGGCTCCATCTGCTACGTGGCCCCTGCCTGGGCAGCCCCATCTGGAGATGGTCAGGGGAGCCCCAGGTCTTGGGGTCTCACAGATGCGAGGCGGCCCATATGCAGCTGATCGTCCCTTTGAAATGGAAGAGCCTGCTGACAAGGGAGGACACAGATCCGCAGCAGACACACGCTGTCTCGCTACCACTCAGAATGTTTTCTGAATCTGTTTCAGAATCTATAATAACTTGCCGGAAGTTAGAAAGAAAAAAGAAGAACAAAAGAAAAGGGTGATCTTACAGAGTAACAGACTCCGGGCCGAAGTCTTCAAAAAGGTAACGGCCCGGCCACCAGCAGGTGTGACGTGTGTGTGGTGCCCAGATGCTGACTCTGAACTTGACTTCTTTGTCTCTAATTCCCTAGCAATTACTGGACCAGCTCCTTCAAAGGAACGCAGTCTAACCACAGGCTGCCCTGCTGACCCTCTACCTGGACCTGGGATGACTTCAAACGCTGGATAAGCCATTAAACTTAGCATTATCTTCATGACGTGAAACACTTATTTTACTTTTGATTTTTTTTTTTTCCATAAAGGAAAGCATAGCTTCCTGAATTGCTGACCCAAACCAAGCAGAAACAATAACGCTTGAGGAACTGGACCATCAGACTGCAGTGGGGTAATCAACTCAACTGGCCCCACTCGATACAGTCCCTTCATTTTTTTTTACTTCTGAATATTATCTTTTGCTTCTGGTTTTTCCCCCTACCATTTCCACTCAGGCGGAAAGGTCTTCCATGCTCAAGTGGGCTTAGATCCCTGGGAGCTGGGGTTTTTTTTCATCGAATTTCTAGGACCTAAAATACATCACTTTCAAAATACCAATCTCAACTTCTGCCAGTTCTGCAAACTCCAAATTTGGGGATATCACACAGTGTGTTTGAAACCTCTCTGGGTGTGTGTGCCACGTAATACTGAAGGCAGACTTTGGAACTAGGCGGGCGCTCTGCCAGAGGCTGGGGACATGTGACCTGTTTCTTGGTGACCTGGGGTGATCAGAGCAGCCCTCACTACTCCCACCCTACTCCCAGGACCTGCCTTCGTTTAGCAAAAGAGCCTATTTCCATGGAAGTCATGAGGGCAGAATTGGCTGAAAAAAGTTGTAGGTAACTTCAGTGTTTTCTGTAAACCCTCCAGCCCCCCAGAAATAGCTGTGTTGCTGAAAATGGCCTGATGGCTCCAACTCTAACGTTTGTTCCTCCAAACAATTACAATGTCCATTATTTATAAATGTGCGTTTGGGGAGTGAAGAGCAATAGTTTTATCAAAAATGGAAATAAATGCAATTATTACAAAAAGTATTGCTCTATTCCGTGTTCTGTGTTATGAACCAAGCAGCCAGTACAGATGGTGCTCAGAGAGAAATGTCACCAAGGTCCAGTGGGGACCTCTGACCTGCGCCTGTGCCACCACCTTCTGACCATCACAGCCCCCAGGTCAGGGCCCTTGCTCTTCCCGATGCCTGGGGAGAAGGTTTTTCCCAGAGAGCTGGCATGAGAGGCGTCGGGGTGTTGTTGAGAGCAAGGTTAGGGTCCTGAAGTCCCCACATCTCACTAGGAATCTCCCCGGGGATGAGAAGGCAGTTTAGGGGATTAGGCAGGAGCCCTGGTGACACTTCTGTCCCTTTCCCTCCTCCCACGGCTGCATACACCGTCCCCTCTTCCTGGAATGCCTTTCCTCTGCGTATCTGCTGGAAAACTATTTGAAAGCTCGGCCTCTGAGTCCTCTCCTGTCACGTCTCCTCTGCCCTGCCCTCGGTTTGGATGGGCACTTCACCCTGGGTGCACGTGGCGTCAGAACCTGTGCAGTGTCGCCCAGCAAGGTGATCTGACCACGCCACCAGGAGCAGAGACTCTGGATTCACGTCTTGGCTGCACTGCTCCCTGGTCTGTGGCTGTAGGCAAGGGTATCAGTCTGGACCCCATCAGGAGAGAGGAACCTCACAGCAGCGTGAACAGGGAAGTTTAATGTGCATGGTTATAAACCATAACAGAGGATTGGAGTAATGCGGGATTGGCAACTGAGCAGTAAAGAGAACTCAAAAGAACACAGGTGGGAATAGCAGATAAAGGAGCAGAGCTGCCCTGAGGACAGGGGCTCCCCGGGCTCCTGGGCTGGGATCCAGGCATTGTTGGAAATGCAGTAGTTGTGGTTCAGCAGGTGCAGAGGAGTTTCTGGGGTGCCATGTGGATGGGACCTGCTGGAAATCCACTCCCTAGGAGGCAGGGGGAGCTGTCTCCTTGGAGGCACTCTGCTACAGCACCACCTGAGGGAGGTGCTGGGGTAGGCAGCTGGCCACCGAGTGCCTCCGGTAGCTTGACCTGTAGGAACCGGGTGGGTGGACGGGGAGGGCACGTTTGCAGGGACCTTGGGCCACTGTCCCTGGTGTGGGAAGCCATGCCCGTCTCCTCCTGCAGTGTCTCTCCTGCTCCCTCTACTGGCAAAGCATGGCAGTGTGCCAGCAGGTAGAGGGGAAACATTTCAAGGGCCTGGATCCATTTTAACAGAGAAGGCAAAAAGGGTGCCTTTGGAGGTGTGGGATGATACACTGACTGGTGTGGCCAGTTATTTAACCTTGCCTCAGTTTGCTTATCTATCAAATGGAGATAGGTT
This sequence comes from Balaenoptera musculus, assembly GCF_009873245.2. Taxonomy (NCBI): domain Eukaryota; kingdom Metazoa; phylum Chordata; class Mammalia; order Artiodactyla; family Balaenopteridae; genus Balaenoptera; species Balaenoptera musculus. The sequence continues at coordinate 5,923,294 of NC_045800.1, forward strand.
TGTTATAGGAATGGAATAAGCCAGTGTGAGTTGAGTGCTTAGAAGGGTGCCTGGCCCAAAGCAAACAGCCTGAGTGTGTCCTGTCGTATGTACATAGACGTGGAAGTAGAGTGTCCTGATAAACCCTGAGAACAGAGCCAGCAGTTGTTCATTCTCATAACCCCTCAGCTTGGCACTGAGAAGGTGCACCAAAAAGACTTGAATTTGTAGACGTTGCTACAGCAAAAATCAGTCGTACAAACAGGATGCTTTGCAAACGTGTTGTCTCTCAAGCTCTTCTCACTCTTAGAAACAATTTCAACAGCATGGTTAGGCTTGCCCTTAAGCTTAATTCGGCTTTTGTGAAATTACTAGGCCTCTTCCGGATTTTTTTTTTTCATCGAATCTGATATTAATTTAGGATAGTCTTTCTTAGGTAGCTATCCTGCCACACCTTTTTCTTATTTTTCTTTAATATCTTCAGAGAGTTTCCAAAGCTTTCCCTAACCAGTAATTTAAATTCAGGGCCCACCACTTCTAGACAGTTCTGTGACACTTTCTAAAAAGTGGATTTATGTGAGCTAACATCTAAATATCTCAGAATGCCTCGATAGAGCCAGCTTTCAACAATGTCCACGAAGGGCTTCCCCCCTCTTTGCAAACCTGATGTCAAGTGTTTAAATCAAAAGAATAAATCAAAGCCCACCTGAGATTAAATGCCACTGAATAATGTATTTCTTAAGACAGTCTTAACTAAGGTGCCTGAAGTAAGTAGTGGGTAGGAATATACGATGTCTGGCTTGAGCCGGTCTTCCCTCTGGACAGCCAGCTCAGGACAAGACTGCAAATTAAACTTTTGGTTTCTGCTCAACTGATTTTTTCTCTATTATTGTAGTTGTTGCTTTTTTGTTTTTTAATGCTGATGAGTGAATTTCAGATATCCAGCATTTCTTTTCTGTTATAATGAGGTTGTAACAGAAATATAATAATGTTATAATAAATATGGAAGTAAAGGTTTGAATCATAATAGCTGTCCCTATAGTTCTGTCAGGAATTGGTCACCCATGTGCTGCATTCTCTTATTAAAATCAGACTTCGGGAAAGACTAGGGTTTTGAAGTTCTAAGTAGAATTTATCATTATAACTTCAATAATCAAATTCTGTCCTAGAGCTCATTTCTTTACATGTAAGTTTGTTTGGGTTCTGGCATGGAGCAATCCTTCAATGATAATGCAAGTAGCAGGAGTTAAAGTTTTGTAGCTGGTATTTGTGAGCTCGGACCAGGCAACATTTGGAATCCTTTGAGATGGACAGACCAGACGGTCCCAGCACCAGCTTGCCTTGCTGTGGTCTCCACGACTTCACGTTGAAGGAGAAATGCCTATTTTGGTGATTTGTCCTCTCCGCCAGCTGGTAATGGAATAATGGAAAAACAATTGCCTGGGGTTTTTTTTAGCCAGCGTCTATTGCCAACCCAACTTCCTGGAAGCTGTGTGCTCCCTGGGTGAGTCAGCAAATGCTTGCTCAGATGAAACAAGTCTCATTGAAAGAACTATTTGTGAAACAACCAATTGTTGAAGAGTGTTTGAAAATCCTATTCCCTCAGAAGTCCTCCCACGTCGTCGGCACTTGTTGGTATAAAAGTTGCAGGCCGTGGACCTGGTCTCCAACTGTATCAAGTGGCCAACAGTCTGAGCTTGAGGCAGATCAGATGCAGAACAAGAGGAAGGGGATGTGCGGCCACCTCACCCCGCTGGGGGGTCTCTGACAGCAGGGACAGGCGGGCTCTGGGTTAAGGAAGTAAGAACGTGATGGCAAAAAAAAAAAAAAAAAAGATTCACTGTGGGTTTGTGTGAGAGTGTGGGCATGTGCATTAAAAGCAAAGGAGATGATCTGTGAAGTGATTAAAATGAGTCTATCAGCACATGGTTCTCCGTTACAGAGTTCATTGTATTTGTACTTTCATCAATACTTGATGATGACCCACGAATGTCTAGCTAAATAGAAACCTTTTGGAATCGGCTGTGCCTGAGCTGAACGAGCCACCCCAAGGACTGAAACACTTTGGAAGTCGCTCCAGCCTCCTCTGTCCCCCGTGGACACGATGTCCCCCGCTTCTCTGGAGAGCAGGCTGTCAGAAACTTCCCTGAGACTCCACGGCCCGTGTCCCCACCGTCGGGCTGCTGGTCTGGGAGAGGCGGGCCTCTCCACGCAGATGTTTTCTCCACGTGGAGCATAGTGACAATATTGGCCCGTTGCCCCCCAAATGGAGGGTTTCTTTCAAGTCCGTCGGCTGCCTCAGGCAGAGTTCTGATGCTGGGACCCCAAGAGACTGTCTGAGGTAGTTGTCTGGGGTGTGCGTAGGGGGGCAGGCGTTGAAATCCTTCCCCTTTCTCTTGCTTCTCTAAGAAGGTTTTCACATCCGCTTCAGGGCTGCTGCTATTACCTGCCAGATTGCAGCCGGAAATGTGACTTCAAGCAGTGGTCTTTCTCTCAGATCTTCACACATCAGGACCTTGACAAAGGGGTCGGGGGGTGGGGAGACTTGCCTTGCCTCTAGGATCTTCAGAAAGGCTGGGTTGTTCTTATCAAAGCTTAAAAGGGAAGAGAGAGAAGTTTTGGGGTCTAACTTGCAGCTGGGGAAAAAAAAATTAAGAATTTCTTTAAATCTTTTGGATGAGACAACGCCAAGCGTGAAAGACATAGGAAAAATGTCCTGTGGATGACTTTCAGAGCATCCTTCCTTTGTTACAATAGCTGAACTTTGCTGACATGCCTGAAATGGGGCAACAGCTGTAACTGACATCAGAGGAAAGATATTACAACCGTTACCCATGTTAACTGCATACGACGTGTAATATCTTTTCATCAGAGCCGATGGGGCCGCCTGCCTTACTTGCCCACTGATGTCAGCAAGAGGGAAATTATAAATCTTTTCACTGCTGCCTATTTAGAAAGAAAGAAACCCACACTGTGTGTTAAATCCACTGTGGTTCCTCGTGACTCTTGTTATTACACGGATACTGAAAGAATTAGTGATGATCCACTTAACGGTTATGTGTTGCCAAATATGTGCTTAGCATTAAGAGCGATTGCGCTCACGTACAGAACTTTTGTGTTTGTTTTTGTTTAAAAATATACCTGGAGGCTGGTTAGGCCAGATTAAATTATTATTTGCTGACATAATTATAATTCCAAGTCTTGCTCTCTCCGTTGAAACGTTTATTAAGTCAAAATGACGAAGTAATCCAGGATATTTTTCTGGGTTTTTGGTAGCCCGTGACATTTCATTAGCAAGGCTAAGCCTACGCCTCTGCAATGGATAAGAAAGATTTGTGCATGGATTAAACTGGGGTGGGTAGACATCAGTATTTCTAGATGGTGGAATTGATTCTAATTGGTGATATATGCTTTTGCGGAATTTGTTTCAGATTGGGGTGTTTCAACCCTAATCCTCAATTAGCAGTTGAGCAAGATTCCTCTGCCTCCCAGCCCCGCCCCACACGAAGTGGTCTTGGATTGGTCAACAGTGAGCATCTCCGAACAGAAAAGAGGAGAGCTTGAACAGAAAACTGCTGAACCCAGGATCCTGTCCAAGTGTTTCTAAAAATGATAGCTTAGAATTTTTTTTTTTTTTCTTGAGTGTTAACCACATGTCACACAGGGAGACATTTTCCCTCTATCCATCTTAGGTTCTCAGGGCTCTGTAACAAAAAACAGACTAACAAGACCAAGACAAACAAGTTTATTAACATGTAGTCTCGTATACACATGGGAGGAACTCAGGGATAAGTAAAACAGAGTCTCAGATCCACTTTCAGGCCCTTGGATAGCAATGGACCCATTACTGACTGAATGTTTGTAACCCCACAAACTCACTTTGTGAAGCCTTCACTCCCTGTGGCTGTATTTGGAGATGGAGCAACTATAGAAATAATTAAGGCTAAGTGACGTCACGAGGGTGGGGCCCTGATCTGGCAGGACTAGTGTCCTTATAGGAAGAGATGGCAGAGGGCTGGCACTCTGTCTCTCCGAGGGCACAAGGAAGAGGTCGTGTGAGCACACAACAAGAGAGCGGTCGCCTGCAAGCCAAGAGAAGAGACCTTGAAGTGAAACATACCTTGCTGGCACCTTGATCTTGGACTTCTCAGCCTCCAGAAATGTGACAGATTTACGTTAGAAAAGCCCCTCAGATGTGGTACGTCATACGGCAGCCCGAGTAGACTAAGACGGGACCCTTGCTGTCCTCTACATCCACGCTGTTCCTTGCTTGTTCTACCGGCATCTGCTACCCAAGTCCATAGCAGGTGAGCCCTCAGCTTGAGCCGCGGGTTTGCCTCTTGGTGGGTGTCAAGCCAATAGGCACAACCAAGCCAAAGACTGGGAGAAAGAAGGATTTATTATTACTTGCAGCAAGTAAGGAGAACACTGGGGATCCTTCCTAAAGCAGAGTCTCCCAGAACAGCAAAATTGGGGAAGTTTTAAGCTAAAAGTACATGCATATCCATGAGGAGGCTTGAGCAGAGGAGAATTCAGCCTAGAATTGGGGCAAAGTTGCACAGGGTCCAAGCTTTAGTTGATTGAAGTCAGGAGGGTCAACATCATCATTCTGTCCTGGGGGGCCTTTGTTCCCACAGAACTCAAAGATATCTTGTCATGTATATCCCTTGAGGAGGCACAGAACTCTGTTTTATCACTGCAGTCTTATTTGACTGACTTTTCTCTGTCCTGTTCAAGGGCAAGCCTTGCGGCCAGGCTGAGATCACAAAATGGCTTAGGCCAAAATGAGTTCTTTTATGTCAAGAAAGCCATTCCTGGTTCTCTTTCTCCGGGGACCCCTAACCTACCTGCTTACACGGTGACTCCCCGAGACCCCCGGTCCCTGTGCTCTGCACCCCTTGTCTACAAGGGCACTTTGCTCTCACTGGCATAGCTCCCTTGCTAGTTTGCCAACCAGTACCATTAGCTTCCCTGTCTACCCATGGAGCATACAGGAACTTCCCAGCACCTTCCTGCATGCCCCATGGAAAGGTCTGGAAACACGCTGGAGAAACAAAGCCCTTCTTCTGTCCAAACTAGAGGAAGTGGATTTCTCCTCTAGGTCATATTCTAGATTTCCTCTGCCTCTGACATATAGATAGATAATCTCCAAGATCAAGTCTCTTAGGTGTAGCCCTTGCCATGCTAATGAAACCCCAAGGAATTCTGAAAATTACCTTCTCCTCCCCCACAGAGCTTGGCTTTCAAGACTGTTGTCTCATGAAAGATATTGAGAGAGTGGGTTTCAGGGCTCAAGTTGCTCCAGGGTCTCTTTTTGTTTTCTGAGACATCGCCATTCCTTTCTTTCCTGGGGGGAAAAATGTCTCAAGGCTAATGAACAGACACATTGACAGATCATGCACATTTCACATGGGCGGGTAGATGTGTAGGCTTCTGACTGAACTGGCTTCCTTTTAATAGGAGATGGAGTGGTGGTGTGTGTGTGCATGTGTGTGGGCTGGGGGGAGGGGATAGTTTCTAAGTCAGATAAGAATGGACTGTTACGATGTTAAAATCACCCTTAAAAATCCCTAAGTGCTACCTGGAAGGCAGACTAACTTCTCTCCATACTCTGAAACAGATCGATTGAGCACCAGCTAAAGAAACCGGCATGTTTAGGGGACGTGATACACACAAAAAGTTTCTTTTAAAAATACTAGAATCCCACTCAGCACAGTGAGGTGAGACCAGAGATTCCCACCTTCCATCTGGTCCTGCAGCAGGGCAGAGGCCTGGGGCATCACCCCTTGCTGGTTAAATTGTTCCCCCTCCCTCCCCTGAGCTGGCCTCTGAATTAAGAAAAGCCCGCGAGTGTGGTGTGACCCCCGGAATAATCTCCATTTTACATGAGGAAGTGGAGTAAGCGAGGGAGGACGGTGTAAGTGACCCAGGAACTTCATGTGGGTGGGTTGGGCTGAGATCTGAACCATGCCAACTTCCCTCCAGAATGTTCGAGCTCTTCATGCTGACACCATGCTGCACGTGTGCACATGTGTCTACAAATGAAAGGTACAGATGTACTTCGGCATTTCACTAACATTTTAAGTGACATTACTGACAATGAAGAGACCAGGAGAAATAGCTTTTCCTTGACCATTTTAGGGCCCCTGGATGGGCCGGAAAATTAAACTGACAAAGACAGATTAATAGGAGAAAGCAAATTTATTTCAGTTTTCCATGCCATGGGAGCCTTCATTAGGAAATGAACACTTGGAAGTACCTTCAAGATGATGGAAGAGTGAGACGCGGAGATCACCTTCCTCCCCACAGATACATCAGAAATACATCTACATGTGGAACAACTCCTACAGAACACCTACTGAACGCTGGCAGAAGACCTCAGACCTCCCAAAAGGCAAGAAACTCCCCACGTACCTGGGTAGGGCAAAAGAAAAAAGAAAAAACAGAGACAAAAGAATAGGGATGAAACCTGCACCAGTGGGAGGGAGCCGTGAAGGAGGAAAGGTTTCCACACACTAGGAGGGCCCTTTGCGGGCGGAGACTGCGGGTGGCGGAGGGGGGAGCTTCGGAGCCACGGAGGAGAGCACAGCCACAGGGGTGCGGAGGGCAAAGCGGAGAGATTCCCGCACAGAGGATCGGTGCCGAGCAGCACTCACCAGCCCGAGAGGCTTGTCTGCTCACCTGCTGGGGCGGGCGGGGGCTGGGAGCTGAGGCTCGGGCTTCAGTCGGATCGCAGGGAGAGGACTGGGGTTGGCGGCGTGAACACGGCCTGAAGGGGGCTAGTGCGCCACGGTTAGCCAGGAGGGAGTCCGGGAAAAGGTCTGGAGCTGCCGGAGAGACAAGAGACTTTTTCTTCCCTCTGTGTTTCCTGGTGCACAAGGAGAGGGGATTCAGAGCGCCGCCTAAACGAGCTCCAGAGATGGGCGCGAGCCGCGGCTATCAGCGCAGACCCCAGAGACTGGCATGAGACGCTAAGGCTGCTGCTGCCACCACCAAGAAGCCTGTGTGCGAGCACAGGTCACTCTCCACACCTCCCCTCCCGGGTGCCGGTACAGCTCGCCACGGCCAGGGTCCCGTGATCCAGGGACAACTTCCCCGGGAGAACGCAGGGCGCGCCTTGGGCTGCTGCAATGTCACGCCGGCCTCTGCTGCCGCAGGCTCGCCCCGCATCCATAGCCCTCCCTCCCCCCGCCTGAGTGAGCCAGAGCCCCCAAATCAGCTGCTCCTTTAACCCCATCCTGTCTGAGCAGGAACAGATGCCCTCAGGCGACCTACACGCAGAGATGGGGCCAAATCCAAAGCTGAAACCCTGGAGCTGTGTGAACAAAGAAGAGAAAGGGAAATCTCTCCCAGCAGCCCCAGAAGCAGCGGATTAAACCTCCACAGTCAACTTGATGTACCTGCATCTGTGGAACACCTGAATAGACAACGAATCATCCCAAAAGTGAGGCGGTGGACTTTGGGAGCAACTGTAGATTTGGGGTTTAGTTTCTGCATCTAATTTGTTTCTGTTTTATGTTTATCTTAGTATTTAGAGTTTATTATCATTGGTAGATTTGTTTGTGGATTTGGTTGCTCTCTTCCTTTTTTTTTTATATGTAGATATATATTTTTTTCCTTTTTCTCTTTTGGTGAGTGTGTATGTGTATCCTTCTTTGTGTGATTTTGTCTGTATAGCTTTGCTTTTACCATTTGCCCTACGGTTCTGTCTGTCTGGGTTTATTATTATTATTTTTTTAGTATAGTTTTTACCTCTTGATATCATTGGTGGATTTGTTTGTTGGTTTGCTTGCTCTCTTCTTTCTTTCTTTTTTAAAATTTTTAATAATTTTTTATTTTGTATTTTAATAACATTATTTTATTTTATTTTTTCTTTCTTTCTTTCTTTTTTTCTCCCTTTTCTTCTAAGCCGTGTGGCTGACTGGGTCTTGGTGCTCCGGCCAGGTGTCAGGGCTGTGCCTCTGAGGTGGGAGAGCCGAGTTCAGGACATTGGTCCACCAGAAACCTCCTGACTCCACGTAATATCAATGGCGAAAGCTCTCCCAAAGATCTCCATCTCAATGCTAACACCCAACTCCACTCAACAATCAGCAAGCTACAGTGCTGCACACCCTATGCCAAACAACTAGCAAGACAGGAACACAACCCCACCCATTAGCAGAGAGGCTGCCTAAAATCATAATGAGGTCACAGACACCCCAAAACACACCACCAGATGCAGTCCTGCCCACTAGAAAGACAAGATCCAGCCTCATCCACCAGAACACAGGCAACAGTCCCCTCCACCAGGAAGCCTACACAACCCACTGAACCAAACCTAGCCACTGTGGGGAGACACCAAAAACAACGGGAACGACGAACCTACTGCCAGCGAAAAGGACACCCCAAACACAGTAAGTTAAGCAAATTGAAAAGACAGAGAAATACACAGCAGATGAAAGTGCAAGGTAAACACCCACCAGACCTAACAAATGAAGAGAAAATAGGCAGTCTACCTGAAAAAGAATTCAGAGTAATGATAGTAAAGATGATCCAAAATCTTGGAAATAGAATGGAGAAAATACAAGAAACATTAAACAAGGAACCAGAAGAACTAAAGAGCAAACAAACAATGATGAACAACACAATAAATGAAATTAAAAATTCTCTAGAAGGAATCAAGAGCAGAATAACTGAGACAGAAGAATGGATAAGTGACCTGGAAGATAAATTAGTGGAAATAACTACCGCAGAGCAGAATAAAGAATAAAGAATGAAAAGAATTGAGGACAGTTTCAGAGACCTCTGGGACAACATTAAATGCACCAACATTCGAATTATAGGGGTCCCAGAAGAAGAAGAGAAAAAGAAAGGGACTGAGGAAATATTTGAAGAGATTAGAGTTGAAAACTTCCCTAATATGGGAAAGGAAATAGTTAATCAAGTCCAGGAAGCACAGAGAGACCCATACAGGATAAATCCAAGGAGAAACACGCCAAGACACATATTAATCAAACTAACAAGTATTAAATGCAAAGAAAAATATTAAAAGCAGCAAGGGAAAAACAACAAATAACACACAAGGTAATCCCCATCAGGTTAACAGCTAATCTTTCAGCAGAAACTCTGCAAGCCAGAAGGGAGTGACAAGACATATTTAAAGTGATGAAAGGGAAAAACCTACAACCAAGAATACTCTACCCAGCAAGGATCTCATTTAGATTCAACGGAGAAATTAAAATATTTACAGACAAGCAAAAGCTAAGAGAATTCAGCACCACCAAACCAGCTTTACAACAAACGCTAAAGGAACTTCTCTAGGCAGGAAACACAAGAGAAGGAAAAGACGTACAATAACAAACCCAAAACAATTAAGAACATGGTAATAGGAACATACCTATCACTAACTACTTTAAATGTAAATGGATTAAATGCTCCAACCGAAAGACATAGACTGACTGAATGGATACAAAAACAAGACCCGTATATATGCTGTCTACAAGAGACCCACTTCAGACCTAGGGACACAAATAGACTGAAAGTGAGGGGATGGAAGAAGATATTCCATGCAAATTGGAAATCAAAAGAAAGCTGGAGTAGCAATTCTCATATCAGACAAAATAGACTTTAAAATAAAGACTATTACAAGAGACAAAGAAGGACACTACATAATGATCAAGGCAGCAATCCAAGAAGAAGATATAACAATTGTAAATATTTATGCACCCAACATAGGAGCACCTCAATACATAAAGCAAATACTAACAGCCATAAAAGGGGAAATCTACAGTAACACAATCACAGTAGGGAACATTAACACCCCACTCTCACCAATGGACAGATCATCCAAAATGAAAATAAGGAAACAAAAGCTTTAAATGATACATTAAACAACAGGGACTTAATTGATATTTATAGGACATTCCATCCAAAAACAACAGAATACACTTTCTTCCCAAGTGCTCATGGAACATTCTCCAGGATAGATCATATCTTGGGTCACAAATCAAGCCTTGGTAAATTTAAAAAACTTTAAATCGTATTAAGTGTCTTTTCCGAACACAATGCTATGAAACTATATATCAATTACAGGAAAAAATCTGTAAAAAATACAAACACATGGAAGTAAACAATACACTACTAAATAACCAAGAGATCACTGAAGAAATCAAAGAGGAAATAAAAAATACCTAGAAACAAATGACAATGAAAACACGATGTTCCAAAACCTATGGGATGCAGCAAAAGCAGTTCTAAGAGGGAAGTTTATAATCCCTCTTAGAAGTTGTATAAGAAGTTGTATAATCCTACCTCAAGAAACAAGAAACATCTCAAATAAACAACCTAACCTTACACCTCAAGCAATTAGAGAAAGAAGAACAAAAGAACCCCAAAGTTAGCAGAAGGAAAGAAATCATAAAGATCAGAACATAAATAAATAAAAGAAACAAAGAAAACAATAGTAAAGATCAATAAAACTGAAAGCTGGTTCTTTGAGAAGATAAACAAAATTGATAAACCATTAGCCAGACTGATCAGGGAAAAAAGGGAGAAGATGCCAATCAATAGAATTAGAAATGAAAAAAGGAGAAGTAATGGGCTTCCCTGGTGGTGCAGTGGTTAAGAATCGCCTGCCATTGCAGGGGACACAGGTTTGAGCCCTGGTCTGGGAAGATCCCACATGCTGCGGAGCAACTAAGCCCATGAGCCACAACTACCAAGCCTGCACTCTAGAGCCCACATGCCTCAACTCTTGAGCCCATGTGCCACAACTACTGAAGCCCGTGTGCCTAGAGCCCGTGCTCCACAACAAAAGATGCCACCACAATGAGAAGCCTGCGCACTGCAACGAAGAGTAGCCCCCACTCGCCGCAAGTAGAGAAAGCCTGTGCGCAACAATGAAGACCCGACACAGGCAAAAATAATAAATTAATAAAGTAAATAAATGTTTTAAAAAAAGAAAGAAAAAAGCAGAAGTAACAACTGACACTGCAGAAATAAAAAGGATCATGAGAGATTACTACAAGCAACTATATGCCAATAAAATGGACAACCTGGAAGAAATGGACAAATTCTTAGAAAAGCACAACCATCTGAGACTGAACCAGGAAGAAATAGACACTATAAACAGACAAATCACAAGCACTGAAATTGAGACTGTGATTAAAACTCTTCCAACAAACAAAAGTCCAGGACCAGATGGCTTCACAGGCGAATTCTAGCAAACATTTAGTGAAGAGCTAAGACCTATCCTTCTCAAACTCTTCCAAAACATAGCAGAGGGAGGAACACTCCCAAACTCATTCTACGAGGCCACCATCACCCAGATACCAAAACCAGACAAAGATGTCACAAAGAAAGAAAACTACAGGCCAATATCACTGATAAAAATAGATGCAAAAATCCTCAACAAAATATTAGCAAACAGAATCCAACAGTACATTAAAAGGATCATACACCATGATCAAGTGGGGTTTATCCCAGGAATGCAAGGATTCTTCAATATATGCAAATCAATCAATGTGATACACCGTATCAACTAATTGAAGGAGAAAAACCATTTGATCATCTCAATAGATACAGACAAAGCTTTCGACAAAATTCAATGCCCATTTATGATAAAAACCCTCCAGAAGCTAGGCATAGAGGGAACTTACCTGCACATAATAAAGGCCATATATGACAAACCCACAGGAAACATCATTCTCAATGGTGAAAAACTGAAACCGTTTCCTCTAAGATCAGGAAGAAGACACACTTGTCCACTCTCACCACTATTATTCAACATAGTTTTGGAAGTTTTAGCCACGGCAATCAGAGAAAATAAAGAAATAAATGGAATCCACATCAGAAAAGAAGAAGTAAAGCTGTCACTGTTTGCAGATGACATGATACTATACATAGAGAATCCTAAAGACTCTTCCAGAAAACTACTAGAGCTAATCAATGAATTTGTTAAAGTAGCAGGATACAAAATTAATGCACAGTTATCTCTTGCATTCCTATACACAAATGAAAAATCTGAAAGAGAAATTAAGGAAACACTCCCATTTACCACAGCAACAAAAAGAATAAAATTCCTAGGAATAAACCTATCTAAGGAGACAAAAGGCCTGTATGCAGAAAACTATAAGACACTGATGAAAGAAATTAAAGATGATACAAACAGATGGAGAGATATACCATGTTCTTGGGTTGGAAGAATCAGTATTGTGAAAATGACTATACTACCCAAAGCAATCTACAGATTCAATGCAATCCCTATCAAACTACCAATGGCATTTTTCACAGAACTAGAACAAAAAAATTCACAATTTGTATGGATACACAAAAGATCCCAAATAGGCAAAGCAATCTTGAGAAAGAAAAACGGAGCTGGAGGAATCAGACTCCCAGACTTCAGACTGTACTACAAAGCTACAGTAATCAAGACAGTATGGTCCTGGCACAAAAACAGAAATATAGATCAATGGAACAGGATAGAAAGCCCAGAGATAAACCCACACATATATGGTCACCTTATTTTTGATAAACGAGGCAAAAATATACAATGGAGAAAAGACAGCCTCTTCAATAAGTGGTGCTGGGAAAACTGGACAGCTACATGTAAAAGAATGAAATTAGAACACTCCCTAACACAATACACAAAAATAAACTCCAAATGGATTAAAGACCTAAATATAAGGGCAGACACTATAAAACTCTTAGAGGACAACATAGGCAGAACACTCTATGACATAAATCACAGCAAGATCCTTTTCGACCCACCTCCTAGAGAAATGGAAATAAAAACGAAAATAAACAAATGGGACCTAATGAAACGTAAAAGCTTTTGCACAGCACAGGAAGCCATAAACAAGACAAAAAGACAACCCTCAGAATGGGAGAAAATATTTTCAAATGAAGCAACTGACAAAGGATTAATCTCCAAAATTTACAAGCAGCTCATGCAGCTCAGTATCAAAAAAACAAACAACCCAATCCAAAAATGGGCAGAAGAACTAAATAGACATTTCTCCAAAGAAGATATACAGATTGCCAACAAACACATGAAAGAATGCTCAACATCTTTAATCATTAGAGAAATGCAAATCAAAATTACAATGAGATATCATCTCACACCAGTCAGAATGGCCATCATCAAAAAATCTAGGAACAATAAATGCTGGAGAGGGTGTGGACAAAAGGGAACCCTCTTGCACTGTTGGTGGGAATGTAAATTGATAGAGCCACTATGGAGAACAGTATGGAGGTTCCTTAAAAAGCTAAAAATAGAACTACCATACGACCCAGCAATCCCACTACTGGACATATACCCTGAGAAAACCATAATTCAAAATGAGTCATGTACCACAATGTTTATTGCAGCTCTATTTACAATAGCCAGGACATGGAAGCCACCTAAGTGTCCATCAACAGATGAATGGATAAAGAAGATGTGGCACATATATACAATGGAGTATTACTCAGCCATGAAAAGGAACGAAACTGAGTTATTTATAGTGAGGTGGATGGACCTAGAGTCTGTCATACAGAGTGAAGTAAGTCAGAAAGAGAAAGACAAGTATTGTATGCTAACACATATATATGGAATCTAACAACAACAAAAAAATGGTTCTGAAGAACCAAGGGGCTGAAGAAGAAAAAAGACACAGACGTAGAGAATGGACTTGAGGACACGGGGAGGGGGAAGTGTAAGCTCGAATGAAGTGAGAGAGTGGCATGGACATATATACACTCCCAAATGTAAAATAGATAGCTAGTGGGAAGCAGCCTCATAACACAGGGAGATCAGCTCGGTGCTCTGTGACCACCTAGAGGGGTGGGATGGGGAGGGTGGGAGGGAGACACAAGAGGGAGGGGATATGGGGATATATGTATATGTATAGCTGATTCACTTTATTATAAAGCAGAAACTAACACACCATTGTAAAGCAGTTACACTCCAATAAAGATGTTAAAAAAAAAAAAAAAAGAACAGTCAATGAAATGGTTAACCCTGAGCCTTTTATTAGCTTTGATGAAGAGTGAAAGTCATGGGAAAACGTAGTAGGACAGAGGGTCTGAGCTAAGGGTGGGAAACTGTGGGGAACTTAGTGAGGCCTGTTCGATCGGATTCCCCTCTGTGCCCATCTGTGAGATAAGGGTGCTCCTTTCCTCTGGGTACGGAGAGGGCGTCTCTCACATGAGGTTCTTATGACTGCTTCAGGCAGGAAGCACCTGCACCAGCCATTTCTCAAATTCCTTCCACTTAAAATATTCAGTGTGCCATATTTTGGGGTAGCACGTTCTGAACTCCAGCAGACTTTAATTATGGTATAAGATTCCTCACAGCTTCAGGGAAATAAAATTAGAAAACATTTGCCTTGGAAATTTGCATCCTTAGCAGTGAGATGTTAGGTATGGCAGAGTAAGGAAGAATTAAGTAGGTTTCTCATGACCTGGGAAAAATGTGATGTTTCAGACAGACTGAAAGCACCCCGGGGGCGGGCGTACGTCTTGCTTCTCCTCCCCAGTACCTGGCAGAGAGCTGGGCACCCATGGGTGTTAGGATGTTCTCATTTCAAAGTTATCAGCCATCTGGGCTTACTTTTTTCTGTTACATCTGGACCTCACCAGCTGTTCCTCACTTTTCTTCCTTCTGTGTCTTGCTCCGTCTGGGAAAGTGAACACTGCACGAAGTCTCTCTTCAAAGTCGAAGGTAATAGGACAGACAGACCCTTTTCAAGTTCTAAACAGAAGTTGCCAAGTTTAAATCACATTCTGAGAAGTGAGAAAGACTTCCTATATATACACGTCGGTAAGTGACATTCACATGCCCTGGCTTGATTCTTCAAAGCCGACGTTTTGGCATTGACCGTGCTCAGAGCCGTGAGTGACGTGCACGACGGGCAAGGAAGGGAGGAGGTACCATCAGCACAGTCTTGACCAGAAGTGGAAACACACTTCCGGATTCTGAAACCTCCAGCTTACATCAGTGAAGGAACTTAATTCTCAATAAAAAGTAACAGCAGGGACTTCCCTGGTGGCGCAGTGGTTGGGACTCTGCCCTCTCAATGCAGGGGTTCAAACCCTGGTCAGGGAGCTTGATCCCACATGCATGCCACAACTAAGAGTTTGCATGCCATCACTAAGGAGCCCACAGGCTGCAACTAAGACCCAGTGCAACCAAATAAATAAATATTTTTTAAAAAAAGTAACATCAACGTTTCATCAAATATAGGTCACAATTGCACTGTTACAAAGATGTGAGGTTCAAGGTTTATAACTTTCTCTTCTTTCTATAGAAATATATATTTCCCTAAATCCATATATTATTAATAACCCATAAGATATTAACTTCACCTAAAAATGCATTATTAACAACATAATCTGTGCAATACGCACATTGGTTTTCTCCAGACACTTTATTTAGAAAACCCAAGCTCCCTTTTTCCTGATGTTGGTGAAAGAGACCATTCTACAGTTGTTGATTTGTAATGATTCATGAACTTGTAGTCAAGGAGTCAAGACAGAATCAATAATTCTGTCAAAAAAGCAAGATATCAAACCAAAGATTGCTCCCCAAAGTTGAAAAAGCACGGGACACTGTGGGAGTAGTATGTCTTTAGAAATGCACTACATGGTTTCCGGTTTTGTTTTTGTTTTCTGCGGGTACTTTTAAAAATAGGATCTAAGGTCCTGGAACCACCGTGAAGCCCACCACGGGGATGCTATTGTGGTCTCCCATGTATGTGCTCAAAGACATCGTGAAAAGATCAGTAGTAACAGTCGACACATTGCCTTGAGCGTGTGGACCATTTTCCACTTGAAAACAACGAGCTGGCTTTGCTCTTTGCCGACAGCGTCGCATGTTGTCAACTCTGTATGAATTTTCAGAAACGGTTACTGTTAGAAGGTACACATCATAATCCAAATCTCTGAAGGGAAAGAAGGAAACTGTTGCCTTCCAGATTCACTTGCTCCTCTTGCAGGGCTCCCAGGATCGGGAAAAATCTCGTACCACTGCCTCTGAGCACGTAACCCTGGGAAGGGCAGCTCCCACATATGGTTTGAATTCAATTAGCCAGATCCTCTGAGAGGCACTAGGGTATCGCTGAGGACATGACTTCTTGAATTCTCATTTGCAGCCTCGCAAATAATGTTCATAAGTCATTAGACCAGAGAGAGTTTTCATTACCCTACATTAGAGTCAACAGCCATCACTCATTGATCGAGTGCCTCCTTGGGGTACCATGGGGGTGAACCAGAGGGGATGCAGGGCGGAAAACCAAAGTGGCTGGAAGAAAACATATAGATACATAATGTATAAGCATGTGGAAGGCAAAACCTCTCAGATGAAGGCAAAGGAGGAAGCATTTCTAGAAATGTTGAGCTGTAGTAAAAAAAAAAAAAAAAGATTTGATTGTACAAAATGAGAAACTGTTGAATGTCAAAAGACACTAAGCAAAATTTAAAAGGTGAATAGCAAAGTGGGACAAATATTTGAGCTACATGACAAAGGGTAATAGCCTTTACGAAGGCTTCATGCAGGTCAATGAAGGAAAAAACACTCTAATAGAAATACGATGAAAGGACACCGACGGGCCCTTTACAGAAGAAAGGGAAACGGTCATGAAACTCGCACAAATGCTAAACATCACGAGTATTCGAAGAAATGCCATTAAAACTGTTAGCTGAAAACTGGGTTTACCTCTTGTTGGGTGTCGAGCCAAAAGACACAACCACATTTAGGAGAAGGAAGGATTTATTACTTGCAGCAAGTAAGGAGAACACTGGGGATGTTTCCCAAAGCAGTGTCTCCCCCAAACAGCAAACTGGGGAACTTTTAAGCTAAGGGTACGTGCATGTTCATGAAGGGGCCTGAGCAGAGGAGAATTCAGCCTAGAATTGGGGCGAAGGTCAACAGAGTCTGATCTTCGGTTGATTGAAGTCTGGGGGGTCAGCATCGTGATGCCGTCCTCCCCCTGGGTGGGAGCCTGAGTTCCTGCAGAACTCAGAGACTGGATCAGATGTTATGTACACCCCTTGAGGAGGAGCTAGGACTGTTTATCTCTGACCTCTTGTTTCTTGACTGCTTTTCCTTTGTTCCTGCATTCCCTGACTTCCCTTGAGACCATTGATTACTGCGAGCCGTTCAAGGGCAAGCACTGTGGCCAGGCTTAGATCACAAAGTGGCTTAGGCCAAAAACGGCTTCTCATGTCAAGAAAGCCATGCCTGGTTCTCTTTCTCGGGGGACCCCCTACCCTATCTGCTTATAAAATGATGAAACAGCTAAACCTGTCAACATTTCCTTTTTACCTTTTTTTTTCAACATTGAACAAAAACTGTAGTGAACTCACAGGGAACAATGTGACTCCAAGGTGTGGGTCACCACCTCCCTGCTCCTGCCCAGATCGAAGACATCTGTCCCCTGCCCAGCCTCCTGCCCACCTGCCGTCACATGAGGAGTAGCTAAACTGCAAGGCCCAGAGTGTGGGCCAAAGACTTCCTTGGAGTGGCGGTGGAGGGAATCAGAACTCGGAGCTTTGCCACGAAGCTGCCAGGCTGCCAAGAGGCGGGTGGGGGGGCGGGGAGATGGCTGCAGAAGGTCACAGTCAGATGGTGGCTCCCGGCCCTCCAGGTCAGAAATGCCAGGCTGACCTCCTTGCAGTTGGAGCCCCTGAGGGTCCCCCCTCCCCCCTAGCACCAGCGGAGACCCTGCTTCCGTCTTGGGCTGCTTTTTTTTTTTTTTTAACGTCTTTATTGGAGTATAATTGCTTTACAATGGTGTGTTAGTTTCTGCTTTATAATAAAGTGAATCAGTTATACATATACATATGTTCCCATATCTCTTCCCTCTTGCGTCTCCCTCCCTCCCACCCTCCCTATCCCACCCCTCTAGGTGGTCACAAAGCACCGAGCTGATCTCCCTGTGCTATGCGGCTGCTTCCCGCTAGCTATCTATTTTACGTTTGGTAGTGTATATATGTCCATGACACTCTCTCACTTCGTCCCAGCTTACCCTTCCCCCTCCCCATGTCCTCAAGTCCATTCTCTAGTAGGTCTGTGTCTTTACTCCCCTCTTACCACTGGGTTCTTCATGACCTTTTTATTTATTTTTTTCCTTAGAATCCATATATATGTGTTAGCATACTGTATTTGTTTTTCTCTTTCTGACTTACTTCACTCTGTATGACAGACTCTAACTCCATCCACCTCATTACAAATACCTCCATTTCATTTCTTTTTATGGCTGAGTAATATTCCATTGTATATATGTGCCACATCTTCTTTATCCATTCATCTGTCGATGGACATTTAGGTTGCTTCCATGTCCTGGCTATTGTAAATAGAGCTGCAATGAACATTGTGGTACATGACTCTTTTTGAATTATGGTTTTCTCAGGGTATATGCCCAGTAGTGGGATTGCTGGGTCGTATGGTAGTTCTCTTTTTAGTTTTTTAAGGAACCTCCATACTGTTCTCCATAGTGGCTGTTTCAATTTACATTCCCACCAACAGTGCAAGAGGGTTCCCTTTTCTCCACACCCTCTCCAGCATTTATTGTTTCTAGATTTTTTGATGATGGCCATTCAGACTGGTGTGAGATGATATTTCATTGTAGTTTTGATTTGCATTTCTCTAATGATTAAAGATGTTGAGCATTCTTTCATGTGTTTGTTGGCAATCTGTATATCTTCTTTGGAGAAATGTCTGTTTAGTTCTTCTGCCCATTTTTGGATTGGGTTGTTTGTTTTTTTGTTATTGAGCTACATGTGCTGCATGTAAATTTTGGAGATTAATCCTTTGTCAGTTGCTTCATTTGCAAATATTTTCTCCCATTCTGAGTGTTGTCTTTTGGTCTTGTTTATGGCTTCCTTTGCTGTGCAAAAGCTTTTACATTTCATTAGGTCCCATAAGCAGCTTCTGTTTCTGGCAATTGACGGAGCAATTCTTCTGCATTTCGAGTGAAGTTAATTAGCAGAAACCTGTCCAGGGGCATTTGCTAATTTGTGTTAGCAACCCTTCCCAGTAAGGGAATTTACCAAAGATGTGACTATAGATTTCTGTCCAGGGACACTTAATGAAATATTTTTAATTGTGAAAACTTGGAGACAACTTGAAAGTTCCACAGGAAGGAAATTGCTTACATTCATAAGATGATCTGTAAAGGTCATGGCAACATATTGATGGTAGATGGGATGTTATGCAGCCTGCTGCTAAAAACACTAAATCATATGAATCCCCAATTGGCAGAAAATGGCGTTTTTATGCAAAGAAAAAAAACCTCTGAAAGTATATTACCCCAAATCTATTAATGTTTTATTTTGAAATAATATCACATTTATAGGTAAATTACAAGAAGAGTACAAAGAATTCTCACATCACTTCACCCAGGCTCACCAGCTCTTCCCATTTTGCCAATGGTTGCTTTATTGTGATCTCTTTCTCTCTCTCTCTCTCTCTCTCACACACACACACACACACATGCAAATATTATGACTCTCTATAAAATAATATATAACTTTATATTGTATAAAATTTTATGTATGTATAATAGGTACATTGTATAATTTGTATATAATATATAATTTTATATGACATGTATGTTTAAGATGTACACAATTTATATTTTATATGAATGACGTGTGTATAATGTATGTTATTATATATGTAACATTACATGTTATTTAAAACTGTATGTATTCTTTTTTTTGAATTGTTTGATAAGAGGTTGCAGAAATCATGCCCTTCTCCCCCTAGTGACCTTCATATGTTGTTTTTATTTTTTATTATTATTTTTTTCTTTTTAAAATATTTAATTATTTATTTTATTTATTTGGTTGCGCGTGGTCTTAGTTGCGGCTTGCAGGTTCCTTGGTTGTGGCTCACTGGATCCTTAGTTGTGGCTTGCCAGCTCCTTAGTTGTGACACGCAAACTCTTTTTTTAAAAAAATTTTTTTAACATCTTTATTGGAGTCTAATTGCTTTACAATGGTGTGTTAGTTTCTGCTTTATAATAAAGTGAATCAGCTATACATATACATATATCCCCACATCTCCTCCCTCTTGTGTCTCCCTCCCACCCTCCCTATCCCACCCCTCTAGGTGGTCACAAAGCACCGAGCTGATCTCCCTGTGCTCTGCGGCTGCTTCCCACTAGCTATCTATTTTACATTTGGTAGTGTATATATGTCCATGCCACTCTCTCACTTTGTCCCAGCTCACCTTTCCCCCTTCCCCTCTCCTCAAGTCCATTCTCTATGTCTGTGTCTTTATTCCTGTCCTTCCCCTAGGTTCTTCAGAATCTTTTTTTTTTTTTTTTAGATTCCATATATATGTGTTAGCATACAGTATTTGTTTTTCTCTTTCTGACTTACTTCACTCTGTATGACAGACTCTAGGTCCATCCACCTCACTACAAATAACTCAACTTCATTTCTTTTATGGCTGAGTAATATTCCATTGTATATATGTGCCACATCTTCTTTATGCATTCATCTGTTGATGGACACTAAGTTTGCTTCCATGTCCTGGCTATTGTAAATAGAGCTGCAATGAACATTTTGGTACATGACTCTTTTTGAATTATGGTTTTCTCAGGGTATATACCCAGTAGTGGGATTGCTGGGTCGTATGGTAGTTCTATTTTTAGTTTTTTAAGGAACCTCCATACTGTTCTCCATAGTGGCTGTATCAATTTACATTCCCACCAACAGTGCAAGAGGGTTCCCTTTTGTCCACACCCTCTCCAGCATTTATTGTTTCTAGATTTTTTGATGATGGCCATTCTGACCGGTGTGAGATGATATCTCATTGTAGTTTTGATTTGCATTTCTCTAATGATTAATGATGTTGAGCATTCTTTCATGTGTTTGTTGGCAATCTGTATATCTTCTTTGGAGAAATGTCTGTTTAGGTCTTCTGCCCATTTTTGGATTGGGTTGTTTGTTTTTTTGATATTGAGCTGCATGAGCTGCTTGTAAATTTTAGAGATTAATCCTTTGTCAGTTGCTTCATTTGCAAATATTTTCTCCCATACTGAGGGTTGTCTTTTCGTCTTGTTTATGGTTTTCTTTGCTGTGCAAAAGCTTTTAAGTTTCATTAGGTCCCATTTGTTTATTTGTGTTTTTATTTCCATTTCTCTAGGAGGTGGGTCGAAAAGGATCTTGCTGTGATTTATGTCATAGAGTGTTCTGCCTATGTTGTCCTCTAAGAGTTTTATAGTGTCTGTCCTTATCTTTAGGTCTTTAATCCATTTGGAGTTTATTTTTGTGTATGGTGTTAGGGAGTGTTCTAATTTCATTCTTTTACATGTAGCTGTCCAGTTTTCCCAGCACCACTTATTGAAGAGGCTGTCTTCTCCATTGTATATTTTTGCCTCGTTTATCAAAAATAAGGTGACCATATGTGCATGGGTTTATCTCTGGGCTTTCTATCCTGTTCCATTGATCTATATTTCTGTTTTTGTGCCAGGACCATACTGTATTGATTACTGTAGCTTTGTAGTACAGTCTGAAGTCTGGGAGCCTGATTCCTCCAGCTCCGTTTTTCTTTCTCAAGATTGCTTTGGCTATTCGGAGTCTTTTGTGTTTCCATACAAATTGTGAAATTTTTTGTTCTAGTTCTGTGAAAAATGCCAGTGATAGTTTGATAGGGATTGCATTGAATCTGTAGATTGCTTTGGGTAGTATAGTCATTTTCACAATATTGATTCTTCCAACCCAAGAACATGGTATATCTCTCCATCTGTTTGTATCATCTTTTAATTTCTTTCATCGGTGTCTTATAGTTTTCTGCATACAAGTCTTTTGTCTCCTTAGATAGGTTTATTCCTAAGTACTTTATTCTTTTTGTTGCAATGGTAAATGGGAGTGTTTCCTTAATTTCTCTTTCAGATTTTTCATCATTAGTGTATAGGACTGGAAGAGATTTCTGTGCATTAATTTTGTATCCTGCTACTTTACCAAATTCGTTGATTAGCTCTAGTAGTTTTCTGGAAGAGTCTTTAGGATTCTCTATGTATAGTATCATGTCATCTGCAAACAGTGACAGCTTTACTTCTTCTTTTCCGATTTGGAATCCTCTTATTTCTTTCTTTTTTTTTTTAATATATATATTCATGCACATTGTGAGTTTTTTTTTAATTAATTAATTTATTTATTTATTTTTGGCGTATTGGGTCTTCGTTTCTGTGCGAGGGCTTTCTCTAGTTGAGGCATGCGGGGGCCACTCTTCATCGCGGTGCACGGGCCTCTCACTATCGCGGCCTCTCTTGTTGTGGAGCACTGGCTCCAGACGCGCAGGCTCAGTAGTTGTGGCTCACGGGCCTAGTTGCTCCGTGGCATGTGGGATTTTCCCAGACCAGGGCTCGAGCCCATGTCCCCTGCATTGGCAGGCAGATTCTCAACCACTGCACCACCAGGGAAGCCCCCTCTTATTCTTTTCCTTCTCTGATTGCTGTGGCTAAAACTTCCAAACTATCTTGAGTAATAGTGGTGAGAGTGGGCAACCTTGTCTTCTTCATAATCTTAGTGGAAATGGTTTCAGTTTTCCACCATTGAGAATGATGTTGGCTGTGGGTTTGTCATATAACGCCTTTATTATGTTGAGGTAAGTTCCCTCTATGCCTACTTTCTGGAGGGTTTTTATCATAAATTGGTGTTGAATTTTTTTGAAAGCTTTGTCTGCATCTATTGAGATGATCAAATGGTTTTTCTCCTTCAATTTGTTGATATGGTGTATCACATTGATTGATTTGCATATATTGAAGAATCCTTGCATTCCTGGGATAAACCCCACTTGATCATGGTGTATGATCCTTTTAATGTACTGTTGGCTTCTGTTTGCTAGTATTTTGTTGAGGATTTTGTATCTATGTTCATCAGTGATATTAGCCTGTAGTTTTCTTTCTTGTGACATCTTGTCTGGTTTTGGTATCAGGGTGTTGGTATCCTTGTAGAATGAGTTTGGGAGTGTTCCTCCCTCTGCTATATTTTAGAAGAGTTTGAGAAAGATAGGTGTTAGGTCTTCTCTAAATGTTTGATAGAATTCACCTGTGAAGCCATCTGGTCCTGGGCTTTTGTTTGTTGGAAGATTCTTAATCACAGTCTCAATTTCAGGGCTTGTGATTGATCTGTTTATACTTTCTGTTTCTTCCTGGTTTGGTCTCGGAAGGTTGTGCATTTCTAAGAATTTGTCCATTTCTTCCAGGTTGTCCAGTTTACTGGCATATAGTTGCTTGTAGTAATCTCTCATGATCCTTTGTATTTCTGTAGTGTCAGTTGTTACTTCTCCTATTTCATTTCTAATTCTATTGATTTGAGTGTTCTCCCTTTTTTTCTTGATGAGTCTGGCTAATGGTTTATCAATTTTGTTTATCTTCCCAAAAAACCAGCTTTCAGTTTTATTGATCTTTGCTATTGTTTCCTTCATTTCTTTTTCATTTATTTCTGATCTGATCTTTATGATTTCTTTCCTTCTGCTAACTTTGGGGTTTCTTTGTTCTTCTTTCTCTAATTGCTTTAGCTGTAAGGTTAGGTTGTTTATTTGAGATGTTTCTTGTTTCTTGAGGTAGGATTGTATTGCTATAAACTTCCCTCTTAGAACTGCTTTTGTTGCATCCCATAGGTTTTGGGTTGTTGTGTTTTCATTGTCATTTGTTTCTAGGTATTTTTTAATTTCCTCTTTGATTTCTTCAGTGATCTCTTGGTTATTTAGTAGTGTATTGTTTAGCCTCCACGTGTTTGTATTTTTTACAGATTTTTTTCCTGTTATTGATATCTAGTCTCATAGCGTTGTGGTTGGAAAAGATATTTGATACGATTTCACTGTTTCTTAAATTTATCAAGGCTTGATTTGTGACCCAAGATATGATCTATCCTGGAGAATGTTCCATGAGCCCTTGAGAAGAAAGTGTGTTCTGTTGTTTTTGGATGGAATGTCCTATAAATATCAATTAAGTCCATCTTGTTTAATGTATCATTTAAAGCTTGTGTTTCCTTATTTATTTTCATTTTGGATGATCCGTCCATTGGTGAGAGTGGGGTGTTAAAGTCCCCTACTGTGATTGTGTTACTGTAGATTTCCCCTTTTATGGCTGTTAGCATTTGCCTTATGTATTGAGGTGCTCCTATGTTGTGTGCATAAATATTTACAGTTGTTATACCTTCTTCTTGGATTGCTCCCTTGATCATTATGTAGTGTCCTTCTTTGTCTCCTGTAATAGTCTTTATTTTAAAGACTACTTTGTCTGATATGAGAATTGCTACTCCAGCTTTCTTTTGATTTCCAATTTGCATGGAATATCTTTTTCCATCCCCTCACTTTCAGTCTGTATGTGTCCCTAGGTCTGAAGTGGGTCTTTTGTAGACAGCATATATATGGGTGTTGTTTTTGTATCCATTCAGCTAGTCTACGTCTTTTGGTTGGAGCATTTAATCCATTTCCATTTAAGGTAGTTATCTATATGTATGTTCCTATTACCATTTTCATAATTGTATTGGGTTTGTTATGTAGGTCTTTTCTTTCTCTTGTGTTTCCTGCCCAGAGAATTCCTTTAGCATTTGTTGTAAAGCTGGTTTGGTGCTGCTGAGTTCTCTTAGCTTTTGCTGTCTGTAAAGATTTTAATTTCTCTGTCAAATCTGAATGAGATCCTTGCTGGGTAGAGTAATCTTGGTTGTAGGTTTTTCTCTTTCATCATCACTTTAAATATGTCTTGCCACTCCCTTCTGGCTTGCAGCGTTTCTGCTGAAAGATTAGCTGTTAACCTTATGGGGATTCCCTTGTATGTTATTTGTTGTTTTTCCCTTGCTGCTTTTAATATTTTTTCTTTGTATTTAATTTTTGATAGTTTGATTATTATGTGTCTTGGCGTGTTTCTCCTTGGATTTATCCTGTATGGCACTTTGCGCTTCCTGAACTTGATTGACTATTTCCTTTCACATATTAGGGAATTTTTCAACTATAATTTCTTGAAATATTTTCTCAGTCCCTTTCTTTTTCTCTTCTTCTTCTGGGATCCCTATAATTCGAATGTTGGTGTGTTTAATGTTGTCCTAGAGGTCTCTAAGACTGTCCTCAATTCTTTTCATTCTTTTTTCTTTATTCTGCTCTGCAGTGGTTATTCCACTATTTTATCTTCCATGTCACTTATCCGTTCTTCTGCCTCAGTTATTCTGCTATCGATTCCTTCTAGAGAATTTCAATTTCATTTATTGTGTTGTTCATCATTGTTTGTTTCCTCTTTAGTTCTTGTAGGTCCTTGTTAACCATTTCTTGTATTTTCTCCATTCTATTTCCATGATTTTGGATCATCTTTACTATGATTATTCTGAATTCTTTTTCAGGTAGACTGCCTATTTCCTCTTCATTTGTTTGGTCTGGTGAGTTTTTACCTTGCTCTTTCATCTGCTGTTTGTTTCTTTGTCTTCTCATTTTGCTTAACTTACTGTGTTTGGGGTCTCCTTTTCATAGGCTGCAGGTTCGTAGTTTCCATTGTTTTTGGTGTCTGCCCCCAGTGGCTAAGGTTGGTTTAGTGGTTTGTGTAGGCTTTCTGGTGGAGGGGACTAGTACCTGTGTATGGTGGATGAAGGCGGATCTTGTCTTTCTGGTGGGCAGGACCACGTCCAGTGGTGTGTTTTGGGGTGTCTGTGACCTTATTATGATTTTAGGCAGCCTCTCTGATAATGGGTGTGGTTGTGTTCCTGTCTTGCTAGTTGTTTGGCATAGGTTGTCCAGCACTGAAGCTTGCTGGTCGTTGAATGGAGCTGGCTCTTAGCATTGAGCTGGAGATCTCTGGGAGACCTTTCGCTGTTTGATATTACGTGGAGCTGGGAGGTGTCTGGCGGACCAATGTCCTGAACTCGGCTCTCCCACCTCAGAGGCACAGGCCTGACACCCGGCTGGAGCACAAAGACCCTGTCAGCCACATGGCTCAGAAGTAAAGGGAGAAAAAAAGAAAGAAAGAAAGTATAAAATAAAATAAAGTTATTAAAATAAAAAATAAAAAATAATTAAAAAATAATAAAAAAAACAGGGAAAAAAAGAAAGAAGAGAGCAACCAAACCAAAAAGCAAATCCACTCATGGTAAGAAGTGCTAAAAACTATACTAAAAAAAACAAAAATCAAAAAAATGGACAGACAGAACCCTAGGACAAATGGTAAAAGCAAAGCTATACAGAAAAAATCACACACAGAATCATACACATATAGACTCACAAAAAGAGAAAAAGGAAAAAAATATATATTGTTGCTCCCAAAGTCCACCTCCTCAATTTCGGATGATTAGTTGTCTATTCAGGTGTTCCACAGATGCAGGTACATCAGGTTGACTGTGGAGATTTAATGCTCTGCTCCTGAGGCTGCTGGGAGAAATTTCCCTTTCTCTTCTTTGTTCACACAGCTCCTGGGGTTCAGCTTTGGATTTGGACCCGCCTCTGTGTGTAGGTCACCTGAGGGCATCTGTTCTTCGCTCAGACAGGACGGGGTTAAAGGAGCAGCTGCTTTGGGGGCTCTGGCTCACTCAGGCCGGGGGGAGGGAGGGGTACAGAGGAGGCGGGGCGAGCCTGCGGTGTCAGAGGCGTCATGACGTTGCAGCAGCCCGAGGCGCGCCGTGCGTTCTCCCGGGGAAGTTGTCCCCGGATCATGGGACCCTGGCCGTGGCGGGCTGCACAGGCTCCCGGGAGGGGCGGTGTGGAGAGTGACCTGTGCTCGCACACAGGCTTCTTGGTGGCGGTAGCAGCAGCCTTAGCGTCTCATGCCCGTCTCTGGGGTCCGCGCTGAGAACCGCGGCTCACGCCCGTCTCTGGGGTCTGCGCTGTTAGCCGCGGCTTGTGCCTGCCTCTGGGGTCCGCGCTGATCGCTGCGGCTTGCGCCCGCCTCTGGGGTCCGCGCTGATCGCCGCGGCTCACGCCCGTCTCTGGGGTCCGCGCTGTTAGCCGCGGCTTGCGCCCGCCTCTGGGGTCCTCACTGATCGCCGCGGCTCGTGCCCGTCTCTGGAGCTCATTTAGGCAGCGCTCTGAATCCCCTCTCCTCGCGCGCCCTTGAAACAAAGAGGCAAGAAAAAGTCTCTTGCCTGTTCGGCAGCTCCAGACTTTTTTCCGGACTCCCTCCCGGCTAGCTGTGGCACACTAGCCCCTTCAGGCTGTGTTCATGCCGCCAACCCCAGTCCTCTCCCTGCGATCCGACCGCAGCCCGAGCCTCAGCTCCCAGCCCCCGCCTGCCCCGGCGGGTGAGCAGACAAGCCTCTCGGGCTGCTGAGTGCTGGTTGGCGCCGATCCTCCGTGTGGGAATCTCTCCGCTTTGCCCTGCGCACCCCTGTCGCTGCGCTCTCCTCCGTGGCTCCGAAGCTTCCCCCCTCCGCCACCCGCAGGCTCCGCCCACGAAGGGGCTTCCTAGTGTGTGGAAACCTTTCCTCCTTCACGGCTCCCTCCCACTGGTGCAGGTCCCGGCCCTATTCTTTTGTCTCTGTTATTTCTTTTTTCTTTTGCCCTACCCAGGTACGTGGGGGAGTTTCTTGCCTTTTGGGAGGTCTGAGGTCTTCTGCCAGCGTTCAGTAGGTGTTCTGTAGGAGTTGTTCCACATGTAGATGTATTTCTGATGTATTTGTGGGGAGGAAGGTGATCTCCGCGTCTCACTCCTCCGCCATGTTGAAGGTCTTGGCATCTGTTGTTTTTATTTTCTTCCTCTTTTTTGTTCTATATTTTCCAAACTTTCTACCACTGTAATTAGATAAAAATAACTTATTGTTATGTCCTAAGACATAACTCACAACTGTTTACCTCTCAAATTTTTAAAATAATTTAAAAACTACTGGCTACACAATAAGTTGATAAGTTGATTCTTTTGAAATCAGCTTAGAAATACACATCTAAGCTTTAAAATATACATTTACTTTGAACTAATAATCCTACTTCTGGGATTCTATTCTAAGAAACTCCTTTAAATTTCAAAAGGGCGTTATTTAAAAAATATAATTACAGTATTCATTTTTAAGAGAAAAAAATCTGAATAAGCCAGATGTTCAATAAGAGAGAAGTGAAAACTAGTCTATCCATTTGAAGAAACCTTATATATGTGTTAAAATCACACGTGTGAAGAACTTATTACCACTGGGAAATAAATGGCAACATGTGACTGATGGTTTGGCTGGGTGGGGTGTGTATAGGGGGGATCATCCTGAAAAGGCTTGGGGGGGCCCAGAAAGAACCCCCCCTAAATGGGGAGGCCACCTGGTCTGCAGGCCAGGCTCAGCGGTCCTGTTGGGAAGGAGAGTCCAGAAAGAACCCTTGAGTCCCAAGCCACGCTTGCCAGGAGACCCCTCTGCCAGGGCCAGCGAACATGGAGGGGCTCCCACCCCGCAGGAGCACAGCAGAGAGGACTTGCCGTTCTCCTCATTCCCTGCCCAAGGCCCTTCCATAACCAACGGCTGCCTTCTCTCCCACTAAATCCATCTGCAACCTCAGAATCATTCTCCATACAGCATTCTGGAAGGTACTGCGCCCCCTGGAAGTGACCCTGTGAAATAAAGCTGCGAGCCAAGCCTTGGAGGTAAAAGTGCATGTGGAGACTCATGGGCCATTAATCCCGGCGGAGGGTGTTGGTGGAGGGGCAAGTTCACCATGACCAGAGCCATCAGTACCCGGATAGGAAAGGCCTACCTCCAAAAAGGTCAATTTTCAGAAACAGTGGTCACTGACCTGGGGATAATGTTTCTTTAAGAATCATGTGCATGGCCATGGTTTCATTTTCATTTCACTCTAGGCTACGTAGCCCTCTTTGGTTGCTCCCACCCTTCTTCTCAAGGCTACTTTAATGACCTGATTTAGTGCCCTTGGGAGGGGCCGCTGTCTCCCAAGGTCCTGAGCACAGCCCTTTGGTTTGCTCAGTGGATGCTCAGCTGTATGTGAACATGGCCTGATGCAGCGGTGACTTTGCAATCGGGATGCTATTCTTTGCCGTCCTTCTTGCCGGGGTCCAGGATAAACACGGGGATGCAGGCTGTCACTCCTGAGCAGACCACAGATAGCCAATGGCCCCCGGCAGAACAGAAAGGCTTGCTGACACAACTCTGGTGGATGCCAGGCCAGGATGTGAAGGAACTGGTCATTCTCTAATATGATTCGTCCAATCTTACAAAAACCAATCATTTCTAAAATGAACAGAACCGTAACTGTTGCTTGAAAAGAAAATCATGAAACATAGAGATATTCTCAATGCCAAACACATGATCCCAGCAACTGAATGTCCTCAGGGATGCCTCTTTAAGTTCAGATTGGAAAGATTTAGAAACTGCAGGAGTCTCAAGGATTTGCAAGCAAGCCCTCTACATCTATGTCAGGATGTCGGATCCAAGGGGTGAGCCCACTGAAAGGCAAAAAAAGACGCAATCTCCAGGAATAAATTTCCAAGTGCAAGTTTAAACTTTAAAATCAGTTTCATTTATACAGAATGAGATCTGCAAGGAAGTGACATTTGAAAGTTTTGAGCCATTCAGGAGTAACAAAAACAACCATCATGTGGGCCAGAGCCGCTGCTCTTTGATGTTTGAAAGGGCAGCAGACAGAGTGCCCAGATGGAACTACGGCTGGATCTGAAGGCAGGAGAGTTGAGGAAAGAGGATGAGAGGAAGCATTTGACACTTCCAGACTTTGTCTGCAAACAGTGTGACACGTGGACACGCCCCAGAGAAAGCGAGGGCCACGGGCAACTGTCTGCTGTCTCCCCTGCCTGGGAAGATGCGAAACTGGACCAGAAGGGCAGTGATGTTCAGCACGACCCACCCACCCCCGCCCCCCAGGTCTGGAGACCAGAGTAGGAATTGGTTCATTACTCCAGGGTAGAAAGTCTTCCAACTACAATGAACAGAGACGCTGAAGTTCCCATCCTCTGCTGGGGAGAGAGCGAGGAAGAGTGGCCTCTAGGGCTGAAGCTCTTGGCAAAGATGAGCAAACCTGGCCTGGAAGGGAGCCCTGGCGGAGAGTCCCCGACTCTCTTCCGGTGGCTCAGAGGAGGAAAACAAACTCCCCACCCAACCGTCTGCTGCCCGTTTAAGCAGCTGCTTGGAAGTCAAGTTTTTCTAAGAAAATGCAGACCAGAAAACGCCCTGTGGCTCATGGCTCCAGAACCTGTAAGGCTGGCGCATCGTACCTGATGAAGGCTGTCTTTCTGCCGAGACATGCGTGTGAGTTGGTAGTAATTAAACCTGCTTATTTCTGTGTCAGCGAATTTCACTTCCGCAGCAGGTTGTTGTCACAAGATTAGAATGATCTCCATCTTTCAGAAAAGCCTTCAAGGTCGTGACTGTATGGATGTCGCTGTCATTGGAATGTGGTTTTCTGGTGTCGGGGTGTTGTTCTAGGAAAATCTGGTTGGCGCAGTTCTTTTCTGGAATAGCGATGGGGGCTCTGTTTCAGAGGGAAGTCATAAGTCAGTTTTCAAAAAGGCATCTCCTGAAGGAAACAGCGATCAGACCCAGATAAGAGGATGGCCTTTCAGAGGTGCTTTCCCAGCGCTTCAGTGCAGCCCTGTCTACTTAGCTAAATGTATAAAAATATCTCTGGACTAAAATGTGATTATCTAGAGATAATAGAAGTCGAGGTGGTTTTTGCTTTTTTTCTTTGTACTTTCATCTAGTTTAAGAATTTTTATCATGAACGTTGTTTTCGCTTTCTATTGCCACTGTAACTAATAACCACAAACTTAAAACAACATAAATATTTGACTTTACAGTTCTGTAGGTCAGACGTCTGGTAGGGGTCTCCCCCGGGCAAAGTCAAGATGTCACAGGACTGCATTCCTTTCTGGGGGCTCTGGGGATGAATCCGCTCGTGATCTCGTTCAGGTGGATGGCAGAATCCAGTGTCTTGTGGTGTGGGTCCCTTGGGGTCCCTGTTTCCTTGCTGGCCATCAGCTGAGGGCCATTCTCAGCCTCTAGAAGCCGGTCACGCTCCTTGGCTCCCAGCCCCCTTTCTCGTCTTCAAAGCCACTTTGAATCTCTCCTGCCTCTTTGTCCCTCTCATCTCTCAGACCAACTCCACTGCCTTTACAGACACTGGGCCCACCAACAAATCCAAGACAATCTCCCTGTTTTAAAGTCTGTTGATTAGCAAACTTAATTCCGTCTGCAAGCTTAATCCTCCTCTGCCTTGTAACTTAACCT
This sequence comes from Balaenoptera musculus, assembly GCF_009873245.2. NCBI lineage: Eukaryota > Metazoa > Chordata > Mammalia > Artiodactyla > Balaenopteridae > Balaenoptera > Balaenoptera musculus. Next base: position 5,954,398 of record NC_045800.1, read on the forward strand.
CTTCCCAGGCAATGAAGATCATGGGACCAAGTCCTGCCTCCCGCAAACGTTTATTTTTAATTAATGAAAATAAGTCCTTGAAAAGGGAGCCAAGTTCAATGAGGTGAAGGAGTGGCCACCATCCCTTAGACTTTGTAAAATCAATAATAGTCTAGTTTGGCTACAGAGGGCTCATCACTTCTGTGAATATCTAATTTTCTTGGAAACCTCTGGCTTCTTGAACTCTCAACCAAAATCCCAAATCTCTTGGCCTAACTTTCTTCCGCTTTTTCCTGGAACAGACCTTTACTGGCCATCTGATGTTGTCCAAATGTATCTGAATAATTGACTGGGACCGGAGCTTTGATTGGGCAAAGCTGTCCTTGGAGGCAGGAGCCAGTTCTCACAACCTTGGCCTTCCTGTGATGTGTGCACCGCCCTGGCTGCAGGGCCCAGCCTGAGTGGGCAGGAAAAGCTGCGGGGATGAAGTCCTCCTTGGGTGTTTACTCCTGAGCAGCCTCCCCACAGCCTCACTCACTGCTGGGACACTGACCTCCTGCATGGAACTCATTCTGGGGGAGGAGCCAGCCCCTCCAGTCACAGGTCTCCTAGGGATGCCTGGCTTCTCTAAGAGCACGGGCCTTGGGTTTAGATTTGTTCCCATCCGAGACCTAGAGAAGAGGCACCTTGAATGTGATCTACAGCTGGGGGTCACTTTCAAAAAAACGTGGTTCAAGAGCCACAAACAAACTCATAGGCAGTCCAGTCCGTAGTGGGGATGGCGGGGTGTTCGAATCATATTGATGAGTTTCAGGGGGAAGTATTTTCCTCTTTTGCTGGCCTTCTCCTGCTCTTCCTCTCCTCCTGCAACAAAAAAACCCAGGAATCTGCCCGCAGATATCAACTATCCTCAGCAGGCTGGAGGAGTGAGGGCCGTCCACACAGGGTTTTTCTTTCCTTGTGGGAGCAGGGAGGGAAGTATGAGAACACTTCCACAACCGTAGATTTTTTCAGCCTGAACTGGCAAGTGTTAGCTTCTCTAAAATCCCCAGGAGACATTTGGAAACAGGACCGCCGGACTGGTGTCATGTGTCACAGCAGAGGTCACCCGGCCCCTCTGGTGTCTGCTTGTGCACAGCTCCAGGGAGACGGGGCTGAAGGCAGTGCTGGGGTGGGGGAAGTGGAGGCCAAGGGCATTTGCTCAAAAGCACATGTGTGACAGTCCTAGGGGCCCCCTGGAAGTGAAAGGCTGAGTCTTGTGCCCTTGTGTGGGCATAAGAGCCAGCCTAGGAAATGCAGAAAAGACCCAGATAAATGCAGTAAAATGCGGTGTAGAATGCAGCTTCGTTCTCACCTCCAGGCTGGTGTGACTTAAAGAAACACTGATGAGACTGGAATTACATTCATTTCCATTTCCTCAATCTCTCTCCTAGCTCTGCTCTTCTCAGCACTCAAGCTCTCTGATTGTGTTTTCGTTCTGCAGTAGTCCCTACATGCAGAAATGCTCATGAAATGCTCACAGCCAAAGTCGCAGATGTCAGCCCACTGGTGTAATCATTTTGCTGAAGTTCAATGAAAGCAAATATTTGCCTGAAAGATGGGCTTTTCAGTTTAATTGGCGGTGGTTACAATTATCTACGTAGGCACCCAGGTGATTTTAACACAGCAGTGGATTCTCAGTCCCCCATTATGCAAATGGCAAGCTTTAGGTGGATGTGTCTATTACAGAAGACCGTGATCATCCTCCTCTTGGCGTGTGCACTTGGACCATGAAGTCACTGCTGGGAATTCTGAACTCAGACACGGAACCAGGGCAGGCATGGTATTTGCATCCCATCAAGCCTCCATACAGAGAAGATTGCTGGTCTTGGCAAGTATTGATAATGTAAGACTGCGTAAATGCAGTTTTCTGTGATCATGGCAATATGGTGGCTGGAGGGGAAGAGGTGGACTTTTCCGAACAGATCCACAGTATTGAAGCTCTGTGCCAACCAGGGCAGCTTCCCCCTGGGACCTGAGTTCTGCTCCTTTGTGACTCCAGGCCCGGTGCAAATGTGGCCTTGGGGATGAAAAATGTTTCCCAATCCCTGAGAGCTCTGAGAATTTTGGGTCAAATTCTCCCTGTGTGTTACAGCTATGGAAATAGGTTCCCATGGTCCAAAGAATTTAGCTGTTTATATAAAATGTGTACCAAGTCCTCCCAGGTAAGTAGGTTTTAGGCTCTTAAGAATATTGATTGATCAATTGATTGAGTCATTCATTCATTCACTCCTTCATTGGGTCAAACATTGATTGAACAATGACTGTGTCCCAGGCCCTGTGTTAAATCCTGGAATACCAAAAAGAATAAGACACTGCCCTGTCCTCGAGGGATCTGGAGACACACAGGAAACAAAGGATTCTGCCAGAGGTGCTAAGAGTTGTGACAGAGATGGCCAAAATGCTGTGGGGCCAGAGGAGGTGGCACTAATTCTGCAGGAGAACACAGGTCCGTTCAGAGGAGGTTTCCAAAACAGGGTGATATCACAAAGTTGGAAACAATGACAATCGTGTCACTGTGAATATGAAGCAACAGGGACTTTCATATTTTGCTGGTGGGGGTAACAGTTGGTACAACTTTGTTGGAAACGCCTTGGAAGTTACCTACTAAAGGTAAATATATGGTCATATTCCTGTGACCTGGCAATTCTGCTCCTGTGCTTATACTCACGATAAGTGTGTGCATATACCTACCAGGTGACATTTACGAGAATGCTCATTGCTGGTTTATTCACAATAGTTAAAACTGGAAACAACACAAATTTTCATCAAATAGGATGGATGAAGAAATTGAGACCTATTTATACAGTGGACTACTATGCAACAATACAAAAGAAATAATGTGCCTACTACCACAGGCAACATGTGTGACTCTCACAGACACAATGATGAGTGAAAGAAGCCAGACATAAAAGACCACCCACTAGGATCCTATTTATATCTATGGTGGTAGAAGTCAGCATATTCATTACCTGGGGCAGAAGTGCTGGAAATATTCTACACCTTTATCTAGGTGATGGTACAAGGGTTTCATACATAAATGAAACTCATGAATCTGTATACTTAATATTTAGACACTTTACTGCATTTATGTTATAACTCAATAAAATTTTTTAAAGTCAAAAATCAAGTAACAAATACAAAAAACAGAATGTGATCACTTAATGTCGAAGAACACACAAAGGATCCCAAGTTTGTAGGAATTATGAACAATATGCTGGGGAAGAAAAAGCTTTTATTTTTAAATGTAAATGTTTATAGTTCTAGGAAGAGCACACACGGGATAGAGAGCACCTTGGGACTGACCTCATCCACATGACAGTGGCCCTGGACAATGCCTTCCTGGACCTCACTTCCTGCAGTTTTAAATTGGCGTTAATAACACTTAAGCTAATAACATCTGAAATTTTCTAATATAGTATCTACACATAAAAACTTCAATAATGGCTGAAGCAAATATGTCAGTGTTTTCCATAGTGACTCCCACATTTTTTAAGTGTGAAAACCTATTTCAATTTTTCCAATGAATTTTTTTACTTTTAATTATAAACATTTTAAGCATGGAGTAAAGTAGAAAGAAAAGTATAATAACCACACTAGTACATCCATCAAGCCATTAACAATGTTGACATTTTGTTATATTTGCTAATTGTTTTCCTGAATAATCTTTTTAAAAAATCCACCTTATTATGGAAAGTTTGAAACATTAAAAATAAAAAAAGAGAGAATAGTGTAACAAACTACCATGTACCCAACACCCACTCCCAATAATTATGAAGTCATGGCTAATCTCGTTTCTGTTATAACCCCACCTACTTTTCCACCTCCTGTCCCCAAATTATTTAGAGAAACAAATCTCAAATATGACATCATCTCATGTACAAATATTTAAGTTCATATTGCTAAAAGAAGAACTCTCTTAAAATAAACCACAAGACCACTATCATACCTTTAAAAGTTAATAATAACTTCCTAATATCGAGTATGAATTCAATATTCAAATTTCTACATTTCTGTCATAAAAGATTTTACAGATGTTCACGTCAGGAGCCAAAGTTCACACAACTGCATATTGTTGCTATTTTTAAAAATTCTTTTTGAATCATATGTTTCCCTTATTTTTCTTGCAGTCTTTGTTTGAAGTAGCCTTGTCCTGCATATCAGTGTTTCTCACAAAAGAATCACCTAGAAAGCCTCTTAAAATACAGATCCCTGGGCCCCAGCCCAGGATAAGTGGCTCTGGAGTAGAGCCTGAGAATTTGCATTTAACAAGCTCCCAAGCGATGCTGATGCCAGTCTGTGAACCCATGTTGACTAGCACTGCTCTAGTTTCCCACAGTTCAGGTTTCACTAGCTGCATCTCCAGGGTGTCTTTGAATACGTTCCTCTGCTCTTTATACTTTTAAAAAATTTACTTGGCTACATTTGAACATAGTAATTTGTATGCTTTCATCAAGACACACAATGTCTGGTCATCTCTCCTATGAGACATTCATTAGTAGCTTCCAATGATTATTCCTAGATCTGTAATTTCCTTAGGGGTTGCAAAATGGTGACACCCTAATACTGTTGTTTCTTCTTCTTCATTTATTACTTGGTGTCTACTTCTGTAAAGAGAGCCTTTTCCTCATCAAGCATATGAATATCCCAAGATAGAGTTTATACAGAAATCAGGATAAATGCTTTAATCTTTCTCTTCATTAACCCATTTCAAAATAGTGCGTTGGTTCCCTAGCATCCTGAGACCACTAAAGAGATGTTTTGTTTGCTTGTTTTTATCTATCCTAGTGAATACATAAATACAACACGTTGGTGTGTTTTCAACTCACTCATTTATTGTTTTTGATGCTTGAACTGCCCCATCTCTGACTGATGGGAGCCTTGTCAGGTTAGGCTTCTGGGTCCTTGTGACATGACTCTAGTGACTCACTAGCTTCCTTTCTTTTCATATGACAAGATTTTCCAGGCTTGCCCCTTATACATTTCTTGGCCCACAGCTGGAATTGGCCATTTTCTCCAAGGACCACTGGTTGCATTTAATATGAAATGTACATAGAGACCACAGTCTAGATACTAGAAGCATTCATTCAGTGATGGGTTGGTCATTGTTCCCAGAGCTTTTCAAGGAATAAAACTAGAAAAAAATTTTAAAATAAAATATGTAATGAGTTTAAAGATTACTTCAGTTAGAATTTAGAGAATATTTTACTTGATCCCCATCAATCTTAATCTCAGAATCACCACCCTCACTATAGTCAATAATACGATTGTTAAAAACCCTTTCAGTTGTTTTATATTTTGTATGTTCTTTTTATTCTTAGGGTATGTCTTAAGGATGTATGGTCAAATTTTAAAGTCACATGGCCTAGTTTCTACTTTTGAGGTCATGCCACAAGTCAATACATAGCTAGGTTTATTTGTTCATTTGCTTTTGAATTGTAGGGACTCCTTTTTTGAAGATTTCAATTTGTTTATAATTATGTAAGAATATTTTTACAGTTTCAAAATAAAATCTACAAATCAAGGATATTCAAAGAAGTCTCACCTATTCCTTCCCTTCTGTCATGATCCTTTCTTGCCCTTATATGGAATAACTTAAAAATACTTATGGTTTTTTGTTCTTTTAAAAAACAACATAATAATAGTATAATGTTATACACATACACATACATTCATATCACATCTTCCTTGGATACATGGTAGTATACTATACACACTTTTCTCCACTTAGCTCTTTTTTTTTTAATATATCCAATTTTTTTTAAAATATGTGAATTAATTTATTTATTTTGGCTGCGTTGGGTCTTCGTTGCTGCGCTTGGGCTTTCTCTAGTTGTGGCGAGCGGAGCTACTCTTCAATTGCGGTGCATGGGGGTTCTCATTGTGGTGACTTCTCTTGTTGCGGAGCACGGGCTCTAGGTGCGCAGGCTTCAGTAGTTGTGACATGCAGGCTCAATAGTTGTGGCTCACAGGCTCTAGAGAGCAGGCTCAGTAGTTGTGGCGCACACGGGCTTAGTTTGCTCCACGGCATGTGGGATCTCCCCGACCAGGGATTGAACCTGTGTACCCTGCATTGGCAGGCGGATTCTTAACCACTGTGCTACCAGGGAAGCCCTCCACTTAGCTCTTGACACCACTTTATAATGTTAAAATGTTAACATTGGTTAGTAGTTCCACTTTGGCATTCATTGATTAAGAAAATAAACAAGGGCAAAAAACTTCATTGCAATTCAGTAGCACTTTTAAATAGATTTATTTAAATGAATTATTAATCCTAATGCATTGATGTGTAATTGGAGAATGTTAGTCCACTTGTCTGTTCAGCCTACAATAAATAATACTTGGTACAAATCTCAACAATCAGAAACCACAAAAGAAGAACAACTGATTTTAATTGTTTTATTTGTTTAGATGTCCTCCTTAAAAAAAAATTTTTAATTTTGGAATAATTTTAGATTTACTGAAAAGTTACAAAGATAGTACAGAGAGTTCTTGTATACGCTTTACCAGTTTCCCCTATTGTCAACATCTAAAATAACATGGTACGTTTGGCAAAGCCAGGAAACCAACATTGGTACATTACTGTTAACTCCAGACTTGATTCAAATTTCATTAATTTTTCCACTAATGTCCTTTTTCTGTTCCAGGATCAGACCCAGGGATACCACATTGCGTTTAATATCTTTCCATTTTTAATTGACCTAAAAATCAATCAAAGTTAAAGAGCGTTCCCATTTTATAGGTGATAAGGGACAGAAGCCAAACGGCTTACTGGCAGTGGGATGATCACAGGATTTAAGTCCAAATCTCGGTGGAATCTGCTTTTATAAGAGGACAATCTGGTTTAGATAAAGAAAATGCAGACTCTGGAATTAGGCCGACCTGGTTCTGAGGCCCTCGTCTTGGGTTTACTACTTAGGAGTTGTGAGGTCTTGAATATTTATGGAGCCTTAGTTTTTATCTGTAAAATGGGAAACTAAAATATACCTCACAGGGGTAATATGAAAGTGGATAAATGATATGTGTGAGGTGTTTGGTTATAAGAAGAGCTCAATAAATGATAATAGTCGTTCTCATAGCATCATTGTTGGGTAGACCTATAACTAGCACTTGGGGACTGACTGGGTGTCTGGTCATCTGCTGTCCAGAATATAATTCTCTCTTATAAAAAAGATAGGTAGTTTTTATCCAGCAGCTAACCATGGGGTTACAACTCAGATATGCAACCTCCGATTAAGTGGCCTTAAGCAGGGGCGATTTTAGGGGCCATTTATAGCCCAGTCTCCTGGACTAACACATCAGTTCCTGGCATCTTTAAGATGAGGCTTTCCATCAGCAGCCATTGAGGTTACCCCTGTAGGTATTTTAACCAGAAAATAAGAATCTAATACATTAACCTTATATATGTTTTACTCTGAAAGGACTGTGGACACTTTCAAGTGCTTTCTGACAAGTTTAAAAAAAAAAAACAAAAAAACAAAATGCTCTTTTGAGGAAAAATTACTGCAGCCTTGATTTCTGAGGTGTGTGTACATGTGCGCCTGTGCATATGTTCTTCCTCTTCTTCTTTTCCAGGGATCCGAGAAATTTTGTGCCACTTTCCAAAATAGGACTCAGAAGTAGCGTCAGTAAAAGAGCTGTAAATAGGTCAACTGCCATAATCTAAGCAGCAGAAGGAAGTGGGTTCAGCTCCAGAAAGACTGCATGTTTAGACCTCTGGTACTGCTCTGCTAATGCCTAAAGGACCATTTGTGGGGAGGGGGACGTCAGATACTCTATTGTACCTTTGCTGACCTCATGCATTTTCTTTTTCCAGGTCGGCCACCTCTAGGAAGGAGATCATGGGTGCTGGGCATCGGGACCAAGATGGTAGATTTAAGCCCGATGGTCATTAGAAGCCCACTGTAGGCTTGGGGAACAACATGCTGCCTGAGGATGGATAAGCAGGGGACTTTTATTCCCCTCCATGGATAGGTAGGGAAGTAGCTGGCTTTGAATAGCAAAACCACACTTCTGGGTAATGCTTCTGGTATTCCGATGCACTGCAGCTGGACACAGAATCCAATCCCACACATCACCCACCCCCGCCCAGAGCGATGCGCTGCAGTTCCCTCTGTGCTGCTGGAAAGGAGCCTAACGGATTAGGCTGCAGGAATGGCTTTTACCTTACTTCAATGGTCTCCTCTTTAATGATACTGTTGCTTCCTCACCACGGTGGCTCATTTTTCCATACGGCACGTGAGACTGTCTACATCCTGTCCTAAGAGAGACAGCATTTCCTGATGGTGTGGGATTTTGCTTTCCCAAGACTAGGTTTGTAAGGTTTCTTGGCACTCTCCCAGGGTGGGCAAGGGGCTCTCTAATATATGAGATATGATTTGTAAAAACCATCAATTCGATTTGGGACCCAGGCTCTTCCATGTGACTTTCTGAATTATTACAACACACTTTCTGGTTTTAATTATTCTGACTCATGCTCTTGTTTTTCCCATTGTTGGCAATTTCTCCAAGTAACACAATCCTTATCCATGTCTGATTACAGAACAAAACACAGTTTGAAGTTGTTTGGAGTTTTAAGAGAGTTTTATTTTGTTTCTATTAAATGAAAAATAGTACCAGAAGTAACAGACTTAGTTTAAAAATGAAGATTTAGAAAACAAAACATGTCCTGGTGCAAGATTGCTAAGCTCTGTGGAAATCAGATCTAACCTTGATTTGCAAATGGTAAATGGGTCTTAACTGGAATAATTATAGAGGTTATTGGGAGATGCTGGTTATTGGCTGGGAAAGAAATGAAATATTGCCTACTTACCTTCTTAGACCTCAGCAATCAAATACACTGCAGGGATCACTGTTCCCTATGGAAACCCATATAGAGAGGAAAGTAGTAAAGCCCAAGTGGGAACGTGGTCCACACACTGGTTCATTTACCTACTCAACCAGAAAATTGCTGGTCCCATCTCTTCGCCAGGCTCGGGGCTGGGCTCGGGCATATCAAGTGTAACGGTGAGCCAGTGAAGGAGGCCAGCCGCCAAGGGGCTCCCTGTCTAGTAAGGCGGGCAAGCTTAGACAACAATAATGCCGGCAGTGGATCCCCAGAACTGTTGCAAGCAAAAAAGAGGAAGGCCCCCCCCTTTGCCTGGATTCATAGAACAGACAACACAGAGGAAAGGGAACCTCTCTGGACCTTGAACAATGAAATCAGTTGGTAGAAAGGGGGAGAAGGACATTCTGACATTGAGAGAAGCACATGGAGAAAACCGTGCAGGGTCAAACACTTTTCAAATGTTGAGCGGATCCCACGTGGCTGAAGGATGGGGCTGTGTATCAGGGGTGGGAGAGAGAAAATGATGCTGGGAACATTGGCTGTGGTCAATCCCAGACAGTCCTGGATATTCCATGAAGGAGACTCAATATATTACTAGAGGCAATGAGGATCCAGTGAAGGTTGTCAGATGTTCACTTTTTATTTTTAACTTTTATTTTATATTGGGAGTCGAGTTGATTAACAACGTTGTGTAGTTTCAGGGTACAGCAAAGTGATTCAACCATACATATACACATATCCATTCTTTTTCAAATTATTTTCCCATTTAGGTTATTACAGAATATTGAGTAGAGTTCCCTGTGCTATACAGTAGGTCCTTGTTGGTCATCTATTTTGTATATAGTAGTGTGTATATGTTAATCCCAAACTCCTAATTTATCCCTCCCCCCGCATCCTCCCCCTCTGGTAATCATAAGATTGTTTTCTACGTCTGTGAGTCTGTTTCTGTTTTGTAAATAAGTTCATTTGTATCACTTTTTTTAGATTCTGCATATAAGTGATATCATATGATACTTTCATTTAAAAATAGAATGACAGCAGACCAGCTCCAGGAGCCTGTGACTCTCACTGAGAGAGGTACCATGATTCCCCCACCCTGGGGCCCAGGGGCAGGGGGTGGAGGGGTCAGACTCAGAACGGATTTCTGAGGTTGAATGAACAGGAGGTGATAACTAATTAGAAGGGTGTGGTTGAGGGAGAGAGAAAGGAAGGGGTCAGATATGACTTGTGTTTTGGGCCAGAATCAGCAGGGAGGAAAGGAGACAGAGGATCCTTGGAGTCAGAAGGACCCAGTGTGCAATCCCAGCTGCACCACTTTCAAGTTTTGCATTTGTGGACAAGTCACTTTCCAGAGCCTCTGTTTCCTCTTTAAAAGAAGAGTAATTAGCGAGATTTGCAGATCCTGGAGGCCTGGGGCAAGTAGATGCAGGACAGATGCTGTCTGTTGTGATCATTTTAGGTCTCCTCTGCATCACCGGCTAGGGGCTCATGAGAATGGGGGCCGTTGTCTGTCTCCCTAACCTGCACAGGATACAGAAGGAGTTCTGGGGATGTTTGCTCAACTTCTTTTCTTTATTTTTCAGCCCAGCCGAGGACAAAGAAAGCTGAAAAGTTGCTTGTGAGTATTGCTTCAGAATAGTGGAGGGAAAGGAATGCCAGCAATGCTTATACCCAGGCAGGCAGCGGTGTGCTTTCCCCACTGATAGGTGTTGGTAGGCTGATGGTAACGGGGGACCTGCTGAGTCAGGATGTGATAGGTAATGAAAAATGTCAAAATGCCTGGTAACTGCCAAAAAATGAAGAAGTGACATCAGACCCTAGACCGGAGCTTAGTGCAGGACGAACAATGGACCCCAGGCTCTAGAAACTGGAGTTTGCTTTTCTGCCTGAGTTCATCAAGAAGTTAATGGCAGACAAGAGCCGTGCCTGAAAGTGTCCATCGAAGAAGCGTGGGAAGTTGAGGTCCAGGAAGTGGACTGAAATAGCTATGGTGAAGAAGCGGGGCTGTGCAGGGGATGGATGGATGGATGGAGTGGATGGAGGGATGGAGAGGGAGGGAGGATGGAGGGCCAAACACACCCATATCAGAGTAGCCGGCCTCCCCAGAGCCACCCAGAATTGCTCCTTTGCCCCAAAGTAGAAACCAGTCCAGGCCTCCGAAAAGAAGTATAAAAGTCTCAACTACAGAGAGACACGCCACCGCTCTGCCCAATAAACCAGATGCAGGAAACCCGCCCTCTGCTTCCCTCGACCCCATGCAGATCCTTCTTGGAGCTCCGTGGGCACATTGGCCTCCGCAGTTTAAGAGAAATCAAGAAAACTGGATGGAGAGATCCAAAAGAGAGCAAAAAAACATGATTAAGAGAGTAAGAATAGGACCCAAGAGGCAAGTTAAAGAAATTGGGGTTGATGTGCCTGAAACAGTAAAGACAAAATGGGAACTGCATTCAAATACGTGAAGAGGGGCCACTGGCCAGTTATTCCCCAATTTCAAGAGCACAGAATGCGAGGCAAATGGCCTAATTTGTCACAGGAGAGATCAGGTAAAGAAGGGTTTCATAAATGTCTGCGTGCCTTGGAGTGGGCTCCCGTGGAGTTATGTACAATAAGCTGGCCTCCCAGGGAGAAAACCTGCTGGAGACGTGGAGGTGTGGAGGCCCTGGCTTGTCTCCAAGCACTGTCCCCCACCCCAAATCCCAGCTCTCCTGGCTTCCGGGAGCCCAGGCATCTTTTCAGATGACAAGTGAGTGGCCAGCCTGGACAGTGGGAGCGTCTTTGCTTTTCTCTGGTGGGTCTCTTCCTCCATGACCTTTAATCACATTTTCTCGTTGATGTGTTCACAATACAGTCGACAGCAAATGCCTGCAAGTTCTTTGGCACCTGGTAAAAAATGTCTTACAACTTCCGGCAGTGACAGTTTAGATCAGATCAACTGCGTGACTGGCAACCATGTAGTGAAAATCCTCAAGGAACCTTGATGGAACTCCATACTGTGGAGAGCCTGCTCTGGTTGTCGTCACCGTTGGCATGCTCAGGTGTGCTATCCATCACTGTGAGTTCAGTCCCTCATTCAACCATCATTCATAGAAGGAAGAGAGTCAAGATGTAGAATGAAGCTTATGTGCCTGTCTCCCCTTTCTGCCCCCAAAACACCATACAGAAGACATACGTATCTACAGATAGGTAACAGGGCAATTTGTGAGTGTAAACCAGGACCCTTGTGAAAGTGAATGGGGGGGCACCACTGACAATTATGCTAGGAATAAAACTGGGACCTATGGCCACTCCTATCTATAACTCTTATTCAAAGCTCAAAGACAAGAAGGAGGTTCCCTTGATATTGAAATTATCAGCAATCCTTGGAAGCTAGAAAAAATTAGTAGGAATGCTTGTTTTATTAAATATGCATTAGTCCTCTATTGCTGAATAACAAATTATCCCCCAGATTAGTGGCTCAAAACAACAAAAAGTCATTATCTCATGTGCAGTTTCTGTGGGTCAGGAATTCAGGAGCAGTTCAGTTGGATGGGTTTGCCTCAGGGGCTCTCTGGGGGTTGCAGTCAGTTGCTGCCCTGGGCTACAATCATCTGAAAACTCCACCAGGGCTGGAAGATCCACTTCCAAGATGGTGTGCTGATGTGGCCGGTGGCTGGAGACCTCAGTTCCTCATTTCATTTCTTCCCCATTGGGCTGCCTGAGTGTCCTCACCACACAGCAGCTGGTTTCCACCCCCACCCCCCCCATCAGTGAGTGATTTGGGTCACTCATGCCTTTCAGGACTTGTCTCAAAACCCACACACGGTCACTTTGGCCCTATTTTATTTATTAGAATGAGTGTCTAAGCCCAGCCTGCATGAAAAGGGAAGGAGGTGAACCATGATTTCTTGAATGAAGGAAGATCTACAAATATTTGGTCATTCTTGTTGTGAGTTATGTTTGTTTTCGAGATTCTCTGTTTGCCTTTCTCCGAGTACTGTCATTTCATTCTGCCGGTCCTAGTGATGGTGGGAGTGGATGGACCAGTGCAGCCAAGGGGCTATCTGAGCAGCTGGCAATTTGGCCATGTGGCTCTCTGTTCCTCTTGGGTGTTGTCAATCACTTGCAGTACTTCAAATGGGCTCTCTTGGGGGGTAATAAGTTCAGTACCACAGTAGGCATGTAAGGGGAAGTTGGATGGTCAGTTGACAGGGTGACACAGATAAGTATACATGGGGGAAGGGAGCCAGCCTAAGTGACCTTCCATGTCCCTTCTAGCTTGAGCATCCTTGAGTCCCTGATCCCCCCCAAGAGCATTCTTCCTTTGGAGTTCGGATGGGCTACTTAAGCACCGATTCTGTGCAATAATGGAAGTATCAGAGCCAAGAGGGGTTAATCTGTCCAGAGGAGGCTCTTTGGGGGGCAAGTTTCTGGAGGTGAAGGCATAGGCTCTTGAAGTGAGAAGATCTAAGAAAACAAAAGTGGACTTCATGTTATTATAGGCTGAGAGGATCATGAGTTTCAATCTCCCCAAGAGGATGGAATTAAAGCGATTTCCAAGAAATCTTAATCATGGGGCGATTGTGTTGTTTACTTTTGCAGCAAGCCTTGGGAACTGTGCTTGGAGATATAAAAGCTGTTTTGCGAGCCTGTGTCCTGCAGCTCCATCACTAGGTAGAGCGGCAAGGAGGCTTGACCCTTCCCTTACAGCAGAAATCAGGAGGGGCTGCCTGTAACGTCCTGCCTTAGCAACATTTGCCTCCATTTTTTCACTGCTTGGACTCAAAGAAGATTGAGCTAAATGTGAGCTTGGGTGAGAAATAAGTGCCCTGTTCATTGTGAATGCCCAGGCTGCGGAGCAAAAATAGCACACAGGAAACGGTATTGCAAAGGTCAATTCTTCTGGAAAGGAAAAGACAACGAGCCATCTATCTGAAATTTTAATGAGCAGACCCTGGCCTCTGACCTCATGCCATTACCCAACAATCCAGTATTGAATGCCATGTCAGCTTCCACTTCCTGCGGGGGCGGAGGCAGAGCTCCCGGCCAGAGGCCGGCCATCTGCCGGACATGGGATCCGCCCTCTGCCTAGCTGGCTGTTACTGAGGGTCATGAAGTCATCATGGATAGAGTGTCAGCCCAGGCTACTTGCTTCACAGAGATGGTGGATTAGAAAGTTGAAAAACCAGGGCTAGTGGATAGGATTTTCTTCCCTATCTTTCTTTTTTCCCTCTGCATTGACTGTTTCGTTTCATTCAGTCAAAAACAAACCAAGGACAGTCTTGGGGGCACATTTAGCCCTTTGGAGAGAGCTTTGCAGCTTCCAGGTTAAAAAAAAAAAAAAAGTTGGACTTCTATAGTCAAGAGCTGAATATTAAAGGAGAAAAAGAAATGGACCGTTAGGAGAGACAGTGTATAAAGCCCCCGGTCCAGTGCACAGTGCATATTACTTCCCTAGGAGTAAACAATTTACACCCGTCAGAAAGATTCAAGAGGCCAGCAGCTGGGGTTCATCCTAAGTGAGTCTCCCTCATTGATCTCAAAGGAGACAATTAAAATTCTCTTGTGCCGTGTCTGAAAGTTCTCTGGAGCAGGAACATCAGAATCACCTGGGTACTCGCTAAAACTGTCCTTCCCAGAGCTCTGTAAAAAGGATGCCAGTGTAAATGCCAAAGGGTTTGATTCTTAACCAACATGAGGAATCCCGTGGCTTGGGGAGGCGTCCTAGCTCATTTAATGCTCACTACCAGCTGGGAGGTTTGTATTTTACTTTCACTTAACAGATGCTAAACCTGAAGCCTGGAAATCAGAACTAAAGGACACAGGCTGCATCTGCAAATAGATCTGGTGTGGGCTCTGACCTACTTCTTAGCCCTGTGACCACAGGAAAACTACTTAACCTCTAGACGCTGCAATTTCCTCATCTGATCTTCAGGATTTTAAAATGAAACAATGCAACGGGAAGCACTTTAGCACAATACTCCGATTATACGAATATGTATAAATAACTAGTGGTTAACAAACCAGCCTAATGATTATTAAAGAGGCCATGTAACCAGCTCACACCATCAATAGTTGTTGACTGATCAGTTTGTCCTACCAGACAGAAGAGGTCTTTGAAGGCAAGAGGTATTTCTCATCCGTCTGGTTTCCCAAGTCCCTACCAGAGCGTTGCTAATTGCTGATTGAGCAAATGAATGAACAAAGCAAAGGACCAAGCAGAGGGGTGAGTAGTAGGGCTGGATTTAAACTGGGGCTTGGACCCAGGCCTGGCTTCCAGATGGAGTGCTGAGATGTCCCTGGCATTGAGAAGGGGGTCCCTGGGGCCAGTGCCTCTGGCTTTTGGTTTGTTTTTTTTTTAAAAAGGCCTTCACGTTGTTCAGAGGGGCCGAGCTGGTTCTTGGGAACACTGCAGAAACCTGGGGCGTGGGAGGAAGATAGGAGAAAAGCCACTTTGCAGTAAAAAGAGATGGTGAGGAAGGGAGTTCCCTCAAATGCTGCCTAAATGCCTCTTGGAATGGGGCTTCCCTCAGAAATCGGTGGGAGGTCACAGGACAGATTTCTGCCGGTGGTTCTGCCTCCATGCTGCACATTAGAATCACCTGGGGCTTTGGAAACTATTCCGGCTCCGTCCATGGCTGGAGATTCTGATTAACCTGAGTGGCGGTGTTAATATCTCCCTAGCCCTTAGGGTTCCGATAGGTGGCCACGGCTGGGGATCATGGTGGTTCCACAAGGTGGGGGCCACCCATCCTTGACCCCTCCTGCTCCGGTAGTCTGTGTAGCCCTCTCCTTGCTGCTTCCCGCGGTCTCGGAGAGGGCAAGTCCCGTTGTTAAAATTGCTATCATGTCTCTTTGAGGCCTTCCTAGGCAGAAGAGGAGGAGAACGCCAAGAACTCGGGCTGGGAGGCAAGGCCCTCCATTCACTTCACTGGTTTTTCCCAGACACCGGGTGGCCCCGGGCCCCGCGGCCTGTAGAGGCTCATTTCAAGGGCGTGGGAGGGCACCTGGGACTCTGTATTCTTAACAGACAAACCCAGACGTTTCTCACGATCAGGAGAGTCTGGGGAAAATCGCCGTGCGCTTTTTTTTGGGGGGTCCTGCCATGGAGGAGAAACTTGATCCATCTATCAACGTAAAACCTAAAGCAGTGGCATCGAAAGCAGAATGCCCAGACGTCGCGTGCCTGCAGGTCCAAGTTCATTCTCTCGCACGGGATGTCCGTGTGGGGGCTTAGGGGACGGGGCCCGGGGACGCCCGCCTGGGCGGCGGACAAGCCTCGCCGACCTGCTACCCGCGTTCCGGGAGCGCGCAGCCGAGTCATCATTTCCAGCCTCAGACTGGAAAGCTGGACGGTGCAGCCGCGTGTGCTCTTGGCAGCCGGGCGCCCGGGCCCCCGCGGCCACATCATCCCGGGGCGGGGATGTGTGCGCTCCGGACGCCCGCGCCGCCACCGAGCCACGTCTGTGCCGCCGCCGGGGCGCGCGGCCCGGGAGGCGCCCTGCCCCGAGCCGCCCCGGGGGTGGGCCAGAGCCGGCTCTGGGCGGGACCCTGGCGGGGGCCCCTGACCGGTCTCTAGGACCCGCGGGACGCCGCGGGCGGGCGGGCGGGGGTGCGGGGGAAGAGCCATAATTTGTTCCGTGGTGATGAGAACGGTGACTGTTGGTGTGGATCCATTTCACAGGCCTTGCCTCCTCTCCCCTAACGATCTTCCTCGTCCCCGGGCCAACTCGGACAGTTTGCTCGTTTATTGCAACGGTCAAGGCTGGCTCGTGCCAGAACAGCGTGCGCGCGCGCACACACACACGCACACACGCACACACACGCGCGCCGGGGAAAACTTTTTTAAAAAAATGAAAGCCTAGACTAGCTCTTCAGCGGCCGGGCGCTGCGCGAGGGGTTCGGAGTTGACTCCCCGCAGCAGGAAGTCCCTCGGGCCGCGACGCCCGGCCCCCGCTCGGCGCCCGCGGGGGATGGTGCAGCGCCCGCCGCCCGGCCCCGAGAGCTGCTGCTGCACGGAAGGCCGGCGACGATGGCAGCGCGCCCGCCGCCCGCGCCCCCCGCCCGCGCCCTCCTGCTCGCCCTGGCCGGGGCTCTGCTGGCGCCGCGCGCGGCCCGAGGTAAGTCGCCGAGCCCAGGCGGCTCCCCGCCGGTCCCCCGCTGTCCCCGCCCGCCCGCTGGGGACTCGCCCTCCGGGGGCACCACGCGCCGCACTGGGGGGGACGCCGAGTGGCGGGATTGCCCCGCGACCCGGCGCGCGGGGACGCAGCTGCGGAGCCCCCGGGCTCGGGCTCCCGGCTCGGAGGGGACCCCCGCCCCCCCGGGCCCCCCCACCCCAGGTGCCAATTCCCCGGGGAAGGAGGGAGCCCTTGGCTCCGGGCCTGGAAGCCGCCAGCGCGTAGCCCGGGTGGCCCAGCCTCGGGGCCGCTGCCGCGTGTTCTCCCATCTCGGGGATCGTTTGCCGGGGTATCTGTGTCTTGACAGTTACACGTGTCGCCCGGGATGATGCGCTTCGGGTCATCTTACCCTGTCCCTTAGTGAATCCCCCCATCTCTGACTGGTCAGCCCTCCGTGAGGTTTCCTGTGCACCCCTGCTCCCCCTCGGATACACCTGGGGGGACGCACAGTAACCGCGCAGGTGAGCCATCCGCGTGCCCGCAGGTGTGCCTGCGGCGTTCCACGGCGCTCTCCATTTTAAAAATGGACTCTTTTACCTACTTCCTTAATTTTCTTTCCCTCTTTTTCTAATTCCGGATAGCTCCCTAGTTGTCAGTGGCGGCTAGATTTGAGCAGAATCTTTGTTTCCCGCCACTCCGTCAGGTTCTCACCTAAATAATCGCTTAAATCAACCTTGTGTAAAGCGACAACTCATTTCCACGTTAAGCCAAAGTGTGGCTATTATAGCTGTTTTATAGACCTAGGTTTTCCCGAGTTGTATCCCCTTAAATGGGTACCTGTGGATCTTTTCTTTTTGCACAATGAGAACTCAACAGCAGGTGCCTTTTTAAAAATTCAGAAGTTTCTGCCGTCGCCGTCACCGCCACCGCCGTCTTTCTTGCCGCTAGAGGCGCTGTCGGCCCACCATGAAAGACTGGCCTTGGCCTCCCGCTCTAAATTTCTGTGATTCTGTGTAACAGGCATCAGTTTTCAACAGCTGGCCTCAATCACTAACCGTTACCACCTTATGGGTACGTTTATTTTGTAATTGCCACTGCTACCCTCCACCCCACCCACCTCCGTCCCCCACCGCATCTACTGTAATGTGTCTAAACCCAGCTCTCGATAAAATCCACACGGCAACGAAGACCAATTTGGGAATTAATGATTAAGTAAAAAGATTGCTCAAAGCAAGGAAGAAGCAATGAGAACGCCAAGAAAGAATACTGCTGACTGTTTAGTTAAAAAACTCTATGACCTGCAAGTGAAAATAATAGTTGTGAAAAATGTTTTGAAAGACTTTTGTACAGATGGGTCCTTTTGAGTATTTATTGAGAAACAACTTTTAAAAACTGAAACAGAATCTCAAAGTGTGCCTGAGGTGGTCTCGGACTTGACACATGCTCTGTACACATAAACAGAAGTCCACTGAGCATGGACAATACTTTTTTTTTTTTTAGAGGAAAATGTTTACTAAATCAAGCTAATAATGGGAAATTATTTCATGGAGGAAGGACTTTTATTATTTTATGACTACAGCTTTGGTAGAGGTAGTTTTTCCTTAGGATAGATATGACTCAAAATAGAAAGCTAGTTAAGCCTAAACATTTAGAATGGGTTACATGCTGTGATATCCCAGGATTCACTGCTTGTTTATCCTTGGATTCTCGGTATCGAGTTTTAAATCAATCAGTGCACCAAATCACAGCATATAATGAAACATTTCTTTGTGTTGGCAAGAAAAAGGGAGGAATTACTACTTGTTGAAGGCAGAGCATATTTTGGGGTTTGTCTCTCTGCATGTTACCCTTCACTGGCATCTCAGCTCTAACAGGTCCAGAACAGAACCCTAGATCCCAAACTGTCTACTCCTGAATCCATTTTCCACCCTGTGCCCCCATCTTTCCAACTCGGTAATAACATCCTCTGCCTTTTCCAGATGCTTCATGCAAACACTTAGAAAGTCATCCCGAGGCTCTCCTTTCCCTCCACAAGCCACCAACCTCCAAAATGTGTTCTCATCTACCCACTTCCCCCTGTTTCAAGTGGCCTTCCCCAGCCTTGGCCGCTTTTTTTCCCCTTCTTTTGATCTCTTCTGCAGAGCCTCTTATCCCTAGTGTAGTAGCCTCCTAACTCGTCTGCTGGCTTTCCCTCTTGTCCCTGCTCAGTGTACTCTTCCCAGCACCACAGCCAAAGTCATCAGTCTCAGTCATGAGTTGGATCATGCTGGTTTCCTGTTTAAAACTCTCCAGTGGCTTCCTAGGGCTCTTAAGAAAATCCAAACCTCAGGATAACCTATTTCCTGTTTTCCTCTGTTATCTCCTTTCTCACCACTCTCTCCCGTGCTCACGACTCCATCCACACTGGCTTCTCTTCTTTCTGACTTTCCAGTGTAATACCGCCGTAATAAAAAACTAATATTTAATGTTTGCACCATGAAGCAAATATTGCTTATGGTTGAGCCACACAGTGTTCTGTAATTCCCATTTCATAACTATTTCAACTTTTTTTTTTCCTAGAGTTAATAATTGCTTTGTTTTTGTTTGTTTGGTTTTTTACCATTTTGCTTTGTTTCTTGTGTACCAATCTCTACCTCCAAACCCTCTGGGAGAATCGTAAAACTCCATTCCATATTATCAAACACAATCAGTAATCTATTCACTATTTATTTTTTCTTGGTATTATCTCTCTTGGAGCCCTTTTCTTCTGCCTCCAGTGTGAACTGGTTACTTTTAGGCTTGCATGTCAACTGTTGTCTCAGGACTACTCTCTTGCCAAGATGCTGAAAACTCCTCTTACATCCTTCCTGTGTTGGATCGCCTGTTTTCTGAGCACCATAACTTTCTTTTTTAGTTTATATACCTTATTTTTGTGGAGCACATCTTCTAGTACTTCCGAAAAGGGCATGTGGGAGATAATTTTTTTGATAACTTGTTAGGAATGATTAAATACTTTCCATTGCCAGTAACAGAAACCTGACCACAGCAAGTAGTCCTGTACATACGAACAAGTTCCATTCCGGGAGTGCGTTCGTAAGTCCAATTTGTTCATAAGTCCAACAAGTTAGCCTAGGTACCCAACTAACACGATCGGCTATATAGTACCATACTGTAATAGGTTTTATAATACTTATCACCAAGTAATACTTTAAAAAAATAAATACAAAAATAAGAAAAACATTTTTAATCTTACAGTACAGTACTTGAAAGTACAGTAGTGTAGTACAACAGCTGGCATACAGGGGTTGGCACTGAGTGAACAGGCAAGAAGAGTTACTGACTGGAGGAGGGAGAGGAAGTGGGAGATGGTAGAGCTGAAGGATCGTCAGCAATAGGAGATGGAGGGCAAGCTGCAGTTTCACTCACGCCTGACGTTAGTGGAACCCATGTTCGTGTCTTTGAAAGTTCGCAGCTTGAAGGTTTGGGTGTAGGGGACTTACTGTACAGCAGGTTTTTTTTAATCTTTACATCCCGATCGTTTGTGAAGGAAGTGATGTAGTAGCTGGTGTAGCGAGTCAGTGATACTACTAGGCACCCGAGGTTTTACTTTCGCTTGTGTCTGCCATACTTACATGTTGGCTTTTGCTTTTATGCTTAATGCCTCATGGTCTTATGATAGCTGCTGTACATTTTGGCATTATATCTGCATCCTAGGCCGTAATAAGGCAAAAGAGGCAAAAAGCAGAGTCAGCAAATCTCTTTTATTGGGAAAATAAAAGTATTTCCAGAAACCTTTGTAGCAGATTTTCTCTTGGCTAGACTGTGACACAGGGCCACTGCTTGCTGCATGGGAAGATAGAAAAGTAAATATTTTTAGTTGTATACTTTGGTGTTTCAATCGAAACAGAGTTTTATGAGTAAGAAAGAAGGTTAGAATGTATGTCTTGCATGCAAATATATATATGCAAACCAGCAATTTTATATATATATATATGTATATATATATATATACATACACTCATATGTATTTCACCCCGGATATATATATTAAAGGTGGTAATATATATCACCTTTGATTGTTAGTTTATTTAGGAATAAAATTTCAAGATGGAAGTCATATTTCCTCAGTATTTTATAAGGCATTTCTACATTGTCTCTATGCCCATTGCCACTTGGGAAGTTGATAGCATGGTGATTGTTAATCCTTTATATGTAGTCTGTTTTCTTCCTCAAAGCTTTTATCATCTTCTCTTAATCCCCAGTATTTTTACATTTCATGATAATGTGCTGTAGCTAAGTTCTTATCAGTAGTCGTGCTGGGACTTTCTGTTTGAACTTTCATGCTGTGAAGTTCTAGTGTACTTTCTTTTATTATTTCTTCAATGATTTCTTCCTCACTGTTTTTGTCATGCTTTTTCTGAAACTGCTCTTAGCTGAATGTCCCAACTTCCTGCAAACATCCTCTAATTGTCTTCTTTGTTCAACTTTCTGGGAGAGTTTGTTTAATTTCACTTTCCAAACCTGCTACTCAAGTTGTTTATTTCTGCTACTGCATATTTAATTTCCAAGAAATGTTTCTTGTTCCATGAATGTTCCTTTTTTAAAAATAAGGTTTTGTTCTTTTTTTTATATATATAATGGATGTAAGGTATCGGTGAACTCTTGGCATGTATTAACTTTTACTTTTTAAACATTGTTTTGCTGACTTTATTCTCACTATTAGCTCTCAGATCCTCCCCCACTCCTGTTTGTTATAGCCTCTGGCTTTCTTCAAATGTCTGTATTTTGGCTGTCTGTTTATATTTAACAATGAGACACTAAAAAGCTGATTGAAATTTCTGTGTGCTTCAAAGAGGGGCTTAGTAACTGGTCTGCCTTCACTGGGTTGGGGGACCTCCATACATCACTGACTGTCTTTTTTCGTAGGCTGGTCAGTTTCCCCAAAGAAGAATTTTGCAGGTTCCTGCTGAGGACTTAAGCCTGGCTAATAGGGCCTGTGAGCTGAGTAGAAGAACAGGGTTAAGGTGGTTGTCTCACCCATGAGTGTGCTTTGCTTTTTTTTTTTTTTTTTTAAAATCCTTTTGCTTTCAGTTTGGCACTCTGCTACCACTTCTTCACTCTCAGCTATGCCGGGCGTCCTCGTGTACAGAATTTCTCTGCTTTAGTGTCTGCAGAAAATACATCTCCTGTCTGATGAAGTGGGACGGGCAGTCACCTAGCTGTGCTGGCTTTGCGAGGGACCTACAGCTCTAACTTTTCCTTGGACGGTCTTTCAGCCCAGCCTGTACTGACCATCAGAGGTGCCCACTGCCTCCCATCCCCAAGTCTTTCCAAGGTTCTTCTCATCCATCTCACCTTCTAGATGGCTTCCCTCTTCTCCAGGCAACAGGTTTCCAGTTCTCTCTCCTCTGCTGAGTAGGTAACCACTTGTCTCACCTCTTCGAAAGCCTTGTTGCTTTCTCTTACCTGTTCCTATTTTCTCTCCAATTCTTTGCTTTTTTAAAAGTATTTTTATGTTATTATTTATATTGTAGGCTTTCAGGAGGGAGTGCAGACAAACACCTGTGAGTCTGCCATGCACATTTAAAAGTCAGCCCAGGCTTTTATTACGGCACTCTATATACAGACATGTTTTTTTTTTTCCCCCTCTCTCTCACTTGTCATTTGGCTCTTTCTATTCCTTCCTTGTGGAAACGAAAATTACATCCAGTTTTAAATGTTTCAAAACTTTCTTTTAAAAATCTATAAATACTCAAAGTCAACATATACCTAATTGGATAGATGTTGCAGCTGTGGAAACTATAAGGATTTTTTTTTTTTCCTAAGGAATGCAGCTACATCATCTAAAGAAGCTAAGCATATTTCTTTTTGGTGTAGATGATGCTGTAATGAATTCATTACAGTTGTAAAAAAAATTTTTTTTTTTTTTTGTATCAGAGTATGTTCCAGAGGCCTCTTAAAGCTAAACTGTTCCTGCACTATCTATGATTTATAAAGACAGGTGTGAGAAACATCTTCAGATGTTCCTTCTGTACCAAATGGCTAGGCCTCTAGTCCTTTGGCTGCGTGCCCACTGAAAGCTATACGAAACAGCTCTGCAATATGTACAGTCCTTTAATTATCAGCTCTCTGGGTTTGAGAAAGTGAAGTTGATATAATCTATACAGAATGTTTTGGGAAATAGTTTCTGTGCACTTGTAGTAGCTGTTTCTTTATGTGTGTTTCTGTAGTATTTTATGAAACCTAAAGTTTTCATACCAGCACACGGTTACTTAAAAAAGGCAGTTGTTGAGTGCTTTGGTGCCAGGAGCTATTGCAAGATCTTTGCATGCAATATCATTTAGTCCTTGGGGAAGAATCTTGCCATTGGTCCTGTTAGCCCTCACTCTACAGAGGAGGAAACCATGGCTTCGGATGGTTGAGTGTCTGCTAAGTGGCTGATGCAGGGCCATCTCTAGGCGCTCTCGTGATGGGGACCAGGTCTTAGCCTAGGCGTAGTAAACATTTTGTCATCTATATACTTTATCTTTGAAATAATTATAATGTCTATAGCAATGAGATTGTAACGTAGTTTGCTTTGAAACGGAATGATAACGCAGTTCAAATAAGCTTTACTTGCCAGTTGAAATGTGTGCCTTGAATATCATGCTTTCTGACAAGCTGCCATTTCAGTCCTTATATTTACCTCAGCTCATTCTTCATCCTGGTGCCTTGTGCTTTATTTAATGTTCAGTATACCTTGCCTCCAATTGATCGATGAGATGGAGAAGCCAAATAATTCAGCATCATATTGATATTTTTTTATCCTTTAAGCTTTTATGTCATCCCCAGGTGACACTAAGAGCTCAGTTTCTAGGCAACCGCTTAAAGAATTGGGCAACCTCATTGGATTAACTGTGGGCCTTCCGTCTGTCCTGGAATCATTGACCTCCCTGATCCCTTTAGATGATCCATTCTTAGAACTGTTGTTGCTATACCCTGACATCTTCCCTTGGCAGGGCGTGGTAAATACTGGCCTGCAATTTGACCAAAAGGTTCCTTGTTTTGTGTTTTGCTATATTTGTGATTAAAGCCAGGATAGGATGGAGCATTTCTCATGAGATCTATGTTCACATGAATCTGAATGTCATTAGAGAACCTGGTTTTACTTTCTTAAATCCTGGGGGTTTTGGTGGTGTTCTTGGGAAACTGCATCAGAACTTAAGAGTCTAGGTTATACCTTAAAATGCAGCTGCACTTTGGTTGATGGAATACACGTATTCCTGAAATGAGGCAAGCTAAGCAAAATTTCTAAACTGAAATAATTTATTCAGCCGATTTCAGTATAATTTGAGATATGATCATGAAAAAGGTCATGAAAAAGAATTTTGACCCCATTATCCATTCCTTCACAAAATGTGAAATATTGTAAAAGTTGAAAAAAAGACATAGAATAAGTTACACATCCATATTGTTGCCAACCAAATTTTACTATAGATGCTTCAGAATTTTTAAAATTTAAAGATGTAAAATGTTAAAGCTTATCTGTAACCACTCCTGATTCTCTCCAGCCATCCAATTCTTCACCTTCTTTCTGAAAAGACAACCACTATTGTGAAATTGGTAGGTAGAATATATATATATGTGTGTTTATACATATACATGTATCCCTAATCAATATTTGATATTATTTATATATTAAATATTATATAAATGGTACCGTACTGTATACAACAGCCTTCTTCAACTTGCTTTATTTATTTTTTATATTTTTGGCTGCGTTGGGTCTTCATTGCTGCACGCGAGCTTTCTCTAGTTCCAGCGAGCCGGGGCTACTCTTGGTTGCGATGTGCAAGCTTCTCACTGTGGTCACTTCTCTTGTTGCGGAGCACGGGCTCTAGGCATGTGGGCTTCAGTAGTTGTGGCGCACGGGCTTAGTTGCTCAGCGGCATGTGGGATCTTCCTGGACCAGGGCTCGAACCTGTGTCCCCTGCATTGGCAGGCAAATTCTTAATCACTGCGCCACCAGGGAAGTCCTGCAACTCACTTTTCTAAAAATTAGTGTGTTTTTAAAGACTTATTCTTACTGATACATGTACTTGCTTCATTCCTTTTTTGTTGTTGTTGTTTTTTTGATTAAGCGATTTTTTAAAAAAAATTAATTAATTAATTTATGGCTGTGTTGGGTCTTCGTTTCTGTGTGAGGGCTTTCTCTAGTTGTGGCAGGTGGGGGCCACTCTCCATTGCGGTGCACGGGCCTTTCACTATCGCAGCCTCTCTTGTTGCAGAGCACAGGCTCCAGACGCACAGGCTCAGTAATTGTGGCTCACGGGCCCAGTTGCTCTGCGGTATGTGGGATCTTCCCAGACCAGGGCTCAAACCCGTGTTCCCTGCATTGGCAGGCAGATTCTCAACCACTGCACCACCAGGGAAGCCTCATTCCTTTTAATTGAATGGTTAAACCATAAATTGTACACTCCTGTGTGGATAAATATCTGTTTTCCCCTACTTTTTGATATTGCACTGGTGCAAGGATACTTGTACCTATCTCCTCATATACGGGCGTGAGCTCTAAGGAAGCTATTACAAATGAATGGCTGAATTGGAAGGTAAGCCAGTTTTCTACTTTGATGTACATTGCTACTTTGCTTTCTAAATTGGTTGCACCCATTTTCATGCCTACTTGTTATAGAGTTCTGGTTATCCATATTTTTACCAATACTTGGCACTTTCAGACTTTTAAATGTTGCCAAACTGGATGTGAAATATTTCATTGTTTTTATTGGTATTTTCCTGATTCCTAGAGACTTTAAGACTTTTCTTAAGAAATGTGTTTATATTGTTCTTTATGTTTCTTCTTTGGATCACTTATTATTTGCCCATTTTTTCTTTCTAAGTGTGGTTTAAGAAATCCTCTCTTTCCTGAGCTCCAAAAGAGATTTTTATTATTTCTTCTAAGTTTTAACTTTTTGCTGTTCACTTTTAGTATAACTGGAACTTATTTTTATTTGTTGTATGAAGGCATGGTCTATTTTGCCTCATATAGATAAGATAACCAACCATCCTAGTAACATTATTGAATCCTTTCCTCCTTCTGATAAACACCAAGTCTAGACAGATATGCTTCTGGGTTCCTCGTTCTGCTGGACTATTTTTTTTATCCATTTTCAGTACCATACTATTTTCAGTATTCTGTACTATAACGAGTCTTACATATTTAGATTGGTTGGTATATGGTGGTATAGGGGGCAGACAGTGGGGTCAGCTTGGCGTGGTTTGCATATCAGCTCTGTCACCTACTGACATGTGACCTTGGGAAGGTGAGTGACCATCCTGTGTTGTTAGGACTTTTCCAGTTTCAATACTAAAAATCCCACATCTCAGGACCCCTCAGAGCTGGGCAAACCATGATGGTTGGTCACCCTAAACCTCAGTCAAATTATGAAAACTCTTTTTTCCCCAGTTATTCCCTTTATGAAATGGTGATAATAATAGTATCTGCTCCCATGGGGGGTGTGTGAGGAAGATTAAATGAGATAATACATGGAAAGTGCTTTGAACAGGGCCTGGCCCATGCTAAGTGCTCAAAAAGGTTAATTTCCTCTTCCTGTCTCCCTTCCTCTCCTTTATAGAATTGTCTTGAGTATTCTTGAAACGCTAGTATCTCATATGAACTTTAGAATATCCTTGCTAAGTTCTTCAAAATACTCAGTGGGAACTTACAGATTAATATGGGGAGACTTGACATTCCCATGACATCAAAGCTTCCTGCCATAAATGTGGTCGTTTCTTTATATGTTTTCTTTAATTTTATTCAGTAAGTTAAAAAATTTTCTGAAGTTCTTGCACATCTTTGTAAGATATATTTCAGCGTACTCTAAGTACTTACTAGATTCACTGTTATTCTGAAGGCATCACTATTTTTTTTAATTAAAAAATTTTACTACAGCAAATTTTAAACATATGCAAAAGTCGACAGACTGGTATAATGAACACTCATGTGTCTATTACTCAGCTTCAACAAGTACCAGCTCATGGCTATTCTTGTTTTATCTGTGGAATTATATCTTTTTAAAAAGTTCTAATTGATATTTTCTTTTTCAGTATGAATAAATGTTACTGATTTTTGTACTTTGATTTTGAATTCGGCAACCATGCTTGATTTTTATTAGTTCTAATAGTTTGTAGACTAACTTCATAGAAATTCTAATTATCATCTAAAAATGATGGTAATTTTTGTTTTTTCCTTTACAGTTCTTTTACATTCTACCTCTTTTATTTCTTTTCTTTCATTGGCTAGCACCTCCACTACAATGATAAACAAAAGTGGTGATTGCAAATGTCTTTGGTTTTTTCCCCCCCAACTTTAATGAGAATAGCTTTTCACCATTGATTAAGATGCTTACTGCAAAATTTTGCTATGTATGTCATTTAATCTTTTTTTAATATAAACTAAGAACATTTCTCTATACTGCTAGTTTGCTAAAATGTTTTCTTTTTAACATATAAACATGGTTGTTTAATTTTTTTAAAAAACTTTTCCTCAGCATCTTGTTGGCATGATTACTTGTTCATTTGTTGGGTTTTTTTCCCCTCCTCTATTCCGTTAGTAGTGTAGTGAATTATATTAATAGATTTTATGTTGTTAAACCATCCTTGAATTCTTAGAATAAATCTTCCATGATTTGGGTGCATTTTTAAAATACAGTGTTGGATCCCATTTACTAAAATTTTATTTAGGATTTTAGCCCCTGTAGGACAATGTTGATAACCACCATTAGTCTTTAATTTTCCTTTCTCCAAATATCTTTTAGTTTTCATTTCAAAGCTTTACTATTAGCCTCAGAAAGTGAGTTAGGGAGTTTTAGTTACATCTTTTTCTATTCCTAGGACAGCTTAGGTATAAGAGGTTATTTTTTCCTTAACAGTTGTTGAAACTTGACTTAATATCATCAAAGCATGGTGTTTTTTCATCCGAAATCTGATAGTTGATTTAATCTCCTCAAGGGTTATAGTACTATTCATATTATCTCTTTCTTTCTGAAATAATTTTGCAGCATTTTTCTTTTGTTGATCTTTTATTTTTGTTTTCTATTTCATTAATTTCTGTCCC
This sequence comes from Balaenoptera musculus, assembly GCF_009873245.2. Taxonomy (NCBI): domain Eukaryota; kingdom Metazoa; phylum Chordata; class Mammalia; order Artiodactyla; family Balaenopteridae; genus Balaenoptera; species Balaenoptera musculus. The sequence goes on from NC_045800.1 coordinate 5,982,407, forward strand.
TTTCTTCTACTTTCTTGGGGTTTATACTGTTATTCTATTTCTCACTTCTTCTGAAAGCTCTTTCATTTAAGCTGAACTTTTCCCTCCAATTACTGCTTTCATTGTTTTGCTGTTAGGTTTGTGTTATCATCATGGCCAAAATAATCTATACCTTGCATTATGATTTTTTGAGTGTGAAGTTATTTAGACATATGTTTTGATCGGTGTGCATGTGAGAGAGTGTGCGTGTTTTACTTTCTAAATGGTTGGGTAAGATTAGTTATCTTTGTTGTTGATATCTGATTTTATTACACTGGTGTCAAAGAAAGCGATCTGTGTCCTGTTGACTCTCATGCATTTGAAATTTTCCTTATGAGCTAATACATGGTAAATTTTTATAAAAATTACATGTGTGTTTAAAAATAATGTATATGCTCTAAGTATTGGGTATAGGGTTCTAGATATGTGAATTACATTAAGCTTTTTAACTGATGTCATATCATATATTATGACTAACATTTCTCATTCAGTATTTCTGTGTCTAGGAGAGGTTTTAAGAATCTAATATAATCATGGATTTTCCATTTCTCCTTGTAATTCTTTCAGTTTTTGCATCATACATTTTGAGGCTAGTTTGTTGGGTCTGTTCAACTGTGTACAGCTCCAGATGTGTCTAAGACAAATATTACTGTATCAATTTTCTTTGGGTTAATATTTTTCTGGTATGTCTTTTCCTATCTCTTTACTTTCAAATTTTCCATGTCATTATCTTTCACATATGTCTATTATAAACAAAATATGCCTAGATTTGAAAACTTTATAATTGCTGTCTCTTAACTCACTAGGTCCATCCCTTCATGTGTATTGTGACCTTTGATGTTTTTGAACTCATCTTCCATTTTGTTCTCTATTTACTAAAAGTTTACTGAATTTTGCTATTTTTAGGCACTTTTATTTTTCTGTCTCCTTTTATATTGCTGAAGGATTATTCACACCTACTTCTCTCCAGCTCTGTTAATTTAGAGGTTATATATCTGGTTTCCACAATTTAGTAGTACTGTTAAATATCAAACGTTGTGCTTCAAGTAACAAAGTGTAAAGGTAGCCAGTGACTCTGGCCACCTCCCAGATACCACCACTGGCCAAGAATGCTTCCGTGTCTTTCATTGTCTCTCCCATTTATTATTATTGCTGTCTAGCATTTTAGTCTACCACTTTGAAGCACATCTCTCATCAAAAAAATATAGTGGGGTGGTGGTAGACTTTGCTTTTGTTTTTAGTAGTGCAGGCTTATTTTGATGTATCCAGTGTAACCAGTGCCTTTTTTTTCCATCATGGCTTCTTGCAAACCTCTTCTGCCTCTTGGATTCAGTTTGCTTTTTATCAAAATCATGTTGCGTTGAAGGTCTGTGAATAGCAAATGCTCTGTATTTGTTTGACTGGAAAATGCTTGTTTTCTCTTTTTCTGAAATGTTAGCTTAGCTACATACAGAATTCTAGGTTGACAGTTACTGTCTTTTAGCAGGTATTACCAATGGTATGCTGGCCTCTACTGTCGCTGTTGAGACATCTTTAGTTTAATGATTATTCTTTTGCACTAGACCTGCCTTTTTATCTGGTTCCTTTTAAGGTTGTCTTTTGTTTGTTTGTGGTTCTGTAGTTTTATTGTCATGTTTTTTGATACGGACTCATTTTTATTTTATGTATATCTGATCTTGCCATGCTTCTTAAATCCAATCAAATATAGAAAGTTCTTAGTCATTATCTCTTCAATGACTGTCTTGCCCTTATTTTCTCTATATCTCCTTTGGAACTTTTTTATATGTAATTGGATCTTATCATTCAGTCATGCTGTTTCTCTTTGTCTCTTTATCACTCTGCTTTACATTCTGGGTGATGTCTCCCAATCTAGATTCAATTTCATAATTCTCTCTTGAGCTGTGTCCAGGTTGCTGTTTACAGTCTATGGACTTACTTTGCAATTTCCAATGCCTTTAATTTTTCATTTATAGAAACTTAATTTTTAAGGTTCTTTTTTAAACCTGATAGATCATTAAAAATAATGTCCTTTTGCTGTCTCCCATTATGGCTTCTGTGTTTTCTTCTACATCTTTAAAACTTTGGGATGCATATGTTGTTATCCCTCTTAGATTATTCTGTTGTCTCTAGTTCTTAGGGTGCTGAATCTGTATTGTCATAAATTATCTCTTCCAATGCCTTGCAATTTTGAATTGTGAACTCATTTTCAGCTTTTTCCTTTCCACCACTATCCCCTCCATGAGCGTCCTATGCACCTGGGATTGTGAAAGGACCAGTAGAGCAGAGTTTTACTTATGATAGGTGTTTCAAGGGTTTTACTCATCTGAGGCCAGTTTTTATGTTAATTTCTCATCTTGGGAATCTTACACCACATACTTATTGTAATTTTGGTCTCCACACCCATGTGGACGCTTGAGGTTTTGATTTCTCTCAGGAGACTGCCTAACTCTCACCAGCAGTCTGGGTAAACATAGCCACTTTGCAGTTTCCCTGGGGCATTTGGTAGAGTTTTTCTAGCCCCTTGAACTTGGGAAGGACAGTCCTGCAGAATGCTGGCTTTCTGCAAGGATCTCAGCTCCAGTTTCCCATCTCGTGTGTTCCAATCATACCTCCTGTCATTAAAATTACAGCTCCTAGACTGAAGGCCTGTATCTACTGTGTCTCCTAGATTTCCATGGTGTTGGCAGTGTTTGAATGCTCTGGCTATGAATTCCTTTTTTATTTATGGGTCCTGGTAATTTCCTTTCCTTTCTTTCTAGTTTAGTTATGTATGTACTATAAAAATGTCACATTTTATTTAGCATTTTTTATGTGTTTGCAGTGGGAAGGTTTTCTATCTGCATTAGTTCAGTTCACCACCACGCTTTCGGAACTGGAAGTCCCCAACATTTATTCTTTGATTCTCTAAGTCAGTATATTTGCCTGCTGTCATCCTGGATTTGTACCAGGGGCTAAGGATACGATGGTGAGAAAAACAAATGCAGACCTTCACCCCCTGGCATGTGGAGTGAGTGGATCCTAAGGATGTACAGAAGATGAGTCGAACCCGCCCAGTACCCTGATTCTTGGCTTCCAATACTGCTCCAAAAGCTCGGTCAGAAAAGCGAGTCAGCTGCTCTCCTGCTGGTATGTTAGTCTTTGCCTTGGCAGCTGCAGGGGTGAGATGTGCTGATGATGGGGCCAAGCTGGGCTTTGGGGGTGAAGCCATCAGCTGTTCCCATCTCCCTCTGGCTGAGGCAAAATGAGAACAGCTGGGAAACAAGGCCGGCACACCCTCCCAGAAGCCATTCCTCTGCCAGCGCAGGTGTCAACAGAATTCCATTCATATGAGCCTTCCAGGAGCGTATATCAAATTTGTTCCATGCTTTAAAATTCTGATACAGAGAGTGGATTGTATAATGGGGTGAGCTGATGATTGAAACCCTCATCTGTATACCTTTGTACCTTTTGGAATGAATAATATGATCCCATAGAGATTGATGACTCTGCTGATTTATCTAGAAAAATCAGACGCCTGATTTGTCATGAAAATTTGGATGTGTCAGATTTTGTCTACTCAGTTCATTAAGATTTGTTTCCAATTTCTTAGTAGGGAAAGTCTTATTCAGCTGTAATAGATGGTCCTCCTGAAACTTCCTCTCAAAGCTGACACACGTTTCAGTCTCTTTTTCTTGTCTCTACTCACCCTTCAAGTGCTTTTTAACCCTCATTCTCCACTCAACACAGCTGAGGGCCACACTGTTGGTTACAGAGGCCCAGTAAGAAAGTGATTCCAGCAAGGGTGGCAGAAGGGACTGGCTAGGATGTAGTTTGAAAAGCCAAGTCAAGACAGCTGTCTAGAGCACAAAAGATCCCTAAGAGAAGCTTCTGCTTCTCTTATGGGCATAAATGGCATCAAATAATGAGATTTCTTTGACTTACCTCCCCTGATGTCACTTCCATGTGGATTTCATGTGTTCTCCTGCTGTAGTGATGAAATTGAAAGCTCGCTGGGATCTTGGCCAGAATTCTGGAGTGAGAAGGCCTGGCTCTGAGTTCTGACTTGGCCTCTTTGTAGCTGTGTGACCTTGAGAAACCTACTCAGTCTGAACTTCAGTTTCCTTATTCGTCAAAGAAGAGTAAGGAGATAGCTTATCTCACTGGGTTGCAGAGACCATTGAATGAGGGAAATGTTGGAAAAAGCATTCTGTAATTTATTTATTTTTTTAAATTTTAATTGGAGTATAGTTGCTTTCCAATGCTATGTTAGTTTCTACTGTACAGCAAAGTGAATCAGCTATACACGTGTATATATCCCCTCGTTTTTGGATTCCCTTCCCATTTAGGTCACCACATAGCATTGAGTTCCCTGTGCTATACAGTAGGTTCTCATTAGTTTTCTATTTTATACATAGTACCAATTGTGTATATAAAGCATTTTGTAATTTAAAGTCTGCCCTTTAGCTTGTGGGGCACATGGTCCCCCTGGCCCTTCAGTGACGTGGATTTGCTCTCCTGTCTTGGGAGGCGCACATTTCTCAACGTCAGCCACCCTCCCCTCCGGCTCTTGGTAGATGGGTGTACAAGTTACCCCCAAAGGTCAACAGAGGTTTGGGAGAGCCGGACACTTTTGCTCCTTTTTTTCCCACCTTAAATCTCATGTTTCATTCTTTGCTTTTATTGACCTTGGGTTAGGGCATGTCTTTGTTAACAAGGACCATTTGAGATTGCCTTAATAGTGTCAACTCTTGCAAATATCATTTAGTCATGGCAAACAACATGTGTGTTAGTTTCCTACTTCTGTATTGTATGGGGCACATTATGGGCGGGACATCAGGGTTGGAGAAGGAGACCCAGGCCAGGGTCATTTTCCCAGCCCCCCAGCTTCTTGGCTTCTCGAGAAAGGGGTTTGGGAGGATGACTAAGAGTAGAATTGCAAGGAAAATAAAATTGAACATGCTTATTGGGGTGCTGGGTGGGTGTTATTAAGAATTGCTGTAGGGATAGAAAGGAATCCTTCCCATTTTATGGGGGAAGCATAGATGTACGCTCTTAACTTTTGTGTGAATTACCACTTAGAGTATGTGATTACAGCAGTGCAGCCAGTGAGAGGCTCTGCATCCTTGCGGTTCCAGTGAATGCAAATTTAGAGCATTCCAGAATCTGACAGAAATGTTCCACCAAGACTGAATGGTGTTATTTTCCCAATTTATAGAAAAAAATAAATCAATGGAAAGATATTTTCCCCTGCTGCCAAGATTGTTTATCTCCATAATCTTTCTTTTTTTTTAAATTAATTAATTAATTTATTTATTTTTGGCTGTGTTGGGTCTTCATTTCTGTGCGAGGGTTTTCTCTAGTTGCGGTGAGCGGGGGCCACTCTTCATCGCGGTGCACAGGCCTCTCACTGTCGCGGCCTCTCTTGTTGGCGGAGCACAAGCTCCAGACGTACAGGCTCAGTAGTTGTGGCTCATGGGCCTAGTTGCTCCGCGGCATGTGGGATCTTCACAGACCAGGGCTCGAACCCGTGTCCCCTGCATTGGCAGACAGATTCTCAACCACTGCGCCACCAGGGAAGCCCCCCGTAATCTTTCTTAAACTGTTGGTTCCAGCTACCATCTCCCCTGAGTTACAAAGAAGCAAATGCATTTTCAAAAATGTCCACTCAGTCTTAGTTCAACATATTATTGGACAACACCCAAGGGCTCCTGGTTACAGTTTTACCTTTGTGCCTGAATAACAGTCATAGTTCCTTATGGTAATTGCTCATACTTTGAGGACAGAATTAAGGGATTCCATACAGGCGTTTTGCTTTTGTGGTTTCTGTATACTGGCACTGTTCCGTGAGCTTTACTTTGTTCTCAGTCCATCCTTGCCACTCACCTGGGAGGTAGATATATGGTCACTGTCTTTTCCAGATAGGAAAGCTGAGCTCAGGAAGTTAAAATTGCACGAAGACACACAGCTAGCACAACTGGAGTTTTGTACCTGAATTACTGTACAAATAGGAACTACAGAAATGGAACAGACGCTAATAGCAGTCACAGTGATGACTCAGCAACTAACCTACCATGCAGCAGGCACTGGGCTAAGCCTTTTCCATCAATTCTCTCTTTAACATCTCACAGCCCTGGGAGGTGTGTGCCATTTTTATATCCATTTTACAGAAGCAGGGACTAAGGCAAGGAGAACTTGTGACTTGCTTTAGCCCCTGCTTCTGATGAGAGGCTGAGCCAGGACCAAGCGAGACAGCTGATTTCAGAGTCCACATGATCAACCACTGGGCTACCATGGGAAGAACCAGAATTTCCAAGAGTCTGTCCAGATTCAGAACCCTTTGCAGCTGACCCATCTTGTGTTGATATGGGGGCATCACGGTTTGAGGAGAGAAGAGCTCATCTTTCTAGGAAGGCACTGAGTAGAGCAATACTTGAGACTTCTACTGTGTAGACCCTGGGGTCTTTTCCTGGGGGTGGGTCCTGACCTTCAGCGAGTCACAGGAAAGATAGGACTAGTGACCCATTTAGTGTTTTCTTTTTTTTTTTTGGCCTCGCTGTGTGGCGTGCGGGATCTTAGTTCCCCGACCAGGCATCAAACCCGTGCCCCCTGCAGTGGAAGCATGGAGTCTTAACCACTGGACCGCCAGGGAAGTTCCTAGTGACCCATTTTCAAAGTCCAATATCTTTGACCCTTTGTTTCTTCATGAAAGGGACGTGTGGACTTAGCTAAAATGTTGTCTCTGCAGGGGAAACTTACTGTTTGATGATTACGCACACGGCCCTCTGTTCTCACTCACAAATAAACCACAGGACTCACCCTGATCACTTTTCTCTGGGATGGCTCTAGAAAATATTAAAATTCTAAATGCACATAAGTGAGTGTGTTCGTTATGAATTGCTGTGTAACAAATTACACAACTTAGTGGTTTCAAATAACACGCATTCATGACCTCACAGTTTTGTGGGGCAGGAATGTGGGCACAGCTTAGCGGGACCTTTGCTTCAGCTTCTCTCCCAGGCTGCCATCCAGGGTCAGCCAGGTTCGGGCTCTTGTCTGAAGGTTGCATGGGGAAAGCATCTGCTCCTAAGCTCGTGTGGCTGTTGGCAGAATGCAGTTCCTGGAGAGCTGTTGACCGGGGTCTCGGCTCCTAGCTGACCACTGGCTGGAGGCCTCTCTCATGTCCCTGACAGTCACCCCTCCAACACTGCAGCTTTGTCAAAGCCAGCAAGCTGAGAAGGCAATAGAGAGCATCTGCCCCAAAGAAAAGAGTCACAAGTCGTTGTAACCTAGTCAGGGAAGTTATTGCCCTATTCCACTGGGCAGAAGCCATGCGCCCAGCCAGCCTGTCTCTCGGGGAGGAGATTACACCAGGAGTGAGTACCAGGAAGCAGGGTCTTTGGGAACCATCGCAATAGTCTGTCCACCACCATGAATTACTTGGAAATGAGTGTTGTTAATATCAGTGTGGCCTTGACAGCTGGAAGCTTCTGTTTGCAGAGCTATCAGCTTACTATGTACAGGTGCCAGAACTGGTCACAGCATCCTCTTAGTAAGGTGGTTGTGTGTTTCTGCCTTTTTATTCCTTAGCTGTTCAACTGTTGTGTGTCCTTTTGAGCTGCAGTGGATTCTTTGCTTCTGCCTGACAGCGTTTGGCCTAACTCCTACTTAGCTAGACATCACTGTTTAAGGGCACCCCGTTCTTGGTCCTTGCTGCCCCACTCCAGGGGAGGAGAGGTCCCCTTGTTAAGCACGCTCGAAGTGCTGTTTCTCTATCAGAGGAGCCGTTCGTCTTCCTGGTTAGAATTTAAGCTCTGTGGTGACAGAGACCATATCCATCTTCCCCTCTGCTGTCCCCAGCGCTTAGCACACCCCAGCTGTTCAATAAATATTGGCACAATGAGTGAAGAGCCCCACTTCATGTGCTTCTTTTTCGTTTAAGCAAATGTGGTTCACTGAAGCCAGACTCTTTACTGAAACATTTTGTCTTTGTACAAACTTTCGTGTAAATGAATGAGCACATTTGGAAAATCTGTTTTAAGAAGACCAGGTGTCCCAATATTTGGTACAGTAAAGGCAGCTAGTATCTATGCGTGATCCAAAAGAAGCAGCTCCAGGGAATACTATGAAACTCTTCTTTGAACGTTATTTTTATTGGCTAGAAAATAGGAGCTGATCATTTAATAAAAGTCGAAGAGTCCTCTATCAGTTTTAGCTTATTCCTGTCATCTCATTGAGAAGCACACAGATGGAAGGATGGATATGAATGACTCTGTGTACTGACTTGGCTTTGAGTTTTCCCTAGCAACATCTACTGACCTGGTGAAGATAAACGGAACTGCATTATCACTTTTTTCCTTTTTAGTCCCTCTCTCCACATTTTAAACTTTTCAAATGGTTTTGACCCAAATGAGTCAATATTCAACTGGAGGATTAAATGACTCTTTGTAAAACAGACTCAACTTCAGCATCTACAAAAGCAACAAAAAACAAACCACAAAACCTCACAACAGCCTAATTTGCAAATCACGAACTTTACTTTGTTTTATATTGTTTCCTTATATTGGCCTTGGTTATCCTTTTACTTATGTCCATGTTGGGTGATTTCAGTGGTTTGGGGAAAAACATTTTTGTAGAAAAACGTTTGAAAACATCAAAGTTTATTGTTGATAAACTCACGGTAATTTTCTTAAGTACATTTCTTAAGGTTGTGCCCTATTTATTTTTATAAAACATTTTTCTCTTGGTGGTTTACCATCAGTCCTTTGCATAAATAGCATAAAAACTAAGCCCAGCTCATGAACAATTGAAGTAGGTTATCAAAGGGAGAGTGAAATTCATGTTGCTGAAAAGTTTTTATGAATAAGAACTGGGTCGCCTATTTAGGTATAGTTCTGGGAATATGAACTATTTAAGTTTACAGACTAGCAGGCCCATTCTTCTCCCGTGTGTGTGTGTGTGTGTGTGTGTGTTGGGAGAGGGAATTAATCATGAATTCAATTTCTTTAACAGGTATATGGCCATATAGACATTTCTCATTCTGTGCCAGTTTTGGGTCTTTTATTTTTTTTTAATTTTTAAATTTTTTTTCAGTTTTCTTTTTTTCTTTTAACATCTTTATTGGAGTATAATTGCTTTACAATGGTGTGTTAATTTCTGCTTTATAACAAAGTGAATCAGCTATACATATACATATATTGCCATATCTCCTCCCTCTTGTGTCTCCCTCCCACCCTCCCTATCCCACCCTCTAGGTGGTCACAAAGCACCGAGCTGATCTCCCTGTGCTATGCGGCTGCTTCCCACTAGCTATCTATTTTACATTTGGTAGTATATATAAGTCCATGCCATTCTCTCACTTTGTCCCATCTTAACCTTGCCCCTCCTCGTGTCCTCAAGTCCATTCTCTACATCTGCGTCTTTATTCCTGTCCCGCCCCTAGGTTCTTCATAACCATTTTTTTTTTTGGATTCCATATATCTGTGTTAGCATACGGTATTTGTTTTTCCCTTTCTGACTTACTTCACTCTGTATGACAGACTCTAGGTCCACTCACCTCACTACAAATAACTCAATTTCGTTTCTTGTAATGGCTGAGTAATATTCCATTGTATATATGTGCCACATCTTCTTTATCCATTCATCTGTCAATGGACACTTAGGTTGCTTCCGTGTCCTGGCTATTGTAAATAGAGCTGCAATGAACATTTTGGTACATGACTCTTTGAATTATGGTTTTCTCAGGGTATATGCCCAGTAGTGGGATTGCTGGGTCGTATGGTAGTTCTATTTTTAGTATTTTAAGGAACCTCCATACTGTTCTCCATAGTGTCTGTATCAATTTACATTCCCACCAACAGTGCAAGAGGGTTCCCTTTTCTCCACATCCTCTCCAGCACTTACTGTTTGTAGATTTTTGATGATGGCCATTCTGACCAGTGTGAGGTGATACCTCATTGTAGTTTTCATTTGCATTTCTCTAATGATTAGTAATGTTGAGCATTCTTTCATGTGTTTGTTGGCAATCTGTATGTCTTCTTTGGAGAAATGTCTGTTTAGGTCTTCTGCCCATTTTTGGATTGGGTTGTTTTTTTGATATTGAGCTGCATGAGCTGCTTGTAAATTTTGGAGATTAATCCTTTGTAAGTTGCTTCATTTGCAAATATTTTCTCCCATTCTGAGGGATGTCTTTTGGTCTTGTTTATGGTTTCCTTTGCTGTGCAAAAGCTTTTAAGTTTCATTAGGTCCCATTTGTTTATTTTTGTTTTTATTTCCATTTCTCTAGGAGGTGGATCAAAAAGGATCTTGATGTGATTTATGTCATAGAGTGTTCTTCCTATGTTTTCCTCTAAGAGTTTTATAGTGTCTGGCCTTACATTTAGGTCTTTAATCCATTTTGAGTTTATTTTTGTGTATGGTGTTAGGGAGTGTTCTAATTTCATTCTTGTACATGTAGCTGTCCAGTTTTCCCAGCACCAATTATTGAAGGGGCTGTCTTTTCTCCATTGTATATTCATGTTCCTTTATCAAAAATAAGGTGAGCATATGTGTGTGGGTTTATCTCTGGGCTTTCTATCCTGTTCCACTGATCTATATTTCTGTTTTTGTGCCAGGACCATACTGTCTTGATTACTGTAGTTTTGTAGTATAGTCTGAAGTCCAGGAGCCTGATTCCTCCAGCTCCATTTTTCTTTCTCAAGATTGCTTTGGGGCTTCCCTGGTGGCGCAGTGGTTGAGAATCTGCCTGCTAATGCAGGGGACACGGGTTCGAGCCCTGGTCTGGGAAGATCCCACATGCCACGGAGCAGCTGGGCCCGTGAGCCACAACTACTGAGCCTGCGCGTCTGGAGCCTGTGCCCCGCAACGGGAGGGGCCGCGATAGTGAAAGGCCCGCGCACCGCGATGAAGAGCGATCCCCGCACTGCGATGAAGAGTGGCCCCCACTTGCCGCAACTAGAGAAAGCCCTCGCGCGAACCGAAGACCCAGCACAGCCAAAAATAAATAAATAAATAAAAATTTTAAAAGTAGCTATAAAATTAAAAAAAAAAAAAAAAAGATTGCTTTGGCTATTTGGGATCTTTTGTGTTTCCATACAAATTGTGAATTTTTTTGTTCTAGTTCTGTGAAAAATGCCATTGGTAGTTTGATAGGGATTGCATTGACTCTGTAGATTGCTTTGGGTACTATAGTCATTTTCACAGTGTTGATTCTTCCAATCCAAGAACATGGTATATCTCTCCATCTGTTTGTATCATCTTTAATTTCTTTCATCAGTGTCTTATAGTTTTCTGCATACAGGTCTTTTGTCTCCTTAGGTAGGTTTATTCCTAGGTATTTTATTGTTTCTGTTGCAATGGTAAATGGGAGTGTTTCCTTAATTTCTCTTTCAGATTTTTCATCATTAATATATAAGAATGCAAGAGATTTCTATGCATTAATTTTGTATCGTGCTACTTTACCAAATTCATTGATTAGCTCTAGTAGTTTTCTGGTAGCATCTTTAGGATTCTCTATGTATAGTATCATGTTATCTGAAAAGAGTGACAGTTTTACTTCTTTTCCGATTTGGATTCCTTTTATTTCTCTTTCTTCTCTGACTGCTGAGGCAAAAACTTCCAAAACTATGTTGAATAATAGTGGTGAGAGTGGGCAACCTTGTCTTGTTCCTGATCTTAGTGGAAATGGTTTCAATTTTTCACCATTGAGCACGATGTTGGCTGTGGGTTGGTCTTATATGGCCTTATTATGTTGAGGAAAGTTCCCTCTGTGCCTACTTTCTGGAGTGTTTTTATCATAAATGGGTGTTGAATTTTGTCGAAAGCTTTCTCTACATCTATTGAGATGATCATATGGTTTTTCTCCTTCAATTTGTTAACATGGTGTATCACATTGATTGATTTGCGTATATTGAAGAATCCTTGCATCCCTGGGATAGACCCCATTTGATCGTGGTGTATGGTCCTTTTAATGTGCTGTTAGATTCTATTTGCTAGTATTTTGTTGAGGATTTTTGCATCTATGTCCATCAGTGATATTGGCCTGTAGTTTTCTTTCTTTGTGACATCTTTGTCTGGTTTTGGTATCAGAGTGATGGTGGCCTTGTAGAATGAGTTTGAGAGTGTTCCTCCCTCTGCTATATTTTGGAAGAGTTTGAGAAGGGAAGGTGTTAGCTCTACTCTAAATGTTTGATAGAATTTGCCTGTGAAGCCATCTGGTCCTGGACTTTTGTTTGTTGGAAGATTTTTAATCACAGTCTCAATTTCAGTGCTTGTGATTGGTCTGTTTATATTTTCTATTTCTTCCTGGTTCAGTCTCAGAAGGTTATGCTTTTCTAAGAATTTGTCCATTTCTTCCAGGGTGCCCATTTCATTGGCATATATTGCTTGTAGTAATCTGTCATGATCCCTTGTATTTCAGCAGTGTCAGTTGTTACTTCTCCTTTTGCATTTCTAATTCTATTGATTTGAGTCTTTTCCCTTTTTTCTTGATGAGTCTGGCTAATGGTTTATCAGTTTTGTGTATATTCTCAAAGAACCAGCTTTTACCTTTATTGATCTTTGCTATTGTTTCCTTCATTTCTTTTTCATTTATTTCTGATCTGATTTTTATGATTTCTTTCCTTCTGCTAACTTTGGGGTTTCTTTGTTCTTCTTTCTCTAATTGCTCTAGGTGTAAGGTTAGGTTGTTTATTTGAGATGTTTCTTGTGTCTTGAGGTAGGATTGTATTGTTATAAACTTCCCTCTTAGAACTTTTTTTGCTGCATCCTATAGCTTTTGGGTCATCGTGTTTTCATTGTCATTTGTTTCTAGGTATTTTTTTATTTCCTCTTTGATTTCTTCAGTGATCTCTTGGTTATTAAGTAGTGTATTGTTTAGCCTCCATGTGTTTGTATTTTTTTTTTTTTTTTTTTTTATTCACACACACACACACTGTATTTTATTTTTACAAGACATAAATAGACTGACACCAAGCATTGTACATGGATGACCACAACAAAAGCAACAATGATTGCAATTACCAAACATGAAACACACTCATACTATGTCATAATATTGACATTCAGTCCAGTAATCCTCCACTGTAACAGCTCCTTTACTTTGCAGTGAAAATTGATTTGTATATTCTTTGCCTCTGAGTCCTTGTGGGATTTTTTTTTTTTTTTAAATTCAGACAGAAAGTCACAAAAGTTATACTCATCCTCATCAGTTCACTCAGTCCCATGTAATTAATTTTTTTTTCATCTTGATCTTTTGTTAGCACTTTTATGAGTTCATCAGTTTTTCATTAGAGTTCTGAAAATGCTTATTCATTCAGTTCAGCAGTACAGTCAGTTACCAGAAACCTGTACTTGTCAGAGTCTTTTCCATGAATTTCTTGAAGATGAAACCCTTTTATAGGAACATATTTGCAAAATCATCAGAGTACACCCAGAACTGTCTGTAAATGACAAAAGACTTAAAAATGACCACGGTTAAAGATTTGATGAAAGTTCATAATAATGCAGTTGACAAGAAAATTAGTTATTTCTGAGATATACATTTTAAAGTAATAACTAGGATTATTACTTATAACATTATACCAGAACATATAAGATTTTTAGAAATTTCATGTAATGTCTGAAACATTTATATTAACATATTTCCATACATATTTCCATACAAATACAAATATAAGATTTTTAGAAATTTCATGTAATGTCTGAAACATTTATATTAACATATTTCCATACATATTTCCATACAAATACAAATATAAGATTTTTAGAAATTTCATGTAATGTCTGAAACATTTATATTAACATATTTCCATACAAATAACCCAATGAAAGTTTAGTATTAGTTGTTTTGTTTGTTTTTTTATACTGCAGGTTCTTATTAGGCATCAGTTTCATACACATCAGTGTATACATGTCAATCCCAATTGCCCAATCCAGCACACCACCATCCCCACCTCACCGCAGTTTTCCCCCCTTGGTGTCCATATGACCATTCTCTACATTTGTGTCTCAACTTCTGCCCTGCAAACTGGCTCATCTGTACCATTTTTCTAGGTTCCGCATACATGCATTAATATACGATATTTGTTTTTCTCTTTCTGACTTACTTCACTCTGTATGACAGTCTCTAGATCCATCCATGTCTCAACAAATGACTCAATTTCGTTCCTTTTTATGGCTGAGTAATATTCCATTGTATATATGTACCACAACTTCTTTATCCATTCGTCTGTTGATGGGCATTTAGGTTGCTTCCATGACCTGGCTATTGTAAATAGTGCTGCAATGAACATTCGGGTGCATGTGTCTTTTTGAATTACGGTTTTCTCTGGGTATATGCCCAGTAGTGGGATTGCTGGGTCATATGGTAATTCTATTTTTAGTTTTTTAAGGAACCTCCATACTGTTCTCCATAGTGGCTGTATCAATTTACATTCCCACCAACAGTGCAAGAGGGTTCCCTTTTCTCCACACCCTCTCCAGCATTTGTTGTTTGTAGATTTTCTGATGATGCCCATTCTAACAGGAGTGAGGTGATACCTCATTGTAGTTTTGATTTGCATTTCTCTAATAATTAGTGATGTTGAGCATCTTTTCATGTGCTTCGTGGCCATCTGTATGTCTTCTTTGGAGAAATGTCTATTTAGGTCTTCTGCCCATTTTTGGATTGGGGTGTTTGTTTCTTTGATATTGAGCTGAATGAGCTGTTTATATATTTTGGAGATTAATCCTTTGTCCGTTGATTCATTTGCAAATATTTTCTCCCATTCTGAGGGTTGTCTTTTCGTCTTGTTTATGGTTTCCTTTGCTGTGCAAAAGCTTTGAAGTTTCATTAGGTCCCATTTGTTTATTTTTGTTTTTATTTCCATTACTCTAGGAGGTGGATCAAAAAAGATCTTGCTGTGATTTATGTCAAAGAGTGTTCTTCCTATGTTTTCCTCTAAGAGTTTTATAGTGTCCAGTCTTATATTTAGGTCTCTAATCCATTTTGAGTTTATTTTTGTGTATGGTGATAGGGAGTATTCTAATTTCATTCTTTTACATGTAGCTGTCCAGTTTTCCCAGCACCACTTATTGAAGAGACTGTCTTTTCTCCATTGTATATCTTTGCCTCCTTTGTCATAGATTAGTTGACCATAGGTGCGTGGGTTAATCTCTGGGCTTTCTATCTTGTTCCATTGATCTATGTTTCTGTTTTTGTGCCAGTACCATACTGTCTTGATTACTGTAGCTTTGTAGTATAGTCTGAAGTCTGGGAGTCTGATTCCTCCAGCTCCATTTTTTTCCCTCAAGACTGCTTTGGCTATTCGGGGTCTTTTGTGTCTCCATACAAATTTTAAGATGATTTGTTCTAGTTCCGTAAAAAATGCCATTGGTAATTTGATAGGGATTGCATTGAATCTGTAGATTGCTTTGGGTAGTATACTCATTTTCACAATGTTGATTCTTCCAATCCAAGAACATGGTATATCTCTCCATCTGTTGGTATCATCTTTAATTTCTTTCATCAGTGTCTTATAGTTTTCTGCATACAGGTCTTTCGTCTCCCTAGGTAGGTTTATTCCTAGGTATTTTATTCTTTTTGTTGCAATGGTAAATGGGAGTGTTTCCATAATTTCTCTTTCAGATTTTTCATCATTAGTGTATAGGAATGCAAGAGATTTCTGTGCATTAATTTTGTATCCTGCAACTTTACTATATTCATTAATCAGCTCTAGCAGTTTTCTGGTGGCAGTTTTAGGATTCTCTATGTATAGTATCATGTCATCCGCAAACAGTGACAGTTTTACTTCTTCTTTTCCAATTTGTATTCCTTTTATTTCTTTTTCTTCTCTGATTGCCGTGGCTAGGACTTCCAGAACTATGTTGAATAATAGTGGTGAGAGTGGACATCCTTGTCTCGTTCCTGATCTTAGAGGAAATGCTTTCAGTTTTTCACCATTGAGAATGATGTTTGCTGTGGGTTTGTCATATATGGCCTTTATTATGTTGAGGTAGGTTCCCTCTATGCCCACTTTCTGGAGAGTTTTTATCAGAAATGGGTGTTGAATTTTGTCAAAAGCTTTTTCTGCATCTATTGAGATGATCATATGGTTTTTATTCTTCAATTTGTTAATATGGTGTATCACATTGATTGATTTGCGTATATTGAAGAATCCTTGCATCCCTGGGATAAATCCCACTTGATCGTGGTGTATGATCCTTTTAATGTGTTGCTGGATTCTGTTTGCTAGTATTTTGTTGAGGATTTTTGCATCTATATTCATCAGTGATATTGGTCTGTAATTTTCTTTTTTTGTAGTGTCTTTGTCTGGTTTTGGTATCAGGGTGATGGTGGCCTCATAGAATGAGTTTGGGAGTGTTCCTTCCTCTGCAATTTTTTGGAAGAGTTTGAGAAGGATGGGTGTTAGCTCTTCTCTAAATGTTTGATAGAATTCACCTGTGAAGCCATCTGGTCCTGGACTTTTGTTTGTTGGAAGATTTTTAATCACAGTTTCAATTTCATTACTTGTGATTGGTCTGTTCATATTTTCTGTTTCTTCCTGATTCAGTCTGGGAAGGTTATACCTTTCTAAGAATTTGTCCATTTCTTCCAGGTTGTCCATTTTATTGGCATAAAGTTGCTTGTAGTAGTCTCTTAGGATGCTTTGTATTTCTGTGGTGTCTGTTGTAACTTCTCCTTTTTCATTTCTGATTTTATTGATTTGAGTCCTCTCCCTCTTTTTCTTGATGAGTCTGGCTAATGGCTTATCAATGTTGTTTATCTTCTCAAAGAACCAACTTTTAGTTTTATTGATCTTTGTTATTGTTTTCTTTGTTTCTATTTCATTTATTTCTGCTCTGATCTTTATGATTTCTTTCCTTCTGCTAACTTTGGGTTTTGTTTGTTCTTCTTTCTCTAGTTTCTTTAGGTGTAAGGTTAGATTGTTTACTTGAGATTTTTCTTGTTTCTTTAGGTAGGCTTGTATAGCTATAAACTTCCCTCTTAGAACCGCTTTTGCTGCATCCCATAGGTTTTGGGTCGTCGTGTTTTCATTGTCATTTGTCTCTAGGTATTTTTTGATTTCCTCTTTGATTTCTTCAGTGATCTCTTGGTTATTTAGTAACGTATTGTTTAGCCTCCATGTGTTTGTCCTTTTTACGTTTTTTTCCCTGTAATTCATTTCTAATCTCATAGCGTTGTGGTCAGAAAAGATGCTTGATATGATTTCAATTTTCTTAAATTTACTGAGGCTTGATTTGTGACCCAAGATGTGATCTATCCTGGAGAATGTTCCGTGCGCACTTGAGAAGAACGTGTAATCTGCTGTTTTTGGATGGAATGTCCTATATATATCAATTAAATCTATCTGGTCTATTGTGTCATTTAAAGCTTCTGTTTCCTTATTTATTTTCATTTTGGATGATCTGTCCATTGGTGTAAGTGAGGTGTTAAAGTCCCCCACTATTATTGTGTTACTGTCGATTTCCTCTTTTATAGCTGTTAGCAGTTGCCTTATGTATTGAGGTGCTCCTATGTTGGGTGCATATATATTTATAATTGTTATATCTTCTTCTTGGATTGATCCCTGGATCATTATGTAGTGTCCTTCCTTGTCTCTTGTAACATTCTTTATTTTAAAGTCTATTTTATCTGATATGAGTATAGCTACTCCAGCTTTCTTTTGATTTCCATTTGCATGGAATATCTTTTTCCATCCCCTCACTTTCAGTCTGTGTGTGTCCCTAGGTCTAAAGTGGGTCTCTTGTAGACAGCATATATATGGGTCTTGTTTTTGTATCCATTCAGCCAGTCTATGTCTTTTGGTTGGGGCATTTAATCCATTCACGTTTAAGGTAATTATCGATATGTATGTTCCTATGACCATTTTCTTAATTGTTTTGGGTTTGTCTTTGTAGGTCCTTTTCTTCTCTTGTGTTTCCCACTTAGAGAAGTTCCTTTAGCATTTGTTGTAGAGCTGGTTTGGTGGTGCTGAATTCTCTTAGCTTTTGCTTGTCTGCAAAGCTTTTGATTTCTCCATCAAATCTAAATGAGATCCTTGCCGGGTAGAGTAATCTTGGTTGTAGGTTCTTCCCTTTCATCACTTTAAGTATATCATGCCACTCCCTTCTGGCTTGCAGAGTTTCTGCTGAGAAATCAGCTGTTAACCTTATGGGAGTTCCCTTGTATGTTATTTGTCGTTTTTCCCTTGCTGCTTTCAATAATTTTTCTTTGTCTTTAATTTTTGCCACTTTGATTACTATGTGTCTCGGCGTGTTTCTCCTTGGGTTTATTCTGTATGGGACTCTCTGCGCTTCCTGGACTTGGGTGGCTATTTCCTTTCCCATGTTAGGGAAGTTTTCGACTATAATCTCTTCAAATATTTTCTCTGGTCCTTTCTCTCTCTCTTCTCCTTCTGGGACCCCTATAATGCGAATGTTGTTGCGTTTAATGTTGTCCCAGAGGTCTCTTAGGCTGTCTTCATTTCTTTTCATTCTTTTTTCTTAGTCTGTTCTGCAGCAGTGAATTCCACCATTCTGTCTTCCAGGTCACTTATCCGTTCTTCTGCCTCAGTTATTCTGCTATTGATTCCTTCTAGTGTAGTTTTCATTTCAGTTATTGTATTGGTCATCTCTGTTTGTTTGTTCTTTAATTCTTCTAGGTCTTTGTTAATCATTTCTTGCATCTTCTCAATCTTTGCCTCCATTCTTATTCCGAGGTCCTGGATCATCTTCACTATCATTATTCTGAATTCTTTTTCTGGAAGGTTGCCTATCTCCACTTCATTTAGTTGTTTTTCTGGGGTTTTTTCTTGTTCCTTCATCTGGTGCATAGCCCTCTGCCTTTTCATCTTCTCTATCTTTCTGTAACTGTGGTTTTTGGTCCACAGGCTGCAGGATCGTAGTTTTTCTTGCTTCTGTTGTCTGCCCTCTGGTGGTTGAGGCTATCTAAGAGGCTTGATGGGAGGCTCTGGTGGTGGGTAGAGCTGACTGTTGCTGTGGCGGTCAGAGCTCAGTAAAACCTTAATCCACTTGACTGTTGATGGGTGGGGCTGGGTTCCCTCCCTGTTGCTGTGGCGGTCAGAGCTCAGTAAAACCTTAATCCACTTGACTGTTGATGGGTGGGGCTGGGTTCCCTCCCTGTTGGTTGTTTTGCCTGAGGCACCCCAACACTGGAGGCTACCGGTGCTCTTTGGTGGGGTCAATGGCAGACTCTGGGAGGGCTCACGCCAAGGAGAACTTCCCAGAGCCTCTGCTGCCAGTGTCCTTATCCCCACGGTGAAACAGAGCCACCACTCGCCTCTGCAGGAGACCCCCCAACACCAGCAGGTAGGTCCGGTTCAGTCTCCCCCAGGGTCACTGCTCCTTCCCCTGGGTCCCGATGCACACATTACTTTGTGTGTGCCCTCCAAGAGTGGGGTCTCTGTTTCCCCCCAGTCCTGTCAAAGTCCTGCAATCAATTCCCTCTAGGCTTCAAAGTCTGATTCTCTAGGAATTCCTCCTCCCGTTGCCGGACCCCCAGGTTGGGAAGCCTGACGTGGGGCTCAGAACCTTCACTCCAGTGGGTGGAATTCTGTGGTATAAGTGTTCGCCAGTCTGTGAGTCACCCACCCAGCAGTTATGGGATTTGATTTTACTCTGATTGCGCCCCTCCTACCGTCTCACTGTGGCTTCTCCTCTGTCCTTGGACGCGGGGTATCCTCCTTGGTGAAGTCCAGGGTCTTCCTGTCAATGATTGTCCAGCAGCCAGTGGTGATTCTGGTGCTCTCGCAAGAGGGAGTGAGAGCACGTTCTTCTACTCCGCCATCTTGGTTAATCTCTCGTGTTTGTATTTTTTACAGATGTTTTCCTGTAATTGATATCTAGTCTCATAGCGTTGTGGTCAGAAAAGATACTTGATATGATTTCACTGTTTCTTAAATTTATCAAGGCTTGATTTGTGACCCAAGATATGATCTATCCTGGAGAATGTTCCATGAGCACTTGAGAAGAAAGTGTATTCTGTCGTTTTTGGATGCAATGTCTTATAAATATCAATTAAGTCCATCTTGTTTAATGTATCATTTTAAGCTTGTGTTTCCTTATTTATTGTAATTTTGGATGATCTGTCCATTGGTGAAAGTGGGGTGTTAAAGCCCCCTACTGTGATTGTGTTACTGTCGATTTTCCCTTATGGCTGTTAGCATTTGCTTTATGTATGGAGGTGCTCCTATGTTGGGTGAATAAATATTTACAATGGTTATATCTTCTTCTTGGATTGATCCCTTGATCATTAGGTAGTATCCTTCCTTGTCTCCTGTAATAGTCTTTATTTTAAAGTCTATTTTGTCTGATATGAGAATTGTTATTCCAGCTTTCTTTTGATTTCCATTTGCATGGAATATCTTTTTCCATCTCCTCACTTTCAGTCTGTATGTGTCCCTAGGTCTGAAATTGGTCTCTTGTAGACAGCATATATATGTGTCTTGTTTTTGTATCTATTCAGCCAGTCTACGTCTTTTGGTTGGAGCATTTAATCCATTTCCATTTAAGGTAATTGTCAATATGTATGTTCCTATTACCATTTTCTTAATTGTTTTGGGTTTGTTATTGTAGGCCTTTTCCTTCTCTTGTGTTTCCTGACTAGAGAAGTTCCTTTAGCTTTTGTTATAAAGCTGGTTTCGTGGTGCTGAATTCTCTTAACTTTTGCTTGTCTGTAAAGGTTTTAATTTCTCCATCAAATCTGAATGAGATCCTTGCTGGGTAGAGTAATCTTGGTTGTAGGTTTTTCCCTTCCATCACTTTAAACATGTCCTGCCACTCCCTTGTGGCTTGCAGAGTTTCTGCTGAAAGATCAGCTGTTAACCTTATGGCGATTCCCTTGTATGTTATTTGTTGTTTTTCCCTTGCTGCTTTTAATATTTTTTCTTTGTGTTTAATTTTTTATAGTTTGATGAATATGTGTCTTGGCATGTTTATCCTTGGATTTATCCTGTATGGGACTCTCTGTGCTTCCTGGACTTGATTAACTATTTCCTTACCCATATTAGGGAAGTTTTCAACTATAATCTCTTCAAATATTTTCTCAGTCCGTTTCTTTATCTCTTCTTCTTCTGGGACCCCTATAATTCGAATGTTGGTGCGTTTAATGTTGTCCCAGATGTCTCTGAGGCTGTCCTCAATTCTTTTCATTATTTTTTCTTTATTCTGCTCTGCAGTAGTTTTTCCCACTATTTTATCTTCCAGGTCACTTATCCGTTCTTCTGCCTCAGTTATTCTGCTATTGATTCCTTCTAGAGAATTTTTAAGTTCATTTATTGTGTTGTTCATCACTGTTTGTTTGCTCTTTAGTTCTTCTAGGTCCTTGTTAAACGTTTCTTGTATTTTCTCCATTCTATTTCCACGATTTTGGATCATTTTTACTATGATTATTCTGAATTCTTTTTCAGGTAGACTGCCTATTTCATCTTCATTTGTTTGGTCTGGTGGGTTTTTACCTTGCTCCTTCATCTGCTGTGTGTTTCTCTGTCTTTTCATTTTGTTTAACTTAACTGTGTTTGGAGTCTCCTTTTCCCAGTCGGCAGGTTTGTAGTTCCTGTTGTTTTTGGTGGCTGCCCCCAGTGGCTAAGGTTGGTTCAGTGGATTGTGTAGGCTTCCTGGTGGAGGGGACTGTTGCCTGTGTTCTGGTGGATGAGGCTGGATCTTGTCTTTCTGGTGGGCAGGACCGTGTCCAGTGGTGTGTTTTGGGGTGTCTGTGACCTTATTATGATCTTAGGCAGCCTCTCTGCTAATGGGTGGGGTTGTGTTACTGTCTTGCTAGTTGTTTGGCATAGGGTGTCCAGTCCTGTAGCTTGCTGGTCATTGAGTGGAGCTCAACATCTTATCGTTAAGATGGAAATCTCTGGGAGAGCTTTCGCCGTTTGATATTATGTGGAGCCAGGAGGTCTCTGGTGGACCAATGTCCTGATGAACTCAGCTCTCCCACCTCAGAGGCTTAGGCCTGACACCCAACTGGAGCACCAAGACCCTGTCAGCCACACGGCTCAGAAGAAAAGGGAGTAAAAAAGAAAGAAAGAAAGAGAAATATAAAATAAAATAAAATAAAGTTATGAAAATAAAAAATAAAAAATAATTTCTAAAATAAAAAAATTGAAAAGTAATACAAAAAGATAAAGAAAGAAGAGAGCAACCAAACCAAAAAGCAAATCCACCAATGATAGTAGCTGCTAAAAACTATACTAAAAAAAAAGCAAGATTAAAAAAAACCCAAAAATAAAACATAAACGGACAGACAGAACCCTAGGACAAATGATAAAAGCAAAACTATACAGACAATATCACACAAAGAAGTGTACACATACACACTCACAAAAAGAGAAGAAGGAAAAAATATATATATCCTTGGTCCCAAAGTCCACCGCCTCAATTTTGGGATGTTTCGTTGTCTATTCAGGTGTTCCACGGATGCAGGGTACATCAGGTTGGTTGTGGAGATTTAATGCTCTGCTCCTGAGGCTGCTGGGAGAGATTTCCCTTTCTCTTCTTTGTTCGCACAGCTCCTGGGGTTCAGCTTTGGATTTGGACTCGCCTCTGTGTGTAGGTCGCCTGAGGGCGTCTGTTCTTCGCTCACACAGGACGGGGTTAAAGGAGCAGCTGCTTCGGGGGCTCTGGCTCACTCAGGCCGGGGGGAGGGAGCGGTACGGAGGAGGCGGGGCGAGCCTGCGGCGGCAGAGGCCGGCGTGATGTTGCAGCAGCCTGAGGCGCGCCGTGCGTTCTCCCGGGGAAGTTGTCCCCGGATCACAGGACCCTGGCAGTGGCGGGCTGCACCGGCTCCCGGGAGGGGCGGTGTGGAGAGTGACCTGTGCTCGCTCACAGGCTTCTTGGTGGCGGCAGCAGCAGCCTTAGCGTCTCCTGCCCGCCTCTGGGGTCCGCGCTGATAGCCGCGGCTCGCGCCCGTCTCTGGAGCTCGTTTAGGCAGCGCTCTGAATCCCCTCTCCTTGTGCACCAGGAAACAAAGAGGCAAGAAAAAGTCTCTCGTCTCTCCGGCAGCTCCAGACCTTTTCCCGGACTCCCTCCCAGCTAGCTGTGGCGCGCTAACCCCTTCAGGCTGTGTTCACACCGCCAACCCCAGTCCTCTCCCTGCGATCCGACCGAAGCCCGAGCCTCAGCTCCCAGCCCCGCCCACCCCGGCGGGGGAGCAGACAAGCCTCTCGGGCTGGTGAGTGCTGCTCGGCGCCGAGCCTCCGTGCGGGAATCTCTCCACTTTGCCCTCCGCACCCCTGTGGCTGTGCTCTCCTCCGTGGCTCTGAAGCTTCCCCCCTCCGCCACCCGCAGTCTCCACCTGCGAAGGGGCTCCTAGTGTGTGGAAACCTTTCCTCCTTCACGGCTCCCTCCCACTGGTGCGGTCCCGTCCCTATTCTTTTGTCTCTGTTTTTTCTTTTTTCTTTTGCCCTACCCAGGTACGTGGGGAGTTTTTTGCCTTTTGGGAGGTCTGAGGTCTTCTGCCAGCGTTCAATAGCTGTTCTGTAGGAGTTGTTCCACATGTAGATGTATTTCTGATGTATTTGGGTGGGGGAGGTTGATCTCCACGTCTCACTCCTTTGCCATGTTGGAGGTCTCTGGTAATTTGTGTCTTTTAAAGAACTTGTCCATGTCATCCGAATTAACAGATTTATTGGCATAACATTTTCCCTAATTTTTTACCATTTTAATGCCCATGCTTATACTGATGCCCTCTCTTTAATTCCTGAAACTGATAAGTTGTGATTTCTCTCACTTTTTCTTTCATCTTGCTAGGAATTTAACAATTTTATCAATGTTTTTGAACAAACTACTTTTGATTTCAAAGATTTTTCTCTCTTTTTTTGTTTTCTATTTCCATTATTTATATGCTTTAGCATTTCTTTCCTTCTACTTTGTCTCTGATTTGCTATTCTTATGGTGGATCCTTAGATTATTGACATAAAACCTTTCTCCTTTTCCCATATAAGCATTTGAAAATATAAGCATCCCTGTAATCACATCTTTATTTGCTTAGCTTCAAGTCTTTAGTTGCATATCATAAATTTTTATATGCTGTATTTTCACTGTCATTCAGCTCAATATATTTATGTTTCTTGTAAGTTAATTCGTTGACCTTAGCTTATTTGGAAATACATTACTTAATGTCCACGTACTTGAGGATTTTAAAAGATATCTTGTTTTTTGGGGGGTTTTTTGGTATCTAAATTTTTTTTTAACATCTTTATTGGAGCATAATTGCTTTACAACGATGTGTTAGTTTCTGCTTTATAACAAAGTGAATCAGTTATACATATACATATGTTCCCATATCTCTTCCTTCTTGCGTCTCCCTCCCTCCCACCCTCCCTATCCCACCCCTCTAGGTGGTCACAAACCACTGAACTGTCTTTCTGTTTTTAATTTCACTTTCTTGTCATCAAAGAATAATAGGGTCTTTATGATTTCCCTGTTTACACTTGTTGAGACTTGTTTTATACCCCAGCTTATAGTCTGTATTGGTGAATAACCCATGAGCAGTTGAAAGGAACACGTATTCTGTAGCTGTTGGATGGGGTAGTGTTCTATAAATAGCAAAATTTGTGGATGGTGTTGTCAAATCTTCTATAAGCCTACTGATTTTTTTGTTTACCATTTCTGTCAGTTACAGGGAAGGTAGTATAACCTTTAACTAGAGTTGTCAGTTGATCTAATTCTCCTTTCAATTCTGTCAGTTTTCTTCATGTATTTTGAAACTCTTACTAGGTTTATATACACCTAGGATTGTTACGTCTGTTTGATGAATTGACCAGTTTATCACTATGAAATTTGATCTCAGGTGCTAATTCACCTTGATCTCAGGTGCTAATTCTTGTCTTTCAGTCTACTTTGACTAATATTAATATAGCTACCTCCGCTTTCTTATGCTTATTGCATGCATATGTATGCATGGAATGTTTTTTTTCCATTTTTATTTATGTATTTATTTATTATTTTCAGCCTGGCTTTGTATTGATGCTTAAAGTGCATTTCCTATAGATAGTAAATAGTTGGCCTTGCATTTTTTTTAAAAAATTAATTAATTAATTTATTTTTGGCTGTGTTGGGTCTTCGTTTCTGTGCGAGGGCTTTCTCCAGTTGCGGCAAGCGGGGGCCACTCTTCATCGCGGTGCGTGGGCCTCTCACTATCGCGGCCTCTCCCGTTGCGGAGCACAGGCTCCAGACGCGCAGGCTCAGTAGTTGTGGCTCACGGGCCTAGTTGCTCCGCGGCATATGGGATCTTCCCAGACCAGGGCTTGAGCCCGTGTCCCCTGCATTAGCAGGCAGATTCTCAACCACTGCGCCACCAGGGAAGCCCTGGCCTTGCATTTTAATCCGTTCTGAGGGTCTCTTCCTTTAAAGTGGAACAGTTAATCCAATTACATTTAATGTAATTATTCCTATGGGGAGTTAAGTTCATTATCTTACTCTTTCATATTTGCCCAATATGTTTTTCTTTTTGATGGAGTTGTTTTAGTATTCCATTATTTTTAGCTATATTTCCTAATTTGATTATGGTTATTTTTTAGTGGTTGCTACAGAGATTAGAATGTATATTTTTTAACTTATTGTCCTGTTGGACAATATCAGATCTAGCCTCACGGGGTTGCTACCCTTAGTTATCATCGGAGTCATGAGAAGGAGCCTGCATCCAGCTGTGAGATCCAGAAAGGCTGCATGCAGTTAGTGTGGTACCAGCATTTTCATCCAGTAGTTTTATAGTTTTATTTTTCTTACACTAAATCATTGATCCACCTAGCATTTATTTTGATATTAAGAGTGAGAATAGGAATCCATCTGCTGTTCAGATGGCTACCCAGTCATGACCACTATTTTACTTCAGTTGATTTGAAATGCTACCTCGATCGTATACTAAATTTTCCATTTCCTCACTTTCATTCACTTCTATTGATCTGTCTGTCATATACCAGTACTGCACACTTAAGTATTGCTGCTTGATATTGCTAATATCTGGTAGATCGAAACCCCTTATACAATTCTTTCAGTATTTTTCCGTACCGTCTCACTTATTTTCCACATAAACGTTAGAATCTAGAAAGAAATCACGATAGATGGGAACAAGATTGCATTAAAGTTGTGGATAAACAGAGAGGGGTTAGCGCCTTCTAAAATGTGTATTTCATGTTACAGTTTGCCTTCCAGAAGGTGACACTCATCATGCTTATGATCTTCCTGCCTGCTTTTCTGAAGCCTCTTTATCACCAGCTAGAGGCCTTATGGTTGTTAGTTATCATCTCATTTTCTTTGCCAATTTTCTAGGTTAAAATAGTTTAATTCACATTTTAAATTTATTATTGGGGCTTTAGGAGTCCAATAAGTAACACTGCTCTTCCCCTCTTAGATTCAGAGCTCGTTGATTGCTCACAACAGTAAGAGATCAAACCATCCGTTATTACTAGAAAGCTGATTGGAGGATTTAGTTTCCGTCTGTGGCCAAGTGGACCTGCTGCTGTTTCACTTCCAGATTTGAGAGTCATCTGTCCTGCTGACCAGTGTCAGACTTGCCTCACAGGGTTGCTACCCTTAACGTATGGCAGAGAGTAGACCAGGATGAATGCGCAGTGGACAGATCCAAGAAGGGAAGGAGAACCCATAAACGGAGCCATGAAGCCCAGTTTCTCTTCCCAGTCTCTTCTGTCATATATTCACCTTTCCTTCCCTGGAGGAGCTGGGAGTGGAGGCGAGGTCAGGAGTACTTCTCTAATAGAAGTTCTTGCACACGGAAACAAGGATGGGGCAGGTGAAGGAGTTGGGGGCAGGATATTATCTTTAAATACTTAATAATGCAGTTGAACTTTCCCCCTTAGGTTTGTCAGCTATTTGTGATTCTTCTTTTTTTGAATCGTAATTCACATCCTTTGGTCACTTTGTTGTTGAGCTATTTGTCTTCTCTTATTGACTTGTGAAGGGCTATTTACATACTATGGCACTGCTCTGTTGTGAGCCAAACTTTTGGATGAACAGCACTATCATCCATTTCTTACTAAGCATTTTTAGGTGTTTTTTTCCTTAGTTATTTTTCTTTTCTTGTCACTAAATGGGATCCAATTTTCAATGTTATTTTAGTAATGGCATTTTCGTGTATTGATTTATATATATAAATTCTGGGACTAGTGTGTTTATTAAAATGTCTTGCTGGTTTTAGTAGATGTTCAGTTGATTTTCTTGGGTTTCTTAGGTAACTAATCATATCACCTATAAGTAATTTCTCTTTTTAAACATTTATTTCTCTGAATTATTTTTTTATTGTTTTATTGCAGTCTCTCAAACATAAAGAACAGTTTAAAAGCACTTGTGCAAATAGCAGGACTCCCTCTTATGTTTTGGTCTTTAATGTGAAGGCCCCTGGCATTTCATCATTGATTATGATATTGACTGTAGATTTAAGATGCAAGTTCATTATTTTAAGGAAAACTCTATTTCTGGTTTTCAAGTAGGAATTTAAAAAAAAAAAATCAGTATTGGATTTTGAATTTACTAACTGCCTTTTAGACCCTTAATGAGGCACTGCATCTTCCCCCCCCTTTTAATCTTTTGATCTACTGATATAAATAGTCATTGGCTTATAGCTATAATTATTCATTGATGGATTTCTCAATATCAAAATATCCTTACATTTTGGGGACATATCCAACTCTGTATCATATTTTTAACATGCTGCTGAATTTAATTTCCTAATGTTCTAATTAAGATTTTTCACATCTCTATTAAGTAGGCAAAGTGGTTTTATATCAGTTGTGTATTGACATATACTGCTTAATAAACTGCCCCAAAGTCAGTGGCTTCAAACAATAAAAGATTTCTTTGGCTCGTGAGTCTGTAAGTCAGGGGTTGACATTGAGCAGTTCTGGTCTCTGCAAGGCTTGCTGGTGTGTTTGTGCGTCTGCTGTCCACAGGGTGGCTGGGCTCCGCTCCACATGTCTGTCCTTCCCTCCAGCAGGCTAGCCCAGGCTCCTTCTCACAGGAAGGTGGAGGAACAAGATGGAACAAGCCCTAATGCGAAAGCCCATTTCAAGTCTCTGCTTGGATCCTACCTGCTAACATTCCATTATGTGTCAGGTAGTCAAACCCAGAATCAAGGGATAAGGAAATGGGCAAAGTCATATCCCAGCCCCAAAGCTACAGGGTCCTTGGGGTGAAGATAGAGGCACAGTGAAGTATTAGGGCCATTCTAGCAACCAGCTGTGATCCTAAAGTTTCCTTTGTCCTGTCTGTGGGTGTGCATGTGTATTTTTTGGGGATAGTAAAAATAATATGAGAATAATCTGCCTTTGGGGGCTTTAAAAGCTCTCCTTTGGGCCCAGCATCTGTATGGAACATAAATCTTGTACAGATTTTCAACTTCTTACGTGGTCATTGGTTTTGCCATTTCTTAGCCAATTTTTTTAAACTTAGCCTTTCCTAGAAAATCTTTATTTATTCATGCTTCACATGTTAGTATAAATAATGCATAGTACTTGGTGGTAATTTAAATTTTGTACCTGTAATTATACTCATTTACAATTTGTCTTTCTCCTTGTTTGGACTTAGAGTTTTACATAGGTATTTGGTCTGTCTGAAGAATGAAGACTTGGATTTATTAATCAAATCTATTGCTTTTATTTCTGGCTTCTAATTTAATAATTTCTGCTTTTATTTCTTAACTCCTTCTTCTTAAGTTTCATTGTTTTGGTTTTGTTTTTTTCTAGTTTAATGCTTAGTTCATTTATATTCATATCTCTTAATCATAAAAGCATTTTAAAACTATGCCTTTTCCTGCTAGTAAATTTTTGGATCCCCCCACCCACCATATACTTAGATGTGTAGCATTCTTTAGACAGAAGTTAAAACATTTTCTACCTTTTTTTTTCCTTGTTTCTGTCAAGAATTGCTGTTTGAAGATTGACATAAATCTTTTGGAGGACAGATATTCTGTGAACTACTAAATTCCAAGACTGAGGCAAATTTTAACGGAAATATGTGAAAAACCACATCTCCTTATTTTGCCACCACTACAAAAAAATGAGTATAGATTTAGAATTCCATCAATTGAGTGTCTCTTTTGAGTATTCCTCTTTTCCAAAAAATTTTCTTAGCAGTGGGTATCTGATATCTTGACGTGGTCAATTCCATGGCATTCACTTTGCAAATGGATGCAGTAGAAGAGTTGGATGTTCATGAATATTTTTTCTCTTCAAAGACTACGTCCACAGAGCTTTCATTTTGAATAGCCAACCAGTTTGTTCTCATCATTAAGCATGATGTTTCCATTAAAACCCTACTCTTAAAAAAATTAATGATAAAATTTTAGTCAAATTTAAATGTCATTAGCAGGTATAATTGCCAGTAAGGTATATAGAATATAAAGAATTATGGGATTTCAGAATGTGGAAGAAACTCACCCAGTTCTGTGATTACTGTCCTTTTTCATCATTCTCTACATGAATGTTTATTGAGCATCTACTGCATCCCAGACACCATGTGCAGTTACTTCCAAATCCTCCCTCGCCCTTCCTTCCAGAGCAGAGGAGGAAGTTATTGAGTTATTTGAAAGCCAAGGTTTGCAGGGAACCGATTGCAATAGACAAACCAGCATTATCGTGGGATGCATTCTGGGGCTTTTATTTTCATAAAAATGACTCCCAGCACCCTGATAGTACATCCTTGGAACTCCAAGAAGCCAGGGTGACAAACTGTAAATCTGTCATTTTTCAGATAAGGAAGGTAAGGCTGAGAAGGTCAAAGGACTGTCCAAAGATAGATGCCAAACAAGTAAAGGAGCAGGATTTTATGGAGACGTAGATGGAGTATCAATGGGAAAGTAAGCTAAGTAAATACATGCAAATATCTTTCGCTTTTAAAAAAGTTTTGTTATCAGTATAAAAGTTATTTTAAATCTGTCATCAAATTTAATTAATATTTTTATTGAAGTATAGTTGATTTTCAATGTTGTGTTAATTACTGCTGTACGGCAAAGTAATTCACATATGTGTATATGTGTGTGTGTGTGTGTGTGTGTGTATATATATATATATATATATATATATACACATACACATCCTTTTTAAAAAAATATTCTTTACCATTATGGTTTATCATAGGATGTTGCATATAGTTCTTTGTGTTATACAGTAGGACCTTATTGTTTATCCATTCTATATATTAAAACTTGCATCTGCTAATCCCAACCTCCCACTCCATCCCTTCCACAACCCCCTACCCCTTGGCAACCACCAGTCTGTTCTGGATGTCTGTGATTCTGTTTCATAGATAAGTTCATTTGTGGGACATTTTATTTTAATTAATTAATTTATTTATTAATTTTTGGCTGTGTTGGGTCTTCATTGCTGCGCGCGTGCTTTCTCTAGTTGCAGCAAGCGGGGGCTACTCTTTGTTGTGTTATGCGGGCTTCTCATTGCGGTGGCTTCTCGTTGCAGAGCACAGGCTCTAGGTGCGAGGGCTCAGTAGTTATGGTGCACAGGCTTAGTTGCTCCTTGGCATGTGGGATCTTCCTGGATCAGGGATCAAACCTGTGTCCCCTGCACTGACAGGTGGATTCATAACCACTGCACCACCAGGGAAGTTCTGTGGCATATTTTAGATTCCACATATAAGTGATATCATATGGTATTTGTCTTTCTCTTTCTGACTTCACTTAGTATGATAATCTCTAGGTCCATCCATGTTGCTGCAAATGGCATTATTTCATTCTTTTTAATGGCTGAGTAGTATTCCACTGTATATATGTACCACATCTTCTTTATCCATTCATCTGTCGATGGACACTTAGGTTGCTTCCATGTCTTGGCTGTTGTGAACAGTGATGCTAGTGAGCTATTGAACAGTGGTGAAAAAAGGGGTGCGTGTGTCTTTTTGAATTGCAGTTTTGTCTGTAATTAAAATATGCCCAGGAGTGGGATTGCTGGATCATATAGTATTTCTGTTTTTAGTTTTCTGGGGAACCTTTATATTGTTCTCCATAGTGGCTGTACCAACTTACATTCCCACCAACAGTGTAGGAGGGTTCCCTTTTCTCCACACCCTCTCCAGCATTTGTCATTTGTAGACTTTTTAATGATGGCCATTCTGACTGGTGTGAGGTGGTACCTCATTGTAGTTCTGATTTGCATTTCTCTAATAGTTAGCGATGTCAAGCATCTTTTCATGTGCCTATTGGCCACCTGTATGTCTTCTTTGGAGAAATGTCTATAAAATCTGTAATCAAATTTAAATGGCTACCTTCCTTTGGCATTGCCTTTGGGCCTGTGGGAGTTGCTGTAAATATGATTCCCTGGCCAGGGTTAAGACATGATCTTGTAGACTTGGGAGGGGGCGTTATCCCTGGGGAATGGGTTTCCACAAGTCAGGGCACCTGGATGCCTATGGTCAGCTCTTTGTGCCAGAGCAGTCAATTGGTTACAGAAGGCAGTTTCCCCTTCTTTTTAGGGACTCTGGAAGGTTCATTATGAAATCTTCCCAAAGGTACATGAGCAGGGCCAGGCTAGACCTGGATTGCATTAGCTTTGTCTACTCAAAAACAGCGGGCAGCATTAGAAGAGTCATAAATCTCTTACTTGCATTTTTTTTGTGACCAGAGCCCCTCATGTAACTCAGCTCTTTAATAAACAGGTTGAGATTCTCTGCAAATCAAATGGGAAAAAACGACAATCTCATGTAACCACAGTGTCTGCCGAGTTTTCTCACTGTGTGTCTGTTTACACGTGTGGCTTTCTCGGTCCTGAGTGTTGTCCTGCGTGCCCTCTCTTGGTGCCTCTCCCCTCTGTCCCTCAGAAGCCTCCTGACCACAGTCCTGTCCTCTTGCCTCCACCACGGGTTCCTTTCTCCGGGTCGGGGTGGGCATTCTCCCTGGGGGCTCCACCGTCTTGGTCTGACACCATTGTCTTCTCCACTTATACTGTGAAATCTTTCAGAGCTGGGCTAGTGACCTATGACTCTTGACCCCAAGACAGGGCAGGTGCTCCATAAAGGCCGGCAGGTTAAATACTGACCTCATGATGCTGTGAGCTCCTTGATACCAGAGTTCAGGTCTCAGACATCTCCTGTTATCAGGCGTTGCATCCATTTAAGGATGCAGAGTGTATGATGATTCCCTTTGACTCTGTGGGCTGTATTCAGTACATAGGAGATGCTCAAATGTCCCAAGGATGAAGGATGGATGTTCTGGAGAAGTAAAGAGAAGCCTGCTTTGATCATGGTGGGAATCACCAAGTAGGGACATGTCCATAGCAAAAACAGCCTTTGTGCTTCTATTTTAGGGTGGTGGTCAGGGGCTGTTGGTTCAAAGGCCTGGGTCCCTAAGACCATTGGTCCACCAGATGACCTGCATTGGAATCACCTGCGAGAGCTTGTTAGGAATGTAGATTCATACCCCACCTGGTACCCAGCCCTGATTCAGGATCTCATCTCTGCTGTTTTTTGGGGGTGCTGCTTGTTTATCAAGCCTCTTAAGTAATTCAACTCATAGCAGTGCTGACTGGCTGTGGTGTAAGCAGTCCATCCACTGTCAAGTTTCCCAATTTGGTGTTGAGTTCTCCATGACTTTTTAATTTTTAATTAATTAATTAATTTTAAAATTTATTTGATTGAAGTATAGTTGATTTACAACGTTGTGTTAATTTCTGCTGTACGGCAAAGTGATTCAGTTATATATATATATATATATATATATATTCTTTTTCATATTCTTTTCCATTGTGGTTCATTACAGGATATTGAATATAGTTCCCCGTGCTATACAGTAGGACCTTGTTGTTTATCCATTCTCTCTATAATAGTTTGCACCTGCTAACCCCAGACTCCCAATCAATCCATCTCACCGACCACCACCCGCTTGGCAACCACAAGTCCATGATTGTTTTATTTGTGTGTATCACCTGTGCTATTGTTTACTTACATAATTTTTTTCTTAATTTATCCTAAATTTTCCTTTAAGTCAATATACATATTTTACTTAAATTTATTTAAGAAGAAAATTGTACTTCCATAGTATAAATAGAAGGCCAGTTTCACTTATCATAAATATAAAAATCAAGTAAAGGAAAACAAAACACTGCTTTTAAATTCCAAACAATGGTGCCTGTTGATGTCCCTGAGCTGGAGACCTGCTCCTCCATGAGAAGGGGGGTTAGCCAGGGGTGAGGGAGTTGGGAGGCACATTGCACCCAACAGCCTTTGTCTCCATTGGAAGACTTGGGAGGGCACCCAGAAGGCAGTAACTTGTCACCTCATTGACCTAATGTTATGCCCGAGAGCATCTGGCGTGCAGCCCGCTGGTGGGTCTGAGCCTTCAAGGGGCCCTTATGTGTGTTGGGTCCCAAGAGAATGGAGGTCTGAGTTCCTTTAGTGACAATCCTAGACAACTTGGTAGAGGGGAGAAGGCCAAGTTACAGTGATGGAAGGGAGGGTCCAGAGCCCTCCTGTGACCTGCGAGAGCTTTCCATGGTCCACCTCT
This sequence comes from Balaenoptera musculus, assembly GCF_009873245.2. Classification (NCBI taxonomy): domain Eukaryota; kingdom Metazoa; phylum Chordata; class Mammalia; order Artiodactyla; family Balaenopteridae; genus Balaenoptera; species Balaenoptera musculus. Next base: position 6,015,870 of record NC_045800.1, read on the forward strand.
GGGTGTGAGTCCCAAGACAGGTGAAGGCTAAAGGCTGGGATCAGGGGATGTGTAGACAACACCTGAAGCCAACTGGAGCCTCTAGGGGCTCAGTGTCCCTCACTGGAGGTGAGGAGGCTGGGCAAGCAGGGCGCAGATGGAAGCAGTGTCTTGTTAATGGGGAGGCTGGCATTTCCTTCCTGGACCCTGGACCCAGACCATGAACCAGGCAGCATTTTCATGCACAACACATGACATTGTCTGGAACTCATCTCTCTCTGGCACGTCCATTCAACATGTTTGTGTAGCATGTGGTAGGACCAAGGTGATGTGCTGGGGCTGTGGTCATAGAGGAGAGTCACACCATCTGTCTCTCAAGAGGCCAGCTCCCAGGTGGCCAGGTGATGACCACCTGCCCTGGCTCAGACTCTGTGTCAGGAAGAGCAGACACAGCACTCAGAGGGCCCAGGGCAGGATGGAGTTACTCCTGGCGGAAGGATTTGGGCCATTTTCCAGGTGGATAGAGGTCTGCTGTAACCCGAGCAAGCAAGGTGACATCCAGTGAGGCAGAGAACCAGCCTGTCTGTCAGATGGGAGACCCCACTGATGTGTGTGGAGCTGGCAGAGGGCAGAGCTGGCAGGAGTGCCAGTCACAACCAGACCACATCTGGGGAGGTCCGGTTGGCTGCAGGAAATCTGAAGTTGGAGGGGGCAGCCAGGGGACAGAGGTGAAAAGTCAGGGGGCCTCAGTCGCTTGGAGAGGTGAGCCTGGCCCTCAGGGCCTGAGAGCCGTGGTCCTTGGATGCCTCTTTGCCAACAGCCCAGCTTCTCTTGAAAGCCTGCCCATCGCCAAGCCCTGTTTCCTCTAACATAAGCAGCTGATTTGGACACACTGGGGGAGGAGGTGGCAGTGTGCTGTCTCCGACAGATGGGAGGCCAGCATGAGCATGAAAGCCTGGAAGGTTAAAGGGGATCGGCCAACAGCCCGGACCACAGTGACTCTGGGTCTCAGGTGACCACGGCAAGGTGAAGCCCCGGGGTTTGCGCTGACCCTCTGCCAGCTGCCAGAGGTGTGAGCTCTGACGAGGCATTTGGCTTCCCCAAGGCTCGCTCCCATCCACCCCCTCCCCATGCCCACCCCTGGGTAAAAAGGGGCCTGTACAACCTACTGCAGCATTGTTGAGTTGAGTGAGCTAGCATACAGGGAAAGCATATTGTAAACTGTAAACTGGGAGACGCCTGGTAGAAGACTGTCGTTTAGGACCACACACGCTCGTACACCCAGGTCTGTCTACAAAATCTTCTAAGAAATGAGCAAAGTCGAGCTCTGGGGCAGGAGCTGCCTTCAGTGCTGGTGACAGGGAAGGACAAAGTGAGTCTGTCAACCCTGCAGGCAGCTGTCACTGCCCCAGGCCTGAATGCCTCTTTCCCTTCCCCCTCCCTTTCTCAAAGTCTGCCCTCCAGGCCTCTAGAGAGCTCTGCCGACTGAGTGTGTGTGTGTGTGTGTGTGTGTGTGTGTGTGTGTGAGATTTCAGGAGAGTTTCTCTCCATATGGCTCTGATTTACGCTGATACTGTCAAGTTACAAAATATAAATTGTATTATTTCCACAGAAAATCAATGTGACAATTTCTTTGCTCCCCGCCCAGCCCTGCTCACAAAAAGTAATCTTTAGGACACACTGGAAGAGTTAGTGGAATTACAGTGCGTGCCAGCCCGTGGACCCTGCTTTCTTTGAGTTGTTTCAATTTTTCCATTTTCAGCTTGGGAACAGGGAGGTATTGAAATATTTACAAGAATATCATAGGCCAGCCAGTGGTAAATATGTCTGCTCTCTAAGAGACTGGAGCTGTGTCTACAGTTGGGGGGAAAATGAAACATTTTAAAAGAAAAAGGGAAGTTTACAAATCTGTGTTTTCTGGACACTGTAAACTAAATATCTATTTTTCAATAATTTTTGGGTTTCCTCTAGAAATTTGTTTTATGGGGAAAATCAATTAGAAGAACAGTCCAGTAGACCTGAGCATGCTTGCGTACAAAAAAGGCATGATGCTAGCTTTTTCTGCTTTTGACTAGCAGAAGCAAACATATTAGTATATGCATTGTTATAGATTTCATGTTCAAGTGGTTTTCCTAGATGAAGAGAGATTCAGAACTTTTGACCTTTATTAAAATACGAGTTGCCACCCTTGATAATTTCATTCTAAAGGTGGAGTTTTTGAGAGCAGTATCCTCTTTGTTTACGGAATTGTGCAAATATTTGGCTTCTAGTGGGTCTTGGGTCTCTTTGGGCTCTAGTCTCTTCTAACAATTGCATACTAAAACAGGCATCTCTGGGCAGTGGCCCGCTCCTAAACTTAGCTTTCTTTAACATGTTTAAAAAGCAAATAATTTTGGTATTGTGGTCTGCTGCAGACATCATTTGTACTTTAGCCAGGATATTATTTGAGAACTGCGAAGCTCTCTAGGTATTCCGTCCGTATATAAACCATGTGTTAGAAAGATATAAATTCAGTTTTGAAATATTTGTTAGACTGCTTTTGGCTTTCAGTCCGTGCCAAACATGTGCTTTGGTGGCAGATGGAGTCATGTGGACCCTTGAATGAAACTCTTTATTTTGTATAGACTTTGTCTTCTAGCAGTTGCATTAGACAAGTCGGGAGATTACGAGGATCCTGGTATTTAAGGGGTGTGTTCTCGAGTGAACTTAAGATCTCTTTTCCTCCTTTAAAATATGTCACTAGGTCGTTTGGTTTCAAATTCTGTGCTGTAGAAAATATTGTCATACACCCTGAATTGATGGAGAATCACTAGTTTCTGGTATTCGCATGTTAACTTCAAATTTTGAAACTAGGACATGTTCCTAAGAACTGGTTGAAATTTTTTGGCTTTGGGGCCAGTGAACTATTCAAGGAAGCCTAAATCTAGCACTACCTGATGAAACGGGACTCCTAGTTCAGTCTGAATTTCAGATAAACATTGAATAATTTTTCAGTGTAAGTAGGTCCCCAATAGTGCATGGAACATACTTATACTACAAAATCATTTGTTGATTATCTGAAATTCAGAATGAATTGGAAGTCAGATTTTTGTTTGCTACATCTGGCAACTTGACATAGATCCCAGTTTATTATTCACTGTCATAAACAGTGACTATCAAAGAAAATTTACTCAGTGATGAAGGCTGGAGGTGGAGGAGATCTCAGTCCAGCTCTTCCATATAATAAAAACGAATGTTCTATTTGAACAAAGTCAGAAAGCAGACCAGGAGTAGATCACATCTATTGCACTTCTGATTGGAGTCAGGCCATTACCTTCTGTTTTTTTTTAACATCTTTATTGGAGTATAATTGCTTTACAATGTTATGTTAGTTGCTGCTGTATAACAAAGTGAATCAGCTATATGCGTACATATATTGCCGTATCCCCTCCCTCTTGCATCTCCCTCCCATCCTCCCTATCCCACCCCTCTAGGTGGTCACAGAGCACTGAGCTGAGCCATTACCTTTTTTCTCCTCATATACGTCCATTTCCTCACATTTCCCCTCCTTGCTGTTTGTTTCTGTGTTGTGTAGATGGACCTGGGGTATAAGTCTAAGAAGCCTTTTTTTCCCTCCCTTCTCCTCTTCATACCCCTTCCCCCCACGTGTGAATGCCCAAATCCTGCCTATTCAAGGCCTGGTATAATTGGCACCCCTTTGGTGGAGACTTCCTGGACCATCTCAACTACATTTTGTTTTCTGCTTCAACTCTGGTTGCTCTTAAAGACGTTTATCCTTTTCTTCACTAGACTTTCTGCTCCTTGAGGGCAGAGTCAAGTTTAATCTCAGGAAAGAACACACAGCGTGAAAGCTGCCAGGAAATCGACACTCGGAAAAGGTTTCTTTCCTTCCTTCCTTTCCTCTGTAATGGCTACTCCTAATTGAGTGCTACTGTGTACCGGTTGTTTCCACAAGCCATCTCCTTGAATTTTCTCAGCTATTCCAGGGGTGCAGTACTGTGTACTCCATTGTACACATTAGAAAGGTCCCACCTTTGGTGAAAGGCGGAGCTTGAACTGTCGTTGATCCACATGGAACCCTGAAATGCTGTTGGCTTTTATCCGACACCACCTACCAACACACCACGCTGAACAGCAGAAGACAGCTCCCCACTGGGTGTGTGACAGCCAACCTCTACTCTTAGGGGAGGATTCTGGTTGACTCAGCAGTTGTTTGTTTGTTTTAGAAATAAGCCTGCTTAATATTCTTAACTCATAGTTTCACATGCATAAATTAGAACAAATTAGACCCATTAAAAATGGGCAGTATAGAACTGATAACCAACAAGGTCCTACTGTATAGCGCAGGGAACTATATTCAATATCCTGTAATAAACCATAATGGAAAAGAATAAAAAAAATAGATATGAGCAAATAATCCTCGAACTAAGAAAAGAAAATATCTGATAAAAATGTGAGGGACTTCCCTGGTGGTCTCGTGGTTAAGACTCCACACTTCCAATGCAGGGGGCGTGGATTCAATCCGTGGTCGGGAACGAAGATCCCACGTGCTGTGCAGCCAAAAAAAACAAAAAGGGAAAAAGTTCAACCTCAGTGATGAATAAATGCACGTTGAAACAACAAAGAAATATGTTTTTTTCTTTACCAATGGTCATATATTTTTTAGAGGGCTTTTTCTTTATAATACTTGTCTACCGGGTCGTCATCCTGCCAAGGCCTGGTCATTGTTGAATAGATGGGAAGCAGTCACAGTTCAAATCCAGCAAGGGCGGGAGGGAGCCCTGGCCACTTCTTACCCCCTCAACCACAACCATCAGTTCAGGGAAGCAACAGAAAATTGTACCCTCCTCGTGCTGAATCAACTGTGCCATACTGTGTGACCAGAAGCTGAAACAGGAAAAGACAGGACCAGCTCCCGGTGTTGTCAGCAGCCCTCTCTCGAGGGTGGCACTTGGTTGGCATATCAGTGCTAATTTTACAGAGAATGGAAAGTGCATTTAGAATGATGAGTGCATCCTTAGTGTGAATTTTAAACCAGGGCAGTGACACTCAGCCTACCAATGCACCTGCTCTCAAAAGATACTCATTGGCCAGCAAAGGATTGGCTAGTTCTCTTGTCTGTGGGAATAGGTCAGAACAGAGCTGGGTATTACTGAGGGGAAACTGCTGGAAAATTCTTTTATTTTTTTAATCAATTTTTTATTGGAGTATAGTTGATTTACAATGTTGTGTTAGTTTCGGCTGTACAGCAAAGTGAATCGGTTATACATATACATATATCCACTCTTTTTTAGATTATTTTCCAATATAGGTCATTACAGAGTATTGAGTAGAGTTCCCTGTGCTATACAGTAGGTTCTTATTAGTTATTTATTTTATATATAGTAGTGTGTATATGTCAATCCCAATCCCCCAATTTATCCCCACCCCTTGGTAACCATAAGTTTGTTTTCTACATCTGTGACTCTATTTCTGTCTTATAAATAAGTTCATTTGTACCGTTTTTTTAAATTCCACATATAAGCGATATCATATGATATTTGTCTTTCTCTGTCTGACTTACTTCACTCAGTATGACCATCTCTAGGTCCATCCATGTCACTGCAAATGGCATTATTTTGTTCTTTTTTTATGGCTGAGTAATATTCCATTATGTATACGTACCACATCTTCTTTATCCATTCATCGTCAGTGGACATTTAGGTTGCTTCCATGTCCTGGCTATTGTAAATAGTACAGCAATGAACATTAGGGGTGCATGTATCTTTTCGAATTATGGTTTCCTCTGGATATATGCTCAGGAGTGGGACTGCTGGATCATATGGTAGCTCTATTTTTACGTTTTCAAGGAACCTCCACACTGTTCTCCATAGTGGCTGTACCAATTTACATTCCCACCAATAGTGTAGGAGGGTTCCCTTTTCTCCACACCCTCTCCAGCATTTATTGTTTGTAGATTTTTTGATGATGACCATTCTGACTGGTGTGAGATGATTCCTCATTGCAGTTCTGATTTGCATTTCTCTAATAATTAGTGATGTTGAGCATCTTTTCATGTGCTTTTTGGCCATCTGCATGTCTTCTTTTTTTTTTTACTTTAATTTTATTTATTTTTTATACAGCAGGTTCTTATTAGTTATCCATTTTATACATATTAGTGTATACATGTCAATCCCAATCTCCCAATTCATCCTACCACCACCACACCCCCTCACCTTTCTCCCCTTGGTGTCCACATTTGTCCTCTACATCTGTGTCTCTATTCCTGCCTTGCAAACCAGTTCATCTGTACCATTTTTCTAGATTCTACATATATGCGTTAATGTACGATATTTGTTTTTCTATTTCTGACTTATTTCACTTTGTATGACAGTCTCTAGATCCATCCACGTCTCTACAAATGACCCAATTTCTTTCCTTTTATGGCTGAGTAATATTCCATTGTATATATGTACCACATCTTCTTTATCCATTCGTCTGTAGATGGGCATTTAGGTTGCTTCCATGTTCTGGCTATTGCAAATAGTGCTGCAGTGAACATTGGGGTGCATGTGTCTTTTTGAATTATGGTTTTCTCTGGGTATATGCCCAGTAGTGGGATTGCTGGGTCATATGGTAATTCTATTTTTAGTTTTTTTAAGGAACCTCCATACTGTTCTCCATAGTGGCTGTATCAATTTACATTCCCACCAGCAGTACAAAGGATTCCCTTTTCTCCACACCCACTCCAGCGTTTGTTGTTTGTAGATTTTCTGATGATGCCCATTCTAACTGGTACGAGATGATACCTCATTGTAGTTTTGATTTGCATTTCTCTAATAATTAGTGATGTTGAGTAGCTTTTCATGTGCCTCTTGGCCATCTGTATGTCTTCTTTGGAGAAATGTCTATTTAGGTCTTCTGCCCATTTTTGGATTAGGTTGTTTGTTTTTTTAATATTGAGCTGCATGAACTGTTTATATATTTTGGAGATTAATCCTTTGTCTGTTGCTTCATTGCAAATATTTGCTCCCATTCTGAGGGTTGTCTTTTCATCCTGTTTATAGTTTCCTTTGCTGTGCAAAAGCTTTTAAGTTTCATTAGGTCCCATTTGTTTATTTTTGTTTTTATTTCCATTGCTCTAGGAGGTGGATCAAAAAAGATTTTGCTGGGATTTATGTCAAAGGGTGTTCTGCTTATGTTTTCCTCTAAGAGTTTTATACTGTCCGGTTTTACCTTTAGGTCTTTAATCCATTTTGAGTTAATTTCTGTATGTAGTGTTAGGTAGTGTTCTAATTTCATTCTTTTACATATAGCTGCCCAGTTTTCCCAGCACCACTCATTGAAGAGACTGTCTTTTCTCCATTGTATATCCTTCCCTCCTTTGTCATAGATTAGTTGACCATAGGTGTGTGGGTTTATCTGTGGGCTTTCTATCCTCTTCCATTGATCTATATTTCTGTCTTTGTGATAATACCATATTGTCTTGATTACTGTAGCTTTGTAGTATAGTCTGAAGTCAGGGAGTCTGATTCCTCCAGCTCCATTTTTTCCCCTCAAGATTGCTTTGGCTGTTCAGGATCTTTTGTGTCTCCATACAAATTTTAAGATTGTTTTGCTCTAGTTCTGTGAAAAATGCCAGGGGTAGTTTGATAGGGATTGCATTGAATCTGTAGGTTGCTTTGGGTAGTATAGTCATTTTCATAATATTGATTCTTCCAATCCAAGAACATGATATATCTCTCCATCTGTTTGTGTCATCTTTGATTTCTTTCATCAGTGTCTTATAGTTCTCTGAGTGCAGGTCTTTTACCTCCTTAGGTAGGTTTATTCCTAGGTATTTTATTCTTTTTGTTGCAATTGTGAATGGGATTGTTTCCTTAATTTCTCTTTCTGATCTTTCATTGTTAGTGTATAGGAATGCAAGAGATTTCTGTGCATTAATTATGTATCCTGCAACTTTACGAAATTCATTGATTAGCTCTAGTAATTTTCTGGTGGCATCTTTAGGATTATCTGTGTATAGTATCATGTCATCTGCAAACAGTGACAGTTTTACTTTTTCTTTTCCAATTTGTATTTCTTTTTCTTCTCTGATTGCCATTGCTAGGACTTCCGAAACTATGTTGAATATAGTGGTGAGAGTGGACATCCTTGTCTTGTTCCTGATCTTAGAGGAAATGGTTTCAGTTTTCACCATTGAGAATGATGTTGGCTGTGGGTTTGTCATATATGGCCTTTATTATGTTGAGGTAGGTTCCCTCTATGTGCACTTTCTGGAGAGCTTTTATCATAAATGGGTGTTGAATTTTGTTAAAAGCTTTTTCTGCATCTATTGAGATGATCATATGGTTTTTATTCTTCAGTTTGTTGCTATGGTGTATCACATTGATTGATCTGCATATATTGAAGAATCCTTGCCTCCCTGGGATAAATCCCACTTGATCATGGTGTATGATCCTTTTAATGTGTTGTTGGATTCTGTTTGCTAGTATCTTGTTGAGGATTTTTGCATCAGTGATATTGGTCTGTAATTTTCTTTTTCTGTAGTATCTTGGTCTGGTTTTGGTATCAGGGTGATGGTGGCCTCATAGTATGAGATTTGGAGTGTTCCTTCCTCTGCAATTTTTTAGAAGAGTTTGAGAAGGATGGGTTAGAGATTTAGCTCTTCTCTAAATGTTTGATAGAATTCACCTGTGAAACCATCTGGTCCTGGACTTTTGTTTGTTGGAATATTTGTAATCACAGTTTCATTTTCATTGCTTGTGATTGTCTGTTCGTATTTTCTATTTCTTCCTGTTTCTTCAGTCTTGGAAGGTTATACCTTTCTAAGAATTTGTCCATTTCTTCCAGGTTGTCCATTTTATTGGCACTGAGTTGCTTGTAGTAGTCTCTTAGGATACTTTGTATTTCTGTGGTGTCCATTGTAACTTCTCCTTTTTCATTTCTAATTTTATTGATTTGAGTCCTCTCCCTCTTTTTCTTGATGAGTCTGGCTAATGGTTTATCAATTTTGTTTATCTCCTCAAAGAACCAGCTTCTGGTTTTATTGATCTTTGCTATTGTTTTCTTTGTTTCTATTTCACTTATTTCTGCTGTGATCTTTATGATTTCTTTCCTTCTACTAACTTTGGGTTTTGTTTGTTCTTCTTTCTCTAGTTCCTTTAGGTGTAAGGTTAGATTATTTCTTTGTGGTTTTTCTTGTTTCTTGAGGTAGGATTATATTGCTATAACCTTCCCTCTTAGAACTGCTTTTGCTGCATCCCATAGGTTTTGGATTGTCATGTTTTTGTTGTCATTTGTCTCTAGGTATTTTTTGATTTCCTCTTTGATTTCTTCAGTGATCTCTTGGTTATTTAGTAACATATTGTTTAGCCTCCATGTGTTTGTGTTTTTACGGTTTTTTTTCCCTGTAATTGATTTCTTATCTCACAGCATATTGGTCGGAAGAGATGCTTGATATGATTTCAATTTTCTTAAATTTACTGAGGCTTGATTTGTGACCCAAGATGTGATCTATTCTGGAGAATGTTCCGTGTGCACTTGAGAAGAAAGTGTAACCTGCTGTTTTCAGATGGAATGTCCTATAAATATCAATTGAATCTATCTGATCTATTGTGTCATTTAAAGCTTGTGTTTCCTTATTAATTTTCCATCTGGATGATCTGTCCATTGGTGTAAGTGAGGTATTAAAGTCCCCCACTATTGTGTTACTGTCGATTTTCTCTTTTATTGCTATTAGCATTTCCCTTATGTATGGAGGTGCTCCTATGTTGGGTGCATATATACTTACAATTGTTATATCTTCTTCTTGGATTGATCCCTTGATCATTAGGTAGTGTCCTTCCTTGTCTCTGGCAACATTCTTTATTTTAAAGTCTATTTTGTCTGATACGAGTATTGCTACTCCAGCTTTCTTTTGATTTCTATTTGCATGGAATATCTTTTTCCATCTCCTCACTTTCAGTCTGTATGTCCCTAGGCCTGAAGTCAGTCTCTTGTAGACAGCATATATATGGGTCTTGTTTTTGTATCCGTTCAGCAAGCTTGTTTCTTTTGGTTGGAGCGTTTAATCCATTCACATTTAAGGTAATTATCAATATGCATGTTCCTATTACCATTTTCTTAATTGTTTTGGGTTTGTTTTTGTAGGTCCTTTTCTTCTCTAGTGTTTCCCACTCAGAGAAGTTCCTTTAGCATTTGTTGTAGAGCTGGTTTGGTGGTGCTGGATTCTCTTAGCTTTTACTTGTTTGTAAAGCTTTTGACTTCTCTGTTGAATCTGAATGAGATCCTTGCCGGGTAGAGTAATCTTTGTTGAGGTTCTTCCCTTTCATGACTTTAAATATATCATGCCACTCCCTCCTGGCTTGTTTCTGCTGAGAAATCAGCTGTTAACCTTATGGGAGTTCCCTTGTATGTTATTTGTCATTTTTCCCTTGTTGCTTTTAATAATTTTTCTTTGTGTTTAATTTTTGTCAATTTGATTGCTATGCGTCTTCAGCATGTTTCTACTTGGAGTTATCCTGCCTGGGACTCTCTATGCTTCCTGGACTTGGGTGGCTCTTTCCTTTCCCACGTTAGGGAAGTTCTCAACTATAATCTCATCAAATATTTTCACAGGTCCTTTCTCTCTCTTTTCTTCTTCTGGGACCCCTATAATGCGAATGTTGTTGCATTTAATGTTGTCCCAGAGGTCTCTTAGGCTGTCTTCATTTCTTTTCATTCTTATTTCTTTATTCTGTTCCGCAGCAGTGAATTCCACCATTCTGTCTTCCAGGTCACTTATCCGTTCTTCTGCCTCAGTTATCCTGCTATTGATTCCTTCTAGTGCATTTTTCATTTCAGTTATTGTGTTGTTTTTCTCTGCTTGTTTGTTCTTTAATTCTTCTAGGTGTTCTTTAATTCTGCTAGGTTTTTATTAAACTTTTCTTGCATCTTCTCAATCTTAGCCTCCATTCTTTTTCTGAGGTCCTGGATCATCTTCACTATCATTATTCTGAATTCTTTTTCTGGAAGGTTGCCTATCTCCAGTTCATTTAGTTGTTTTTCTGGGTTTTTATCTTGTTCCTTCATCTGGTACATAGTCCTCTCCCTTTTCATTTTGTCTATCTTTCTGTGAATGTGGTTTTCATTCCACTGGCTGCAGGATTGTAGTTCTTGCTTCTGCTGTCTGCCCTCTGGTAGATGAGGCTATCTTAAGAGGATTGTGCAAGGTTCCTGATGGGAGGGACTCATGGTTGGTAGAGCTGAGTGTTGCTGTGGTGGGCAGAGCTCAGAAAAACTTTAAACCACTTGTCTGCTGATGGGTGGGGCTGAGTTCCCTCCCTGTTGGTTGTTTGGCCTGAAGCGACCCAGCACTGTAGCCTACAGGCTCTTTGGTGGGGCTAATGGTGGACTCCAGGAGGGCTCATGTCAGGGAGTACTTCCCAGAACTTCTGCTGCCAATGTCCTTTTCCCCACAGTGAGCCAGAGCCACCCCCTGCCTCTGCAGGAGACCTTCCAACATTAGTAGGTAGGTCTTTAGTCTCCTATGGGTTCACTGCTCCTTCCCCCGGGTCTTGATGCGCACACTACTTTGTGTGTGCCCTCCAAGAGTGGAGTCTCTGTTTCCTCCAGTCCTGTCAAAGTCCTGCAGTCAAATCCTGGTAGCCTTCAAAGTCTGATTCTCTGGGAATTCCTCCTCCCGTTGCCGGACCCCCAGATTGGAAAGTCTGACGTGGGGCTCAGAACCTTCACTCCAGTGGGTGGACTTCTGTGGTGTACGTGTTCTCCAGTTTGTGAGTCACCCACCCAGTGGTTATGGGATTTGATTTTATTGTGATTGTGCCCCTCATACCATCTCATTGTGGCTTCTCCTTTGTCTTTGGATGTGGGGTATCTTTTTTTGGTGAGTTCCAGTGTCTTCCTGTTGATATTTGTTTAGCAGTTAGTTGTGATTCCAGTGCTCTCGCAAGAGGGAGTGAGCGCACATCCTTCTACTCTGCCATCTTGAACCAGTCCTGGAAAATTCTTAAACTGAACAGTTTTCTTTACTTTTTTGACTTTATCTGTGTGAGGTGAAGCAAAGACTTAAAGACAGGTAAGCACCTTGTTCAGTTTCAACAAACTGAGAACAAAAATATTTCTAATCAAAATTATTAAACACCATCCTAGCTCATTCTAGAAGCCTAGTCAATATTTGTCAAATCAAATAGAACTAAAACCTCTCTGAGCTCAGGACTCCAATCCTATATCATAATCATTTGGGGTGTCCTGTTTGACTATTTAAATTAGGGCCCCCCAATTTCAGTGGGCAAAGTCAATAACTAGAAAATTAAAGTCATAAAAATCGTATCGGCACCTGCCTCCTGATAGCCACACTTTCCTTCCCCTTGGTCGTTAGGACTTAGGCAGGTGTTCCCTAACTTAGCAACCTCCATCCTCACTCTCCTTCAAGTCCAAGACTCCCTCTCTTGCCCTTTTCCTCCCCACCATCTGGCCTAAGCCACAGCCTACCTACAATTGAGTTCCCAGCAGGTGGAGAAGTGGAAAAGGGGAAGTTCCTGAAGCAGGGGCAGGAGGTAGAGGATATGGCCATGGTATTGCATTGTGGAATTCTGAATATATTTTTTCATAAACACACATGGGGTTTAGGTCTATAAGCTCTTCCCCGAGTGAAAACTTAGAGCATCTTTCTCATAAAGAAAATGAAGTGTTTCTAAATGGTGGTATGAGAGTCAAGCACATTATGAGTTCCTAAGTGTTGCAGAACCAGCCTTCAAAAACTCACCAAGTCTGTAGAAAAGGCATTCAAGTTCAAATAATCAGCCTGCGCTCATACTCTTGGTGTGCAGCTGCATTCTTGCTGGGATTTAGTGCTCCCTTGGTTAGCATGGCAGGTACACACTTCGAGTAGAGAAGGAAGTGTCAGGCTTCCATGATGACAATTTCTATTCTAGTCCCTTAGTTCTCTGTTCTAATCTTAATTTGGCTTTTCACGGAAGGTTTCCTGCTGGGAAGATAATGAGCAAAATGCTTTAGATGAGGATTCTGGTTGACTTGACAGTTCTTTTTCATTAAAAATAAGTAAGTTGGAATTCTGGCTTATAAATAAGGCTCATGTGGGTTTGGTTCTGTGCATCAACCTGTAAGGAGCCAGACGTTGCTGGGTGAGCTAAAGGTCAATCACCCGTCAGAACCTCCATGAGGAGAACCATGCCTCGGGACCCCTCCCTGATGTTGTTGTGACCCCAAGGTCATGTGAACTTTTTATTTGTTTGGTAATAATTCATTAAATAGGTACTTGTCTGCATATGAGGACATAGCAGTGAATTAGACAAATAAGGCACCTACCACCTGCCATTTTAGATTTGGGGGTGGGGTGGAGGAAACAGAAAGGTAAATAAACAAATTTGGATGCTAGTAAGTGCTAAAAAAGGAACAAAATAGGATGATGGGCTGGAGAGAAGCTTCGGATGGAAGGAAGGGTATGAATTAGGGCAGCCCGTCTGAGGTGGTAATGTTTGAGCTGAGACATAAATCATGAGCTTTGAGGGTGAGCAGAGGTTTGAGAGTAGGGTCTTCTCAGGAGAGGGAACAGCAAATGCAAAGGACAATGAGATAGGACATAGCTGGACATATGAAGGGTCAGAAGGGTGGTCAGTGTGGTCACAGCAGAGGTGGCAAGATGGAGCTCTCAGGGCACGAGGTTCCAGAACTTATAGGACTCAGGAAGGAATGTGAATTTTATTCCAAGTGTTTCCTGGCCAGAGTGATTGTTTGTTTATCGTATGGTGTGGCTGGAGCACAGATCCTTGAACTTGGCTGTCTGGGTTCACTTCCTGGCTTCATAGTTTTTTGGACATGGGTGAGTTTCTTAACTTCTCTGTGCCTCAGTTTCTTCATCTACTAAATGGGGAAAAACATCCTAGGGCTGTTGTGAAGTTTAAACAGGTGAAATTTATAAAAGATTAGAATGCGGTTTGGTGCATAGCACTTGCTTAACTAGTGCTCACCACTGTAATCTAGAAATGTTTATTAGTTATGGAATCTATGCTCAACATTGCATTTTGCCCTATGAATAGTTCTCATTTATCCATTCTTCTCCAGTCTTCACATGCTCCATTCTCAGGCAGAGAATTTTTCCAAACTGAATTAGATTTACTCTGCATAAAATCCTATGATGCCTTTCAACTCTACTCAAATAAAATCCAAGCACTGTCTTAGCAGGCCCAGCATGCTCTAGGCCTCATCTACCCTCTATACTTCTGCTCATACCTCTGTCCGTCCCATTTCTCGCTCCATTTTAGCCATACTGACTCTTTCTCCTCTAGAACACACTAAGCTCTCTACTGCCTTATGGCATTTGTGTTCACGTTCTCTTGGAGAAAGCTAGTTACTTCTTCCCATTAATGTTTCAAATGGATTCAGGAAGGTGACACCAAGACGCCGTAGACTTTTGTTCTTATCAAATGTATCCTCTCCTTTAAGATTGGAGGAGGGGGAGCCTGTAGGTGAGGAGGCTACAAAGAAGGATTCAGCTAGAAAGTAGAGTTTTTAGAAAACAGAAGAAAGCAAAATCAAAGCACAAAATACCCAACTGGAGTTGTTGAATGTGGGAGATAAAAAAAAAGACCATGCCCAAGATGTCGCCCAGCCATGTGACTTAAGGAGTGATGGTGAATGGTGGTGGCTCTGGAAAGACATGTAGGATGGAAGATGTTTTGTTTTCTGATTGGGGGATGGAGGGAAGCCTTTGGTCTTTCAACAGGCTGAGTTTGAGGTGATGACGGTGACAAGACATTGAAATTAGTGTCCAGCAGATTATTGTAATACAGACTGCGCTTGGGTGAATTGGCCAGATGGAAGAATATTGATTTGGGCAACATCAGTTTAAAAATTAATGAGTTCTCTCAGGGACAGTAAGAGTAGGGAGGGAAGATCAGTTCCAAGAGCTGAGACTTGGGAGACGTTCAAGTCCCCCCAGGAGGAAGGGAGGCAGGGGAAAGGAGTATGAGTGGAGAAGAGCCCTGGTTGAAGAAGTGGAAGGAAACCAGAGTCACTAAGTGCTGCTGAGTTGGGAGTATATTTCAGCAGGAGGTGGTCGATGATGAGAGTGGTGCAGCGAGGATGTGAGTGCCCTCAGGTGGCACGGGGTCTTTAGCATAGATGCTAAATGGCTACTCTATCATTGTTGTTTAATTCCATCTAGTAGGTTTACTAGGTTCACTAGTAGTGAATGGGATAAACAAGTTTCTATTTTTGCCCTTTTGCTGTTCACTTCCAAAATTTGCTCCTGGGGTAAGATTTTAATAATTGGTTCCATTTTTCCCTTACCTTATTTCTTGCAAAGTCAATTTTGGAAAATTCTGACCCCTATCCTCCACCCCCAAAAATATTACAGATGAATTCCTGCAGCATGTCTTTGCCCCTGTGATGAAGGACAAAGTGAATGACTGCATTTGAAATGCAAAGGGCTTGGGTTTTGTCATTAATTCTGCCATTTATTATTGGGAAACATTAGAAATAACCTATATAACTTCGTAATTTAGTTTCACCATTCATAAAATAGGACTTGCATTAGCTTCCACTGACCAGCAAAGGAATATAAAAATATAAGTTAATGTTGTAAATGACTTTGCTCCCCACAGATAGGAGACACTTTAGACATGAAAAGTTATTTCTATGTGTAGTAGAGGCAACTTGTGCTTGGGATATGAATCCATTTGAAACATTAATGGGAGGAAGTAACTAGCTTTCTTTGAATTTTGAAATGACATATAAAACATCATTTCAAAATTGTAATTGTTCCATAGTACTTGATTGCGTTTATTTCCAAATGGGCTGTGTCCTCAGAAATGCCCAGGGCTGTGCATCGGTGATGCCAGGAAAACTGGTAAGAAAGTAAAACATCATAAATCAGTTGATTTGTCATCATGAGTCCAAATGATTGATTTTTAAAATTTTTTATCCATCGTAAAAGTAATATGTCTGATTATAGAAAAATCAGAGTTACATGCAAACATAAAGAAGAAACACAATGAATTCATAGCCCTAACACTCAGAAAAAAACCTGCAAGAGCATTTTGGTGTATTTATTTCCAAAAACTGATTTAAAAAAACAAACAAAAAACTAAGCTAAGTGACAGCCACCTATGCTTTGCATCCATGATGTCACTTGGCTCTCTTGCCAGCCCTTTGCGGTAGACACTGGTCGGTAGCCTTCCTGGACATGTAAAGGATTTGCGTATCAAGGAGGGCAGGAGACTGGCCCAAGAGCGTCCATGTAGCCTGTGGGGGGATGCACAGTGCCTCTTCTGACTCAAAATACTGCAGCTTCTTCCCTTACATGAGGCTGTGTCTTGATAATTCAGCCTTCCGGTGTAGATAATTACAATCTTAGGGTCTGAGCAAATCTGGTTCTGTTTCAACATACTTTTATCAAAGTAGTTATGTGACTGTCACTTGGTGTCACCTTCCTAAACCAACTTTTAATTTCTGTGCCATTTCAGAGCATTGTAGACAATAACCAAAAAAAAAATGTCTATGTTCCGTAGACTTCTCTGGAGGTACTTAGAGGGGCCTTTCTACTGCCTAAGGATCAACTACTTTTACATACCTCTGCCTTCTTATACTCTAGGAAACCTTGTCAATTGCTTTATGCTTTTCACTTGACGGCAGTCACTGCATCTTTCCTCCATCTGAACAAATAGCAATGTTAGAAGAGAGATGAAAGGTAAAGACTCCAGTTTGCTGGTATTTGGAGCCATGAGCGATAACAGCCATTCATCTCTGAGCCTTTTGATACTGAATTGCTCTAGAATGACATTCTTCTTGCAAGATGCAGATTAGATCTTTAAATGATTATTAATAGACTTTATTTTAAAGGATAGTTTTATATTTACAGGAAAATGGAGAAGACAATATAGAAAGTTCCCCTACACCCCATAACCAGTTTTCCCCTATTATTAACATCTTACCTGAGTATTGTACAATTGTTATAATTAGTGAACCGATATTGACATAATATTTTAAACTACAGTTCATACTTTATTCCAGTCTCCTTATTTTTTTTTTTTTTTTAATTTTATAGCTACTTTTTTATTTTTATTTATTTATTTTATTTTTGGCTGTGCTGGGTCTTCGGTTCGTGCGAGGGCTTTCCCTAGTTGCGGCAAGTGGGGGCCACTCTTCGTCGCGGTGCGGGGACCGCTCTTCATCGCGGTGCGCGGGCCTTTCACTATCGCGGCCCCTCCCGTTGCGGGGCACAGGCTCCAGACGCGCAGGCTCAGTACTTGTGGCTCACGGGCCCAGCCGCTCCGCGGCATGTGGGATCTTCCCAGACCAGGGCTCGAACCCGTGTCCCCTGCACCAGCAGGCAGACTCTCAACCACTGCGCCACCAGGGAAGCCCTGTCTCCTTACTTTTTATCTAATGTCCTTTTTCTGTTCCTCAGTCCCAGGCAGGATTCCACAATACGTTTAGTCATTATGTCTCCTTAGGCTTCTCTTGGCTGTGACGATTTCGATGACATTGATAGTTTTGAGGTGTGCTGGTCAAATCTATTGTAGGATGCACTGTATTGGCATTTGTCTCAAGATTAGATTGGGGTTATGGTTTTTAGGGATTAGGATCACAGAGGTAAAGCGTCATTTTCATCATATCCTATGAAGAGTACAGGACTACGGTTGTTGATGTTGACATTTATCATCTGGGTGACATAGTGTTTTTCAGGTTTTTCCACTGTAAAATTACTCTTTCTTAGATTAACTTTTGCCATGGTTCTTTTTAAACATCCTCGAGCTACACCATTTAAAAATCACATCCCCCAGGCTTCCCTGGTGGCACAGTGGTTAAGAATCCGCCTGCCACTGCAGGGGACACGGGTTCGAGCCCTGGTCCGGGAAGATCTCATATGCCGCGGAGCAACTAAGCCCGGGTGCCACAACTACTGAGCCTGCGCTCTAGAGCCCATGAGCCACAACTACTGAGCCCACGTGCCACAACTACTGAAGCCCGCGTGCCTAGAGCCCACGCTCCACAACAAGAGAAGCCACTGCAATGAGAAGCTCATGCACCGCAATGAAGAGTAGCCACCTCTTACCACAACTAGAGGAGACTGGTGCACGGCAACAAAGACCCAACGCAGCCAAAAATAAAGAAAAAAATTAAATTAAATTAAAATTTTAAAAAATTAAAAATGAAAATCACATCCCTAATTATCACCCATGGAGTCTGCAGATGAGATGAGAGATTGATGTTGTTATTTGGATAAGACTATAGATAGGAATCTGAACCAAGGAAATATATTTAACCTTTATGGGAATGTTGCCACCATATTTCTCTGAACCAAGATGCTGCTCAGTCAATTTTATAAGATTTTCTTTAGCTCTCAGATATTTGGAGCTAATAAAAATGCTTTATGCATTTCCAGGACCTTGTCCCCAGATTCTTTTGCAGTTCATAATAGTTGCCTCAATTTTTTCCCCCCAGCTAGATTTTCTAAGGAATATTTATCTTTTTATAAAGTTAATTAATTAATTTATTTATTTATTTATTTTTGGCTGCATTGGGTCTTTGTTGCTGCGCACGGGCTTTTCTCTAGTTGCGGTGAGCGGGGGCTACTCTTCGTTGCAGTGCGCGGGCTTCTCATTGCAGTGGCTTCTCTTGTTGGGGAGCACAGGCTCTAGGCACGTGGGCTTCACTAGTTGTGGCACGGGGGCTCAGTAGTTGTGGCTTGTGGGCTCTAGAGCGCAGGCTCGGTAGTTGTGGCGCGTGGGCTTAGTTGCTCCACGGCACGTGGGATCTTCCCAGACCAGGGCACAAACCCATGTCCCCTGCATTGGCAGGTGGATTCTTAACCACTGTGCCACCAGGGAAGCCCAGGAATATTTATCTTAATCCTACTTTTGGTACCTCAGATTAATTCTCCTCTCTTAGGTTCATATAGGGATTGATAGTGATTTCCCTTTAAAGCCAGAATTCCAGGCATGATGTTTTAAGTTTTGTCTTGACTAGTAATCTTATCAGAGGTTGTTACCCCAGTGGCCCATTGGGCAGCTTGAATGGATACCCGCCAAGTACCTAAATATCCACATTTTCTAATGATGGATATGAAGTTGTCATCTTCACACTATTAGCACGGTTTGGTTGGAGAACCACTGTCTAGGAGTCTGGAAACTTGGCTTCTGACATCCTAGTCTGATCTTATGCGTTAAGCTTTTCAAAAGCCCTTTGACTACACTGACTTATTTGAGCTTCCTTGACCCTATGAGAATTAGTGGGGGAGAGAATGTGGTCCCCATTTTTTAGAGGGCAGAACCTCAGATGCATACTTTGACTGAGGGCAATAAATCGAAGAGGAGTCAAGACCAGAGCCAAATCTTGTGGCTCCAAGGTGTTCATTGTTCATGATCTCAGAACTCCGTGTCAATCTTCACCTCCGGTGAGCTGAAGCCCTTAGGTGGGCATTAGGGTAGTCTGGGCCTCCCTTAGTAAGCTAGGCCAAGGAGGCTTGGCCGGAGCAGGAACGAGGCAAGACTTCCATGGGCAGCCAGGCTCTGGGTGATTCACACGGAGGGGGGATCTGAAGTCACTTTGGGGGGTGTCTTCATTGCTGGCTTTTCCAAGACCTTAAAAGCCATGGCTGCAAAGATTCTTGCCTAAGGAACTGGGTCTATAACTTCCCTTTTCACCAGCCATAATCAGGTCTGAAGATGACAAACTCAGACAAGCAAAGAAGGCACACACTTACCTCATGGGAAAGCAGAGCTGATTGTCACAGACGATAATTGTGGTAGGAACCCAAGTATTCTAATATGCTTTTTTTCTACCATGAGACTGAGGCAAACTGGCCATTTTATCAAAAGGACAAGTCATGTATCTGGTTACTCAACAGACAGAAAGCTGGAAGTTCCTCCTCAAGATAAGCTATTGACATTCACATTTTTTATTTAGTCAACTGAGTTTTGTTGATGCCCAACTATTTGGAAAAACAAAATGTGTGCAAACTGTATATTTTCTAAGGTCATATTTTTTCCCCTGGGTTTCTAGGGCTTGAATGTGTGGCCTGCTTTTATGGTTTGTCAACAAGATCACTCCATAAAATGCATTCTGATATCTCACAGCTGTGTATAATTTATTCTGTCTATCCATGCAGCACAAATAAAATTTTTATTTGCATCATCTAAAAGAAATACCAGTGTATAAATATATAAGCAAAGCTCATAAGAAACCATCTTCTGACTCCATATACTGCTGGGGGGATATTGTGCAACCAATTAAAAAGCTGAGAGATGGCTTCATTATCCATGTAGATAGATCATAAATACTGTACTCAGCAAATAGTATAGTTATTCAATTTCTTTAAAAGGTTGCGCAACACTCTCCAAGTGCTGGCACAGTCTGCCTCTCAATTCTCCTTGGAATATTTAGAAAATAAAGCCTCTTAGAGGGGGGAAGGAAAATCAGCCCCGAAGGACTTCTTTTGATTAAGACGTTGGAATATGTAGGTGAAAAGGGAAATGTTCAGTGGTTGGAACATTTTGCCTTTAGGAGAGTAAATAACTGTCTTTCTCTGCTCCTAGGAGTCTTGGAGGATAAAGGTCCAGGGGACTAAGAATGTTCTTTATATTTGGTTCATGCAGCTTCAGTTTGATTATCGAATAGTAAACCCCATGAAGGTCCCCTGCCCAGCTTCCCCCAAGTCAAGGATGTGGCCTTGCTGCCTCTCCCGGCTCCCCCACTGGCAGAGGCAAGCTAGTGATGCAACCAAGAGACCTGGATTTCATGGCACCATCTCTTTCTTCTAAGACAGGCAGCTTCTGAATGAGTCCTGTTAAATGCAAAGACATTTTCTCTAGGTCTCTGAGGCCTGGGTGATAATCTTCCATGCCTTTGAGCATTGTGGCTGGAATAACCATGAAAACCCTCTCGTCTTCTGCGGCTGGGTGGTGGGTGATACAGGACTCCGGTTTTAGGTTTAACCAGCCTTGGGCAATTGGATTTGCGATTAAGTACTCAATTTAACAACCTACTTGCATTGGAAACTTAGGCTAACAGAACTGCCAGGAGTAGCTTATAATCCAATTGGTTTGTTTATGTAGAGGAAATTTGAAAATGTTTGCAATCACTTTCTGAACAGTTTTACCTGACTTTTCAGAAGATTAACATGTCAGCCGGGGTAACTCTTGGCACGTGGCATGGTTTTCACTGGCTGAGGGGAAAGTTCAGACGGATCTGCCGTTTTCACCCCATAATTGTGGGTATTTCAAAGCCTTCTTAATCCAATTCAAACAACACACCAGCACTCTTTCAAGATAAGTTCAGTTAATGGCAGGCACTCTTAGTCCTGCTCTGCAGGAGCTGTGTAACTGGATCAGAACTCACATTGTTTCAGTAAATTCCAACATGGGAATCCCACTGAGGGTCCTGAGCAAGAGACCCGGGGCTTGGCAAACCTTAGAGAGCAATGCCGATGAAACCAGTTGGTGTTCTTCACGCTTCCTATGTATCATTTACCTCGGGCCTCCCCGCCCTTTGCCTCGTTTTATGGAAAAGGAACGCTCTTGCTGACCCTCTGCTGACATGTTCTTCCCATGGCTCTGGATGGGGCTGGAAGGTTCTCATCTTCACGTCTCATTTCTGTGCTTCCCATCCCAACAAATAAAGGTCTCTCCTCCCTGTGCATCAGAAGTAGCCCCTCCCCCCCACTCTACCACCACCTTGTTTTTCTCATTAAATTTTATTTTGAAATCATTTTAGATTTACAGAAGAGTTACAAGGACAGCATGGGGTGTCCCCGTAGCCCTGTTGTTTCAGGGTCCTTGTTACTCTCTGAAATGGTCTTCTTCCTTCAGCCGTCTCTCTCCCAATATAATAATACAAATCACGAGGGCAGCTTGATCTGTGTCCCTCTCTTAGACACACAGGATGGAGAGAACCAAGTGTGCTGGGACGAAGCTGTATTTAAGAGATGAGGGTCCCCACAGTGTAGGCAGAGGGGGCTGCCTCCAGGTGACATGAGGGTGTCCTGGGCTGAAGCAGGAAGAATGGGCTTTTTGAATGGAAGACATCAGGTCTAGAGGGCCCATCACAAGGCAAGCACTTAACAGATAGTTGGTGAATGAGTGAGTGAGTGAATGAGTGAACGAAGAGATAAGTAGGCCAACGACTGGACCAGGACCGATGGCTAATACGTGGTCGGGTTGGTAGTGATGCTGGGGTGTGTCTTACTCCAAAGCCCATGCTTGTAACGACTCTGCACCATCTTGGAGCACATTGGAGGGCATGAAATCAAGCCACTGGATGAAGTTCATTTATTCGAGATCTGTGTGCCATCAGTGACTGCCCCCTCTGCAGCCAGGAAAGACTTCTGATGAATTCCGTGCAGACAGCCATTCTTTCCTCCATCCTGCCCTCCACTAATGTCCACAGATGTCACCACCTGGAGCCAGCCCCCTCCGCTTGCACGGCTGGAACCCTCATCTCTCCAACACACGTTCATCCCTGAAAACTCAGCTCATCCCAGCCCTGAGACCATAAGCCCTCCTCTCCTTGCTCCCCCGGCCCATGGTCCTCTCTCTCCCTCTAGAGCGCCATGTGGCCGACGGCCCCAGCTCATCCCTTCTGCCATTGGCCATAGTCCCAACTTTCGGTTCATCCTTGGTCCCTTGGCGCTCAACAACTGGGAGTTTTAAATGCTTCGTGACCAGCTTGAGAATTTTCCAGAGAGGCTGTGTCAGACAGTTAATACTCAAGTAGTAATCCTTTTGTAACCTGAATATAACTGCAGACTTCCACACTGAGGATGATAAAATGGTGTGGATTTAAAAGTATTTGGGGACCTGTAAAATGTCTAGGATTAAAATTTCAATACCATTTGTGCCCAATAAATGCGAACTCTTTAGTAACTTGAAACTGTGGTATTATGACTCAGGTCTGAAAATTATGAGTCCTGGTTGAAGAAATGGGAATAACATGTGAGGAATCAGCTCCCGTCCTTTACCTTGAGGGATAGACTGTGGTCGCACCGAATAGCAGGAGGGTGACCTCATAGGGGAGCTAGCCCGGAGAAATTACTGTATTTGTTAAGAAAGCAATACATTCTCCAGAAGAGAAAAATGTTACACTTTCCATTAGGATTGTTTATGGAAATGGGGCTACACTGAACCTGGGTCAGTATATTAGCTGGTTTGACAGTACCCCAGGAAGCAAGATCACATAATAGTTGATAGAACGACTTTATTTTTTTTTTTCCGTGAACCAGTCTAGTCAGTCTGAACTTGACAAATTAATTTTGTCTATAGAATCACTCCCATAAGCACATAAAATTAGCCTCCATAAGTACAGAGAGCAGAGTTGGCATTGTGTTTAACTGATTTGCTGGAACTTAAGTAAATGGATTTAGTCTTAATATAGCTAAAGCCCTGAGACTTTAAATAGAGCTGATCTTAAGCAAAGCATTAATTCATCATTTAAAAAGTCACGGCTCGTGGGTTTTTGTTGCTCGTTGAAGGACAGAATTATATACTTTGACGATGCTAATCACCCAGCACATGCCACAGGGCTTGAAGGAAAAAATTAGCTCTTGTTTTCTTTGTTACAAAATTTTTTGTGTTCGATTGACAGAGAATTAATCAGTTTTAACACTTGACTATGATTTAATAGATTATGGTGTTTCCCTGGCCTTATTCAACTTCCAGATATTTTCATTGAGTCATTGATGTCGTACTTCTGATGCTAAACTCTTCCAGACTGGAATAAGCATGGAGATTTTTCTTTGTGTTGCAGGGGAGAACTTGGGAAGCAGATTCGTACCTTCCGTGCAACAGGCCGGCGCGAGGGACGGGAGAGGAGCTTACGAAGTGGTCAGTGCCTCTCTTTTGAATGGAGACCCGTGGAACCCAGTGACAAACGCGGACACAAAGGTCAGTTTTTTTGGTTTCGTTTTTCTTCTTGACTTTTCAGTGACTGAAGTTTAAAAATCACATTAACTGCATTCATATTCTCTTATTCAAGTTTTGTCTTTATCTACTTTAATTCCAACTTTATCCTTCCTTATAAAGTGAAATCTTCATTATTAAGAAGATAAAATACAAACTGGTTTTGATGTGACAGTTCTGATGAGTCTCTCAACACTGTTTGTGTCTGTGGAAACTTATTTTTCCAAGCACACCAGGGATAACATTTCCAAATATGCAACTTTCAGCTCATCTTACTTGAGTGCTGGATATTTTTCATTCATGTCTATTTCATTAACATTTCAGTTTTATCGATCAATTATTGGTAGAAACATTTTAATGCAACTTTTTAAAAAAGTTTGTAATGAGTTTTTTAAAAAAATAAATTTATTTTTTTATTTATTTTTGGCTGTGTTGGGTCTTCCTTGCTGTGCACGGGCTTTCTCTAGTTGCCGCGAGCGGGGGCTACTCTTTGTTGCAGTGCGTGGGCTTCTCATTGTGGTGGCTTCTCTTGTTGCAGAGCACGGGCTCTAGGTGCGCGGGCTTCAGTAGTTGTGGCACGTGGGCTCAGTAGTTGTGGATCGCGGGCTCTAGAGCGCAGGCTCAGTAGTTGTGGCGCGCGGGCTTAGTTGCTCCACGGCATGTGGGATCTTCCCAGACAAGGGCTTGAACCCGTGTCCCCTGCATTGGCAGACAGATTCTTAACCGCTGCGCCACCAGGGAAGTCTCTGTAATGAGTTTTAATGCAGTTTTATGCTTTGTTTACTTTGACACATGTTTGATTTGAGTCTTCTATGACGTAAAAGAATAATATAAAATAATTGAAATATTAGTGATTAAATTTCATATTTTGATGAGTTTTGTCTGACAAATATAAGTGACTTTCTTAAATTTCAGAATTGTTGGGACAGTTGGAAAGGGATAAAATCTATAGAAATATGAGCTCTTTGGAGAGATCATACAGATGGCTTTGTCCTTGTGTTATGTGGAACTATTTTTAGAGTATTTTTTATAATAGAAAACAGATTATTTTAAAAGAGCAGTTGAGATTGTGAAAATGTTCTGTAGTGTTCTGGAAGGGCTGCAGTGGGCCACCTTTGTGTCCATAATGATAATATGATTTACATCATTATTTTATTTTCTAAAGAGGCTTTCAGCTGAAAGTGAGCATTCAGAAAGGTTGGGTTAAAGGATCCAAATGCCAAATCTAAACTTTTTCAATATTTCTGCTTCATGGAGACTGTTGCAGATGGAATATACAAAGTATAAGTCAATCACGGTGACATTGATACTGTTTCCTAGAAGAAAAACTTAAGACACTAAAGAAAATTTCCTCATGCTACTAATTTGCAACATGAGAAATGATACGATAGATTCAGAAAAAGAGATGTATACTATGTTATAAAGAAAGTATATCTTTAAAATATTGATAGGCACTAATTAATAATATAAAAATATGGAACAATCTAAAGTTACTTGGGTGGTGGAAGCCTTTATGGGAGTTTTTCCCTGGTGGTAGGGTTGCCAGATTTAGCAAATAAGAGTACAGAATGCCCCATTAAACTTGGACTTAGGTAAACAATGAATATTTCTTGGCGTAAGTCTATCCCATGCAATATTTGGGATATTGTTGTTTATCACAATCCAGATTTAACTGCCGTCCTGTGTTTTATCTGGCAGCCCACCTTGGAGGGCATCAGAGCAACAAGCTGATGAAGGTTGTCAGTATGCCTTTGGAATGGACTAGTTCAGGTTGGCTCTAGTTTCTGACCTCCAGCTTCATCCTTACTACCAGCTCGCCACCTCGCAGACATCAGGAGGCATACCAGAGCGGGAACTGGCACATCCGCCCTGGCCAAGCTTACAACCTGATGGCCGGGGGCCACCAGCACCACCTTTGTAGAAAACTAGGAAAAGCCATTATTGTTTGATTGCTGTCCCACCTCCTCTAGGGGTCTGCATCCAGGATTAGAACCAGGCAGGAAGTAGGCACATACCTACTGACTAAAATAACTCCAGGTCACTGACATTATTTAAGGGAACAGCGACCTGGGTGGTTTGGGGAACAGCATCTTGTCGTACTGCCGTGGGGCTCATCTCAGCGTGTGGCTGTGGAGTCAGCCTTATGGCTCTGTAATTACCATGCGCCCCCTTAATTGGTGGTTAACCACTAAGACCTTGCATGAACAGGGTGCATGTAAATGTCTGTTAATGTGCGTGTACCTGCGTGCCGTAATTCTTCACGGGGTAGCTGTGTATGTTTGTTGTGGGAATAAGGATTCTGCCAAATGGCGTGTTTGTGTACGTCTTTCTTTGTCATCAAAATAACAGTCAATGCTGTAATTTTATTTTATTTTTTTTAAATTTTTTTTGGGGGGTGGGATTTATTGAAATCTTTCCTTTATTGTGCATCTTCAATATCTAGGACCAGTATCCTGTTTTCTCCATCCTGAATTCCCCTCAGAGTGCACAGTTGGGGGCAGCTGCAGTGGCTGATGCTTTTTTGGCCACAACATCTTTTGTTCACTAAATGGCGGAGGACAAACTTTGTCCACAGTGCCTCATTTTGGTCATAAATCTGACCAACTTTTGGGAGGCAGATCATGACCAAGTTTGTCCCGTGGTGCTAAGAAGGCTTATTCCTACATTGAGGAGGATTCTGTGGATAGGCCCCTCAATGTGCTAATTTTCAGATTAGGCCCTGTTGACAGTCTAAAATTCTCTGGATCTCCCATCTTACTAGTCTATTATGATCTGGGAAAGTTTTCCCTTGTTCCTTCTTCCCATATCTAGAGTTGCGCTATTACGAATATTCTACGTAGAGGTATATATATGATTTATGGCCTCAAGACATTTAGTCATCATTACTTTGTTGGAGGCCTCGTTAAATATTGAGTAATGCAAGAGACAACAGTCTTATAAAATAGATGGGATATAAGTAATACTACTAGTAACTGTAATTTTAAACTGCATTAATGGGGCGTATCTTCAAGTATGCAAAACATACCCACTTCATGAATATTTTTGCTGCACAACTATGCCTGCAGGACCTTAGAATACAGGCTTTTAGCTTTGCATCCCTGCTTTCCTGCTCCCCTGTTTTATTCCTTGCTGCCTTCTTTCCATTCAGCCAGTCTTTGACAGTTTGACTTAATTGGTTTGAGGGAAGGCCCAGGCATCAACTTGATTCAGGCAAAAGTACTCAGGTTCTCTTTTTCTCTCTCTCTCATCTATGATGGAGATATATCCAAATGGGGTATTATTATGTCCTTTACAAATCAAGAGTCAAGCCATCATTGCCACTGATCACGTAGTTGAAAAAAGAGAGGATGGGGAAAGAACGTGACCTTGTGTGCATTGGAGAGCTTCCAGCATTTTGTTTGTTTGCTTGCCGTTGTTTTGATCTATAACATGAGTATAAGCTTATCTGCTCTTTCCTCCCTCTTAGGGTCATTGTAAGAATGAGATGAAACGATGGGTGTGAAAATACATTAACTAAAAACTACCACCCCAATGTAAGGTGATATGCAGAATTTAAAGTTTCTTTAGGGACCAACCTCCAATTTCATGTCCTAAAAAAGTTTACTCTGGATCCAGGGAAGACATATCAAGATGGGGTTGATTGTGAGATGACCTCAGTTGAGCTCAGCCTTTGAATGCTCCAGGAAATTTCCAATTTCCAGCTTTCTCACAGGAGAACGAAATGATGGAAATAGTACGTGAAATGGAAAATAAAAAGGCAAAAGGATTAGAACATGAAACCAGAGCTTCCCATAGCATACTGAGGATCTGAAAGATCAAATAGCTGCTAATTAAAATGGCAGAGGTAGAGTCTGCTGCATAGATTTCCATTTGCTTTGTTCCACGGCTGAGAAAACCAAGCCCTGCTTTTCCCTCAGATAACCATCCCCTTTCACGCCTCCGCAGTCAGACTTCTTCTCGGAGGGGTTTCCTCCTCCCCCTCCCCACCTCCTCCCGCAGGTCCTCTGCAGCCCTCTGTAGCGGCTTCCACCCCCAGCACTTCATCACGACCGCTCTTGCCAAGGTCATGGGTAGCCTCTCAACCTCTGAAGCCAGAGCATGCCTCTCGCTCTTTATTTTACTTATCTTTACGCTGATTCACTCTCCTTTGAAACTCTCACTTCCTTTGGCTCCTGAGACCCTGTTCGCTCTTGTTTGCTCTCATATGTTTTTAATTCTTGCCTTTGGTTCCTCTTCTTGGCTTTGTCCCTGAACTGTTGGTTTCCCCTGAGTTTCTTCCTCGGTGCGTTTCTGACTAAGGGCTCCTGCGGGTCGTGTCACTCCGTCCTGTGGCCTCACCGTCCACCTGTGGAAGGAGGGGCGGGAGCTCCCGTGAGTGACAGAAGCAGCCAGTGCCCACACACGGGCTCCTACTACGTGGGACGTGGATCTGATCACCTCACCATCGTCCTCCAACATACACTGACTGACGATCCAAATCGCCCACCCTGCTCTGACGCCTGAGATTGGGTCACTGACTTCCAATGGAGTTTAGGCACCTCCAGCCGGAAGTTCCCAATTGCCTTAATGGACTGTGTCCCGATGTGGAAACAGCCCCCCAGCCATGTTCTCCACTTTATTTAGTAGCCCCTGGAAGATAAGATTGTCATCCCCCAGCTCCCCTCAGATCATGAGCTTGGAGACTTCTCATCCTTCAGAAGCTTCTCACGATACCTGACTCAGGTTCCTTCACTTGGTACCCACTCTGGAGGCTTAGCTCCCATCTCTCAGCCATCCTGTTCCTCAGTGGTAGCCTGTTGCCTAAATATGCCACGTTCTTTACTGCCGTGCTTGGCATTTGCTTTGTCCCTGCCACCTGTGTCCTACTCATTCCTGAAGCCCCAGCTTAACCAGCACCTTCTCTGTGCAGCTCATTCTGACCTCCCCAGCCACGTCTGTCCTTCCCGGACCTTTGTCCTAATCAGTCATCTCCGTGACGTGCAGGCACACCACGCACACGCTTCACTCGTGCGCACTGAGCCTGCGGACACGGCAGAAACAGAAGCTAAGGACATGCAGCTTAAATCACACATCCATCCTCTCATCTCCCCGAGGAGCATGTGGCCGGGGGGTAGGCCGGGGTCGGGGGGTGGCGTGACGGGAGATCGGGTGTCTGCTGTTTCCTTTCTTCCTCCACCTGAAACAGGGCAAGTCTCTCACTCCCTGAGAGCGAGCCTGGTTTTTCAGTTGGATGTCATTATACAGCAGGGACCCCAAAATAAGCAAACGCAACTGTGCTCAACCCAGCGGGGTTCAGGAGAGAAGAAATGGCCACATTGAACTTACAGAAAAGCACAAAAACCATAAGGTACTTAGAAGAGTACTGTTAACTCTACCTTGGGTACCACTTCGCCTTCTGTGCTGGCTTTGGACCCTAACTCTGCGAGACTTGGGACTCAGCTCTTTGGCACGGATCATACTGGGCTGTCATCACTAGTTTATATTTGTGCTTCTCTCACCAGCCTGTGCCCTCCCCGCGGGTGGTGGCCTCAGCTTTATTCCTTCCTTGTCCCTTAGTGCAGTGTTTGGCATCCAGTGAGGATACGGGCTCTGAGCCTTCCTCTGTGCCTGGGGGCTGGGTCGCTCACTGGCGTGGAGGTGCCTCGTGCTACAGAAGATAGAGGGGACAAAACTCAACCTTTGCGTGTTATTCGAACGCCAGAGGGTGCCTGGAGAGCCTCTCCATTTCTGCAGAGAGGTGCAAACCACTCTTGGATGACCTGGACTTTTCAGACATTGCGGACCTCCTTGTAGCGAGTGTAGGTGCTTTTAAAATCATTTCGGAGGTCTTTTATTGCTTGGAAGAACGTGACATTTTTCTCTTTTGTGGCTGCTAGTGTCCTCCCTGGAGTAACTCCCCATGTGTGCCTCTCTGTTCCAGGGGTTTACGTGGCCAGTCCTAGAGAGAATGAGTTTCCTCTTCTCTAAGGGAATATTCTGGTCATTGCAGGAGTTGCTGCAGGCCAGCCGGTGGTGTCTGAGCTTGGCTGAGTAAGGTCAACGGTTAGCCTTTTGACTTACGGAACATTGAGCTTACATTAGCTTACAAGCCAGCCAGTAGCGCCTCCTCTTAGGAATATAATGTTATTAAAATACCTCCTGTGAGGCTTCTCATAAGAAACGTACAGTGGCTCCGAAGTTGGAACATTATTTCTAGACTGTACGGTCTCTTAGGATGGTCTGTTCTCCGCCTCCACCCCCTGTCTCTTAACTCCCATTGGACTCCCAACCCCACCCCTTGCCTGACAGTCCCCATGAGGCTATGTCTGCCACACAGGAGGCTCCCGTTCCGGCCTCACATAACCTACCCAGCCAAGATTCTGCCCACCCTTCTGGGAGAGGGATTCGCGAGGTAAAAGCTGGCACCCCTATATCTTTGGGAACTCAACTGTTTTTTAAGAGTTGATGGCAGGCAGAGTGGAAGGAGAAAAGGCTTTGGAACATACAGAAATGGCTTCAGACTCCTGCACAGCCTCTGCCTTGCTGTGTGATGTTGGGCCAGTGACTAGCCCTTGCTGAGTCTGTTTCCTCATTTGCAAAGGAGATGGTGGTGGTTACCCTGCTGTCTGACATAGTGCCCCCGGCGTGCTCAGTAAATCTCAGCCACTCTCCTTTCCCTTCATTCATTCTGGCCTTCCTCCTTACACTGGGGCAGGGCCCCTCAGCCTCAGCCCTGTTGCCACTGGGATGAGGGGGTGGTTCTCGGTTATGTGTGTAGGGGAAGGGGGCTGTTCTGTGCATTGTAGGATGTTTGCCAGCATTCCTGGTCTTTACCATGAGATGCCAGGAGCACCCTCCTCCCCAGCCAAGTCAACTCAGAAGGCCCTGGGCTGGGGCGTCGGGGGTGTGCATAATTCCCCAGGTTAAGAACCCCTGCACTAAGGGAAAGCCGAGAAGGGTAAGGAAACAGTTACTGAGGACCTTTGCTTTGGATGGAGCCAGAACAAAAATTGGCAAACTTTTTTAATGAAGAGCTAGACAGTAACTGTTTTCAGCTGTGTGGGTCCTATGATCTCTGTCACAGCTACTCAACTTTGCCACTGCAGCTTAAAAGGTAAAAGCAGCCGTAGATAATAAGTGAACCAATGGGTGTGGTTGTGTTCTGATAAAACTTATTTGTGGACATTGTAATTTGAATTTTATAATGTTCATGTGTCATGAAATATTCTCCTTCTATTTTTCTTAACCATTAAGAAATATGAAACCATTCTTAGCTCACGGGCAGTGGGCTGGATGTGGCCCTCAGACCGTAGTTTGCGACCCCCCCGGGCTAGACGTACTCTAGATATGATCACACCAGGTGCCCCCAGCAGCCCTGCAAGGGGGATGTTGTGTGCACTTTGTAGGTGAAGATGCAGAAGCTCACAGAACAGGAAGTGACAGGGCTGACAGCTAGGTTCTGAAGTCTAGTCTTTCCGTAGCACTCGGCTGCCTCCCAGAAGATCTTTAGCTTTCTTTCCCTTGTGCATTGTATCAGGACTGGTTCATCAGTCTGGACTCCAGAGGCAAGGTCTCGGCTCAGAGGGACAGTGTGGAGGTCTCTGGCCAGTGCTTCCGCCAGCTGTCAGTCCTGCCCTCCGAGGCAGCCCTGGCTTTCTTCAACCGCATGTGAGGGCTCCGTCTCCGCTCCCCGCCAGGCCTCTCAGTGTTCTTGCTTCCTCTATGGTCAGCACACAAAGGGCAGGAAGCAAGCCAACACGTTGTGCTTGGTTCCACTGTGTCCCCCCTTCTGGTTGCTCGCCACTCAGTCAAGGAGGGCTCTGGGCTACATTTCCACAGTGGTCTCTGCTAACTCATTTACTTCTTGTGACCTCTTAGCAAGGCCTTAATGTCATTTTCCAAAAAGTTGTCTATTGAATCAGGTCTCCCAACAGTTTCTGCAAATTTTTTTCCTTCCCCAAGCTTGTAGCGTCATCATAGAACTGGGTCTTTTTTAAAAAGTTATATTTTAAAATAACAAATTTGGATAATGCTAGGAGATAGAGTGGTTTGCATTATTTAAACAGAGAGATGTTATAAAATATATATTTTTTATAATCCTTGGGTAGGACTCTCCATGTTTGACTGATGTGTTGAGCATATTTGATATTAGGAGAAAAAGAGTTGGATGAATTCTGTTTTCAGTTTTTCATCTATTCGTCCAAGGATATGTCAGTGTCTGCTGTGTCTCAGGTTCAAGGTCAAGTTCCTGGGACCCAAGAATGGGTGAGACTCTATCCTGCCCTTGAGGACCTCAAAGTTTAGTGAACTAATGGTTGTAATAAATTTAATTAAGTATTTAATAAGAGATATGTAATTTTTAAAATAAATGATTTTAGAATAGCTTTATTTTTTTCAAGAAGTTGCTTGATGCTCATTTTCTTAATTTTTTAATTGAAGTGTAGTTGATTTACAATGTTGTGTTAGTTTCAGATGTACAGCAAAGTGATTCAGTTATACATATATGTATATATATGTCTATTCTTTTTTCAGAAAAAAAAAAAAACAGAGTAGCTTTAGATTTACTGAAAAATTGCAAAGATACTATGGAGCGGTCCCATACTCCCCACACCCAGTTTTCCTATTAGTCACATTTACATTTGCATGGTGCGTTTGTAACAATTAATGATATTAATGATACTAATGAAAACAATGATAATTGTTTGTAACAATTAATGATATATGGCTTTTTATATTTTAACCTGAACTCTTTCAATAAGAGAGAAAGGTCCTGGAGATTGAGGACATTTAGAAGAACATATAATTTCTGGAAAGGATGACAATTTATAAATCAGAGTTTAGACTAAAAAGCCTATCTTCCCAAGAGAGAATTCATGTGTATCAAAATTGCATTTAACAGTTTCATATCACGTGAAGGCTGAGGAAGCCATTGCCTATGCCTTGACTCTAGAATTTCTCTGAAGTTAAAACATAAACAACGAGGACTGTTCCTTCATAGTTGCTCAATAAACAGTCCTGATGGTGATGAGGCTGTTTTGTTCAATCAAAATTTAAAGCTCAGATTAAAAAAAAAAATCCTCCTATTTTTGTGAAATATTTTTAAACTTATCACGAGAGTGCCTACAACCAAGTCCATAAAATCATGTTGAAAACAACAGAATTGAGTGCTATTATGTGACTGTGACATAATGCCTACGTAGAGAGTTCGTGTGAGATTTTCCTTTTGTGTTGATTAAACATGCTTATGATCCCCCCATTTCTCACACACATCCCTGTAAGCATAAGATGTGTGTTTCTCAGTGACGTATACCAGTATTTTACAATCGGACTTTCATTACTGCCTGCCTAAAGAGAAAAATTAAATTATTTAAAACTTGAATTAAATTTAATTTCTCTTTAAAGAGGGAAGTTAAATACTAAGGAATAAGATTTTGTTGGGTAGTTTTAAGCTTTGGAGTGGAATAAACCATTGTAATACCTAAGAATTTTCACCTCCTCCCCAAGTACCAATTTTTGTTCCTTTGAGGGCAAATCTCCACCCATTGAGAATGCATGATGGGCACCGCACATAAATGGGCAAAAGGAAATGTGTGTCTCCCAGGACTCCATGTGTTTACAGAAATATGCCCATTGGAGATTTGGGGCAGGTAAGAATAAAAGTTGATTTCTCCTTCCCTCAAAGGCTGCTCTTGTTAGATTTTCTTAAATTAATTTTTATTGGAGTATACTTGCTTTACAATGTTTGCTTTCGCTAGATTTTTAAAAATAAGTGTTTTATATGAGAACAGTTTTAGGTTTACCGAAAAATTGTAAAGATAATACAGAGATCCCATATACCTCACATCCAGTTTCCCCTGTTATTAACATCTTAAATTATTATAGAGCATTTGTCACAGCCAACACTGATACCTTGTTATTAACTAAAGTCCATACCTTATTCAGATTTTCCTAGTTCTTACCTCATGTCCTTTTTCTGTTCTAAGAGTCCATCCAGGTACCACATTACATTTAGTCATCATCTCTCCTCAGGCTCTATTTGGCTGTGGCAGTTTCCCACACTTCCTGTTTTTGATGATACTGACAATTTTGAGGGGTATGAGTCAAGGATTTTGTAGAATATCTGTCAACTGGGATTTGTCTGATGTTCTTCTCCTGATTGAACTGGACTTATCTGTTTTGAGGAGAAGTCCACAGAGATGAAGTACTGCTCCCGTTCCACCATATCGAGGGCACATACTGTCAACAGGACTTGTCACTGTTGATGTCAACTTTGACCAGCTGACTGAAGTCCTGTTTGTCAAATTTCTCCACTGTAAATTTCTTTTTTCCTTCCTTTCTGTACTGAATTCTTTGGAAGGAAGTCAGTGTGCACATCCCACACTTAAGGAATTATGCTTCACCTCCTTGAAGGTTGAAGTAGCTACATAAGTCGTTTTGAATTTTTCTTCATGTGAGACTTGTCTACTTTCCCTGTTTATTTACATAGTCAATTGTTTATTTATATAAGCTTGGACTCAGGGGTATTTATTTTATATTTTGTGATATAATCTAACACTGTTTTACGTTATTCAAATTGTTCCTGCTTTGGCCACTGAGGATTCTTTGAGTCGGCTCCTGTGTCCGTCTGATATATATCCATTATTGTGTGTGTATGTCTGTGTGTGTGAGCCCTTTTTTACTTTCTGTTGCAACAAGATGCACCAGGTTTATCTTATACACTTCCCGTCCCAGTCCTAAAATCAGCCATTTCTCCGAGGAGCCCTGGTTTCTGGGGAAATGGTATTAGAAACCAAGATCTGGGTGCTGGGTGTGCCCACTGCTACTGTAGTGTCACTGCTTCTTGGTTTTGGCAGCTGACAAAACAAGGAAATATATGGATGTGCTCTCGCTAGATTAAAAAAAAACAAACCAATCTCGAATGCTGGATCATGACTGAGGCACACCATATATTTAATTCTTAAAAGTGTATAATAGGAAATATAGCAGGAATTTGGCTTTTTAAAAAGAGGTATAACTATACAGGTCAAAAAAGAAGAGTGGCTCTTTTCAATAAACTACATCAATTCTTGAAATCAAACCCAATCATTTGTTCTTTTCCCTAAAATGTTATTTTAAAAATTTAACTCCCAACTCTCTAGCATTTGACCTGACTCTGGCTTTTCACACTCCTTGAGTTGGTCCATGCCTCAAGGCTGCCTTTCTGCTAATTGCTTGAAATTCATTTGACCTTTTCCTAAAAGTGGCAACAAAAAGATTTTCTTCAGCTGGCATAACCATTTTTAGGTACAACTGTTACTCAGCAAAGGTACTGAGGGTTCTTCCTTTTGCTTGAACCTACTAATCTTCTGAGCATATGATTTAAAGACATAGTCATAAACCCAGAACAGAGTTGGTGAGAGCACAGGATTAATGAGACCAGGACCAGGGTTATGGGTGTGTCTCCATTAGGATCCCTGGTTCCTGTGGGAGCCATTAGCCTGGTTCCATTCCTTGGCCTTCCCCGGCATGTCTAACCCCAGCAGGCATCCCACAAAGGACCTCTGAAGGCAAACTCAGAAACCATTATGCATACACTATTACCCATCCCTGATGGATTAGCAGAGCTATATTTGTATAGGTAGGTGACATATTTTACATACTTTTCCCTAACTTTGGTCACCCACGACCCACATGCAAGATTTTAGCTTAATTACAGAAGCAAGTCACACTGAATAGTTTATATATGCTTGCTGTACATATTGATTTTTTTCCTCAAACACAGAAAAAGAATATAAATGATTAAAATGAAGTCTGTTATCAGGGAAACACATTATGCCATTTGAAAAGTGTCTCAGACCTTCAGCAAATTCTCTATTTTTTTCCATCCAGTAAGTGCTTCAGGGGGGCCATGTACAGCTATGCAAATTAAGTCCTGCATAGCTTGGGGAGGCAGGGTCCATTTGGTCCCTAGATTTGAGGGTGGTGGCCCTGCCTAGGAACCAGGCACCGTTCAGTGGAATTCTGTCTCACAGTTTAGAGGGGAAAAATTTTGCTGATTAAAGATGATCCTGCTTTTCTATTGAGTTCTTTCTGCATATTCCTTTAATCAGTAAATAGTTATTGAGACCTCATGGTATCCCAGGCCCCGTGCTAGGCACTAGAGGTATTTTGCCCTTTTAAAACATGCATGAAAGCTGGCAATTTCATCTCAGAATGACTTTGAAGCTTGCTCAAAGAGAACCCTAGGAAATGTCAACCCCTTCTGTAGTACAAACATCAGGAAGAGTTAAGAGCCCACCAGGGGTGGAGAATTTTATCATAGCTCCTTTGAAATCTAGCCTCTTCTTTTGCAGTTCAAAACAAGACCACTGGGGCATATAATCTTCGGTTGTGCCTATTCAGCTAATAGGAATGTGTTTGCATTGCCAAGAGTTATTGCTGGTTTTAGTGTCTTAAGGAGAATACGTGGGAAAGCATGAGATCCCCAGAGTTCCGGGTTGGCTAACACTGGCCTCCTATGTATGTGTCTCTGCCCGTCGGGAGTGCAGATTGCAGACAATCGCTGTCTTCGCATTTTCATGTCTGCATTGTCTTGGAGGAGTTCAGAAATCCGGTTCTGTAGACCCCCTTGCCTCCTGGACTACGTAAGGGGAGAAGGGAGCTTTTTAAGGTTCATCTCCGGAACAGTCTCGGTGGAGTCCCAGAGCTGTTTTTCCAGCCTGCTGTTTCACTGGCAGGTAGCGAGCTCCGTCTGGTTCAGTCTGGAAGCGTTTCTGGGAAGGCAGCTGCCCCGGGAAACGCCTGTAATGGGCATTACACAAAGCGGTCTTCCTCTGGGTTCTGAGGACTAAAGTGAGACCCATCTTCATACCGCAAACTTCAGCTGTGTCCAGACCGGGTTAGAAGGAGCTGTTGCGGGGAAGGGCAGAAACAGTGTGCTGAAGTCAAGTACAAAACACTGAGTGCATTTTGGTTGGTTCTAACAGACAGGCTCGTGGACACATTCTTTTGGCACCAGCGGGCATTATGAGGAAGGAGCTGGCAGGCGACCCTGGCAGGTGGGGAAATGAATTGGAGAAGCTTTAAAGATCTTTTCCCATAAAATCAATGTCCAGAAGCTGTAGAAACGTACGTCTTTAGTTAAGTAAATACCTCAAAGACAACACATATGCATTTTTCTGTGAAACCTTCCCAGTTCCAACTGCCCGTGTCTTCAGATTCCAAGAATTTCCGCACACACAGAACTGGCCTCTTCTACTCATTAACCTCAGAGGCAACTCCTTTCAAGAAATTCTTATGACCATGACGGCAAATTAATTTCACTGTTTTATTTGAAGCAGCTGAGACTGGAATAGCCAGCCTCAGAATTTCCTTGCTTAGATTTCTGGATCAAATGGGAAGAAACGTTAATTAAGTGACAAGTTCTAGCTTCTATACAAACCGCAGTAGCCTATGGTAACCCTCCCTGCCTCTGTCTCCTGATGCAGAAAGGATCTTAGTGGAGATTTGGAACCGTGCTCTGCATCACCTGTGCTCTGAGTGGCAAGTTGCAGTTTTCTCTGGACACTTGCACAAATGACTCTTAAGCACCTATTAGATAAGACACTATCAGGTTTGGGGTTTGGGGTGAGGAGTTTTCAGATGAAGGAGGGCCTTGGATGTCCTGCTAAGAAGTTAGAATTCCACTCAGAAGGCACTGGAAAGCAACGGAAGGTTTCTGAGGAGTCAAGTGGCATTTGGGGCTGTAGTTTTAGAAGAGGTTTGAAATAGAACATCTGTTTTAGGAAGGAGAGTGCTGGCAATGGGGAAGGTAGGCTGTGCTGGAGACAGAAAGCAGCGTCCAGGCCTGGGAGACCACCAGAGCAGGGAGACAGCCGAGGGGCTCTTGTTCTCTGCAGACCCCATGCAACCCCATCGCGTTGCCTCGGTGAAGATAAAACCGGGATGGCAGTGTGACCTGTGGGCCTGATTACCCTGCTGGTGAAGGACGAAAGACAGGGGTCTTGCTGTCATGGATCTTTTTCCCCAGAGCCTCGTGCTTCTGGCTGAGGCATTTCCACTGTTGGATAAATACATCTGAGCAAAATGGCATTATCCGTACCCCTTGCAACCATTTGGGGAGAGGAAGTGGAGTTGGTCTTTTTAAACAAAATATACTGCACCCATGTCATTCCCCAAATCACTGCACTCCCACTGCATATGCAAAATCATCACCGTGCAGTGCTTTTGGGGTGGGAGTGAGGAGACAGCCCACACGCTCCCAAGAGGCCACTCCCAGGGATGTCACCCTAGCAGGTTCTCCTTGGGTCGGGGACTGTCATGCAGAGTGGCAGGTCCAGTGGTGGTGTGGACCCCTCCTTGCCGGCCCACCCCTCCCCAGCACTGAGGCCATCAAAGCTGACTGTTCACAGCTGGCGTGGTCGTGAGGAGCAGGGCCTCAGGGGTCAAACCAAGCACGGCCACTTCCTCACTGTGTGACCTTTGGTAAGTTACATGACCTCTCTGAGCCTCTGCGTCCTCATTAAAATAAAAAAATACCTATTTCAGAGGGCTGTTACCAAGACTGATAAGATGATGTTTAAGTGTCTAGCACGTGCCAGGATTCACCGTGTTTATTATAATTATGATTTATTATTATTGTTGTTGTTATTATTTATACGTCCCATGGCATGAAATGTTCTTGGAAAATCTGGTTTTTAGTGACACAGCCTGTAGGTAGCATCTTAGTGAATTCTTCACTCTCAAGCCCCCTCAAATCCATCTTTCTTGTTGTGGATGAGTCTTTCTCCAACACAAATCTGACCGTGTCTTAGAACTGCATAAAATCTATCAGTGACTCCCCATTTCCTTCAGAATAAGACCAAAACCTTTAACATGGGGCCGACACCCCTGTTGGTGTCCTGAGCCCCTCTGCCTTCCTCATGCTGTATGCCACTGCAACAACTTACTTACAGAGGCTCATTGCTGCTTCTGTGCTCTGCACAGTTTTTCTACCCACTCTTTCCTTCCCTGCCCTAAGACCCTCCCTCATGTCTCCTTTTTTCAGGACTTAACTCAGAAGTTACCTTTTTTGGTTGGTGTTACAGACCAAATGTTTATGTCCCTCCCAGATTTACATGTTGAAGTCCTAATCCCCCAGTGTGATGGTTTTTGGAGACAGGGGCCTTTGGGAAGTAATTAAGTTTAGATGAGGTCATGAGGGTGGGGTCCCCACGATGGGATTACTGCCCCTAGAAGAAGAGGAAGAAACCAGAGCTTTCTCTACGCCACGGTGAGGACACAGTGATGAGGTGGTTGTCTACAAGCCAGGAGGAGAGCCCTCACCAAGACCCTCACCATGCTGCCAGCACCCTGATCTAGGATTTCCCAGCCTCCAGAACTGTGAGAAATAAATGTCCATTGTTTGTCACCCAGGTTATGGTATTTGGTTGTAGCAGCCCAGGCAGTCTAAGACAGTTGGTTTTTCCTGAACTTGTCAGGGCCACACCCTTTGTCAGCATCTGGTTGCTGCCAGGTACCCAGTCGTGCATCCATCATGGTACATATTATCCACACATAATACTTGGTTTTCTTATTGGTTTCCTAGGGAAACTTTGAAACCTTTAAAGGCAGATACTATGTGTTGCTCATTTCAGTATCCTCAGGGTCTAGCCGTGCTTGACACACAGTAGGTCCCCAAAGACATTTGAGTTAATATTTATGTTTACTTTGAGAGGCCTTTGTTTTTCATTTACTTTTATCTTGATTTTGTTTGGGTCTAATGCTTTTCTATTTGGGTTTGATGAATGCCACGAAAAATAAAAAATCATTTTCATCAATCATCTAGCAGTCAAGCATTTTCATAAGTTATTTAGCAATCAAGCATTTCCCTTAGGCACTTGCATCTTCAAATTACTGAAAATGTGACTATAAACAACAAGCTCTTAGGCACATCTTTTTTCCTAGAAATATACATGTCAGTCTCTTGATTGACTCAGGTGTGTCCCAGTGTGTAAGTGGATGGTGCTCCCACGGTTTGTCCAAAATGAGACGCAGAACTCGGCGGGGGTGCTCCCATGGCTGTAAACAGCAGCCAGAGTTGGCCTGCAGCCCTGAGCTCACCCCTGCTCTACTCTCTCTGCATTAAAACTCCCTTTAGAGCATGCATTTCCCGCCATCCCTGCCCCCGCACCGCTCTCAGCTGGTTTCTGCTTTGCCTCACCTGGGCCATCTGGTCTCCTCTCTAGGATTCAGACGGGCTTCTTTTCCCACTTTCTTGGGACTTCCGCTCACACCCCTCTCTCCAGGTTTGACTCCCTCTCCCCCTGTAGCTCCTCTAGCGGCCCCATGGTTGTGCCCCAAATGCCCCACCCGCACTATTCAGGACAAAGTCGGTGGTCTCATCTTCCACACCTGGCTTCTCATCTTGTTCCTGACTTGGCTTCTCCTCTGGGCTTCTATCCAGAAGAGGCCCAGGAACCCTTCTGTGAACTGATGTCCGTTCTGACCTTGGTCCATGAGTCCCTCCACCACCCACCTCATCACATGGTGGGTGAGCCTCTTCTTTGCCTTAGAACCACCTTCTTAGGGAAGCCTTCCGGTCACCTCACGTAAGCGGGTACCCACTCTGTTGGTTGCTATAATTGCTCTCTGTGTCTTTCACGTTGTACCTCGCCATTTTGTTTGCTTGTATCCTGGTTTAATGTCTGCCTCCCGCTTGGACTTGGTGTTGCAAGAGGATGGAGACATATCTCTTTTGCTCACCACGAGTCCCCAGAGTCTACCACAGAAGCTTTTGTGATAAATACCAATGCTATCTGGGTGGGTGGGTGATGGATGGGTGATGGGTGGGTGGGTGATGGGTGGGTGATGGATGGATGGGTGATGGGTGAGTGGGTGATGGGTGGATGGCACCATCACCTGGAAGCAGATGGTGTTACTGAGGCTTCTGTGTTCTCTGCCTCCCTTTTATGTGGGCTCCTTGGGCCTCTGGCCATTCCTTATAAGATCTCAAAATGTCCTTCCGTATCCGGGGTGGGAGGCTTTGCCCTCAAAGAGCATGTTTTGAATTTTCTGGACTGGCGTTGTGGTAGCCAGCCTCTCAAATGGTCCTTGCCCTTCTGATGCCCCCCTCCCACATTGAGTCAGGGTTGGTCTGTGTCCCCAGTAGAAGAAGGCAGAGGTGACAGTATGGGACCTTACACTTCATCTTGGTCTCTTGGATTTCTCCTTTGGGGGAAGCCATCTGCCAAGCCACTAAGATGCATGAGCAACCCCGTGGAGAGGCCTGCGCGGCTTGCCGAGTCCTCCGGCCAACGGGCAGCACCAACCTGCCATCTTGAGCGGATCCTCCGGTCCCAGCCAAGCCCTCAGGGGACTGCAGCCCCTACTGACATCAGGCCACACCACGTGAGCGACCCCAAGACAGACCCTCTCAGCTAAGATATTCCAAGTTTCTGCCCTACGGAAACTGTAAGCAAGTTAAATGCTCTCTTCGTTTGAACCAAAATAGTTACCTCCCACGTAAGAATGAAGCAAGTAAGAAGGTGTCAATTAAAATTAAAGATAAGAAGAAAATCCAAAGTCTGAGGACTTGACTGCACATGCCGTTGGCCTGGCAATGCTTCTTCACAAGGTGTGTGTATGTGTGTGCACGTGGCCAGCAGTGAGAGGGCAAAGGTCACAGTTTGTCAGAAACTAAGTTGTGCTGATCCCGGCAGGGTTGGTGGGACTGTCATCTGCTGGGAGAAGAGAAAAGTCACTTGTTACTGAAGCAGGGAAAAGCCTAAACCAATAGACAAACTGAGGTTTGGAGGAAGCCAGCCACTATCTTGGTCTCGTTTGGCTTGGTTTTTAGGTTTAATTACAGAGAATGCAGAATTAGAACCTAAGAAGAGGTTTCTGTCTGTTTATGTTTTCCTGTTCCTTGAAGGCCCCACCGCAGGCCCGCCTCCTCCCTGAAGCCTTCCCGGACCACCCAGGCTCCACTGACCCCACGGTCTCCGAATCCCTCCCAGGTGTGGGCAGGACCACCCAGCCGCACACAGCGTTTCTTCTTTTGTATTTGTGTGTTGAGGAAGATACCACCTAAATTCAGCCACATTCGTGCAGAGGTGCAGCCAGGTTCTAACGCCAGGAGCTGTGATCCTGGGGGTGGGAGAGGGCAGGACCCAGCTGTGGGAGAGGGGGGCCCCTCCTTCACCCGCCTCGTGGTCCCCCCAGCTGGCGTTCCTGCTATGGGTTTTTCTCATCTCTTCTTCTTATGGTCCTAACTGTACTGCCAACATATCACCTTCAGCATCGTGCTAGTTTTACAAATTACTGGTTTTGGAGAATGAGTTTAGATGGAGAAATTGTCCTCCCCCGGGTCTCTCCTTCCTCATTCCACCCCAGTTACCCTTCTGCATTCATCCAGCAAACATGGGCGGGATGTGGGGTTACCAGAGAAAACGCCCAGTGAGATTTGAGTTTCAGACGATCAGCAGATAGCTTTTGTATAAGAGTATGTCCCACACCGTATTTGAATTTGAATTCCAAATTTAACTCTGTGTCGTTTATATTTTTCCTTTTTTTCCTAAATCTGGTAACCCTAATTGACTGTCTACTCTCTGCTATGAAGATGAATAAAATATGATCCCTGTATGATCGGAGTTTTCAGCCCAGTAGAAGAGACGAACACTTAAGTTCATCAAAGTTTTTTTTTAAACAACAGCAACAAAATGATGTATTTGCAGCACAGTCTAGTCCCCATGACTTCAGTACAGCACAGGAGTGGACAGAGCTACACTGCAAGCATCATTTAGTCCAAGACGGAACCCATGCCTCCCAGTACAGCAAGCCTATCTCCCCCAGAGCCCCATGCCCAGAGCCCAACGGAACACAAACAGGCAAGTCCAGGACACCTAAGAGAAAACACCGTTCATGAGCTGTGCTAGACCATGTGGCATCGGGGGCGGGGTGGGGGAACCAGCAGGGAGGCTTCCCGGAAGGTTTATCTGCCACTGAACCTCAGTGTAGAGTGGCTCCCCCTAGGGGCGGAAACCTTGTTCTGCTTTCTAGGATCCAGGTATCACCTTACACAGTGGATGCTGCCCAAAATGTATTATTCCCTGCGTGGTGCGCAGTTTCCTATTTTGGTCCCTTCTTCTCAACAGACATAATTCAGCTCTTGGTAATTTTCCTGAACATGTTCTACTCTGCATATTAGCCTCACACTTTTATTTACTAAGTTTTAAAAAAATTTTTTGTTGGAGTGTAGTTGACTTACAATGTTGGGTTAGTTTCAGGTGTACAGCGCAGTGAATCAGTTATACGTATACATATATCCACTCTTTTTTAGATTCTTTTCCCATATAGACCGTTACAGAGTATTGAGTAGAGTTCCCTGTGCTATACAGTAGGTCCTTATTAGTTATCTATTTTATATACAGTAGTGTGCATATGTCAATCCCAATCTCCCAATTTATCCCTACCCCCTCTTACCCCCTGGTAACCATACGTTTGTTTTCTTCATCTGTAACTCTATTTCTGTTTTGTAGATAAGTTCGTTTGCACCCTTTTTTTTAGATTCCACATATAAATGATATCATATGATATTTGTCTTTCTCTGTCTGACTTCACTCAGTATGACAATCTCTAGGTCCATCCATGTTGCTGCAAATGGCATTATTTCATTCCTTTTTATGGCTGAGTAATATTCCACTGTATATATGTACCACATCTTCTTTATCCATGCCTCTGCTGATGGTCGTTTAGGTTGATCCCATGTCCTGGCTATTGTAAATAGGGCTACAATGAACTTTGGGGTGCATGTATCTTTTTGAATTATGGTTTTCTCTGGATATATGCCCAGGAGTGGATTTTTAATACCATCCCGATGAAAATGAGACTGGCATCCTAAGCTGTAATTTGCAGTCAAAGATAATGTCATGGTGTTGTTTCTTTTGGCATCCACCTTCCAGTTTCTCTATGCCTGCCTTTCTGCCCCTGCCTCAGCCCCCAGGGATCTCAGAGGCTGCTGATTGCACATGAGGTCTGCTTTTTCATGGATTTGCTCTGTAACTGTTGCAGCCTGGTTCTACCCTACCACTTGCCTGGAATACCTTTTGGCAAGGTCAACAGTGACCTTGGTAAGTTCCTTGCTCTTCTCAGTCTCTGGGGTCTTCAACTTTTTGGTATTTGTAGTTGGTGACCTCTTTCTCTTCCTTCAACTGCTGTCCCTGGATT
Organism: Balaenoptera musculus; assembly: GCF_009873245.2. Taxonomy (NCBI): domain Eukaryota; kingdom Metazoa; phylum Chordata; class Mammalia; order Artiodactyla; family Balaenopteridae; genus Balaenoptera; species Balaenoptera musculus. Next base: position 6,059,912 of record NC_045800.1, read on the forward strand.
TCTTGGTCCCAGGTTTTTCCTTATTCTCCTCCTGTCTCCCTGCCTGATCCACTACCTCCTTCTCCTAGTCCTATTCTCTTCCACCAGCCTTCTAAAACTATGCAACTCCAAAGGTTCTGTCTTTTGTCTACTTCCTTTTCATCACTCTCCCTCTGGATCCCTTCAGCATACTCCAACATTCCCACTATCACCTCTATTATCATAACAAAATCCTTATCTCCAGCCCAGATCTTTTGCAAGTTTCAGGTCCATAATTCCAATTTAGATCATCTCAATCTGGATATCATGCCATTGTCTTCAGCTGCTCTTCCCCAAAAGTGAGTTTTTCTACTTCCTCTTGAAAGCTGAATGGCTTACTCACATCCACGTTTGGGTTGTGACACAGCCAGTTGCTAAGCGTGGATCCTACTCAGTGTAAATGCAATCCAGAGCACTTTAATTATATCTCCACCCTCTGGACCCCTCTCACCGTTCTAGCCTTTGTTTTGGAATGGACTCTGGCTGAGAATGGTGATCCATTGTTGAGAATTACCTGAAGAATAAACCACTTGTCACTTGGTTATGAGTGACAGAGAAGTAACTAAAGCCTGCTTGTGTTAAATAGGGATTTTTTTTTTCTGTTCACAAAACTGAAAAGTCCTGGGGTATTTCCTGGCTTCAGACATGACAGGCTTCAGTGTCTCAACCAGTGTCCTCAAAACTGGTCTTCATTCTCTCACCTCCTAGCTCTGCTCCTCTCAACTAGCTCTGTTCTCAGAGAAGCCCTATCTTCATGGTGGCAAGATGGCTGCCAACAGCTACAGTCTCATATCTCCTCCTCCTTAACCCCAGCTGCAGACATTCTCTTCCTCAGCAATGTAAACAAGAATCCTCAAATTGAGCCTCTGAGAACTAGTTTGGGTCATGTTTCAACATTTGAAATGATCAGTGTGGTCAGAGGCATGGAATAAGTAACTGACCAAGCTTGGGCCATATGTATGCCTTTGGCACTGGGAGGAGGAGGCAGTCAACCATAATCACAAGGAATGAGTGGGAGAGTGGTGATTCCCTTAAAGAACCCTGGGTTCTGGGACTATATAAGGGGAAAATGGAAGGCAAGAAGGCAAAAATGGCAGATGTCTGCTCAACTATGTAAACATCTCTCCAGTTATCCCAGAAGAGGCTTCATGACAGCTGACACATGCATCATTCTTGGACCGTAAGTGATAAGATCTGACCTTCAGCAATGGATATAATATTAAAAGGACTTCAACATTTCACAGCTGTTATTTGCAGTTGCTAACTAAGGGATGATAACGCTTCTTATCTGAGATGAGATGTTCAGATATCCTTCACTACAAAGCACACCAGACGTCAGCCAGTTTGCAGTGAATATTTTTAAACTTCTAGGATATAGTTTGAGGGCATTTCCTCAAATAGAAAAGCAAGTTTTGAAAAAAGTAGGCAAAACACCACTTTTCTTAAAACTTGGATTTTTAAACAGTGGCCATGTAGAAGTTGACTTTTATACTATCCATTAAAAATGCTAAGTAAATCAGTAGTGAAAGCAAGATTTTTATGAGGATATTTAAAGTAGTAAAGAAAAGGTTTGTGTTGTTGAAATTTTCCTTGGCTTCAGTAGTATAAACTTACATGTAAGTTCTGGTGTAGTTTAGGAAACTGGGATGCTGGGTGGGAAAGGCAGAATAAAGTCTTCCACACATCTATGGTGGTTGGGAGACCAGATCCACTAGAGGATAGGGCTTGAAATAATCACATGACTGGTCTCCCCCTCATGCCATATTTTAAATTTGCATCGGTAAGGAAGCTAATGAGTAAGCTTCAAACCTCCAAAAGATAGAACTGAACCTCTTTTGCAGTCTTCTGGGGATGGGAGGACAGAAATCCTCCACCTTTAAGGCATAGGAACTAACCAGAGGTGGGCTGAGTCTTAATGAGAGTGCAACCCAGCCCTGATCCAGCTCAATTCCCAACAGGTGAGGGACCTATCACTTTGCTTTAATATGCCCACAAAGGAAAGGCTGCCCTCTCTCTGATAGGGAGTATCTCCTGGAGCCTCTATGGTACTTTCATACACAATGTCTGCCATGAAATAAAAAATAACTAGATGTGCTGAAAAAAAGAGGGGGACAGGAAATTGTGGCTGACAATCAGGAGACAAAAATCAAATAATTAAAGCAAATTCACGGATGATCCAGATACTGGAATTAGTTGAGAAGGACTTAAAATTAATTAGGATTGGCGTGGTTTAAAAAAAAATTTCAAAATGGAGAAAAATATGTAGAATTTCAACAGTGGCTTGGGATCTACAATATAAACCAAATGAACACTTCATAACCAAAAAATACAATATCTAAAGTTAAGTATTCATTGGAAAGTTTAACAGCAGAATGTAAACAGGAGTTAGAAATAATGAAGTTGAAGGCAGAGCAATAGAAGAAAATGAAACAAATATAGAAAAACAAATGGAAAGAACACAACAGAGCATATGAAACAGTCAAAAGCCTAACTTACATGTAATTGGAATTCCATAAGGAAAAGGAGAGAGAAATTAGGGCAGACGCATTATCTAAAAAGATAATGGCTGAAAATTGTTTTAAGTCAGGAGAAGGATCAGCTCATATTTTCAAGAAGCTAAGTGAATCCCAATGAGGATAAATACAAAGAAAACCCCATCAAATCAATCAAAGTTCAAGAGAAGTCTTTAAAAACATCCAGAAGAAAAAAGACTTTCAAGGAGTAAAATTAAAGCTTACAGTTGGCTTTTCACAGAAACATGCTGACCAGAAGAAAAGGAAAGAGAAAGGGCAGAAACTAAGAAAAACTGACAGCCTAGAATTCAAACCCAGTGAAATAATTTTCAAAAATTATGAGAAGTAAAGGTGTTTAGGGCCAAAAAGAGATGATAACATTCATCCCCAACAGACTCAAACTATAAGAACTATAAAAGGATTCCCTTCAGGTTGAAGGAAAATTTATACCAGATGGAAGCATAGAAATACAGAAACAGAAGGTAAGTATGTTGGTAAACATGAAATATTGACTGTTTAAAACAACAGTAGCAAGAAGTTTAAAACATATGTAGAAGTGAAATATATGACATTAGCACAAAGGGAGGGGCAAATGGAGTTAAACTCCTTTTAAACTCCAGTTAAACATTTGTTGTAAAATTTTTGCATTGTTTTCAAAGCAGTAAAGATACTAATTTAAGGTATACTGTAATAAGTCTAGGGTGAATATTTTAATCTCTAAAATAATCACTAAAATAATCATACAAAAATACTTAAGAAGGTACTAGAGGAAGAAAGTAAAATTAAAATGCAAGATTCAATTTTTTTAAAAAGGAACAGAAGAATAAAGGAACAAAGTACTAATGGGACAAGAATCTAAATACGATGGTAGGCTTAAACTCAGCTGTATCAGTAATTATATTAAAAAAATGGGCAGGACGGCAGAAACAAGAAGAACTACAATCCTGCAGCCTGTGGAACAAAAACCACATTCACAGAAAGATAGACAAAATGAAAAGGCAGAAGACTATGTACCAGATGAAGGAACAAGATAAAACCCCAGGAAAACAACTAAATGAAGTGGAGATAGGCAACCTTCCAGAAAAAGAATTCAGAATAATGATAGTGAAGATGATCCAGGACCTCAGAAAAAGAATGGAGGCAAAGATCGAGAAGATGCAAGAAATGTTTAACAAAGACCTAGAAGAAGTAAAGAACAAACACCTAGAAGAATTAAAGAACAAACAGAGAAGAACAACACAATAACCGATATGAAAAATACACTAGAAGGAATCAAGAGCAGAATACCTGAGGCAAAAGAACAGATAAGTGACCTGAAGACAGAATGGTGGAATTCACTGCCACGGAACAGAATAAAAAAAGAATGAAAAGAAATGAAGACAGCCTAAGAGACCTCTGAGACAACATTAAACGCAACAAGCATTCACATTATAGGGGTCCCAGAAGGAGAAGAGAGAAAGAAAGGACCCGAGAAAATATTTGAAGAGCTTATAGTCAAAAAATTCCTTAATATGGGAAAGGAAATAGCCACACAAGTCCAGGAAGTGCAGAGAGTCCCAGGCAGGATAAACCCAAGGAGAAACACGCTAAGACACATAGTAATCAAATTGAGAAAAATTAAAGTCCAAAAAAAAATTATTAAAAGCAACAAGGGAAAAAAACAAATAACATACAAGGGAACTCCCATAAGGTTAACAGCTGATTTCTCAGCAGAAACTCTACAAGCCAGAAGGGAGTGACACGATATATTTAAAGTGATGAAAGGGAAGAACCTACAACCAAGATCACTCTACCCAGCAAGGATCTCATTCACATTTGATGGAGAAATCAAAAGCTTTACAGACAAGCAAAAGCTAAGAGAATTCAGCACCACCAAACCAGCTGTACAACAAATGCTAAAGGAACTTCTCTGAGTGGGAAACACAAGAGAAGAAAAGGACCTACAAAAACAAACCCAAAACAATTAAGAAAATGGTAATAGGAACACACATATTGATAATTACCTTAAATGTGAATGGATTAAATGCTCCAACCAAAACACACAGTCTCGCTGAATGGATACAAAAACATGACCCATATGTATGCTGTCTACAAGAGACCCACTTCAGACCTAGGGACAGATACAGACTGAAAGTGAGGGGATGGTAAAAGATATTCCATGCAAATGGAAATCAAAAGAAAGCTGGAGTAGCAATACTCATATCAGATAAAACAGACTTTAAAATAAGGAATGTTACAAGACACAAGGAAGGACACTACATAATGATCAAGGGATCAATCCAAGAAGAAGATATAACAATTATAAATATATATGCACCCAACATAGGAGCACCTCCATACATAAGGCGAATGCTAACAGCTATAAAAGAGGAAATTGACAATAACACAATAATAGTGGGGGACTTTAACACCTCACTTACACCAATGGGCAGATCATCCAGACAGAAAATTAATAAGGAAACAGAAGCTTTAAATGACACAATAGACCAGATAGATTTAATTGATATTTATAGGACATTCCATCCGAAAACAGCAGGTTACACTTTCTTCTCAAGTGCACACAGAACATTCTCCAGGATAGATCACATCTTGGGTCACAAATCAAGCCTCAGTAAATTTAAGAAAATTGAAATCATATCAAGCATCTCTTCCGACCACAATGCTATGAGATAAGAAATCAATTACAGGGAAAAAAACCCGTAAAAAACACAAACACATGGATGCTAAACAATACGTTACTAAATAACCAAGAGATCACTGAAGAAATCAAAGAGGAAATCAAAAAATACCTAGAGACAAATGACAACAAAAACATGACAATCCAAAACCTATGGGATGCAGCAAAAGCAGTTCTCAGAGGGAAGGTTATAGCAATACAAGCCTACCTCAAGAAGCAAGAAAAATCTCAAATAAACAATCTAACCTTACACCTAAAGGAACTAGAGAAAGAAGAACAAACAAAACCCAAAGTTAGTAGAAGGAAGGAAATCATAAAGATCAGAGCAGAAATAAATGAAATAGAAACAAAGAAAACAGTAGCAAAAATCAATAAAACTAAAAGCTGGTTCTTTGAGAAGACAAACAAGATTGATAAACCTTTAGCCAGACTCATCAAGAAAAAGAGGGAGAGGACTCAATAAAATTAGAAATGAAAAAGGAGAAGTTACAACAGACACCGCAGAAATAAAAGCATCCTAAGAGACTGCTACAAGCAACTCTATGCCAATAAAATGGACAACCTGGAAGAAATGGACAAATTCTTAGAAAGGTGTAACCTTCTGAGACTGAACCAGGAAGAAATAGAAAATATGAACAGACCAGTCATAAGTAATGAACTTGAAACTGTGATTAAAAATCTTCCAACAAACAAAAGTCCAGGACCAGATGGCTTCACAGGTGAATTCTATCAAACATTTAAAGAAGAGCTAACACCCATCCTTCTCAAACTCTTCCAAAAAATTGCAGAGGAAGGAACACTCCCAAACACATTCTACGTGGCCACAATCACCGTGATACCAAACCCAGACAAAGATACTACAAAAACAGAAAGTTACAGACTGAAAATATAGGTGCAAAAATCCTCAGCAAAATACTAGCAAACAGAATCCAACAGCACATTAAAAGGATCATACACCGTGATCAAATGGGATTTATCCCAGGGATGCAAGTATTCTTCAATATATGTAAATCAATCAATGTGATACACCATAGCAACAAATTGAAGAATAAAAACCATATGATCATCTCAATAGATGCAGAAAAAGCTTTTGACAAAATTCAACACCCACGTATGATAAAAATTCTCCAGAAAATGGGCATAGACGGAACCTACCTCAACATAATAAAGACCATGTATGACAAACCCACAGCAAACATCATTCTCGATGGTGAAAAACTGAAAGCATTTCCTCTAAGATCAGGAACAAGGCAAGGATGTCCACTCTCACTACTATTTTTCAACATAGTTTTGGAAGTCCTAGCCATGGCAATCAGAGCAGAAAAAGAAATAAAAGGAATCCAAATTGGAAAAGAATTAAAACTGTCAGTGTTTGCAGATGACATGATACTATACACAGATAATCCTAAAGATGCCACGAGAAAACTACCAGAGGTAATCAATGAATTTGGTAAAGTTGCAGGATACATAATTAATGCACAGAAATCTCTTGCATTCCTATACACTAACAATGAAAGATCAGAAAGAGAGGTTAAGGAAACAATCCCGTTCACTATTGCAACAAAAAGAATAAAATACCTAGGAATAAACCTACCTAAGGAGGCAAAAAACCTGTACTCAGAGCTATAAGACACTGAAGAAAGAAATCAAAGATGACACAAAGAGATGGAGAGATATACCATGTTCTTGGATTGGAAGAATCAATATTGTGAAAATGACTATACTACCCAAAACAATCTACACATTCAGTGCAGTCCCTGTCAAACTACCAATGGCATTTTTTACAGAACTAGAGCAAAAAAATCTTAAAATTTGTATGGAGACAGCAAAATACCCAGAATAGCCAAAGCAATCTTGAGGGAAAACGTAGCTGGAGGGATCAGAACCCCTGACTTCAGACTATCCTACAAAGCTATAGTAATCAAGACAATATGGTTCTGGCAGAAAAACAGAAATATAGATCAATGGAACAGGATAGAAAGCCCAAAGATAAACCCACTCACGTATGGTCAACTAACCTATGACAAAGGGGGCAAGGATATACAATGGAGAAACAACAGTCTCTTCAGTAAGTGGTGCTGCGGAAACTGGGCAGCTACATGTAAAAGAATGAAATTAGAACACTCCCTAACACCATACACAAAACAAAACTCAAAATGGATAAAAGAGGGCTTCCCTGGTGGCGCAGTGGTTGAGAGTCTGCCTGCCAATGCAGGGGACACGGGTTCGAGCCCTGGTCTGGGAAGATCCCAAATGCCGCGGAGCAACTAGGCCCGTGAGCCACAACTACTGAGCCTGCACGTCTGGAGCCTGTGCTCCACAACAAGAGAGGCCGCGATAGTGAGAGGCCCACGCATCGTGATGAAGAGTGGCCCCCGCTTGCCGCAACTAGAGAAAGCCCTCGCACAGAAACGAAGACCCAACACAGCCATAAATAAATAATAAATAAATTTTAAAAAAATGGATAAAAGACCTAAATGTAAGACTGGACACTATAAAACTCTAAGAGGAAGAACACTCTTTGACATAAATCACAGCAAGATCTTTTTTGACCCACCTCCTAGAGTTATGGAAATAAAAACAAAAATAAACAAATGGGCCTTAATGAAACTTAGGAGCTTTTGCACAGCAAGGGAAACTATAAACAAGACAAAAAGACAAGCCTCAGAATGGGAGCAAATATTTGGAAACAAATCAATGGACAAAGGATTAATCTCCAAACTATATAAACAGCTCATGAAACTCAATATTAAAAAAACAAAGAACCCAATCAAAAAATGGGCTGAAGACCTAAATAGACATTTCTCCAAAGAAGACATACAGATGGCCAAGAGGCACATGAAAAGCTGCTCAACATCACTAATTGTTAGAGAAATGCAAATCAAAACTATAATGAGGTAACACCTCATACTGGTTAGAATGGGCATCATCAGAAAATCTACAAACAGCAAATGCTGGAGAGGGTGTGGAGAAAAGGGAACCCTCTTGCACTGTTGGTGGGAATGTAAATTGATACAGCCACTATGGAGAACAGTATGGAGGTTCCTTAAAAAACTAAAAATAGGGGCTTCCCTGGTGGCGCAGTGGTTGGGAATCTGCCTGCCAATGCAGGGCACAAGGGTTCGAGCCCTGGTCTGGGAAGATCCCACATGCCGCGGAGCGACTAAGCCCGTGAGCCACAACTACTGAGCCTGTGCGTCTGGAGCCTGTGCTCTGCAACGGGAGAGGCCGCGACAGTGAGAGGCCCGTGCACCGCGATGAGGAGTGGCCCCCGCTTGCCGCAACTGGAGAAAGCCCTCGCACAGAAACGAAGACCCAACACAGCCAAAAAAAATAAATAAATAAATAAATTTATTAAAAAAAAAAAAAAAAAACTAAAAATAGAATTACCATATGACCCAGCAATTCCACTATTGGACATATACCCAGAGAAAACCATAGTTCCAAAAGACACATGCTAAAAAAAAAAAAAAAAAAAATAAATAAATAAATTAATTAATTAAAAAAAAAAAAAACAACACATGCACCCCAATGTTCATTGCAGCTCTATTTACAATAGCCAGATCATGGAAGCAACCTAAATGCCCATCGACAGATGAATGGATAAAGAAGATATGGTACATATATACAATGGAATATTACTCAGCCATAAAAAGTAACAAAATTGGATCATTTGTAGAGACGTGGATGGGCCTAGAGGCTGTCATACAGAGGGAAGTAAGTCAGAAAGAGAAAAACAAGTATCGTATATTAATGCTTATATGTAGAATCTAGAAAAATGGTGCCAATGAACCAGTTCGCAAGGCAGAAATAGAGACACAGATATAGAGAAGAAACGTATGGACACCAAGGGGGGAAAGTAGGGGAGGGAGGTGGTGGTAGTTAGTTGAATTGGGAGATTGGGATTGACATATATACACTAATATGTATAAAATAGATAACTAATAAGAACCTGCTGTATAAAAAAATAAAATTAATTTAAAACAATTAATTGGGCAAATTGAAAATCAAAGATTATCAGATGGAATTAAGAAATCATATATGATTTATATGGTTTACCAGAGATACACTTTAAATATCAACACATATAGAAATATAGAATAGAGAAATATGGAAATTTCAACTGAAACGAAGGATGGAAAAATATGTATGCCATGCAAATACTAATCAAAGCTGACCAGCTGTAATAATATCAAATATAGTAGGTTTAAGATAAGTATAATTAGAAACAAAGAAGGATATTTTCCAGTGAAAATGAGTCCAATTATCCTGCCATAATTCTATTTGGAATCATTTCCCCTCAATCTGAAAAACTTCTTTTAGAATTTGCACAAAATATATACTACAAAAATCAAACTAAAAGTAGAGATAGAGAAAACATATCACAGTGGAGATTTTTGTTAAAAAATCTTTGAAATAAAAGAGTAAAAAAACACTAAAATGCACCTATTTTAAATGTATATTTCAGTAAATTTTGACAAATATATACAGTTATGACCCGCCACCAAAATTAAGACATGGAATGTTTCCATCATCCCCAAATTTCCTTTACAGTCAGTCCCTCCCATTTTCCCTGGCCCCAGTATTTATCACTAAAGAGTTCTTTCTTTTAGAAATTCATATACACAGAATCATACAATATGTGCTCTTTTGTGTCTCATTTCTTATTAGCATTGTTTTTGAGATTCATTTGTGTTGTTGTTGGTATCAGTCCATTCCTTTTTATTGATGAATAGTAAGTCATTGTTGGATATGCCACAGTTCGTTTATACATTCACCTGTTGATGGACATTTGAACTATTAAGTTTTGAGCTACTAAGAATAAAGCTGTTATGTTTATCTCTGTGTAAATTGCTATGTGGACATATATTTTTATATCTCTTGGGAAAATATATAGGAATTGCTATTTCAAGTGCCAAGTACATATTTAGCTTCTTAAGAAGTTGTCATATTGTTTTTCAAAGTGGTGTGCCATTTTATTTTCCCACCAGCAAAGTTTATACATTCTAGTTGCTCCAACTCTCAGCAACACTTGTATTCTCAGTCTTTTTAATCTCAGTCATTCTAATGGATGAGTATTGGTATTTCATTGTAGTTTTAGTTCCCATTTCCTTAATATCTATTGAGATTACCCATGTTTACATACACTTATTGGCTCTTCAAATATCTTTTGGGGGGAGGAAGGTAAATATTCAAAAATTTTTGCCCATTTTTAAATGGGTTATTTAAGTTCTTCTTCTTGAGTGGTAACAGTTTTTTTAATGTATATATTCTAGATACAAATCCTTTGTATTGCAAATATTTTCTCCCATTCAGTAGCTTAACTTTATATTTTCTTGTTGGTGTCTTTTAATGAAAAGAATCTTTAAAATTTGAAGTCCAGTTAATCAAATAGGATTTTATTTTCTGTAGTCTATTATTTTCCATCCTTTTACTTATATCCTGTCTGCTTCTTTAAAGTGGGTTTCTTGCTGACAGCATATAATTAAAGACTTGCTTTTTTACACAGTCTGACCATCTCTGTTTTTTTTATGTCAGAGTGTTTAGACCATTTATATTTAATGTGATTATTGATAGGGTTAACTATACTGAAGTGGTTGCCATTTATTCTCTCCTTCTCCATCTGTTTTGTGTTTGTTTTTACTACTGTGTTTTGGATTAATGTAGAGTTTTTGTTGTGTTTTTAGTATTCTAGTTTTCTACACTGTTGTCTCTTTGTCTTCATTGATTGATTGATTAGCTAACTGACGGTGTTTGTGTGAAGCACAGCCTTTCTCAATGAGAGAAACACATCTGAAACACAGAAGACAAAAAATGATTTGTGTCTATTTTCTCAGTTCTCCCAAGAATGATACATAACCAACACCACTTAAATGTATAGGAAAAAAGTGAATTCATCGTGTATAATGTATGACTTAAGGCATTACAGCTTAATCTCTGGAGGAAGTTGGCTTGAGAAAGCCTGTGGAATTTACAGTATGCTTCTTTAACTTATTCATAGTCTATTCTCAAATAATATTATACCATGGTGGGAGAATTTAAAAATAACTTTGGCCTAGGATCTTCACTCTTCTATGAATCAGCCAATTTGAGGTATAATGTAATAGTGGTCTTGAAATTAGGAGAAGCAAAGTGAAGCATTACCTTGCAGTGAATTAAGGAGCCTAAACCATCATAGGTTAAAGAGGCTTTGGTATGCACAGTCGGTCTGTCTCAAAGCATGTGTATACCTAGACCAAGTTTCAAACATGTCGCTTGTTTTCCTGTCCTGCTGTGCAGAAGTAATCTCCCTTTATCATCTTCCTTGGTTTTACTCAAAGCATAATACCTCACCTCAAAAAATTCCCAAGAGTTAGGAATAGGGTAGGACCTTCTTAATTGCCCTGAATGAGTACTTGAAGAAAAAGTGGTATATGTGAATCTTCTCTTCTTAGGAAGTAATTTAACGACCTGTCTCGGGAAATGGCCTGGGACCCTTGTATAGGTTGTTACATTACTCTTTCTAATTGGATTTCTACAGCTATTTAACTATTCCCACTAATCATGAAAGCCCAATTTAATACAAGGGAAGACGACAGTTTTGCTTAGGAAAACCGTACAAACATGTTTGTACTTTTCCAATGACAGCAGTAATAAAAACAGCTGTTGTTATATTAGTGACACGCATAGGTTAGCATGAGCAACTGGAAATACCACAAGGATGAAAAGCACATTGTGATGAATGGGGATTTTTACAACCAACATGCAGAAAGGAATATCTGTGTTTCCTGAGACAGCAATAGATCACACTGTACATAGAGAAACATTAATTTCACACATGTAAAAGTGTTTAACACATCACATAGTAAAGTTATCAAATCAACCCTCTCTCCTCACTCCCTTATTTTCACCCAGGCATCAGTGTCCTTCCAGGCACCGAGATTTCCACTTTGTACCTTACTTGGCTTACATTCTTCTTTTATCCATAATGCCCAGCCTGTTCCAAAGCTGTATCACCTCTTCCTTTGCTCTGCTTTTGTATGAGTCACTTCTTTTCTCAGGTCACAGTGATTGTACTCAACTAGTGGAAATTGGAAGTAATATGGATTTTACTTTATTAAGACTGAAAAATACCCTCGGTTCAGGCATTTACAATTCTGGAAAGATACATTCTTTGATAATGGTATGGGTAACCTGTTTGAAAAACCTTTTGCTTTCTTTCTAAAAGTTATTTTTCAGTGGTGATTTATAATTTAGCATAAGAGGATCCTCTCTATTGGAGGTTTCCTTTTTAAAAACAACTGAGTACAAACTGGCTTTAGACAGGAGACAACTGTGCTTTTATTTTTAATTTATAGAGATGATTTCCAGCTCTTTAGACCCCTACCACTCTCTTGTGCCTTGGACCTCTACTCATTATTCCTATGTCCTCATGCAAGGGGTGAATTCTTCCCAACTATCTGTGTTCTTTCTTATCATAATAATTTCTGGTTTTGCTAAAACACATTTATCATGTTCAAAATATTATTAAAGACCAATTACTTTCTAAAAAATGCTGACTTTCCATTTTCAGCCTAAACTCCATGAGATTGCACGCAAAAGGAACACAGATCCAGAAGCACATCTGTGATCACAATAGCAAGTTAGTGAAGATAGTCTGAGGGCTGGAGGCTGAACTTGCAGAGTTTGGCATAGAAACAAACATGGTAAAGCAGAATGAGCAGTTTGGAATGATGAAAGCATGGAGGGTGAGGGTAGGGTTTGAGGAACAATAAGAGAATTAAGCCAAATGATTATTTGATTTAAGCATCAGAACTGGATGACCCTGAGAATCCCTCCGGAGAACACACCACAGATTGTTGCTTCTCCAGAGAATGTTGAAATTTTAGATAAGGCCAGGATGTTTTTGTACACTATTTGGATTTGAAATTTTTCTTAAATGGCTCAAGCTGTCCCATGGTATGATACATGCTGCCCATATATGTTCATTAAATTTGAAAAAGATTAAGTGATTAGTCCCCAGTCACAGAGAATAAACTAGGATTAAGGGGGCAGAGTATTAACTGTGCCTTAAAATTAGGAGAGAGTGTTTGCAAAGGGCGATGTTGTCCACTTGGATGAAGGGAGAGTAGACTGATGTGTTTTTATCTTCTGAGAATTTCTCAGTGGACTTGTAATGGTCCCTGCCTTTCTATTGCTCAGGATTAAATGCAAACTTTTGATGACTGTCTTCAAATCTTCCTGCCAAGTGATCACACCCTATAGGCCTTGATCTCAAATAAATACACACCCCTCCCAAAATCTACTGCTCCAGCTATATACCACAACTCCCACCCCCATGTTCCTTTTGCCTGTCTCCAAGTTTTTGCACATTTAACTCAGAAGCATGAAAGTTCTATCCTCCCACCAGCATGCCCTGGTCTTCCTTTAATGAGAACTGAAGACCTATCTCTTCCAGAAAACCTCCCCGGCTTTTAATCTATTACACAATGATCTATTTTCCAATGTTCCATCATTTCTGGGGCTGAGGAAAACTACATTCACGCTGACATGGATTGAATGTAGTTGTATCTTGGCACGTTTTCTCCCATTCAAAGGTGGTCTTAAAAAATACATAATCCATCTGTTTGCATATATAAGTAAAATAATGAGGAGTGCTATGTAAAGCAGGGAATTGTTAGTACTTATTAACGTATAGACCATCTGGTTAAATACAGCTATTCATGAAGAAGAATTTTAAATCAGGGCTTCTCAACTGTGGCACTATTAACATTTTGGACTGGATAATTCTTTGCTGGAGGAGTGGGGGGACACTGGGTTATCCTGTGCACAGTAGGGTGTTTAGCTGCGTCCCTGGTCTCTACCCACCCTGTTCCAGTAGCGTCCCTCACTCAGTCATGACGATTGGAAACATCTCCAGATGTTGCCACATTTGCCCTGGGGGCAAAATCACCCCAGGTTGATAAGCATTGATTTCAACCTACCTATTAAAATAGTTGCTTATTTTGAATATTTGTCTTTATTCAGCAGATGAAACTCAAAAGACCTGCTGACAGAAACCTCTGGGCCCCCTCAGAAGTTGGTCTTTTTCATCATAATATTGTTGTGGGATCTCAAAGCAATATTTGTACATGAGCAGCACTTAATCTGTGGACATGTAAGAAGAATTCAACACTCAGCCTATGTAGACTTTTATATCTGGGTTTTAAGGGTTTTTATTTTTCTGTTCAGAATGTTATTCTTTAGTCAGGTCAGTTTTTGTGTTTCCTATGAATAAAAAATGTGAGGTCCTGCGCTAATAAGTTCTCCAGCAAATAAAATCAGGGTCTTATGTTAATAGCAGAAACGTTGAAGCAGTATTTCAGTGTTCTAAAAATGTGTCTTGACTGTAAATTATGTAGAGACATGTGATTGATTATTGCTTGGTAGAAGGAATTTTCCCCTCCAAGTTGTTAAAGATATACACAGATATATGCAAAAGTTATCGCCAGAGTTAAGTGGGCTAACTCTTAGCTTGGAGGCACTGAATTTGGTGATGCGAAGCAGAAAGGAGCCCCATTGATAGCATCAGCACTGGCCTTCTCCCGTCTGCCCAGGTGCTATCCGGTGGGATGGGTTCAGGCAGGTGGAGGGAAACAGCAGCCTCCTTCCTTTTTTCCTGGGCCACCTTGGAGCTTCGGCTTTGACCCTGGCCCCAGCTCTTGGCCAGGGTAAGTGGATAGCAGCTATGCATGATTTGGACAGTGACCTTAAATGGCTGGAAATCCCAGTGGGATTCTTTCAACTGCAGAATTCTGTAGGCTTGACATCTGAGTAAATAGAAGATTGCACATTTCATGAATGAATTCAAGATATTTTGTGCTGCAAAGGCACAGAGAGTAGGAGAAATGGTTAAAGGGAATAACTTGGAGACAGTTAAGAGAGTGACAGTGATGCAGGGATGTGAGAGAAAAAAGCTGAGTGTTAATAGCAATAAAACCATAATGTGGATACATTCCAGCTGAGCATTCATATGTACATCATTTTTGATTGGGAGTAAGAG
Source organism: Balaenoptera musculus (assembly GCF_009873245.2). NCBI lineage: Eukaryota > Metazoa > Chordata > Mammalia > Artiodactyla > Balaenopteridae > Balaenoptera > Balaenoptera musculus. Next base: position 6,075,141 of record NC_045800.1, read on the forward strand.
CTGCTTAGTAAAATATCAATGACAAGGAAATAGACCTGGAGTTCAGCTCTGCCACTTATGAGCCCAGTGACCTTGAGCAAATTGCTTAATCTCCCTGAGTTTCTCTTCTTCACCTATAAAATGGGTGTTTTCATCTCTGTGGTCCCAGCACCCTGCACAGTGTGCACATAATAGATGCTCAGCAGATTTGTTGTAGAAATGGGTGCGGCCAGAAGAAATACAGACTATATCTCTAGTGACTGAAGTTCCAGGTAAGACCACCAAGGCCTTGGGTCATGAAATCTTCCATTTGAAAAATACATCATTGGAAATGAAGGCATTGAAAGTGAACACGGGCTATGTTTAAACTGCTATAAACTCATTCATTGGGTTATATTTACTTCCTGTCTCTCTTATTATTGTTGTATCATGCCTTTAATATTCATTTAGAGGTTCCCACATGTTAATCTTACCTCTTCATGCCTTCCTACATCTCCAAGCAGCTTTCAAGGGTAAGTTTCCTCTTGCCTGAAGAAAAGCCCTTAGTATTCCCTTAATGCAATCTGTTGCTTATGAGTTCTTTCAATTTTTGTCTGATTGAAAATGCCTTCATTTCACCTTCAATTTTTAAGGATATTTCATGGGGTATAGAACTCTAGGTGGAAATTATTTTCTCTAAGCACTATAATATGTTCCATTATTTTCTGTGATGTTATCTGCTAATTATTGCTGCTCCTTTTAAGATATTGTATTTTTTTCTTCATCTCTATTTTTCAGAAATTTTACTATGTTAGGTCTATGTGTGGTTTTTACTTTTATTTATAGTGCTTAGGATTCATGGTGTTTTAAAAATGTGGGTCTCAATGTCTTTTGCCAATTTTGAAAAATTCCTAGTTTTTTTCTCTTCAAATATTGCTTCTGCTGTGTTTTCTCTCATATTCTTTTACCTGCATCTCTGCACATGCATAGACATTTCACCATATCCCATACATCTCTTAAGCTCTTTTCTAAATTTTCCACCCTTTGTCTCTTTATGTTTTAGTCCTGCATATTTTCTTCAGACCTATTTTCCACTCACTGTTGCTCTCTTCAGCTATGTCTAAACTGCTGTTGAACCTATTCAGTGAGTTATATTTTTCAGTTCTAGAAAGCCATGTAGCTCCAATTCTCTGCTGAAATTTTTGTTTTTTAACTCCTTGAACCTACTAAGCATAGTCATTTTAAAAGTCTGTCTCTGTTAGCTCCATTAACTGGATCTCCTCTAGATCAGTTTCTGTGGTTTCTCCTGAATTTCAGTCTCTTCTTCTTGGCATCCACTTATGCCCAGTTAGTTTTTGAGTGTCAGACGTTGTATATGAAAAGCTTAAGGATAATTTGAGACACTGATGTTATATGACTGGTGCCTAAGCCAGGAGTGCTTGTGATCAGGGACTAAGCAGGTTTCAGTCTCCTTGAGGACTATTCTACTTATGATTCACCCTTTCTCCTACGGCTTAGCATTTAGAGATCCCAATCCAAAGCCCAGAATTGGGAGTTGTCAGTATCCCTTCTTAGCAGTCTCTGATATCCAAATTTTGTCCCCTCGGCCCTGTGAGTCTGTTGAAAGTTCGCTGAAATTTTCAGCCTCTAAACTGCTTCTTCTAATATCCGCACATGCCTTGGGTGGGAAAATTAACCTCAAATTCTGGGTTCACACCTTGGCTTTCTTCTCTCCCTGGGTCATGGTCCCATGATACTTTATTTCTTTGGAAACTCTACATTGTCTTCAAGTAGAATTTTTGTATATTTTTCCCAGCTGTTATAGTTGTTTTCAGTGGGAAGATGAGTCCAAATTACTCAGACTGTCATCAGCAGAAGCAGAACTTCTCCATTCTTGGACCATCAGCTTAATGACTGTAATATCGTTATCACTTGCTTCCTGTGTCATTTTTAAACCATTCCCCTGGGGTGGACATATAGGCATTATGTAACTTTTCAATATAAGCTGTGCTAAATATCTTTCTGCTTATATCTGTACATACTTTTCTGGTTATTTCCTTTAAATGAATTAAGATTGGAATTGTTGAATCGAAGATATGTACATTTTTAAGGGGTATTATAACTATTTCCAGATTGCTTCATGGAAGGCTGTACCAATTCACACTTGTATCAGCTGTGCATGAAAGTGCTTATTTCTTGGCATCTCACCAACACTGTAATATCATACTTTAATAAGGCTGACATGGCACTGAGTAGCTACTAGGTTGGCCAAAAGAGTCATGGCTTTAAAAGTTCTCAATAAGTTGGAACTATGGGTCAAAATTCATGAGATAAATCAATAAGCAAAATGACAAGGCCTGCAGTTCACTTAAAAAAATAGCTAAGCAGGTTTAGGAAGGGAGAATCTGGGATAATAGCAATTCACAGGATCATAGTAGGTGACAAGCAGTCCTGGACCGAACTTATAGACCTTTAAGGTACAGATCGAGGAGGATAAGGAGTGGCACTGAAATCTAAATTTGGTGACTCATATCTGAAATATTACAACCATGGCTGCATTTGAAGCACATTCTCTGAGCAAGAGGAAGTCAAAATTTATTTAACATCTAAGACTTTTTTCTAGACTCTTTTCTATATTAGATGGTTTGGGCTCACCATAGCAAATTCTCCATTGTTGAAACTGTTCTCTGTTTTCACATTTGAACGACTTTATGGATTTGGGGGATTTTCTTGTTGCTCTTATACAGTATAGCTCTATCTATTATATCTATATTGTGAAATTTTGACTGTCAGATACATATTGGTAAGACACAAGCAAAGAATTACTGTAATTTTTTAAAGTTAAAATATATTTTTATGTGCCTTTGGCTTTTTATTGCAGAGTCTACACTTTATAGATATCACATCAAATGTGGTCATTTGACCTGTTTCCATGAGGGTTCCATTGTAAGCTGTGTATGTTTGGCGAAGTGTATTTATACTTAGCTTTCTTTCCCCCCGCTCCAAGCCTTCATCTGTTATCATACTTTTTGCAGCAGCCAACAGTGGATTGAAAAGTGTAAATCCAACCATGGATTGTAAAGGCTACACACGATGCTTCTGCAGACTGTGGTCTACACCACATAATGTGATTTGGAAATATGGGTATTTTCGTACAGTACATACTTGCATTACACAGGGACTTCATACAACACAATAAAGAATAAATGATAAAATTTTAAAAAATGATGTGGTTCCAGAGCAGAGTCCCTGAATAGTGACTCACTGATAACCATACCTGGTGGGAAACCTGGAAGGAACAGGGGTGTGTAGCTCCCACAAAAGATGTGTTTGAGGAGGGAATGATGACTTTGCATGACTTTGAAAATATAGTTCTTTTCAACAGGATATTTAAAAAGAAGGAACAGACAGTTACCTACCAAACGTTTTAATGTAAAATATATTCTGGTGCACACGTCCTGATGGTCCCCACAAACAGGGGCGGATATAAGCCCGCTGTTCTCTCCAGCCACTGCCTATCATGAAATCTACCTGCCAGCAGTTTGCATTGTTTACGGCAGACACGGTGTGTAGATGCACAATTTACCCATCAAGTGCATGTGTGTTTCCCTGTTATTCAATGCTTCATCACAGTGGTTTATTTTGAGCTTCTTCTTGTCAGATGAAGAGAGATTGGCTTGCCTTCTGTCCACTCCACATCCCATAGTTTTGTTTGTTTTGCTTTTCTCTACAAACAGCATCCTTCTGGATGGGCCAAAAACAATGTACAGGTGGAACGGGGGCAGGAGCATGTATATATTTTGGGAGTGGGGGAGAGAGTCCCCTATATTTTTGAGAAGGGATTTATTAATCTTTCTTTTCTTATTAAGGTAACCATGATTGACAGTTTGGATAAGGCTCTTATGAGGAATTCTTTTTCTCGACAATTCCAATAGAAGAACAGAAATAAATATGTGTGTGCATCTGTGTTTTTGCTATCAGATGTTATGGTTTACAACAAAATGGAAAGTAGATTATAAGAACGGGACTGCTTTGCTGGATTGGAAGGCAAAAATATATTCTTAGCAAAAGGAACAGAGGTGTCATCAATACAAGCAGCAGTGTGGTGTAATTCTTACTGTCAGTCACATTAAGTGCCTCCTATGTGCCAGTCCTGTCCACGTGTTGATATAAACCATGTCATTAATGCTCCCAGCTGATATTATTATGATTTACAAGTGAAGAAATGGGCTCAGAGAGGCTAACAATGACTAAGCCACAGCAGAGGTAGTAATTCATGGAGCTTGAATTTGACCCCGAGTCTGTTGTGATCCTATTTTTTTTTTTTTTTTAGGGAGGGGAAGGTGGCTATAATGAAAAAATCGAGTTCTAGTTTAGGGTAAAGCTACTGATGGGCTTAATTGATCCCTTCCTTTTATCTTCCACTAAGCCCAGCTTTTTAAAAAAATTTATTTACTGAAGTGTAATTGATTTACTATGTTGTGTTAGTTTCAGGTGTACAGTGAAGTGGTTCAGTTTTACATACGTATATATATTCTTCTTCAGATTCTTTTCCATTGTAAGTCATTATAAGGTATTGAATATAGTTCCCTGTGTAAGCCCAGCTTTTCTATTTATAAAGAATTAGCAGGGAAACCTTTAATTTACACTTGATGACCATGCAACAGTTTTTATTGTTCCTTATTTCATTGCACCTTTAGGTAAGATCCTATTTTCTGTTTGAGAAAAATCCATATACGTACACACAATTTTGTTTATGCAAAATGTCTTCTAGCAAGTAACTCATCTGAAATCATTTCTGAACTATTCTCCTTGAAATTGTTACAAATAAAAGATTTTTTCAGCAGGACTTCAGCAGGTATCCCTGTATGACATTCTATCTCTAGAAAATAATGGAATTTTGGTTTTCATTGGTTAAAAACCTTGTAAGTCAGCTATAAATTATTCATACCCCATGCTGCATCTGTTAGCTGTCTTGACTCTTCTTTGTTAAGTCAACATTACTTAGTTTTATAGTCCAGGTAATTGATTATTGGTCCAGTTTTGCATAGATGTTACAAGGTCGTTTATAGGAATGGAGCTGCTCTTTTTTCTGCCCAGCAGGACAAAAAGGAATCCCTGAGCACTCCTGGCTGTCCTTTCACAAAGCAAAAGCCATGGACAGCCAGCGAAGGACATGAAGGCACAGTGGTGACTGTGAACTTCATTCGTTATGACCACTTGGTGGCAGCTAGTATTGCCCTGGTAGAAATCCTGCAGTTTCCACAGTAGCCTCTTAAATGCTGTCACATGTACACTCTGTGGTTTAGTTTAAGATGGCTAATCCAGGAAAGCTCAAAATAGGCTAAGGATTTGCTGATCACACATTTGTGATAACTCCAGCCTCGTTCTCAGCAAGGACGAGATTTTCTATATTGGTCTAAAAATTGTCTGTATTAAGGGTGGATTTAAATACGGAACTTTGTCAACACAGCGTCAGTAACAAAGTAGCTGGTATATTCTTTTGTTCAGTATAATAAGATATTTTCATGACTGTGAACTTTGTAGTGAGGGTCAAGATTGGTTAGCAGGGTAGACTGCCTGAACATAGCACAGTATCTGGCATGGAACTAACTATTTGACGAAAAGATGAATGAGCAACATTTTTGAATGTATTGATCAAGTTCAAGTTAATCAAACCAATAAGCATTGGTTTCGTGCTTTGGATGTATAAGAAAGTAGCACCTGAGGCAGCTTGATGGATATTCAAAGTTGGCTAAGGCTTCCTGGAGCTTGTAGCCTAGGGAGCACTTTGCCATGAACAGAAATAAGTACAGTCCAGGCAGAATGTGGAGGTGTAACATGCAGGGAGAAGAGAGGAGAGTTCTACCTGAGCCATCAGGGAAGGCTTCAAAGGTTAGGAGCCTCTCAGGGGCCTTGTGGGATGAGGAGGAGTTCGGGAGGCCAGAGGAGGCAAGAGAAGGAAAGGTGAGCTCATCCGTTCCTTCCACGCATATTTCTAATCATCCAACTAGTATCAACATCCTATTTGACGTTAGACCAGAGATTGTGAAATCAAATGCTGCAAGGGGCCAGGCTGGTGTTGTAAACAAGCAAAGCTGGCCAGGCGTAAGACGATAGATCACCTTTGCCCCTTGGCCTCCACGTGCAGATAACGTAGGGCAGGTAGGGCTGGAAGAACAGGCAGCTTCTCTTCAGTTTCAGCCAATTCTTGTCCCATGAAGTGCAAGCCCAGGGTTGCCATTTTTCTGGTATTTTTTTTACCTCTGAGAAGCAACACATCCAGGTTTGTCTGAGAATTCTCCTGACTCTTAGAGGTTAGCAATTAAATCAGATTGACAAATTGGGTGGCATGCACTTTGGGGCCAAACCAACATTAGCTGCAGGCTGAGTGGAGCCTGTGAACTGTCACCCTGTGAAACCTGGTCTAGCGCAGCGGTTCGGAAAACCTGATCCCCGGACCAACAGTAGCGGTATCACCTGGGTACTTATTAGAAGTCCGAATGCCCAGGCCCTGTCTCAGATCTACTGAATAAGAAACTCTGTGATGGACCCCACAATCTGCATTTCAACAAGCCCTCCAGGTGATTTGGATCCTAGCTCGGGTTCAAGAATGTTTTTTACATTTTTAAGTGGCCGGGAAAAAAAATCAAAAGATGATGAGTATTTCATGATATATAAAATTACATGAAATTAATAGGTCGGTGCCCATAAACAAGGTTTTAGTGGCACAAAGTCACGCTCATTCATTTAGCTGTTGTCTGTGGCTGTTTTCGCCTGCAAGGGCAGAGCTGAGTAGTCCTGGCAAAGACCAAATGGCCCGCAAAACTTAAAATATTTATTATCTGGCTCTTTATAGGAAATGTTTGTCAACTCTGCATTGAGTGCGGGAGGGAGGGAGAGTGGACAGACTGAGGAAGATGAAAAGCTAAGAACCTCTGCTTCAGACCAAGATGAAGGGGAGACGTAGAATTTGAGCCCTGCATTCGTAAAAGAGCTCAGGGAACCATGTCTAGGACTGGTTGATGCAAGAGTGGTCAGGAGAGCTGGGGTGAGGACCACGCAACAGGAACAGAAAGAATTCCAGAGATATCCGGAGACGGGGTCCACAGGGCTTGACCACTAATTCAACATGAGATGGGGAGAAAGCCAAGAGTCGGAAGACGGTACGAATGTGGCACAAAAGGATGATGATGGTGGCAAGAGCAGGGAAAAGAAGGGGTCCGGGATGAGGAGTTCACTTCAGGAAGTTGTGGAGATGATGGGAAACATGGGGGGGGTGGCGTTTTAAACCCAGTAGCATTTGAATTGCTGGTAGGGGATCTGTTGGACCTGACTTGTGGGCGTTCCCATCACAAGATAGAGGTTGGAGCTGGAGATTTGGACTTGAGGGTCCTCTACGTAGAAGACAAAGTTGCCTATAAGTGTCACTGGATCTATGATTGGTTGACTTTACTAGTATTTTAACAGAAAAGAAAGTTGAACTCAAGTTTTCATTCAGCCAAGTACACTGATTGAGGACCTCTCTATCCCAGAACCGAGCTAGGATGAAGATGGAAAACTGTATCTTCAAGGGGTGCAAAGTCCTTTGAACCCAGTGGAGTGAGTGGCCACTTGAGTCCTCCACTGCCCTTCTCGTGTCCTCTGTCGCAGGGCTGCACCCACCTATGTCCACAGCGCCATCCCCTCTGGCTCCGTCTCCTAACTCTGCCCCTGGAGGTCTCCTCCAGCCCCTGCCAGCAACCTTTCTCCTTCCTGCTTTCTCCCTCCTGCTTCTGAGGCCCAAATGCCCCAAGAAATAGCGTGACAGGGCAAGCGATGGGAAAAGCTGGAGACAGTCAGACTGCAATTTTTGTCTGAAGTTGTGAAATGTGAATTCTCATAGCTTTCCGTGAGGCTTTTAGCATGAGTTTTCACGGGGCAATTAGGGTATGTTTTATAAAAAGTTAGCAATTAGCTGTAATTCTGTTTGCAGTAGAAAAACTTGTTTGCACTAGGCTTCAGTTAGGACAGAATGATTTGGCAGTGTCTCCATGATCGATAGCAGGATTACTTTTTAAAGAGTTTATTATATTCCACTAATGTTTATTTGAAAGAGATTACAGTGATGCTTTGTAAATGGCCCTTAGTCAACATATGAATGGGATATTCTCTCTGGAAGACAGCTTGCATGCAAACAAACTAGCAACTTAAGCTATTAACTTCCTCTGACTGACAGTTTCGAAATGGTGTTGTAGGAAAAAAAAAATGGTATATGCAAGTTTCCAGACATAAAATTAGTTAGATAAATGAACTTTGAATTGGAAACCAAACTTTCTAGTTAATAAACACAGTGCATATTATTTTACAGCTGTGTCCTGTAATACTAGGCAAGTCATTCCAAAAAGTAATGCTCTGTTCTATTTTCTAATATTATAATATCCCTGATTATATCAGTAAGCAAATCTTAGAAAGTATTATCTTTAGAATATTTCACGTCAAGATGAAGTGCATGCGTGTATTTTGTGTTGTGTCCATGTGGGTCTTTCAGAACCTTCTATCCCCTTCCATAACACTGGTCATACAGGTATAATATCTTCTTTCCATACTCAACAAGTGTTACCAAACTCAGGTTTGGCTGCTTGCTGCTCGAAAGCCAATACTCAAGAGGCAAGTGTTGGTTGGAAAAGAAAAGTCTGCTTTATTCAGGAGGCCGGCAACCTGGTGAGAATGCGGACTCGTGTCCAAGAACCAACTCAAAAGATTCTGCTTGGCCATGAAAGTTTTTTAAGGGTAAAAGGGGAAGCTAGGCGCAGTTAATCGTTTCGAGAGGAGGTCAGAGTCTTTGTCATCTTTCACTGTGTGCAGACTTGCTGACTCCTTGTGATCTTTCTTCAGATGCTGTCTTGTTCGTGCAGTTTGCCCATGAGATGACTGAAGGGGAAGCTGGGGGAAAGATCTAGTCATCCGTTAATTGCTTAGTCTTCATCTCTACTTCTTTACGAAAAGAATCAATTGGTTAGGTAAGGCATTGTGTGATCCAAAGATTTGAAAGGTGTGCTTGGGTCAGAGGTTAGTGAAGCATGGGGACACCTGGTGTAAAGGTTAAGTTAAAATATTGCTGCTAAAGTGACAGGACAAAGGACCTCCTACAAAGAGCTGCTAACACAAGGGAGGGGATAAGTTGCTTTGAGCCATCTCCCCAGGAACTGGCCTGGTGCCTGCCTTATAAACAGGCCCCCAATTAATGAATGTATTATATTTCTTTTTGAAAACTTGTTAGCGTTTTAAAAAACTTAATTTATTATGCCCATTTAGATCAAAATACAGAAAGCATAAAAGGGTTGTAATTCGGGTAAATAGCAATAAATAATAAGTGAAATGGTGTTTTGTCACTGTCACGCTGGGAAGTAGCAGCTTCGTTTGTGATTGGACTTCTGTAATAAAAATGCATTTCCATTTCATCATGCAGGATGGTTTCCAAACAGACATTTTACCATTTGAATCTCACAGCAACCTTCCTGATGGTTCAGTTTTCTATCGCTGCTCTAACAAACCACCACAACTTAAGTGGCTTGAAACAATACCCATTTTTTGATCTCTCAGTTGTGAAGGTCACAAGGCCGGCAGCCTGGTTGGGTTTCCTGCTTCACATCTCACCAGGTTAAAATCAAAGTGACCACAGAGCTGCCCTTTATGATGGCAGCACCAGAGGAGGGTCCGTTCCCTGCTCATTTCACATATTGGCAGAAGTCCGCTCTTGGAGGTTGTCAGGCCACGGTCCCTGTGTTCTCGCCAGCTGAGGGTTAAGGGTCGTTCCCAGCTTCTCAAGGCCACTGCTTCCTTGGCTTATGGCTCCCTTGCTCCATCTTCAAAGCGAGCAAAGTGGTCAAGTTCTTCTCCTGTGGCATCTCTCCAACCCCAGCAATGAAACGTTCTCTGCTTTTAAGGATCCTCGTGAGTACACTGGGCCCCTCTGAATAAACGAGGATAATATCTCCCTGTCCCCCTTTATCACATATGCGAGGTCCCTTTTTCCAGGTAAGGTAACATAGTCACAGGTTCCCAGGATTAGGACATCTCTGGGGGCCCATTATTCTGCCGACCACACTGATAGACAGTATTGTTATCCCTGGTCTCCTGGTGAGGAAGCTGAGGCCCAGCAAAGTGAAATGACCAACCAGTAGTCCCTCAGCCCAAGTGGCAGCATCTAGACTGTCTGTGGACACATCTCTGGCCTGACCCCTTCCCAGGTTCAGCCTCCTAAATGGAAAAACACTGCTTCCGAGATGCAATGAAATAGTTCTCTCTTAGGTGAGATTATTGTTCCTTTGCATTCAAAGGAGGAGGGATTGTTACCTATTTGCTTCCAAAATATCCAACTTAAGATGTCCCTAGCCATCACACAGGGGCTCAGTGACCTTCTTCCTAGCTGTTGGAGGTAGTTTGAAGATGCTGAAGTGAACCTGGGCCCTGGCACTCAGCTAAGGCCTCCTTCTCATGACAGCGTTCCTCATCACAAGCCCTGTTTTCGGTGGTGCCACCTCACTGACGCTGAACATTCAGGAGGGGCCGGTACCTCATGTGGGCGGGATGACGGGCCCATGGCACTAGGGCTGTGGATGGTCTTCTGAGTGATCGGGTGCATGGCTGATGGGGAAGTCCATCTTAGCCACTGGCCTCCTGCCCTGGGCACCCTGATGTTCCTGAGCCATGAGCAGGCGGCCAGGTGGAGCTCGAGTCTGTCTCTCCTTCCTGCTAATCGAGATGTCTGAAGGCAGAGCGGATGGGAGGGCAGCAGAGGTCTGAGGGCCAGTGCACAGCCTGCTGGGATCTGATGTCAGGGGCCCATTTCAGCAACACAGTCTCGCCACACGTTTCAGCTCCTAGGCCACCATGTCACCACACGATGTCCAGGGTTCAGCCCCCAAGCCCAGGGCAGTTAAGAACCATTAAGTGGCAGAATAGGACGTCCTCAAGCCCCTCCTACCCTGATTTGCTCACCCCCTTCCCAGCATGGCTCTGATTTCTAGCTCTGCAGCCCCCATACCCACCACCTCGTGTTTGACCTTGATTTCCGCTGATTCATCCCCTCCTCCTCCTGCAGCGCGCTCTCTGCCCCTCTGCTCTGGTTTGGGCTCTCCATCACTGAGGTCCAAAGAAACCGAGCAGGAGGGGCGGGCGTCCCCTGAGGGGCCAGGAGCCAGGCTGGGAGCTCGCACTCACTGGCCTTCTCGGCCGCCCCAAGTGTAGGTGGTCCAGCTCCCAGCAAGCCCCTCTTCCTCTCCACAGAGGAACAGAACCCAAGGCACCTTCGATGGCCCAGTTCCTCGCTCACTACCAAGGGGTCCTCTGTGCAGCTGCTTGCATCTGTGGGCCGTCAGCCTCTGAGAGTGAGGTGGGGCTCAGATGCATGGACTTTGGCCTTGTGCTTGGGTCAGCAATGACCCGGGAGGAGAGCCCAGATGGCCCTTCATACCTCCTGAGGTGACACTTATGCCTTCGCTGCCCCCTGAATCAGTATCCCTTCTGCCATCTCCTGCTACCGCCGTGCCTGTCTTCTGTCATCCCACAGATGTTTCTAGGTGGCCCCATTCTGGGTGTTGGGAACAGGGTGTGGAACAAGGCAGAAAAATTCCCTTTTCCTACAAAGTTTCTATTTGTGAAAAGGGGAGATAGACAATTAACGAGTAAAATAAACACACCAATACATGATCACAAATGAGACGGCTAGAAAGAGAGAGAAGTGGTGTGTGGGGCAAAGAGCCCGCTGGGATGGGGGGCTTCCCTGGGGGGGTGACATCCAGGCTGAGACCTGGAGGTGAGGCCCCTCGAGAGCCCAGGAAGGCCTTCCAGCAAAGGCTCAGCTGGTGCAGAGGCCCAGAAGCCAACTGCAGCCTGACCAGTTCAGCCGTGTGCTGGGAGCTTAGGGGTGAGAGAGGCCAGACTGTTGGTGGTGTGAAGACCACAGTTATTCTAAGAACAGTGGGTCATTGCTGAAGGGGTTTAAGAAGGTGCATTGTTAACTAAGCTGGGGAGTTCTGGGGGAGCTGCTGTGAATTTTCCCCGAGTTCCCCTTTGCATTGGATTGGGGAGGGGTGGGAACATGAGTTGAAATTTAGATGGGTTAAGTTTGAGAAACCTGCATTGTTGTGCTTCTTTCTATATTGCTTTCTGTTAAGTCATGTTGTTGGTCTCCTCTTACAACCCAACAGTGAGCTCTGGGAGGGGACAGATGACCGTTGTCTGCTCAGAATCTGCTATTGTCCTCAGATGGACACAGCATGAGGAACTGTAATCCTATAGCGTACAGATGCATGGGGGCAGAATGGCAATAGTTCAGTGAATTAATGAGGCTTTAAGATGATCTGGCTATAGCCACAGTAATCAAAAATGAAAATCTAAAATGTCTGTTGCAAATTTAAACATTAGTGATCCCACCAGTAACAACAGCCTAAAGAGCTTGAATTCAGAGCATCACACAAGCCAAAGGTGGGGAGGTCGTGCCTTTTTTTGGTGGGAAGGGAGAAGTGGGCTGGAAATTGGTAAACCCATCATGCAGAGAAATACAGTAAGAAGAATCCGTGCGAAAAAGAACCTAACATTGTAACACACAAACAACTTCAAACTACGTTCCACATCTTTCAAAAGCGCTTTTTACCTTAAGATAATGTGTGCCATTCTGCACATTTTAACAAGTGGTTTGCTGATGTAAATTTTCCGTCAGAGAAAAGTATCAATGACTCATGAATAAACATTATTGTCATTTACGTAACAACTAAAAGGCCTCAAGCCAGAGACGCCCATTATGGTGTGGCAGTGCCCTCTTTCCTTACTGTGTTATTCTCCAGCTAATTCAATTTTGTCCTCTCTCAGTTCCACAGGGCCCATATCTTCCCGGCTATGGAACTGCTGCACTGATATTAAAGTGGTAATCAAGATTGCCTCTAAATATTCATAGCAATAAATGACTCTCTCGTGCCCCATGAGTGCCAGGGCAGCAGCCTGAAGCATTTATTTAGTGCTGGAGAGGGATCCAGTTATTTCGGAGTCCCTTGAATGCAATATTTTAATATTGTTGTTCTGCTTGAAAAATTAGGTCCCTCTGAGTTTCTAGTATCTGTGGTTGAGACTAACGACTTTGGCTCCGAACTGACCATTGTCTTTGAAATGATAACCTAGAAATGGTGATGGGAGTGGACTTGGCTATTGTCCCCGCATCTGATTTTTTTTTTTAATTAATTAATTAATTTTTGGCTGTGTTGGGTCTTCGTTTCTGTGCCAGGGCTTTCTCTAGTGGCGGCAAGCGGGGGCCACTCTTCATCGCGGTGCGCGGACCTCTCACTATCGCGGCCTCTCTTGTTGCGGAGCACAGGCTCCAGACGCGCAGGCTCAGCAATTGTGGCTCACGGGCCCAGTTGCTCTGCGGCATGTGGGATCTTCCCAGACCAGGGCTCGAACCCGTGTCCCCTGTATTGGCAGGCGGATTCTCAACCACTGCACCACCAGGGAAGCCCCGCATCTGATTTTTTAATGCAATCCCGTTCCTTCTGCAGGCTCACTGCCACCTTATTTCAACTTCACAGTCAGGTTCAGATTTTTCTAAGTCATTGAAAATGGCTATTCTTTAAGGACATAGAAACACCAAGGAGACGATATTGTGTATCATTCCATCCATCAGAGGAAAAAAAAAATCATAAGCATTCCTGCATCCATGAAAAGCTACATTTATTGACTTGGGATATTTTGCACCCATCATGGGTGAAATAATTTAAATTCAATTTTGGGTGAGCTCCCATTTACACAGATTAAAGAATGACAGCCCAACATTTTGGAGTAAAATGTGAAATTAGATCACTTTTAAGATTCCTTTATTGTTGTTATAATATTGCTCGTAAGTAACAGATAGCAGAGAAAATAATTTACATTGTTATAGGATATCACTTAAGAGGTTATTGTGACTAAAAATGTTATTAACAATAAATAAATAAATAAATAATAAAGAAAGGCAGCCCAATGGATAATACTGAGAAGAAAAACAAAACTGTAGCTAATCAAAAGATCACTTTTTAAATATGTGATTATATTTCCAGTTAAGTGGGGTGTGCTGGGCAAGTGCATTGTGGGAAACTTGAGAAAGAGTACAGAGCAGCTGAGGGTCCGAGTGACGGGCAGTGGTGTCTGGCCAGAGCCTTACTTTGCAGACCTGCCTGGGCAAACCATTTGGGGGAGCCTGCCCAAACTCATTTCCATGAGGAACTTACAAGGAGTGAGGCCTCAGAAGAAACTAAACCTGCCCTGATCATGGACTTCTAACTTCCAGAACTGTGAGGAAATAAATTTCTGATAGTTAAGCTACCCAGTCTGAGATATTTTCTTATGGCAGCCTTAGCAAACGAATATGGGAGGTTTCTAAGATTTTGGTAATATTTTGACTTTTCAGCTGGGTGGTAGGTACCCTGATGATTATTTTATTGTTGTTTTTTAAATTGTACTTATACATTTTATATACTCTTTTGGATATACTTTTGCCAATTAAAAAAATAGAATTATAATGACTGTCAAAACATTTCTAGCCTATTGATAAGCATTTAATTGACTTATTCAGCAAATGCAGTTCTTTAAGCATTCAGTAAAGGACACGGTTTCATTAGGGCAATCAATGTCTCATTTTTAAAAAGGAAGGCTGTATTTAACCAACATTAGTTCATCATCTCCAATGTCTAAAAATCAAAAGAAAATGGATGAATACATGCTTTTAAACTAAGAAATCTAATGCAATGAGTGGTTTTGAGTTAAAATAGCTCTCTGTTCTCCTTCTCCATTGATTTCTCCTATACCATTCAGATCTCAAGTAAAATATACAAATAAAGCTCTTTCTACCACCCTGGGGGAAAATGTATTCATTTGAAATATGTTAACATTAGAACATTCTAACAGCTCCCGTAGGGACTTTATGTAGAATTATTACCAATGTTCATGTTCAAGCTAGCTGAATTTTTCATGGGGGAAAAAGGGTGCTGCAAATATTTTATTTTTATTCACAAATATAATTGTCAGGATTTATCTTTAAAATAGTGATGTGTAAGAAAAAAACAAAATAAAATAGTGATGTGTGTGTCCATCTCTTAGGCTAACACAATTTGTAATTAAAGTAACTTTTCACACATATACATAGAACACATACAAATAAACAGACATATTCATACATATGCTCTTTGGACACATCTTGACAGACATTGAGATGTATTTTTGTTCTAATATTTTATTGTAAGCATAATTAATAATCTTGTTTTCCTAAGATATAATTAATGAGTACAAATTGCAGACCCTGGAGAGAACATTCTTTTTTTTTTTTTTTTTGGCGGCCCCTCCCCCCCGAGAACATTCTTATATGTGTTTGTAATTAAATTCAAGTGTCAGAAAATACAGGTAAATTTAGGTAAACGTCCTTGTGACGGACTCGAAAGCAAATCCAGGGCTGAGAAACACTTTTGTACGCTATATTAAAATCAAAAGAAGTGATGTGTGTTTAGGAATAGTGATATTGAATTTAAAAGTTCAGCAAACACTCAGAAACCTGTACAATTGTTACAAACACCAGACAGTATCAAAATATAACAAGGAAAATTGTGGTTTTCACTAGATCACTGATGTTTGTATAGTCATTTGCTAGAATGAACCCATAAAAAACAAGATATGTTTAAACTCAGAAAATATACTTAAGCATCTTATGTATACGGGAATACAACAGTTTAACTCTCAAGCTTAAGTAACCACTTAAAAAATAATATCACCCATCAATTAAAATTGAGAAGAGCTCTCTTAAAGGACATTAAAAAGAAATCCAGCTTGGGTTTGCACTTAATTCTATCCCCTGAAGGCACCAATATTAAAAATAGTCTAGTTCTTGGGCAGCTATTGGATGATGCAAGTTTTAGGTCTTTATTACTGACTCAGGCATGTCCAATGAAGATAGAAATTTCTGTGAACTTGCTGTGAAGATGGAAATGTTCCACGTCTGGGCTGTCTAGCAGAGGTAACCACTAACTACGTGTTGCTTTAGAGCCTTGAAATGTGTCCAGTGAGACTGATGAACTGATTTTTAATCTTTATTTTATTTTAATTAATTTAAATTTCAATAGCCATATGTATTAGACATGGGAAACTACAGAAAGCCATTCCAAGGGCTGACCTAAAAATAAAGTGAGTAACGTTTCGTGCTCTGTGACTCTACCCCAGTTATATGGCATTAGTTAATGCAACTTGTGACATTTTCCCAAAACTCACGTGACCCAACAACTCATGTTGTTGCAGGTTTTGTTTCAATTTTGTTTCCTCTTAACTCATTATTTTAAGGTTGGCTGTTGGAACTCACAATCCACTTTTCTCTTAAAACATAGTAGCATGTGGTTTGTTAATTCATAGTAGAGCTGAAATGCTGGGTTGTGAAAACAGTCCCTTGAGCTCTGGAGTTATAATAGTGTCTTTCAAATATGGAATGTTAGAGAACTATGTATAAACGTATTCTTCTATCTCTTATTCAAGCATAAGACCAAACAATCTTACGAAGCAAAGGCAAACAAGACCAATACACTGAAGTCAGCAGCACTGATTTAATGCGGGTGATGACGTTTGAATAAGATGGACACGCCACTTGCAGCGCCAGGGCAAGGCTACCCGGGAGGTGCAGGCGATCTGGAGTTTGTGCTGCCAGTTTCGTCCTGGCCTGTCTCTCCTCCACTGTGCTCTTTATAAGCTGCTAAGGAACCTTTATTTCTGCACTGGGCTGTGATGGCATTTGGCCCTTGCTTAGCCTGGCTGCATCATTTGTGAATTAAACCCTCCTCTGCCCTTCTCACATCAGCCTAGATAGTCAGGCTGTCCTGCCTGGCCCCGACCTGAGCACAGCAGCCATGGTGAGCTGGGTCAGGGCGAGCGTGGTCATGCTGGGGGAACTCTCTTTCCACATCATCGGAATGAAAACACAGCATTCATTTTTTAAAATAAACATTAAAAATGTTAAGTTCTTTTGGAAAGAAATGCCTGAGGGACATGTGACACCTCCACTTGAACATGCTAGCTGGTGGCGACGTTGGGGGGAGTTAGAATTGACTGTCCACCCCCAGAATCACTGAGGGTGCCCAGGGAAAGGGGAAGCAAACGGAGAGCTTCGTAGAATAACTTTAGGATGGCACATCAATTTTGACTTGGGTAAGGATTCTGAATCATTGATTTGGGCTCAGCAAGAGAGAGTGTGGCGTGTTCGACCACCCCGTTTTAAGTGGGAGAGAAACTGGGGTAGGGGTGTGGGTTTAGGGACACTGCCACATGGCTGCATTCCCAGGGCAGGGCAAGAAACTTGTTGGGATTTCTGAGGCAGTACAAAGAATATAGGTTCCTGCCCCCCACTGACAGCTGGGCACACACAGACTAGGGTTTCCTGGGGCCCAGAGGAGAGGAGGAAGATGGTGTCTGCCTAACAAGAGGGAGAAGAGGTTGGTAGAGCTGTTTGCCCTATTCATTGATTGATTCTCTCCTTCACCAAATATTAATTGAGCTTCTATTATTTGTCTGGCACCTTCGTGGGTATAATAAACAAGTGGACCCACAAGTCAACATACTGAATTTTAATGAGCAGGAAGGGAGTTCCTCCTTACAAGGAGGAAAAGGGCAGGAGACTGGGTGAAAGACTACCTGGGGAGAGGTGGATGTCATTAGACTGGGGAGTGAGGTAAGGCTTCTTTGGATCATTGACATTTAAGCTGATACCGAGTAGCAGAGTTGGGAGAAAGCATTCCAGGCAGAGAGAACAGCCTGTGCGAAGACTCAGAGCTGCGAAGGAGCTTGGTGTGTTTGAGGAGCGGGTGAGGTCAGTGTGGCTTAGAGCCGGGTGAGCGAGGAGGAGAGCAACGCAGGTGGGTGTGGAGGGACATGAAGGTCAGGCCATACAGGAGCTATAGCCCACATTGAAGAGTTGGCATATTCACTGGGGAGAACAGTATGGAGTTTTCTCAAAAAACTCTAAAAATAGAACTACCCTATGATCCAGCAATTCCATTCCATTCCTTGTTATATATCCGGAAAAAACAAAAACATGAATTCAAAAAGAGAGATGCACCCCAGTGTTCATAGCGTAGCATAGCAGCATTATTTACAAAGCCAAGATATGGAAGCAACCTAAGTGTCCATCAATAGATGAATGGCGAAAGAAGATGTGAGATATGTATATATGTGTGTGTATATACATGTATATATGTATATATATACACATATATATACACACACGCACATATGTACGTGTGTGTGTGTGTGTGTACACACAATGGAATACTGCTCAGCCATAAAAAAGAATGAAAATTTTGTTATTTGCAGCAACAGGGATGGATTTGAAGGGCATAATGCCAAGTGAAATAAGTCAGACAGAGAAAGACAAATACTGTATGATATCACTTATATGTGGAATCTAAAAAATACAACAAAATAGTGAATATAACAAAAAAGAGAGCAGACTCACAGATACAGAGAACAAACTAGTGGTTACCAGTGGGGAGAGGGAGGTGGGGAGGCGCAACATAGGGGAAGAGGAATTAAGAGGTACAAACTATTAGGTATAAAATAAGCTGAGGATATATTGTACAACATAGGGAACATAGCCAATATTTTATAATAACTACAAATGGAGTATAACCTTTAAAAATTGTGAATCACTATACTGCACACCTGTAACTTATATAATATTGTACATCAACTATACTTCAATAAATATTTTTTTTAAAAGAGTTGGCATATTATCATCAGTGCAATGGGACATCAGTGCAGGCTTGTCATGACCAGGGGTAGGTGGATGAGGTTGAGTTTTTAAAAATATCCTCCCATTGCCATTGGGGGATGAATGGGAGGAAAGTACAGGTAGATGTGGAGGGACCGGGGTAGAAGGGTTTTGCAGCATTCCCGTGAGAGATGACTGTGGCTTGATCCAGAGCAAGGTGGAGAGATGTCAGACCCGGACAACAGGAGCTGTGTTTTGGAGGACGACTCAATAGGACCTCTTCATGGATCAGATGGAGTTGTTGAGGGAGAAGGACTTCAAATTTCTGACATGAGCAGTTGGGGAAATGAAAGTGTCTTCTCTAGAAACAGGGAAACCAAGGAAGGAGTCGATTATGGGAGATGGAAGTTGAGTCAAGAAGGATCCCAAGGGTACATGGCCCGAGGAAAGGAGTGCAGAGGCCAGGAATGCAGGTGTGTCAGTACCATCTGGGAGGGTGATGAGTTTTCCAGACTCTTGTCCTGCTTGTTTTGATCTCCTCTACTCAGGATCTCAGAACGGTCCCGGGAAGAAAATGTATTTTTCTCTCCCTCCATTGACTATGCCTACAGAGCATATTCAGATACTGGCACATCGAAGGGAAATGATCTTCAACTGACTTCTCTTATTTATCTTTCAGAATCATCCAGGAGTGTTGAATTTTCGAATACAATTGGAAAGCAAAGAACTGATTGTAAATCTGGAAAGAAACAAGTAAGTCGAGTTAATTCCTGTTTATGACACAATAGGAGAAAGTTACAACATGGGGACTGGAGATTGCTGTGTAATTGATGTTGGCATTTAGAGACACAGAACTAAATGTGTGGATTCATAATCCAAATTTGGATGTGAGGCTGGAATTAACTTCAAAAAATGATCCAATGGAAAAATAAAGAATTTTATCGCTCTAAAAGAGAACTTTCTAGCTCAGCAGGTTTTTCTCATAGTTCTGATGTTTCTTTTTTTTTCAGAGCCTGATGTTTCAAGGATAGAATTTAAGCATCCTCTGTTCTGTTCCAATAACAGTGTTCCATAATTAGTTGACTTTTGGCAGTTCCTGGGTTATATAAGGAGAAACAGCTTCAAATGGGTAGAAGCTCTTTTTTCCTTGGGAAATACCAAAAGTTTATTTTATCTTTCAGACCTTGTCTCCAGTGGTATGAAGTATTTATTTTATCTTTTTACTTAAAAATTTGGCCCTTTTTTTTTTTTGCAAAATTATATATATTTTCAGAAAATAGCATTATATTTTTTTTTCTGTAGCACATGGATGTTATTACATATTTTGTATGCCTTCCCAGGAGAAAACTGTGCCTGGTTCAAGGCACAAGTAAAAATAACTCATATTCTTGTCATCCTTTATACTGTGGCTCTCCCCATGGGTTCCTCAGATCTAAAGGACCCCTTACTATTCTATTTGATTAGTACCAGAAAAGAATCGAGCTCTCCTAATAAGCAATCTGTATTTAAAGATATAAGTTCCCAAGTCATGCTTGTTTCAAAATTGGAGTTTCTGTCTTCCAGAATTACTGGTCCCTGTTTCTCACCCATCAGTGAAATGCTGATTTTTTGCTGAAATGACAGTGTAGATAAGACAGCTTCACTGAAATGAGTTCTGCCAGAGATATTGAGTCACAAAAATCTGACTCAGCATCTCTATGTAAACGAGTCAGATCACTTATTTATACTTACTTTGGTTTGAGGGTCCTGAGCAAATCAGATGAACAGGATCATGAATGGCCAAGTCTCACCTTCAGTATCTGACCCCATGGCCAACAGCAATTATTAAAAACTAGGTACATTTTAAAATGCATATGAATATATATTAAATACATATTTTAAATGAGTATATGTAAAATAGCATGGCCTGCTTCTTGGGGGTCTGCAGCCTGCCTCTTTGCATTTCTTGCATGTTTCTCCCTCACCATTAGATGGATTAAAAGCTTTTATGAGCAGTAAATAATGTGTTTTTAGCTTTTCTTGTGACTTGGTGATCTTAAACTAGAGATTCAGGAATACATCTTGGATAATCAGGGGGCTGAACGGAAACCTGAATATTGCTTTTGATATGTCTCTCTTAACAAAGTATATATTTTCATGCTCTTTTTTTTCATGTAAGAATATCATAGGACATTTACATTTTTGTACACTGCTGTTTGTACGTGGTTTTGAAAATATCTCAGCGGACGAAACTTGGTATTCCTTGAAAGAGCAAAAGAAAATCAGGCTTCTGGTGGTGATGCATTTCCTAGATGGGGTTTTAGGATTGGCAGCTGGATTTGGGAAGTGTCTTTATTGCGACTGTTCTTACTGTTAGCCTGTTGGAGGAATGTGGTAAATGGCATGAGTGAGACTGATCCTGGACCTTTACGTGATATTAGGGCTGCAGGTAGAGGAATGGAAATTGACTTAATAAAAACCTTAAGTTATTTGTTTTCACTCTAAAAGGAATATGTGTCCAATGCAGAAAATTGAAAACTGTAGGGAAAAAAATCAAGAGTCCCCACCCCCCCCCAACAAAGTACCCCTACCACCAAGCACAACGTTGGTTGGCATTCTGGTGAATGTTCATATAGATTTTTTTTTCCTTGTAGAAAAGGCTTTGCTTCTTTTGTCTTCCCAGTTGATATTGTAGTCTGTGTGTAATATGATATCCTACTTCTTCATTTAGCTTTATAATGACGTCCTTTTCTATATAGAAATGCATTTCTTCGAGCCCCTCTGGTTCTCTGAGTCTGTAAAGTGGGTTAATAGCCTTATTCATGGTTCCCTTTGAAAATGATTTACCTTCCTTTAAGGCAGGAAGTATAGTGCATGCTGACTATTAGGCAGTGGCTAATTTGTATAAAAGATCATTTTAAAAGGTACCTTAATTTGCTCATTTCCAATTCTGGGCCTTTCACAAAATAATCTCAAAATTAGAAAAGTTGTAAACTTAAAACTGTCTCTTCTTGGTTTATTTCTTTTCCCAAATTCACTGGCAAAGCATGTTTTAGAAAAGTATATGGAGATGGTTTAATGTGTTCCTATAACATTTTATAGCTTTATTTTAATTATCCTACTTATACTCATTGTGGAAATTTCATTCTGTTAAAAATGACATTTTCAAAATTAGAGCATGGTAATATGACTATTTTAATAATCCATTTCCAATCCATTTCCCCCAATTACTTCAGTATAATAAATTTTTGAAGATGGTGACATGTCTGTTCCATAAGCACTTCACTTTTGAAATGGTGAATACCAAAAAATTCTACAACTTTATAGGTAGAATGAAATGCTTGTATGCTACTGGTTGTTTGTCAGGCACAAAAGGTAATCAACCTATCCAAAATGAAAAATTAAAATAGGAGTTTTAATTTGCATAGCCTTTGGCCCAGTAGATCCAATTGGAGAATTTATCCAAATGAAGCTATAAGAACCCAAAGATAAATGTACGAGGAAGCAGGATAAATGTAAATATTTAACAACCGACAGAACAGAGAGCCCGAGCAGGTAACCTGGTCGGTACCCTGCTTTAGAGCCTACGGGGGGAGTCAGCCCTGTGTTCAAGGATGTTCATTGCAGAAAGTTTTACCTAAGATACATCAATAGGAGATCGATTAAATAAGTTGCGACTCAGCTATGAAATAATACTACACAGTAGTACATCTAAAGATGATGATGGAGATTTTTATTATTGTAAATAGCATTGATAATATGACCAGTGTGAACGGCATGTTGGATAGTAGTTTACATGGCATTCAGTTTTTATCTTAAAATTATACTCATGTACATGTATGCTAGAAAGATTTGGACAACATTTACTTTCTTTATTAATGTTTTATAACAAGAAAATATTACTGTTAAGATTAGGAAAACTTTTTATCTTGAAGGAAAAAAAGCTGCTCTAAAAACTTGAAAATGCTTGTAATGAAGAATGTTGAAGTATTTACTCTTCATAAAAAAGAAATGAGAACCTTGAAGAGAGAGGATATATGTATATGTATAACTGACTTACTTTGCTGTACGCCTGAAACTACCACAAGATTGTATAGCAACTATACTCCAATAAAAATTTTTTTTAAAAAATGGTGGATGTTAGAAAGGCCCCCAGCAACTTTCCAAGGGCTAAAAATCTCTACCCATGGACTATATCCAGGAATCTATTTTAATTAAAAACCTGCTTTAAAATCATAACCAATATAAAGGTGTCTTCAGTGCTTTCAATCATAAAAATCATCATATAAAGCAAATGCAAAAAGAGAGTCACCTAAGTAACCCCGCTCCAAAACTCTTCGTGTGTAAACCAATTCTTCATGAAACAGGGCTGGATTTGTATTACGTGGTTGTTTCAGGGAATCTATTTGATTTGCCTTCTAGCATCTCTAATTTGTGCAGAGATCAGATGCTGTTCACTTAAAATCTGTTTGTGGAGCCATAATTGAGTGTCTAAAGAAACTCAAAGCTTCCCTGGAGGAGCATTTTTCACCATGCTGCTGTCTGCCTGTGGAACTGCGGGGACCAGCTTTACAAGTTCCGCAGCTCTCCTGCATACCCATGGGCACCCAGGCCATTCCTTAAACAGGTGCTCTGTGCAACTGCGTCTTTGATCAAAATGCTTTATTGGACAGGCTGGCCAGCTTAGACATCCGTTTTTCCAGTTTAGGATAATTAAAACTGATGGCGGTAGATCGTTCCCACCGAGCTCTCTGTTTTCAAGCACTGTCCATCACCGGTTGAAGGCAATTGCCGGGGGAAGTCCACGGCCCACTTGATTTATATTTGGGGCGTCTCTGAGCTAGAAGAACTTTGGCATTGACTTTTCTTCTGTCTGGAATAATTCCAGACATCTCTTAAGGGGCCACTCTAACTAATATTCACTCTAGAACAGTTGCAGAAAGGAGCGTTTTAAATTTGTCAAACGTGGGCATAAATATTTGAGAAGGCATTTGTTGGATGGTATCTCAGAATGTCATGATGTAGGGTAGAGAAATGCAGCCGGTGCAGAGGTAGGACTGGGTAGATTAGCAGTTGGCTGAATAGCTACCTGGAGGATATTAATCCGTTGTTCAGGTTGAACCAAATCGTGTTGGACAGCGGGACCGAGATTGCCGTCAGTAGCTGCAGGACAGTGTACAAGACCTCAACCTGGCCCACAATTCTGTCAGCCCATCGCTATGAAGACATAAAAGGTGTGCTGATCACGTTTCTCGGCAACGCAGAGCTGGCGGGGAGTAACGGTGCTCTGCATGGCAGAATCTGGATTATGGAGATTTCAGCAGTTTGGATCAATGGGCCAAAACTAACAAGATGAGATTTAATGGGGATAAATGTAAAGTCCTATTCTTGGGTTAACAAAAAAATAAACATTGTAAGTGCAGAAGGAAATTGACTAGTAGTTCTTGCGAACGAGATGTGAAAATTCAATGTGAGCCCCTGAGGCCACGCGGCTGCTGAAAGATGGCTGCTGTCTGGGTGTGCGCAGGTCCCTGAGGTGCGTCCCGGGCTGGAGAGGCCACCGTTCTGCTGTGCATGACCCTGGTCAGGCCACACGCAGAACCCTGACCCCTGCGCCGTTTCAAGCGCGATGTTTGAAAGCTGCCTGCCGCCGTGCTCGCCTCCACTATTGGACTTTCGTCACCTCTCCCACCAGCTAGAGGTGTCCTCAAGGTCAGGGGGCAGGGTCTTTACTTCCCCCTCCATCCCCTTCCTTGTGGCCTGGCCTGTGGTGGGCACTCTCTGAGCACTTAGCAAAGAGTGAAGGATGGGACGTGGAAGGCCTGGATCAGGCCAGGAGTGAGTCAGCAGGAGGTTAAAGGTCTGTCCTGGGTGGTGAGAGAAACTACCTATTCAAGGAGAAAGCTTCTGGAAAGAATGCTGGGGCGGGAGTCAGGAAGCCAGGTTCAGAAACCCAGCTTTGCTTCCAGCAACAAGGTGCTTATATTTTCTCTGTTTGCTCATCTGCAAAATGGAATAAAAGTCCGCGTGCAGTCAGTGCCAAGAGGTTAGAGCTCATGTTCTTTCTGATGATCAGGTTTGAATGATTCAGTGACATATTCTTGTGGGCCCAGTGATATTAGTTACTTCACCCAGTTGTATCCTTGGCTTCACTGTAACTGTGTCCTGTTTTAAATGTCCGAAATTAATAGAGATCGGGTTATGACTACTCTATACCCGTAAGGCTTGACGCTGGCCGGACATCTCACTTCTGACAAGAGCTGGAAAGGGTTCGTGTGCTGATCCTTGGGGCTCCTGTTGTGGTCGTGGTCTTAATTTCACAATCTTGACATCCTCAGGAATTAGAATTTTAAAATCTTTGTTTGCGTGCAGAGTGCTATTTCTTTCCACGTCTACTCTTGCAGAAGAAGCCTCACCTGCCTTTCAGAGCCTCCAGCTTTAATTTGCCTGGTGGTTCTAATTATTGACTAAACTATTGAAGGCAAAACTGTATTATAGAAACTTTACTATCTCATCTTATGTTTTTATCTCTCAACTTCCCTTCCGCCATTCACAAATCTTATCAGTCTTTATTAATTCAAATGATTCCTAATGTTAATCAACAATAGATCAATCAGACTTATTTCTCTTTTTACTTAGTCATTTATCCACAAACATTTATTTTTTTAAAATTTATTTTATTCAAGTATAGTTGATTTACAGTGTGGTGTTAATCTCTATTGTACAGCAAAGATATTCAGTTATACATATATATACATTCTTTTTCATATTCTTTTCCATTATGGTTTATCACAGGATATTGAATATAGTTCCCTGTGCTATACAGTAGGGCCTTGTTGTTTATCCATTCTCTATATAATAGTTTTCATCTGCTAAACTCAAACTCCCAATAAATCCCTCCCTCAACCTCCTCCCCCTTGGCAACCACAAGTTTGTTCTCTATGTCTGTGAATCTGTTTCGGTTTCGTAGATAAGTTCATTTGTGTCATATTTTAGATTCCACATGTAAGTGATATCATATGGTATTTGTTGTTCTCTTTCTGACTTACTTCACTTATATGATAATCTCTAGTTGCATCCATGTTGCTGCAAATGGCATTATTTCATTCTTTTTTATGGCTGAGTAGTATCCCATTGTATATATGTAGCACATCGTCTTTATCCATTCATCTGTTGATAGACATTTAGATTGTTTCCATGTCCTGACTATTGTAAATAGTGCTGCTATGAACATAGGGGTGCATGTATCTTTTTGAATTATCGTTTTGTCCGGATATATGCCCAGGAGTGGGATTGCAGGATCATATGACACCTCTATTTTTAGCACAAACATTTATTTCATACCAGCCACTACAGTTGGCACTGGTGATAGAGTCATCAACAAGGTAAAGTCCTTGTCCTCTTGGAGGTTAGTCAAGGAGCCCAACGCTAAACAGGTCATCACAGGACAATACTGAATGACAGTGGTGCTGAGAGCTAAAAAGACAAGCAGGTGGCCCAGCCTGGTTCAGGAAGGAACCATGCACTGAAGCAGCATTTAAGCTTTACATGAAGAGGGGTGAGCCAGGTAAAGGAGGGCAGAGCGTAGAGGGTTCTAGAGAGAAGGATGTGCATACGGAAAGTTCCCAAAAGCAGGGGAAGGAGCGTTGAAGTGTTTCAGAAATGAAGGTCCGTGTGCTGGTGAGCAAGAGGGAGATGGAGAGAGAAGAGTGGAAAGCAGTCCATGTGGCACCTTGGGCTCCATGATAAGACCTTGTATTTTCTCCTAAGAACCATGGTGCCTCATGGAAGCAAGGCCTGTAAGCAGGGCACTGACGCTCATAGAAGGGAATAGTTGAGAATGTTGAGAATGGACAGAAATTGATGGGCAGTCGAATGTATGGTGTAATATGGAAAGGAAGGTGTCAGGGTTGATTCTTATACGTGAAATGCTGGAAGAACAGTGATGCTCTTTGATCAGAAGCGAGAACCCTAGGAAAGGACCAAGAACTTGCCAGTTGAGCAGGGGTCAGGGACACAAAGACACGGATCGTGGTGGTCATGGTCCTCCGAGTCTTGGGCGAAGGTGGACATTCGGGCCTCACAGAATCCACTCTGGAGGTGACCTGTGGAGTCTTCTCACGTGGACCTGCACATGGCATTTCTTTGGGATCCATGGATGTTTGCGGCAGTGGCTGGGGCTCTGAGCTGGAGAGCACGAGCCTGCGGTGGGCGGAACATCACGAGACATTGGCCGTGGCCTTGAGAGTATCTGAATAGCCTCACACAGCCTCAGGCAGTGTCAGTGCTTCCTGCATCTTCCAGGCGGGAGCCAGGTGGGGCGAGCCTGTGGCCTCTGGGCTCACTCCCAAGCCCAGTTCTGTGTCCTTCTTATGGTCTGTCTCCGTGCAGTGGGTCTGCCCCTCCACCAGGACCACGCACAGACTCCTACTGTCCTTCAAGTCTGGGGCGGTTGAGGGGACCACCAGCATCACGACCACCTGGGGAGCTTATTCCAAAGACAGATGCCTGGCTCCGCTTCTCTCTATTGAACCAGAATCCCCAGTGATAGGGCCTGTATTCTGTATTCCTCAAGGAGCTATATTCATACTTTAATTAGAGAGCCATTGGCCTCACGAAGCTATTTAAATTAATCTTAAAAGATTAAAACTTTAGTTCCTTGGTCACACTAGCCATGGTTCAAGTGCTCTGTAATCACATTTGGCTCTAGGAACGTTTCCATCATGGCAAGAGGGGCTGTTGGGCATTGCTGGGATTGGCAGGAAACACCAGCTGGCCAGTTCCTTCCAGTTTGGGGTCTTGGCTGACGCATGCCCAGTGGGAATGTTCTTTCCTACAGGGAGTCACACACTTCTTCAGGTTGCCTAATTCCTGCAGCTTAATAAGCTTCATCCCTCACTGGGCAGTACCAGAGGGGTCACCTCTACACTTTGATGAAGGCAGGAAAGGATGGGAGAAAATTCTCTAAGCATGACTGTAGACTCATGGAATTGACGCCAGCTACATGGACATCAGCAATCTTGTAACTAGACTAAACTTCCAATTTCAGTTACAGTCTCTCAGCCTGAACATTTAAGATCTTTCTAATTGGACTAAATTTTGTTTCCTGGATAAGAACTAAATTCCCTTGAGCTTCCCTCCTCATGTCAGTCTTTGAAGTTATACAGACACTGGAAAAGGTCAGAACACCATTTTTAGAGTTTTTGTTCTTCAACCTGACTTAACTTTAAAGAGCCTAAATCAGTTAAGATCAACCTTTTCAAAACGGTGCCCCTCTGGGTGCCAATTTGAGAGCGTGGCAGCCTTGAGCACTTTCTGTGAAGTTAGAAGGACTTGAAAAGGGCATTTGATGTGGAAGTGGGTCTCCACGTTTAATTACGTCACTTGTCGTCTTTCACTTCTTGTGCTGTGGGTGTATGATTTTCTGATGAAAACCCTGCTGTGTCCTCGGGGTTCCTCTCCAGAACTGCATCCCAAATGGATAATAATGGCTGTCCTGACCATTTCCAGATGGTCTCTGGCGGCCTAGGGGAGAGCTGATACTGGCTTTGTGGTTGTCATTTCACCGTCCCCTTCCCTGCCAGGTGGCCAGGGGTGGTTGTGTGCAGGTACTGTGCAGGCTGGTGTATTTATGGCGAGTCTCTTGCCTTTTTCTAGTTGTCATGTCCTCAACAGAAAGACCACGATGCTTCTGTTTGTGTGACATAATGACTCTTCATTGATCACATGAGACAATAAATAAAACTAACCCTGCAGAGAGCTTGAAACACTTTGGTTTGGTTTGGTTACTACATCTAAGTCTTTTTTTTAATATATAGGCTCCTGGTTCCTTTTTTTTTAATTCTTGCAATTGAAATCTTGTAATCCTTGTGAGTGAAACCAGATTGCTTGCCCAGTAGAATTTTCCACATTCTTGATTTTGCTGATTTCATCCCCATGGTGTCATCTCGCCCATTCCTTTGTCCCCTGTGTTTTCTGTTAACCAGTAGTTAGAGCTACAGCCTTGAGCAGATTCAGGTTCTGGTTTTTTGGCAGGACTACATCGTGAGGGATGTTCTATCCTTTTCTTGCATCACATCAGGAGTTCTGTGACCTCTGCTTGTCTCTTTTTTGCGATGCTGGTTGGATCTCTGGGTTCAGGGATCATCCTAATGCTTCCATGATAAAGCTCCGCACCAACCTCTAGCTGCCAGAGTCAGTGGCCAGTAACAATGAATGCCTAGATCAGTTCTCTCTTTCGGTCTAGCAAAGGGGGTGATGTTCTTATTCTATGGTTCCTTCATTTGTTAGCTGGAATTCTTCTAGAGAAGAACTTTTCCCCATCAACTCTTGGTTTACCCCGAGGTCCGAGGTAAAAGGCAGGATACTCTTTAGGGAACACCGCTAATCATTGCTCTGCCTTTGCCTGTTGGTAGTCAACTGTATTCCCCAAACTTAGCACCTCACTCTTGGGAGTTCATTCCACAGCCCCTTGTTGAGCACCCACATTTGTGACAGATGCCATGAGGGTGCAGAAGTGTGCCTGAGCCCATCCCTGAGCAGCTGCTGGAGTGCAGGTTTCAGCCTAACTCTGAAACCACTCCATTGAGACTCTGATTTTCTTGTCTTTTTAAAATCAAATACATCTGGGCTTCCCTGGTGGTGCAGTGGTTGGGAGTCCGCCTGCCAGTGCAGGGGACGCGGGTTCAAGCCCTGGTCCGGGAGGATCCCACATGCCGCAGAGCAGCTGAGCCCGTGAGCCACAGCTGCTGAGCCTGCGCTCTACAGCCCATGAGCCACGGCTGCTGAAGCCCACTCGCCTGGAGCCCGTGCTCCATGGCAAGAGAGGCCACCGCAGTGAGGGGCCCGCGCACCGCAGGGAAGGGTGGCCCCCACTCGCCGTGACTGGAGAGGGCCCACGCGCAGCAACGAGGACCCAACGCAGCCAAAAATAAATAAATAAATTTTTAAAAAATCAAATGCATCCCAGCATCCTGTGTGGAAGCAGATGCTCAGGGGGTAGAATAGGAAAGCAGAATCTGGCCCCAGCACCACTGGCATGAAAACCAGAGGTCTGAATTGGAGTCCAGACATTGCCTGTCCCTTCAAGGGCTGTTTCCATGGCAACAACAACGGCAAATTAAAGCATCTGTTTCATTGGCAAGCAGATTTAGTCACACTGAAGGAAAACGGCAGTAAATTCCTCAAAGATCCGTGGCCTGAAAAGATGCAGAGGCTAGCCACATGTATTCAGGTACACCTGAGAAAAATAGAAAGAGGACCTCTATCTAAAAATGTTAGGAAACAGTCACTTCTTTCCTCTCAATGTGCTGGTGGATTTCATTGTGGGATAAAGTGGATTTAACATAAGTGGAGAACAAGAGTTTCTTTATTTTTTTATGATTTTCTTCCTTATGAAAAACATGTGGCAGATAGAAGATGATGTAAAGCCAACCTCCACAGCAGGGAAATTATTTGGGGAGATGATTCATTTAAGCACAGAGTTGTTTTCACAGCCCTTCTAAGGCTACCTCTTTGGTCTCAACTGGCCTAGAGGATTTTATTGGTCAGTTTCTTGGTTTTCTTTGCAAAATCTGACAGGCTCCAGTGGAGATTCCCTCTGTGCTATGTTGGTGGCCAAGCAGCACCCATATGACAAATCTCAATGCCACAGAAGCTCCCTTGGGAGCTCTGGGATATGTTTTTGTTTTT
Source organism: Balaenoptera musculus (assembly GCF_009873245.2). Lineage (NCBI taxonomy): Eukaryota > Metazoa > Chordata > Mammalia > Artiodactyla > Balaenopteridae > Balaenoptera > Balaenoptera musculus. Next base: position 6,105,520 of record NC_045800.1, read on the forward strand.
TTGTTTTTTAGTTTAAATTTTGCTCCTTTTATTTTTACATCATGCAGAAAATTGTTTCCTCCATGCATAGAGTTTGACTACTAAAGGTCTGTATCTTGGACAAAGAATTATTGCTCCAGATTGAAACGGTTGCCTACTGAATGCTATTTCTTTCTTCTTTTTTTTTTTTTTTTAACATCTTTGAGTATAATTGCTTTACAATGGTGTGTCAGTTTCTGCTTTACAACAAAGTGAATCAGTTATACATATACATATGTCCCCATATCTCTTCCCTCTTGCATCTCCCTCCCTCTCACCCTCCCTATCCCACCCCTCTAGGTGGTCACAAAGCACCGAGCTGATCTCTCTGCGCTATGCGGCTGCTTCCCACTAGCTATCTATTTTACGTTTGGTAGTGTATATATGTCCATGCCACTCTCTCACTTTGTCCCAGCTTACCCTTCCCCCTCCCCGAATCCTCAAGTCCATTCTCTAGTAGGTCTGCATCTTTATTCCCGTCTTGCCCCTAGGTTCTTCTGACCTTTTTTTTTTTTTTTTAGATTCCATATATATGTGTTACCATACGGTATTTGTTTTTTCTCTTTCGGACTTACTTCACTCTGTATGACAGTCTCTAGGTCCATCCACCTCACTACAAATCACTCAGTTTCGTTCCTTTTTATGGCTGAGTAATATTCCATTGTATATATGTGCCACATCTTCTTTATCCATTCATCTGTCGATGGACACTTAGGTTGCTTCCATGTCCTGGCTATTGTAAATAGAGCTGCAATGAACATTTTGGTACATGACTCTTTTTGAATTATGGTTTTCTCAGGGTATATGCCCAGTAGTGGGATTGCTGGGTCGTATGGTAGTTCTATTTTTAGTTTTTTAAGGAACCTTCATACTATTCTCCATAGTGGCTGTATCAATTTACATTCCCACCAACAGTGCAAGAGGGTTCCCTTTTCTCCACACCCTCTCCAGCATTTATTGTTTGTACATTTTTTGATGATGGCCATTCTGACCGGTGTCAGATGATACCTCATTGTAGTTTTGATTTGCATTTTTCTAATGATTAATGATGTTGAGCATTCTTTCATGTGTTTGTTGGCAATCTGTATATCTTCTTTGGAGAAATGTCTGTTTAGGTCTTCTGCCCATTTTTGGATTGAGTTGTTTGTTTTTTTGATATTGAGCTGCATGAGCTGCTTGTATGTTTTGGAGATTAATCCTTTGTCAGTTGCTTCATTTGCAAATATTTTCTCCCATTCTGAAGGTTGTCTTTTCATCCTCTTTATGGTTTCCTTGGCTGTGCAAAAGCTTTTAAGTTTCATTAGGTCCCATTTGTTTATTTTCGTTATTATTTCCATTTCTCTAATAGGTGGGTCAAAAAGGATATTGCTGTGATTTATGTCATAGAGTGTTCTGCCTATGTTGTCCTCTAAGAGTTTCATGGTGACTGGCCTTACATTTAGGTCTTTAATCCACTTGGAGTTTATTTTTGTGTATGGTGTTAGAGAGTGTTCTAATTTCATTCTTTTACATGTAGCTGTCCTCCTTTCCCAGCACCACTTATTGAAGAGGCTGTCTTTTCTCCACTGTATATTCTTGCCTCCTTTATCAAAGATAAGGTGACCATATGTGCGTGGGTTTATCTCTGGGCTTTCTATCCTGTTCCATTGATCTATATTTCTGTTTTTGTGCCAGGACCATACTGTCTTGATTACTGTAGCTTTGTAGTATAGTCTGAAGTCTGGGAGTCTGATTCCTCCAGCTCCGTTTTTCTTTCTCAAGATTGCTTTGGCTATTCAGGGTCCTTTGTGTTTCCATACAAATTGTGAAATTTTTTGTTTTAGTTCTGTGAAAAATGTCAGTGATAGTTTGATAGGTATTGCATTGAATCTGTAGATTGTTTTGGGTAGTAGAGTCATTTTCACAGTGTTGATTCTTCCAATCCAAGAACATGGTATATCTGTCCTTCTATTTGTATCATCTTTAATTTCTTTCATCAGTGTCTTATAATTTTCTGCATACAGGTCTTTTGTCTCCTGAGGTAGGTTTATTCCTAGATATTTTATTCTTTTTGTTGCAGTGGTAAATGGGAGTGTTTCCTTAATTTCTCTTTCAGATTTTTCATCATTAGTATATAGGAATGCAAGAGATTTCTGTGCATTAATTTTGTATCCTGCTACTTTGCCAGATTCATTGATTAGCTCTAGTAGTTTTCTGGTAGCATCTTTAGGATTCTCTATGTATTGTATCATGTCATCTGCAAACAGTGACAGCTTTACTTCTTCTTTTCTTATTTGGATTTCTTTTATTTCTTTTTCTTCTCTGATTGCTGTGGCTAAAACTTCCAAAACTATGTCAAATAATAGTGGTGAGAGTGGGCAACCTTGTCTTGTTCCTCATCTTAGTGGAAATGGTTTCAGTTTTTCACCATTGAGGACGATGTTGGCTGTGGGTTTGTCATATATGGCTTTTTTATGTTGAGGAAAGTTCCCTCTATGCCTACTTTCTGGAGGGTTTTTATCATAAATGGGTGTTGAATTTTGTCGAAAGCTTTCTCTGCATCTATTGAGATGATCATATGGTTTTTCTCCTTCAATTTGTTAATGTGGTGTATCACGTTGATTGATTTGCATATATTCAAGAATCCTTGCATTCCTGGGATAAACCCCACTTGATCATAGTGTATGATCCTTTTAATGTGCTATTGGATTCTGTTTGCTAGTATTTTGTTGAGGATTTTTGCATCTATGTTCATCAGTGATATTGGCCTGTAGTTTTCTGTTTTTGTGACATCTTTGTCTGGTTTTGGTATCAGAGTGATGGTGGCCTTGTAGAATGAGTTTGGTAGTGTTCCTCCCTCTGCTATATTTTGGAAGAGTTTGAGAAGGATAGGTGTTAGCTCTTCTCTAAATGTTTGATAGAATTCGCCTGTGAAGCCATCTGGTCCTGGGCTTTTGTTTATTGGAAGAGTTTTAATCACAGTTTCAATTTCAGGGCTTGTGATTGGTCTTTTCATATTTTCTATTTCTTCCTGGTTCAGTCTCAGAAGGTTGTGCATTTCTCAGAATTTGTCCATTTCTTCCAGGTTGTCCATTTTATTGGCATATAGTTGCTTGTAGTAATCTCTCATGATCCTTTGTATTTCTGCAGTGTCCGTTCTTACTTCTCCTATTTCATTTCTAATTCTATTGATCTGAGTCTTCTCCCTTTTTTTCTTGATAAGTCTGGCTAATGGTTTATCAATTTTGTTTATCTTCTCAAAGAACCAGCTTTTAGTTTTATTGATCTTTGCTATCGTTTCCTTCATTTCTTTTTCATTTATTTCTGATCTGATCTTTATGATTTCTTTCCTTCTGCTAATTTTGGGGTTTTTTTGTTCTTCTTTCTCTAATTGTTTTAGGGGTAAGGTTAGGTTCTTTATTTGAGATGTTTCTTGTTTCTTAAGGTAGGCTGGTATAGCTATAAACTTCCCTCTTAGAACTGCTTTTGCTGCATTTCATAGGTTTTGGGTCCTTGTGTTTTCTTTGTCATGTGTTTCTAGGTATTTTTTGATTTCCTCTTTGATTTCTTCAGTGATCTCTTGGTTATTAAGTAGTGTGTTGTTTAGCCTCCATGTGTTTGTATTTCTTACAGATTTTTTCCTGTAATTGATATCTAGTCTCATAGCGTTGTGGTCGGAAAAGATACTTCATATGATTTCAATTTTCTTAAATTTACCAAGGCTTGATTTGTGACCCAAGATATGATCTATCCTGGAGAATGTTCCATGAGCACTTGAGAAGAATGTGTATTCTGTTGTTTTTGGATAGAATGTCCTATAAATATGAATTAAGTCCATCTTGTTTAATGTATCATTTAAAGCTTGTGTTTCCTTATTTATTTTCATTTTGGATGATCCGTCCATTGGTGAAAGTGGGGTGTTAATGTCCCCTATTATTATTGTGTTACTGTCAATTTCCTCTTTAGAGCTGTTAGCAGTTGCCTTATGTATTGAGGTGCTCCTATGTTGGGTGCATAAATATTTACAATTGTTATATCTTCTTCTTGGATTGCTCCCTTGATCATTATGTAGTGTCTTTCTTTGTCTCTTGTAATAGTCTTTGTTTTAAAGTCTATTTTGTCTGATATGAGAATTGCTACTCCAGCTTTCTTTTGATTTCCATTTGCATGGAATATCTTTTTCCATCCCCTCACTTTCAGTCTGTATGTGTCCCTAGGTCTGAAGTGGGTCTCTTGTAGACAGCATATATATGGGTCTTGTTTTTGTATCCATTCAGCCAATCTACATCTTTTGGTTGGAGCATTTAATCCATTTACATGTAAGGTAATTATCCATATGTATGTTCCTATTACCATTTTCTTATTTGTTTTGGGTTTATTATTGTAGGTCTTTCCTTCTCTTGTGTTTCCTGCCTAGAGACGTTCCTTTAGCATTTGTTGTAAAGCTGGTTTGGTGGTGCTGAATTCTCCTAGCTTTTGCTTGTCTGTAAAGCTTTTAATTTCTCTGTCAAATCTGAATGAGATCCTTGCTGGGTAGAATAATCTTGGTTGTAGGTTTTTCTCTTTCATCACTTTAAATATATCGTGCCACTCCCTTCTGGCTTGCAGAGTTTCTGCTGAAAGATCAGCTGTTAACCTTATGGGGATTACCTTGTGTGTTATTTGTTGTTTTTCCCTTGCTGCTTTTAATTTTTTTTCTTTGTATTTAATTTTTGATAGTTTGATTAATATGTGTCTTGGTGTGTTTCTCCTTGGATTTATCCAGTATGGGTCTCTCTGTGCTTCCTGGACTTGATTAACTATTTCCTTTCCCATATTAGGGAAGTTTTTAACTATAATCTCTTCAAATATTTTCTCAGTCCCTTTTTTTTTCTCTTCTTCTGGTACCACTATAATTCGAATGTTGGTGCATTTAATGTTTTCCCAGAGGTCTCTGAGACTGTCCTCAATTCTTTTCGTTCTTTTGTCTTTATTCTGCTCTGTGGTAGTTATTTCCACTATTTTATCTTCCAGGTCACTTATCCGTTCTTCTGCCTCAGTTATTCTGCTATTGATTCCTTCTAGAGAATTTTTAAGTTCATTTATTGTGTTGTTCATCTCTGTTTGTTTGCTCTTTAGTTCTTCTAGGTCCTTGTTAAACGTTTCTTGTATTTTCTCCATTCTATTTCCACGATTTTGGATCACCTTTACTATCATTATTCTGAATTCTTTTTCAGGTAGACTGCCTATTTCCTCTTCATTTCTTAGGTCTGGTGGGTGTTTACCTTGCTCCTTCATCTGCTGTGTGTTTCTCTGTCTTCTCATTTTGGTTAACTTACTGTGTTTGGGGTCTCCTTTTCACAGGCTGCAGGTTCGTAGTTTCCATCGTTTTTGGTATCTGTCCCCAGTGGCTAAGGTTGTTTCAGTGGGTTGTGTAAGCTTCCTGGTGGAGGGGACTAGTGCCTGTGTTCTAGTGGATGAGGCTGGATCTTGGCTTTCTGGTGGGCAGGTCCATGTCTGGTGGTGTGTTTTGGGGTGTCTGTGGCCTTATTATGATTTTAGGCAGCCTCTGTTCTAATGGATGGGGTTGTATTCCTGTCTTGTTAGTTGTTTGGCATAGGGTGTCCTGTACTGTAGCTTGCTGGTTCTTGAGTGGAGCTGGGTCTTGGCGTTGAGATGGAGATCTCTGGGAGATTTTCACCGTTTGATATTACATGGAGCTGGGAGGTCTCTCGTGGACCAGTGTCCTGAAGTTGGCTCTCCCACCTCAGAGGCACAGCCCTGGTGCCTGGCTGGAGCACCAAGAGCCTGTCCTCCACACGCCTCAGAATAAAAGGGAGAAATAAAAGAAAGAAAGAAAGAAAGAAGAAGATAAAATAAAATGAAATAAAATAAAGTAAAATAAAATAAAGTTATTAAAATAAATAATAAAAAATAATTATTAACAAAAAAAATTTTTAAGTAATAAAAAAATAAATAAAATGACCGACAGAACTCTAGGACAAATGGTAAAAGCAAAACTATAAAGACAAAATCACACACAGAAGCATACACATACACACTCACAAAAAGAGAAAAAGGGAAAAAATATATACATCCTGCTCCCAAAGTCCACCTCCTGAATTTGGGATGATTCGTTGTCTATTCAGGTATTCCACAGATGCAGGCACATCAAGTTGTTGTGGAGCTATAATCCGCTGCTTCTGAGGCTGCTGGGAGAGATTTCCCTTTCTCTTCTTTGTTTGCACAGCTCCCGGGGTTCAGCTTTGGATTTGGACCCGCCTCTGCGTGTAGGTCGCCTGAGGGCATCCGTTCCCCGCCCAGACAGGACGGGGTTAAAGGAGCAGCTGCTTCGGGGGCTCTGGCTCACTCGGGCGGGGGGAGGGAGCGGTATGGAGGAGGCGGGGCGAGCCTGCGGCGTCAGAGGCGTCGTGACGTTGCAGCAGCGTGAGGCGCGCCGTGCGTTCTCCCGGGGAAGTTGTCCCCGGATCACGGGAGCCTGGCGGTGGCGGGCTGCACGGGCTCCCGGGAGGGGCGGTGTGGAGAGTGACCTGTGCTCGCACACAGGCTTCTTGGTGGCGGCAGCAGCAGCCTTAGCGTCTCACGCCCGTCTCTGGGGTCCGCGCTGACCGCCGCGGCTCGCGCCCGTCTCTGGAGCTCGTTTAGGCGGCGCTCTGAATCCCTGCTCCTCGCGCACCAGGAAACAAAGAGGCAAGAAAAAGTCTCTCATCTCTTCGGCAGCTGCAGACTTTTTCCCGGACTCCCTCCCGGCTAGCCGTGGCGCACTAGCCCCTTCAGGCTGTGTTCACGCCGCCAACCCCAGTCCTCTCCCTGCGATCCGACCGCAGCCCGAGCCTCAGCTCCCAGCCCCCGCCCGCCCTGGCGGGGGAGCAGACAAGCCTCTCGGGCTGCTGCGTGCTGCTCGGCACCGAGCCTCCGTGCGGGAATCTCTCCGCTTTGCCCTCCGCACCCCCGTGGCTGCGCTCTCCTCCGTGGCTCCGAAGCTTCCCCCTCCGCCACCCGCAGTCTCCGCCCGCGAAGGGGCTCCTAGTGTGTGGAAACCTTTCCTCCTTCATGGCTCCCTCCCACTGGTGCGGGTCCCGTCCCTATTCTTTGTCTCTGTTTTTTCTGTTTTCTTTTGCTCTACCCAGGTACGTGGGGAGTTTCTTGCCTTTTGGGAAGTCTGAGGTCTTCTGCCAGTGTTCAGTAGGTGTTCTGTAGGAGCAGTTCCACATGTAGATGTATTTCTAATGTATCTGTGGGGAGGAAGGTGATCTCTGTGTCTTACTCTTCCACCATCTTGAAGCTCCTCTGGGATACAGTTTTTATGTGCAGTTTTCACAAAAGAAAGAATTATTAATATTTTTAGTAAAGTCCTGATGCTACTGTACATTAATATTGACAAAATATATAGAATGTTAGGAGGTTGGTTAAATGAAAAAAATATATAATAACCTTAAAAGTAAAAAGCACTATTCCTACAATTTGGGGCTTCCCTGGTGGCGCAGTGGTTAAGAATCCACCTGCCAATGCAGGGGACATGGGTTCGAGCCCTGGTCCGGGAAGGGAAGATCCCACATGCCGCAGAGCAACTAAGCCCATGCACCACAACTACTGAGCCTGCAATCTAGAGCCTGCAAGCCACAACTACTGAAAGCCGCAACTACTAAGCCGGCATGCCATAACTACTGAAGCCTGCGTGCCTAGAGCCTGTGCTCCACAACAAGAGAAGCCACGGCAGTGAGAAGCCCATGCACCGCAATGAAGACCCAACACAGCCAAAAATAAATTAAAATAAATAAAATTTTTTAAAAGTATTGTTCCTACAATTTAATAGCTATGTTTAAATACATTTAAATTATGAATCAAATAAATTATCTTACCAAATAGAGTGATGCTTATGAGTTGATTACATTACTCCTTGTATTCTAAAGACACTTCTCCATCTAAAAGCCTGTGTTTTTACATTGGACCGTAGATTACCTATGTAGACATTACACAGATCTCTTTTTGTTTAGAAAATTATTTATTCAAAACAGACACTTTTTCCAAAGTAATTTTTGCAAATTAGAAACTAAGTATAATCCTTGATATAGATGGCAATATATTATTAATTAGTTAATTAATTAATTGGTTTATGCCCTATCATATTCTAGAGAAGAATCAAGGTTACTAAAAAGAGACATTAATTAATTGACTGTCTCCAGATGTATAGAATATCCCCTCCCCTGACAAACTAATGCTTTTGCATTTTATTCTGTTTTCAGAGCAGTGATTCTGGTTCATATTGATAGAAATTATGAAGTTGACCATATGGGGAAGAATGATGTATGCCTGTCATTGCTTTACTTATTAGTTTTTCAAGCAAAAAATTTAGTCTCCTCCTTCAGTGGAGAAGGAAACATGGTTCACTCTGTAAGGTTTGTAAGTTTAGGCAAGTTAATCAACCTCTCTGTTCCTTACTTCTCTCCTCTGTAATCTGAAGATAATGATGCCTTATCAGCTTGGGGACTGGATCGGATGGTTTTCAAAGGGCACATTATCACTCTAAGATCTATGGACTCAGTAATTTCCTGAATTAGCATATGTACTTGCTTCACTCAGAGGAATTCTTGAACTGATCATACTGGGAGAAATTGTACTTCTAATACTAGATGAGGAGTCATGTAGAGCATGTTGTATTTGAGCATCGAGATCAATTGAACAATTCCTACGAGAGCCAAGATTTCCTATTTAGTGGTATTTTACTGAGCCAGGAAACCTTTAGTCAGTAACTCCTTCCACGTGGCACTGAGCTCTTTTCCCTTGAGACCTGAGAATTCCAGCGTGCATCTCCGCACCCAGAACAGCCCGTCTGTTGGGAGTTTTAAACATGAGATTACATATCAGAGGGAAATGTGTGAACTCAGGGGAAACTCAAGGCCAACACGATGAGGCAGGGATGGAAGACCCAGGGATGGAGACCTGGCGGGAAGTACCCAATGGAGGAGGCGACCCCGTGGCCTCGGGTGTAGACGGCACTTGATGGAAGTCAGACAACCTTCATCACCTACTGGTACATGATCGCAACCTTAGTCTCCTTAAAGAATTTGAAAATTATTTTAAAAACAAATATGGTGATAGAAGAAAGACACCAAGGTGCCTCCAGGATGCTAGTTATGTTCTGTTTCTTAAACCCAGTGATGGGTACATGAGTGCTCATTTTAGTGTTCGTTCTTCACACTCTTTTATATAGTGTTAAAAATTAAACACTGTTTTTTGTGACCTACCCACATTTTTGTCCACAAAGAGCTATCGTACTGCTCCTTTTGAACAAGTTTGTTTTCTCCTTCCCTTCTGATTTCCTTGGTTAGAAATCCTAATTGATTTGCAGAGGGCGCTGTCATTGGAATGAGCTTAAGGAGAAGGATCACTGTTGCCAAGGACGAGAACTGACTAAAATTTTGATGAATTAACATCTTTTTTTTTTCTTTAATCATTAGCATGGGATTCTTGTAAGTGGAACTAGTAAAAGCAAACACAAATATTATATAAAGAGTGGGATTTCTGAGAATGTATTTGTAATTAAATTTCTATACTGACATAACGTACATAAATACACTTATATATCCTCACACACATCCTATGTAATATAATATTACATAATATCAGTCATTTTGGAATGCAACGGTTCATTTTATCAGGTTGAACCAGTGACCAGTGTGCTGTGTTTAGAAAAATCTGTTCGTTCAGGCTATATTTTCAGTGACTTTTCAAAAAAATTCTACATCAGTGTAAATGTGACTTATGCACTGAAAATAATCTGTATATTTTGATTTAGAAACAGAAATTAGGGCTCCTGAGAAGGTAAAATTTGAACGTTGTTTCCTTCCAACATTTATGTGTTGAGTATTACAAAATGTTATCAGTCCTTTTTTATTAGTAGAGAAAAAGACTTTTGATCTGGGATGTGTTCTGCCATTTTTATTTTTCACATTTTGATGTTAAAATACTTGGTGCTGTCCATAACACACGCACTGTTTATTCATTTATGTTTGTTCATTCGTTCATCCGTTCAACAAACCATGTTCCAGACATTGTGTTGAGGGCTGGGCTACAAAGCAGAGTAACACAGGATTCCTGTCCTTCTCAATCTTTGATGCACCTGCATTTTATAGACCAACAAAGGATAGACTGGTCTGAATTGACTTAAAACAAATACTCACTATGTGGGTATTGATAAATTAAGATTTCTGATTAATGTAATAGGGAAATTAGATAAACATTATACTGCTCTTACACTTCCAATCTTTGTCACACCTTCTTCTCCAAACAACTGAATAACGTTCGCCTTTTTCTACGTATAATCATAGTTGCTTTAAATTTACCAATACGTATAGTATGTGTGTATGTATGTGTGTATATATATCTACATAAATATATAACTAAATATATAAGATGTACAACACAGTTCTATATTTTCTGGTATGATATATGGGTGGTCTCTCATGGTGCCTTTAGGGTGTCATGACAGAGGTGGACATCGTTACCGTGGCACTGCCAAAGCGAACCCCATCCGTCTTAAGACTGATGATCTCTGGTTTTGAATGACAGCTCTTCTCTTTGGTACTGTGGCCATAATCCCCCATTGTCTGTCAGTTTTTCGTGTCGCCTTCTTTACAGCCTGACAAGCTATCAGAACAACGAACTGGCCTTAAGGAAAGAGTAGAATTGTGAGCGCAGACCTCTCCATGTTCAGAATGGGGGATCTGCTTGCCTTTAAATGTTTTTGTGCTTCCAGTTTTTATTTTTTTACCCTTTTCCCCAGTAGTCCAGTTTTTCTAAATGAGAACCAGATGAAAACCGGCGATTAGTTCCTCCAGTCTCCTGTCCTCACATGAAGTTTCCTTGGTTCCCATATAGAAGTTTTAAGTGTTTGGGGCTGTCCCAACAGCTGTCCCTTTGGACTCTGCTATAAACACTGAGCGTTTTTGATTTATGAGAGTCACAGGCAGGAATGGACATCAACTTTTCAAATGCAAATTTGCATCCAGGTTTGCCTGTGAGCGCAGATAATTCAGCAGGCAGCTTGGAGTGCTGGCTCCCGGTAATCTGTTCTCCTTTCCCAGGACAGATCTGGGCAGCAGAGCGGAGACGAATTGGTCAGGCAACGGGTATGGCAGAACTGCTGGTGCCCTTACAGACGGTGGGACCCAGGTGTTACCTGGTCACTTGGGGTGACAGCTGACCTCAAAGGCTGGACCGTGACCTCGGGGAGGTCATCTTGACTTTGCATATCCAGAAATTATTCTTGACAGAACTTACGAGGTCTGAGTCACAAGGATCAAACTCACATGTGACAGACGTTTAGATTGGAATTCATTCTCAGAAGCCCTGGGCAGTCTTCTCCATGATCAGGACCAGAGGAAGGATAAGCCATCCCGAGGTGCATGGCGGGGACAGTCAGGTGGCTAAGCCACAGCCCTGGAGGGAGAGGTGGGACTCAAAGGTTCCACACTACTTATTCGTTGTGGGACTCTCATCAAACACTTGTCTAAACCTCAGTTTCCTCATCTATAAAATGGGAATAATACCTCCTAGAGTTGGGATGGATTAAATTATGTGATTCTCGTAGGGCATTTTGCCCAGTGCCCGGCCTATAATAATGCCGAATAAATTAGCTCTTTTAAAAATCTTTTTTAATTTTTAAAAATTTTAAATTTTTTATATAATTTTGAAGCGTTACTTTCCATTTACAGTTATTACAAAATATTGGCTCTATTCCCCATGTTGTGCAATACGTCCTTGAGCCTGTCTTACACCCAGTACTTTGCACCTCCTGCTCTCCCACCCCTATGTTACCCTCCCCCACTGGTAACTACTGGTTTGTTCTCTAGATCTGTGAGTCTGCTTCTTTTTTGTTATATTCACTAGTTTGTTGTATTTTTTAGATTCCACATATAAATGATGTCATATAGTATTTATTTTTCTCTGTCTGACTTATTTCACTGAGCATAATGCCCGCCAAGTGCATCCATGTTGCTGCAAATGGCAACATTTCATTCTTTTTTATGGCTGAGTAGTATTCCATTGTGTATATGTACCATGTCTTCTTTATCCATTCATCTGTCGATGGACACTTAGGTTGTTTCCATATCTTGGCTATTGTTGATAGCGCTGCTATGAACGTTGGTGTGCACGTGTCTTTTCAAATTACTAATTCAGGGCAGAGCGAGGCCCAGTAAGCCATTCCTGCCCCACAACGGGCCCCTGTCCTAGGGAACAGGACCTTGGCGGCCTCCACATTTGGTGTCTTTCTTTCTGCAACTGTGTTGGATAAGCCCTCCCTGTTCCTGTCTGTGTCACTGGACATCCCACTCTGGATTTCTTCAGAGCTGCCTTTTCCATTCACACGTCCCTCTTTCGGCCATCGTGGTCATCCCCGGCCGACTCCTGCTGGCCCGCAAGTTCAGCCAAGCCTCCGAGGTCTCCAGCCTCACCTTCCAGCTTTAGACCTGGGAGGCTGCTCGTTGGTTAAGGGGGACTTCTGCGGATTCCAGAACTTCTCCCGCTTTTTCTCCAGTTTTACTGAGATACCATTGACATACAGCACTGTATAAGTTTCAGGTGTACAGCATACTGATTTGATTTACAGACATCATAAAATGATTATCACGATAAGTAGTGGACACACATCATCGCGTTTAGATACGACACTAAAGAAATAGAAAAAAAATTTTCCTGGTGATGAGAACTCTTAGGATTTATTCTTAACAACTGTCATTTGTAATGTACAGCAGTGTTCATCATCTTTGTCGTGTTGTGCATTACATCCCTAGTACTGCTTTACTTTATAACTGGAGGTTGGTGCCTTTAGACCACCCTCATCTAAAGCTCAACCACCACACCCCACCTCTAGTAACCACAATTCTGGTTTCTCTTTCCATGAGTTCATTTGTTTCTGAAGCATAATCGACAGAATTCCTTCCTTTTTCATTGATTTACTAGTTTAACCTGAAGAGTAAATGTTTCTTTATTTCTAAGTTCTTAAAGAACCCTTCACCATAGCATGTCCACTGCTTCCTACAACCACTAATGGGCCAACTCTATTTCCTTCAGTTTAGTTTAAATATATCTTGTTTCAGTATTAAGTGTTTGGCCCACCAAATCATGCTATGAGGGTTTTAAAACTTTTTCTGGAAGAGATCAGCCAGCTGGGTCAATTGTACTGGTGTTTGTTTGCTGCCTCGCAAACCCATGTGTGGGCAGTGATGCAGGACTACTCAAGGCCAGTGTGATGGAGAACAAGAGAAATCAGGAAGTCACGCTCACATCTGAGTATCAAATATTAGCATTGCATTTTCCCATGTAAAATATTTACTATCTTAGACCAGATCATGGGCCTGAGAACTTGTAAGTGAACAAACAAATAAACAAAAATGAGTGACTTTACTGTTTTTTGTTATTAAGGAAAACATGTGATGCCTCTTCTTAGTAAACAAACTTTGCAAACATCTTGAAAAGAGGATTTTTGGAGCCCCAAGGGCTACAACTCATTTTGTGAACTTAGGATTCAACTTTACTGAGCCTGATTTGTCTTCTCAGACCTTCTTTTTTTCTAAGGTATTTTTCTTCTGTGTCACATTTGCTTGAATAGCCAAGAAGGTTATTTATTTTACTAGATAAGTTGGAAGCACTTGGCCAGGAATCTGATCATCTTGATGATCAGATCATCTTGATGAAACCGGGCTGTGCTGTGTGAATTTAGGAACTGACCTCTGTAAGACTCAGTTTGATGTCTATAAAATGGGGATCACCAAGACTTTTGTTTAAAGAATTAAAGCAACAATCCATGAAATGATCTAGCATAGATCCTGAGGCATAATTAGTGTCCCTTAAATGTTAGCTGGTACTGCTGTTATTAATTCAACTAATATTTTTGCCCTCCCCTTATATGGCAAGCATTGTGCAAACACTGGGGTACAGTGGGGAACAAAGGAGAAGGTCTTGTCCCCTGAAAGCCTGCAGCTTCGTGGGGCAGAGAGATGTCAAACGGGTAAGGCTACAAATCAGGAATTACACTGTTTTTGCTTCTGAGAGTGTAAACAAGAGGAGGAAAGATGTCTTGGTCTTGGCAAGCCAGGCAAGGCCCGCAGGCTGGAGGCACCATCACCTGTGGGAGTAGCCAGGTGAGTTTCGGGCGGAGCAGACAGAGACACACAGACCCGCACGGGGCTGAGCTTGTGGCTGGAGACTCTGGCTGAGGGCCAGATGGTGGAGGCTTGGAGAATGACCTGGCAGCCAGCCAAGGGCTGACAAAGACCAGACCCCACCAAGCGCCTTGATAGGACTCTGTCCTGTGCGCTGTGGGTAGCCACTGAAGGCTGTAAGCAGGCTAGCAGTAGAATTCAACTTGTACTTTAAAAATGATACCCTGACTGCTGTGCTGAGAACGAAATGTAGGACATTGTGCGTGGGCGTCAGAGGCCCGTGGAGACATGACATAAGAGTTGGTGGGATTCATCGAGCCCGGAGGCCATGGAGCTGGAGTGAAGTGGAGGAGTTTAAGAAATAATTAGGGGGAAATGACTGAATCCCAGGCTGTTCAGATGCAGGTGAAGATGCTAGGTCTAGAGAACTGTTAGATGACTCAGACCACAAGGATGACAGCGATTTCAAAAGTGTTTTGTGAGATGTGAGAATGTGGAAAAGTTTGTTAATGATTAACTTATGCAGTACATCTTAAATATGTAACTGAACTAACAAATTAAATATTGTAAGTAGACAGTGGACTGTTTCCATGGTGTGTATACATATCTATATAAATCAAATATAAATACAAATATGTAGCTATATCATGGTCAGAGATCCTTTTGGTGTCTTCTCATTGTGAAAATTGAGAAATCATCTCTCTGGGATTGCCCTTAACCTTGGCAACTGTGGCAGGTACCAAGCTTCCTAGCTGTCCCCAGGCTCTGTGCTCATAAGGGCACCTCCCTTTGTCCAGAAATCCAAGACCTCTGGTTAAAAAGTCACCTGCTGCTTATAAATGCCTGGCATCATTTGTTCAGCTGAGTCTTTCCTGAATCCGTGGAAGGGCTGATTTTTAAAAGATTCTAACCTATGCATTTATATATTTTTATCTTTATCTTTATTCTCACCTGTATAAAATGAGGACAGTTATATTCCCTGGCCATCTCCACGGTTGACAGATGAAAGTTATTTTACAGAGCAGTTGTAGTATTTTATATGCGATATAATTCTTATGTGATTGCCATGACAGGTCATATTTCCCCATTTTTCTTTTGTTGTTGTACATAGAATTTTATTTAAAGAGTCAATAAAAAAATTTTTTTAATACAGCATTGATGTACATTACCACTTCTGTGAACCTGAGAAAGTTGGGGAAAATAATAGATTGTTATGTGCATACAGAAGGTCTTCTCTGTTCTAAGTTTTATTCGGATCAGAAAGAGTTACTTTGCTAAAATCAGAGCAGCTCCTGCTTTCTCTGAGCAGCGAAGACTATCTCAATACAACTGGAGCATTTGATCCCAGAACTGCACATGACACGGATGTTCCAAGGTTACTTATTGAAGCATTCTTTTGTGAGAAGACTGGGGTGAGTGTAACTGACATCTCGGCCTCAGGATGTCATTGTCTTACGTCATTCCTTCCTGGTCTGTCCTTGGGTCGTGACTGTTGTGTGTCAGTGTATTTTGCAGACACATCAAGGTCAGGTGGTTGCTGTCAAGTGTAGGACAATCCTGTCTGGAAGCACATACGCAGAGGCATAAATGTTTGTGGGAGAGGGGCTGGGGGCTGTGGGCAGGGATGCAGAAGCGGACCGGGAAGCATTGAGCGGCTGGGCGGGGGTGGGGGGGTGGGCAGTGGATGGGCAGTGCTGAGAGTGGATGAGTGGAGAGTTTAAAGCCACAGAAGTCCCTTCATTATCATCATCATTACTGTTACTCCCCTTTCAAAGCCGCAAGAACACTACTTGTTAGGAATAAATATGCTGAAATGGTACTTAAAGAACCAGCCTTTGCAATCTTGATAATAGTATGAAAGAGATTTCTGGGTACATTCACCATCTCCCCATCCCCTATGGCTCCTACTTAACCTCATCTCCATCATTTTCAGGCCCTCCCATGACTCAGGGGAACTTTTCTTCCAGTTCTTCATTCTCGGGCCCGTATGCCCCCCAGACATCTGCTGCCTCTGTGCAGACGCCTCTAGTCTGGGCAATGAGCCTCATCCCCTCTGCACTGTCACTCAGCTGTTCCTGGACACAGCCGTCAGGGAGCTGGGTGCTTTGCTGGGATTCAGAGAAGGGTAAGATGCAGCCTGTGGTCCTGAGGGGCTCTGGCTGCATGAGGGAAGCCATGTCTGGGTGTTCATTTTACAAACTAGGGCATCATAAGCACCTTCGTTTTCTGTTGGGATTTCTAAATCAGTTTTCCTGGAAACCTTTGCTGTTTGTTTTCTTAAACTTGACTATCACGGCCATCAACACCTTATGAATGTTTAAAGAGCCTTATTGGATGGCATTGTGAGGCCCGTGTGTGTGATCTGAGGGTCTGGAGCCGGAGGGAGGCTGAGGCTGAATGTAGCCGTGAACCTGACTCAGGACGCAGTCTGGGGTTATCCCGTACCTGAGGTTACTTCCTGGGATAAAAGGGAGCCCTCTCTGCTTCCCGAAGACAGTCAGAGCCTAGGGACCGTGTTCAGTTACCAAGACTCACAAACCCCCATTGAGCAACGAAGGGAAACAAAGGAAGCCCCACCAGGCACACGACGTTGATGAGTGGCATTCGGCGGCGAGGCTGCCCTGAGCTGGGGCTCCGGGTTAGGAACCCCAGGAGGGAAGCATTGCTGGAGAAGCCAGCAGATGAGGTCAAAAAGGAGCCCCCCAAAGCTGTCCAAGATGGCCCCCATTTTGGTGGCTGGAGAGCAGTGCTCAGAGGGCACCGCCCCCCAAATGCCTCCATGCCCAGGGTGGGTCACGGCCAGAATGCACATGCTCTGATCCTTGAGAGGGGGCCGACGTCAGGGAGGGGAGATTACCTGTAATTACAGTTTTACCTTGTCGGGACATTTTTGAGGCCTATTGTCTTGATATGATTTCTGCACATGTGAGAAGATGCCCACCAGGAAAGGGTGGCTCCCGGAGACGGCAGCATGCCCAGCGGCTCCGGGGAGACCTGGGAATGTGACGGCAGAGCAGCTGGTGGCTCTTTCCCCTGGGAGGTGGCAGCTCCTGTGGGCCAGCCATTGGAATCCCAGGGCAGGAATGACGGTCTGGGAGCACCAGGGAGGGGGCTGGGCAAGTCTGAGATCCACACTGGGTAACAGGACTGCAGGGGGTGGACCCCGTGAGCAAGGTGAGGAGGGGAGGGCAGGAGGCAAGAGAGTGTCCCCTGGGAATGGGCTGAGTCCCCAGGCTGAGAAGGAGCTTGTCTCTGCTCTCAGGAGTTGCCAGGTCAAGTGGCTGGGCTGCAGGTTGGCCCTGGAGCCGAATGATTATGGAAACAGCTGATGTGGATGGAGCACAGGTCCGTGCTAAGCATTTTCATCTACGTCATCGTATCCGCTCTTTTTTTTTTTATAAATTTATTTATTTATTTATTTATTTATTGGCTGTGTTGGTCTTCGTTTCTGTGCGAGGGCTTTCTCTAGTTGCGGCGAGCGGGGGCCGCTCTTCATCGTGGTGTGCGGGCCTCTCACTATCGTGGCCTCTTCTGTTGTGGAGCACAGGCTCCAGACGTGCAGGCTCAGTAGTTGTGGCGCACGGGCTTAGTTGCTCCGCGGCATGTGGGATCTTCCCAGACCAGGGCTCGAACCCGTGTCCCCTGCATTGGCAGGCAGACTCTCAACCACTGCGCCACCAGGGAAGCCCCTCGTATTCACTCTTGACACCACCCCTGTGAGTTGCCTGCTGTTACTCTCCCTGTTTTACAGACATGAAAGCTGAGGCCCAGCACCTGATCAGGGAGAGAGCCGGGACCCAGACCCAGGCGGGCAGAGCCCAGGCTGGTCCTGTGTTCCCATGGCTTGGCATCCTCTGGGCCTCCAAGGGGAGGGACGGGCCTGGTGGGGTGAATAGTCCTGCCCAGGAGGTGGGGTGGGGAGCCTTGGAGAAGCAACCAGATGGCTCCACCAGAGAGACAGCAGGGCCACGTGAGGGGCTGTGACTTCCCGCCTGGCACTCTGGCCCTCAGCATCTGGCTGTGCCTTGTCCTCCCTCAAGTCCAAGGGCAGGACGGGGGCTGGTGGACCTGCCGGGGAGAAAGATGGGGAAGGCCGAGGACCCAGCTCACTGTGTGTGAGGCTTCTCTCACCACCTGTGCAAGCTCAGGCCACACCGGAACCGCGGCTCGTTCACGGCTTATCCCAGCCCCACACGGTGCCCTGGGCCCAGGAGCCCCTCCACAGGGACGAGTTGGGTGGTGCGTGAAGACCCGCACCGTCCTTCCCCCAAAGATGTTCTAATGGAAAGTGAGTCCAAGAGCTATCAGAGGACCCAGCGTTTTCCCTTGGGGACAGGAGTTCCCCCATCTTATCCAGTCTCTACCATCGACAGTGAGCACACGTGTCCCAGTCTCCCAGGGGGGTCATTTGTGGACAGAGCCATTAGCTGGTTTCCTAAACACGAAGAGTTGGCTGGTTAGTGATGATCCCTACGTGGGCTGAGCTGCCTCGTAGAGCTTCCCCACCCCCGAGAAGGAGGAAATGATAAGCGAGCATAAATCACGCCGAAAGGAATGCGTCCTCATTGGGAGTTATTAGGACAGATGACACATTGGCGAGTAGATGAAAACCCTTTGATGAAGACCAGTTGTAAAAGCACAAGCTAATGCCCAAGAAATGCATTGCGATGACTCAAGAGTGTAATGTATGCATTTCCCCCCTTCCCTCTCCCTCTTTTATTTTTTTTAAAAAATCGCAGTAAATGTCAAGAATGGTGAAACAACATTTCCTGTGTGGGACCCTGCGGGGAGAGGTTCAGGGAAGGGCAGGTTGGAAAGGATCCTTTTAATCAGTGAGTGCTAAGTGCAGTTTGGTGCAGTCATTCTGTAATGGCAGCAGAACTATGAATCATGGTCCTACACAGGCATGTCTGGCCATGAAAGTGTAGTTGTAACAGGGTGTCTGCTTGGAGTCTGCAGAACACGTATCAGAGCATGGCTGAACGTACCATCCAGAGATCTCCCAGAGAAGGAACCCAGAGTCACAAATGCCTGCTTGTGTCCTGTGTCTGTTCCTAAAAGCATGAGGAGGCACTTAGCTCGTTGCCTTGAGCAGCGGCTCTTTAATCAGGCAGGCTGCTCTGCGTCCTTGCTCTGCCCCTTCTTAACCACATGACCTGGGGCAGCTCCCCGACTTCCATAGGCTGCTTCCTCTTCTAAAGAGAGGACATAATCACAGCACGCCGCTCAACTGACAGGTTTCTTTGATTGCAGGCAACGGAAACAGACTCTGTTGACTTCAGCAGAAAGGGGATGTAAAGGAAGGACGTGGAGTAGCTGGCAGGATGAGAGGAAGGTACAAAGAACCAGATCTGAGACAGGACAAAGACCAGGGCCACTCGGATCTCGTTGGGAGGACCGGTGGGCAAGCTTGTCAGGATGTGATAAGTCCAGTCCTTGTGTCATCCTGTTAGTGTCGTATTTCAGAAGGAGTATCTGATAGGCCCATTAAGTCACTTCCCCACCTTTGGGCTGGAGGAGAACAAAGCACTTTCTTTGGCCAGTGGGGGAGGCAGAGTTTCTCTTAGCAGAAGAACGAGGCAAGAAGGTTATGGCGATTAATTTACCTGGCGCACATGAAGTTCTTGACACCATGCCTGCCACCCTGTAAAGAGCTGAAAAATCAGCAGTGTGTATGAACAAGTATAAATCGGAATGATTGATAGCAGATCAATAATATAAGCTATTCTAAATAACAGGATGCACACACACACGAATGAGTACAATTAAAATGGGAAATCTGAAGATCAGTGAAATCTATCAATGTCCATATCCTGACTGTGATGTTATCATACTGCAGTTTTGCAAAGATGTTACCATTGAGGGAAACTGGGAAAAATATACAGATATACAGAGGATCTCTCTGTATTATTGCTTGACAATTGCATGTGAATTTACATGATAAAAATTTCAGTTTGGAAAGAAGAAAAAAGCTAATGATGACTCCAAAATCTCAAGAAGTTTTTTTTTTTGTCCCTGTTGGACTTCACTGTTTTAATTCCCCATCCACACCCCCAGAAAAATAATCAGAAAAATGCTGTTTAAATATGAGTTTCGGGACTTCCCTGGTGGCACAGTGGTTAAGAATCCGCCCGCCAATGCAGGGGACACAGGTTTGAATCCTGGTCCGGGAAGATCCCACATGCCGCGGAGCAACTAAACCCGTGTGCCACAACTACTGAGCCTGCGCTCTAGAGCCCACAAGCCACGACTACTGAAGCCCACATGCCTAGAACCCGTGCTCCACAACAGGAGAAGCCACTGCAATGAGAAGCCTGCGCACTGCAACGAAGAGTAGCCCCCACTCACCACAACTAGAGAAAGCCCATGCGCAGCAACAAAGATCCAACGCAGCCAAAAATAAATAAATAAGTAAATTTATTTTATTTAAAAAAATAATAATAAAAAAATAAATATGATACCCAACAAGAACCTAGTGTATGGCACAAGGAACTATACTCAATATTTTGTAATAACCTATATGGGAAAAGAATCTGAAAAAGAATATGTATACATATATATGTATAACTGAATATATATATATGTCTGTACATATACATGTATAACTGAATCACTTTGCCATACACCTGAAACTAACAAAACATTGTAAATCAACTGTACTTCAATTAAAAAAAAAAAGAAATGGTCAATCAATCAATCAATCAATGTAAGAGTCCTGAAGGATTAAACCTTCTTTTTAAACATTTGAGAAACACATATGATACAATAAAAGAGCATCAAAATATTCCCTTTCTAAAAATCCTCATTACTGGACATTTGATGAAATTGCCTACCCACCCCCCCCACACACACACACAGGATCCCTCCCAATAAATGTGAACAAAATGTCAGCCTGCATTGTCCCCAGTGGTCTGTCTTAGGCAGAACTGTTTACCCTCAGGTCATATCTCCTAAATGCTGGTTCCTTTAAGTAAAGGCAGGCCCTGGTGAGGGTTAGCTTGTGAGGAGTGTTTTTAGGTTTAGTGGGTCCCTGGGTCCGTGTTTATACACTCTGCGGTTATCCCGGGACAGGAAACCTCATCCAGGAACTTTGAAGGGCCCGTGGTCAGTGTGCTCATCTTCTGTCGCCCCAGGTGGATGGGAGCCCCTGCCCTGGTGGAAGGTGGGATCTGGCCACACACCAGATTTTTGCTCATTCATTCTCCCCTTTCTAGTTCTTCCTGCCCACATTTATTGGTGGTCTATAGCCCATAAGCCCCTGTGCTAAGCAGAGTCCTACCTTTGAGGAAGTTATAGTTGAATGGGGGACCATGACATGTGCCCCTATAGTGACCAGTCAAAGCAGTGGGTCCACATGTCCCGGGCGCAAAACAAAATGCTCAGTGAATTCAAGTGGAAGAAAGTGAATTCAGCCATGTAAGCATTTAGCGCTCCTGAAGTTTAATTACATTGTAGGCAAGGGCTCCTTGTGGCATTGGCTTTCCAAAGCCCTTCTACAAGTGTGTAAGTCCTCTGTTTCCCCCCAACCCACAAACTTAAATACACCCCTCTAGAGGTGGTGGGGAGTAGGGTTTGATTTGACTCCATTAACTGTCAGGAGTGGCTAGATATTAGGAGGGGAAATTGATTACAGAGGAAGAAAATCTCTTCCAGAGCCAATTGGAAAGAAAGAACGGGAACGTTTTCACCTGTAGGAGGCAAGACTTAGGAGAAACACAAGCTGTGTGGTCTCAGGCAGAGTACTTAACTGCTCTGTGCCTCTGTTTCCTCAAACTGTCAACTAGGGGTAGTAATTGGACCCAATGGGTGGTTCCGGGAATGAAATAAGTAAATAGCTGAGAAGCACTTAGAACAGTGCCTCGCTTGTGATACACGCTCGATAATGGTCAAAAATACTGAAATGTCTTTACATGTTGACGAGCCTGTCAGAGGGCAGAGATGTCTCCTGATTGGCCACCGAGGGTTGCAATGGACCAGCGAGTGGAAAATACAAAGTATAAGCAGAGAAATCGAGGGGTGCACGTGTGATTACAGCTCTACAAACAAAAGTGAGCTGCCTCGGGGGAGGGCCCAGTAATGACGTAATAGCACTTGTGTGTCCTGGTTCAGAGTCGGAGGCAGAAGGAAAGACAGAAATGATCATTTATGATGTGCTAGCCTCTGTGCTAAGTGCTGTCGCTTGGGGAATTTTGCTGGTTTTGTTCATTTCTGAGTCCCAGTGCCTAGATGAAAAGCTGGCACATAGATTAGGCCTTATTCTAAAAAGAATATGTGAAAAACACTAATTCAAAAAGCTATATGCACCCCAATGTTCACAGCAGCATTATTTACAATAGCCAAGGTATGGAAGCAACCTAGGTGTCCATCAACAGGTGAATGGATAAAGAAGATGTGGTACATATATACAATGGAATATTACTCAGCCATAAAAAAAGAATGAAATTTTGCCATTTGCAGCCACATAGATGGACTTGGAAGGTATCATGCAAAGTGAAATAAGTCAGACAGAGAAAGATAAATACTGTATATCACTTATGTTCGGAATCTAAAAAATACAACAAACTAGTGAATATAACAAAAATGAAGCAGACTCACAAATATAGAGAACTAGTGGTTACCAGTGGGAGAGGCAAACTGGGGGTGGGAGAGTGGGAGGTACAAACTGTTGGGTGTAAGACAGGCTCAAGGATGTATTCTACAACATGGGAAACAGAGCCAATATTTTGTAATAACTGTAAATGGAGAGTAACCTTTAAACACTGTATAAGAATAAAAATAAAAATAACGTGTAGGAGCCATGACTCAGAGTGAAATACAAAGTAATTTCAGTGGTGAGGTGGGTAGGGCCTGGGACTTGAACCCACGTCTGATGCTTTCTCCTGCAATCCTCCGCCAGGGCCCGCTGCCATCGGGGCCCTCAGAGACCCTTCTGATTCTCAAGTCTTTGGTTTGAAGAAATTACAAAGCTCAAAAAGCCTGTCCCTGAGTCGTTGGGTCACAGTGAAGGGTCAGGAAACCGGCTTTGTTTTTAATTCCTCGGAGTTTTAGTGAATGGCTAGACAGAAAGGGAGGTGAAGTTATGGCCTCTGTGAGCTGACCGTATGATCTGTTTGTTGCCACCACGCTGATTTGAAAAGTATTTTTAGCATCGCACACTCATTATTCATGCTTGACGTTTTTACTAGTACCAAAAACTAGATAAGAGCAAAGAATTCTTGGTTGGTGACTTATACTCAAGGTTGGCGCCCAGCCTTGTCGTAAATGATTCACTCTCTTCTTTGGCTCTGGAATGCCATCAGTTCCTGATGACTGGGGCCAGAGAGCACGTGAGTTTCTCAGGACCAATTCGGACGTTGGGATTGCCCGTGCGTCACTGATGGCAAGCTCTCTCCTAATATCTGACGGTAATCGTTGAGTGGATTAGGGCTTCCAAGTTCCTACTACTACTGTGATACGTGAGCGAAATTTGCTTAGCATCTCAGTTGCTGTGAAATTTTTCTCACTGCTGGTTTTGTTGACATTGTACTTGAGTGGAATCCAGGCTATTTTGTCTAGGAAAAAGGGTGAGAAGAGTATTGTAATCCCGAGTATTGTATACAGTGATCTTTTAAAACCATCTCCAAAGGTGGTAATGCATAAATAAAGCAGGCACTTGATTCCCTTTAAACTTCCTGGCATTCTGACTCAAGATACAGTGAAGTTGATTTGAGATCAATGGTTTGAGGTTTGACCCAGAAAGGGTTTTCTGAGGAACCACTTTCAGATCTTTTAAAGGATAATTGGCATTATTTTCCAAAGAGAAATGATTTTATACAATTTTGAAACTATTTTCATTTAAATATCAAGTGGCATTTCTTCTTTGCTTTAGAAAAATAAGAGCTTAAATATGTACCTGCGTGGATGGCTTGGCTATTAGTAGAGTTTACCTTGGGTCGTCTGTAGGCATTTCCTTGAGGATAGAACAATTAAATCTGAGATGTTTTATAACAGGTTCAAAATAAAATGGAGAGTTAAGCAACTCCTCTTACCTTTGCATGAATAGATCACCATCCCTGTAGATGTCTTTTCATCCTTTTCTCAATTTCTGAGAAAGAGGGCTATCATTTTGTCTCTGGGGCCATTTTTTTGCCTGTATATTAGTTCCTATTTATCCCTTTCTCTTCCAGAGCTCCAGGATTCTGTGTCCTTATTTATTTTCTTTGTTTTTACCATCTTTCCTAGGTCCTTCTCCATTTATTCCTTCCATTTGACTTCTACATATGCTCTGATACCTCCACTGTTAAAGAAAAATCCATATCCATCCATCCATCCATCCATCCCCAATCTTTTCTTATCTTATAGCCAAACTCTGCATGCCTGTAGGCTCTGCTGCCCTCCCTCTTCTCCATCCGTTTTCCTCTCATACCTACCCACCCCCCTTCAGAGGTCCCAAAGGGTGGACCATTTTCTTGTCAAATCCAATACTTTTTTCTCAATCCACTCTCTCCTTCTGTCCCTGTTGTCACCCTCTCCTTGAGGGTACCCTGTACTCTCTTCCACAGTGATCTTTTCCCCAGTGTCCCCAGCCTGTCCCACTACTAATTCTCTTTACTTACTTCTCTTTCTCCTTGGGCCTCTAAGTGTGGATGGATGCCAAGGCACTCAGTTCTCAGCCCTGGGGTCTTAATTCGTAGGCTTTCTCTGGGACCTGTCTCCCAATGCCAGCGATTCCAAAATAAATGCCCAGTCCTGACCTACCATTCACTGCCCAGTCATTCAGGGATGTCCCATTAGCCTCCCAAAGCCAGGCCCTCCAAACATGATTTCCTAGTCTCCCCCAGCTCCGCTTAATGGGCTTTCATTCCCAACTGCAATCCCTTCTTCTCAGGCTGGCGGGAACTTTTTTTTCACTTTCTAGATCTGGTCTCAGTGCTCACATTTCTTCCTTCAGAGTCTCTCTTGGGTGTGTCCTTCCTCTTCCTTGCCCTGTTCCAGATTTGCATCCTGCACACCTGGGTTTTCAACAGTCTGCTAGACAACCTTCCAGAAATTTCCTACTACCGATTTATCTTATAAAGAAGCCAGACTAGAATCTGAGGCTTGCCATGGCCCTCCCTCTGTCTTCTCCCTGCCAGCTGAGTGTTCATTCTCAAGCACAGCGCGTCACTGTGATGCACTCACCTCTCATGGTCCCCCTGTTCTGGGAAGGGGAATCCTGGTTCTGTAGGAGAGCTCATAAGTCCCTTAGTGTCATGACTCCAGGCTCCCTGTTCATCTGTGTTGCTGCTCGCCATCCTCTTCCACCTCAGGGCCACCCCCGTTCAGATCACATACACTCGGTTTCACTTAAATGGAACTACCCTTCATTTTCAAACATGCCTGGACATTGACACCTCCATGTCTCTGCTCATACAGCTCTCTTGTCTAGAATGCAGTCATCACCTTTGCCTGGTGAATTAGCATCCACTTATTCTTTTTTAATGTACGACTCCGATGTAACCTTCAAAAGTGTTTCCTGTTTAATCTGCAGTCCCCCTACCCCTGTCCCAACTCAGATAGGATGTTTCCTCTTCTTTTGATCCGTACATCTTTATCATAGCACATGTATTTTATTACGTCTATTAATAGGCCGGCTCATACTCACAGAGTATGAACTACATGGGATCTGACATACAATGTCTTCCCTTTGAATCCCCAGCCCCAGACCTGTAAAGTAATAGATGCCAATAAACACCAATTGAATGAAATGTTCAGTGACCCCTTCCTGCTGAAGGAACAGCATTGGGTCCCTATGAACTGGTTTATCCAGTCCCAACTTTCCACTGTATTTACCATGATTCCGCAGTACACAGTCAGTCCAAGTTTTCCAGAAAACCCTGGGCCCATTCCCACACGTGTGGGTTCCTCGTGGCCCCTCTTTTCTCTGCCTCTATAGGAGTTGTGCTTCTTCACCATCTGTACCCTCCCCCCTCTTCCATGCTGTCTGCACTTACCATTCAAATACAGCTGGTACACAGCCTGGCGAAGACCCCGGTGTGCTCTCCAGCTGTCTTTCCCTATTTGTCTTATCTCCCAGGACTTTGTGTAAGCTGAAGGAAGACAAAGACCATGCCGGGCAGTTGTGAATTCTACCAATGTTGGCTTCACGGTATGCGCATGGCTGTATATCACATTCTTGATGAGTCGTTTAGATATCTCTTATGGCATTTCTAAGAACTTAAGACCATCAGAGCCACAGTTTTAAGGCTGAACCCTTGGGCTCTAATCACAAAGTTGCCAAAACATGAGTAGGAGTCTGGAAATGACTAGAATTTGAGCAACAGAAACCCTCTGCCCCCAGCCTGATCCAGTTGGTACTGTGCCTTTCACCAGATTTTAATAAAGCTACAAATCTCTTCTCAACTAGTTTACTCTAGAATTTAAAAGAGCTTATTTGTAGAGGACAGTCACTGAGGCTGAGTCTTAAATTACCCAGTATCCATGTCTGTACCATCTCAGGGCAGTCAGAAGCCCTCCCAGCTCTGCAAAATAGCCCATGGTCTAATTCTAGGGCAAAAGATGTTATAACCTGCTTCCATTCGGCTATTTCTCCCAAATGCCTAGAGATTTGCACACAAGTGTCTAAAAAGCAGAGTATGTTTTCTCGTTAGTATTCTATTCATAAAGCAGGTATCTGTAGCAAAGTTCCACTTTTATGCCCCCTAAAAGAAGTCAATAAAAATATATTTACCCTGAAAGTGAAAAATGCATCCCATAAATCTTTTCATTTTGCCTAAATGACCTCCCCCCCGCATACACACAGAAAGTTGCTCTCCACTGGTCCATGCTGAGGATAATATTAGTCTCTGCTTCACAGGGAGCCAAGAGAATTAAATAAGTTGATGTATGAAGAGCGCTTGGCACAGTGCCTGGGACAGAGTAAGAAATCAGTAAATGTTCACTCTGGTTATAATTGAACACCCAAGATTGCAATCCATAATTACTATCAATTTTATGTCTATGCTGCTTAAACAATTACGAGTTGGGCACGAGACTTCTGATGAGGATTTGATAGCCGGTGGCATCAGCTCCTCGGGATGGGACCCTCACGCCGGGGTCTCCCATACAGACGGCAGCCTTGGTGCTGCTCACTGAAAAGCTGCTGGTCCAGCGACGCGGTCCTCCTGGCCCCCTCCCCGCGACATGTTGCAGTCACCACACACAGATGCTCTGCGCTTGCAGACGGGATGAATGGGTCTAAGGGGAAAAGCAAAAGGATGAAGTCACTCCAGTCCCACGCGGGTGGACAGGGGACCACCGCCTGGGCTTGCTTGTCCTTGCCCCGGTGTCACGGCCTCGGCTGGGTCACGTCCCTTTTGGGGGACAGCTTTAATGTGGAGAAAGGAATGTGCCCTTCCCTGAGATCCTAAAAGTCCACAGCACTCTGTGATGTCAAAACAAGGCATCAGAAGGAGCCAACAAGCGCTGTTTCTCACCATGACTAAGCCCAGAGCTGGGAGTCTGACTGTATCTCCTCCTTTCTGCCCAGACGTAGGCATCTTGGGACCCTGAGGAGCCTGGGACACCAGCCATCGCTTTGTTTGTTGTTTATATAGAAAATCGAGAGAGAGAACCTCTGTACCTACTTCAACTCAAGTAAAGCTGAATGGGTCTTCGTTAAAGGGGTTTGCTCAGCGTGTTGTCCGAGGGTTTGTGGGGGACCCACTGTGGACAGATGAGGGGGAAGCTCGTGATTTACAGACCGCTGTGCTCATACAATCTCACGGAGGGGGGACCCCCTCCCCCCTCCCCCATGCTATGCCAGAACTGCTTACGTTGTACTTAACGTTGCATCATTTTGCCTTGATTTGGAAAGTCTTTCGGGAATTTCAGTGGAAAATAAGCAAGCCTGTTCAGTGTTGACTGCCGAACCAGAAATACAACTCAATCCCCTGCTTGTAGAAAAAGCCTTAGAAGTAAAAGTTGTATTTTACAGAATAGGTGAATGGGGGTTCCTTCAAATGTCCAGGGTATTTTAAAGTACTTTTTTACAACTTGACAGAGTCTGGGGAAAAAAGAGGCTTAAAACTAAAGTGTTTGGAGCTGCTGCCAATTGAAAATGAATCACAAATGAAGATAAATCACCCCTGAGCATATAATGTGGAACAATGGGAAAATATTATCAGAATTGTAAAAATCTGATTTGCATGCAACTTTTCAGAAACAGAGCTTTACAAGCATGAATTGAAGCAGGCAGACATACGCACGTAATGGGAGGGGGATGGGGGGGAATCAGTCTAAGATTCCAAACATGTATGTCAGGAGATGATTATTGGATTTGAAAAAATATGCTGTGTTTTACAAAGTATTCCCCCCACCAGCTCTTTCTGTGCCATGAGGGATTCCAAAGGGCGTTTATAAAATGCACTAACTACCAAGACACCGTAGAGCGTACCAACAAGACGATTAATCACACGACTTACTACGTATCTGTTGCTCTTTTTTATTCTGCGCATGTGTTGTCACTAACCCGTATAGTAATCTCGCAAGCGTTCTTTCTCCATTTTACAGATGAGGACACGATTCAGAAAGGCTTACACAGCTTGCCCCAGGCCACACAGACAATGAGTACCAGTCAGGGTTCTGACTCAGTTTACCCTGGCCTTAAAACATATCTGCTTTTCCAGGGGCTTGCCGGGGCCTCCCAGGCAAGTGAGGGACAGGATTGAGCCACTTCCTGTCGTGGCCTCTACGTGTCTTCCAAAGAGTAGACTAAACCTTGACCCGATGCACGCAAGCTTGTCAGGTGGAAGAGATGTGGCCCCAGATAGAGACGCTGCAGTTTTGAACAGAGTCATGTTTCTAAGAGATGGGAGGACACCATTTCCTGAATGACATTTTTTTAGAAGACAGTTTTACTTCCTAGTTATGATTTTTCTGATCGACGTATAATTCACATCACATAAAATTCACCCTTGTAACGTGTACAGTGTCAGCAGTTTTTACTATTTTCACAAAGCTGTACATTCATCACCATGATTTCATGCCAGTACATTTCCATCATCCCCCCAAAGAAACCGCATACCTATTAAAGTCACTTCCTGTTTCCCATCGTCCATCTCCCCCACCCCCTGGCAAGCACTCATCTTTCTGTCTCTGTGGATTTGCCTATTCTGGACATTTCCTCTAAATGGAATCATACACTATGTGGCCTTTCGTGTCTGGCTTTTTTCACTCCGCCTGTTTTCAAGGTTCAACCGTGCTGCAGCGTGGGTCAGAATTCCATTCCTTTTTTAAGACTGAGTAATATTCCATTGCATGGATACAGCACATTTTGCTTATCCATTCATCAGTGACTGAAGGACATTCTGAGGCCACTCTAAATTTTGTTCCAAAGAGTTCGGCGTAAGCCCCGGCAAACCAACAAAGTAAGGTCGTTTGCTCTGAAATAGAGGCATAGCAGTGACCTAGCGGCAGCTGCAGCAAGTAAAGCAGAGGCTGCTCGTTGCTGGTGAAATAACATTGAAGATCCTGACCTTTCAGGACATTCCAGGCTGGTATCCTGCTGCCAGCTGCTCACTTACTGGGGTCCAGCCGCTCTTCTCTCAGTTCTCAAATATGTGTCCTTTCCATCTCCGGGTCTGTTCTCTGCCTGGAAAGTTCTGCCTCCAGCTACTGCCTGCCTGGCTGCCTTCTCCTGGGCCTTCGGGCCTCAGCCTAAATGTCGAAAGAAGACAGTTGACCGCTGTGTCTGAAACAGGCCAGCCCACCCCTTATTTTTTCCTCCTGCTCCCCTTTCTTTTCCTTTACAGCAGATTTCATAATTTATAACTGTGTGTCTCTTTATTTTATGTCCACCTCCTCCATTACCTGTAATCGCCACTGACAGCACGATTTTTGTCGTTGTTACTTCACCTCCAGGGCCTGGCTGGATCGATATGTGGACTCAGTCAGTATCCACGTGGGCACCTGCATCCAGGACAGTGGTCCCCAGAGTAGCAGCAGCGGCAGCACCTGGGAACTAGTGGAAATGCCAGTTCTCAGGACCCACCCATGACCTCCTGAGTCAGAAACTCTGGGGCCGGGGGTCAGCAATCTGAGATTTAACAAGCCCTCCAGGTGATTCTGATGCTTACTCAAATTTGGAAAGCACTGGTGTAGGAAATAGCCCCAAATTCACTCTAATTACTGCCCATGGTGTTACAACCTCCCTCTCCAAGTCCAGCCTTTTGGGCCCAGTACGTGGCCCAGAGAAGTAGGAGAGATTCCTAAGACACACAGTGAAGGTGGAAACAAATATGGCGCCCGGGCCTCGTGCACAGTATGGTGCCCGCAGGTCCTAGGAAATAAGTGCGTCTTTAGACTTTTGCCATTGGCCGCCCCGAGGCTGGAGAGTTCTGGCCCTTTCCCTGGGACAGCATCTTCAGGACATTTGTTGGGTGCTGGCTGTTCCCTGGAAAGGCTCAGAGCGGGTGTGGAGAGGCAGGGCCGTGGGGATGCTAATTGTGGTCCCTTAATTGTGCACACCTGCTGTTGAAAAGTAACGTGACCCCATGTCAAGTACAGTGAGAAAACCAAAGCTCATTTAGCGCCAGGATGTCAAATCCTTCCGAAAGTTCCCTCCAGGTGGTGGCCGATGTCTGGCCTTGGGGCCTGCGTCAGCCCAGCCCCAGGAGAGGGAGCTGCGCCCCCGTGGGGTTGCTCTGATGTCTCAAGCAAGGACATGAGCCCCTCCAGCCAGCCATGGGGAGTGGGTTGTCTTCATGTCACAACACTCGACAGACCCCTAGGGGCCTCTGACACTCACCCCAGAGATTTCCTGACATCAGTAACTGTTTAAATCACAAACATCTCGTCGTGCCCACGAAAGCTCAGATCACAGAGCTCAGTTTCTCTCTCCTCTTAGGGGCCGACGTCCACCATCCATCACCTGCACCCACAGTGTTCACCGCTGTGCCGTCAAATGAGTGTTTACAAAGGGTGTGTGTGACTTGTGTAACTCTTCTTCAGCTAGTGCAGAGTCCTTAGAAGTGGACACCCCAGGCTTTGTCTGAGTGCGAGGTGCTGAGCCAGGACTCTGCCTTCGGGCTGGTCCGTGCAGAGCAGATGGGACGCCCCCTGCTGAGCGGCGTGTGTGCCAGCGGGCAGGGTGGACACGGGCCAGAACAGGCCCGGCACGGGGGTCTGAGCCCGCTCGGGGCAGAAGCCGGGGCGGGTGTTCTGGAGACGTGCTGCCTGAATTGGGCTTAGAAGGGTGGAGGAGGAGGACAGGGTAGGAGGCACCAGACAGCAGGGACACCCAGCAACTGAGTGTAAAATCCTCGGTAAAATCCCGGTGCCCCTCCCACACAGCCCCCACCTGCCCACCTCGGGGGGAGCTGCTGGCCTTTCTTTAGACAGGGACCAGATCCTTATTGCCATTAGAAAATCCGTGGGAGGGATGGACTGGGAGTTTGGGGTTAGTAGATGCAAACTATTACATTTAGAATGCGTAAACAACAAGGTCCTACTGTAGAGCACAGGGAACTATATCCAATCTCCTGGGGTAAACCATAATGGAAAAGAATATGCAAACGAACGTATATATGTGTACAGCAGCAAATTAACACAACATTGTAAATCAACTATACTTCAATTAAAAAAAAGATTAAAAAAAAAAGAAAATCACGAATACGTGATCAGACAGTTCCAAATGAAGTGAATGGTCCTCTTCCACCTCACAAGGTTTCAGGAGTCCGGCACGGAGATGAAAAAGTTTCAGCCACGCGCTACATCCCTCCTTAGATCCACGGGGAAGAATTCTATTGTATTTCGTCCTTTTCAGATGACCTTTGTTTCCTCATAGAGAAAATACAGAGCGAAATAGATACTGTATGCTTTAAACTAACTTCTGAAAAGCACGTGTCACACCCCACAGCCATTATCTTAGAAACGTGGTGTCTGTTCCCGGTGAACAGAAGCTCTGAGTTACCCATTGGGCTGGACAGCCCCATTGGTCCAGAAGACGGATGGTTGGAAATCCAAAGACAGATTTTGCAAATGCAGTGAGAGGTGACCTGCCGATCCTGTTGATGAACTTTTCCACAGAGCTTCACTGTTACAGTATGTCTTACAGGAAAGGCTTTATCTACCCATGCCCTCTCTATAGGACGTAATAGCACAGATTCATGGAAAGTGATATTTTTCCTATGCAACTTCTATCTCTGTAGTTTTCCTGTCCTACCTCTAGCTAAAAAAACATTGTTAAATGATGTGTGCAAGTAATGCTGTTTGAATTAGTTCGGCATCAAGTTAGTCTTTCAACTGACATTGTTGCTGGGATTGTTTCTCCTCTACTCCCCCCAAAAAAATAATTAAAAAAAAATGTAGACACAGTTTTTACATCTTAATTTTGGTTAATTTCAGCTCCCAAGGTGCCCACTTAGTCAATGTGATCAAACTCATAAAACCTGAGGCCTAAATATTTTAGTCCTGGAAACCTTCTATTTTATCTCTTTGTCTATGAATAATTCGTTTGTCTGCATGGCCTCTGAAGCAAATCCTCTTTATAAAAGAAAAGGGGGAAAAATGTAGAAGGGCAGAAGGAGTGCCAGTGAAATTTCACGTTTGCCCTCAGAAACCAAGTTAAGATTTTTGAGGGAGAAAAGGAGTTTCTATTTTTTGTGACTCTTTACCAAGCAGATAACTACAGGTTTTTGAAATGAGCTATTGACTGGAAGAAGTAGTGACATCGATATTTAAGCATAATGCCACACAGATTCCTATTCTAGAGAGTAAATTCCACGTTCTTGTGTTAATTTCTAGAATGTTCTATATATTTTGGGGCTTATATCTTAAACTTTCAGATTATAACTTAAAATACCGTGGTAGCAAGAATTTTGAAGGATCTCCTTTTACATACTATGTGGACTCCTGAAAAAGAACGAAAATTGAATTCATACAAATAAAACCATCTTAATGCCTTTTTAACAGGTATGCTTTGGAGGAGCATCTTTTGTGTAGCTAACTTTGTCCTTGCAGACCAGCAAACCAGCCAAAAATTCCTGTAGCGTTCTAATAGCCAAGACAAAGAATAAAACAGTGGGCTATGCATTTCTCATAGTCCAGAAAAGGAAGTCAGGCACTTTCAAGAAGGTCTCCACATTAAATACACCAAGAGGGTATTTGTTTAAAGATTGCTGGGAAGTGTGTTAGTAAATGCAGTGGCTAATGGGAGGCCGGGGCGAAGGGCTGTGGGAGAGGTTTGCTGGGCGCCGGGAAGTTTTATCACCGACACTGCCTAGAATTGCCACGCACGGCCATAATAAGAAGCAGAGTGATTCTGGTCAGTTTGAATTGTTTTAGGTTCTCTGCAGACAACGCCCGCTCTTGCCTGTCCCAGGGCGGATGCTCCCATGGCCACCACCCTCAGAAGGGCCCCTTCCCTGGGCCTGGGCGATGCCACACCCTGGGGTTCTCTCCCTCCTCTGTGATCTGATGTCTCCCTAGACCCTCCCAAGGCTCCTCCAGGCTGGTGCTCTTCAGAGTATTCCTCGGCTGCAGTCTCCTCCCTTTCTACACTTGTCCACGTGACACACAGACCTGTGTCTCCGGCTCCCATTTCTCTGGAGTTCCAGAACAGTCCAGAAATCTCTGGAAACCAGATTGTCCGTGCTCAGCTGTCCCACAGGCACTCAGGCTCTGTAAATCCAAAACTGAGCTCACGGTTTTGCTCTCCTTACCCCACCTTTATCCCTGGGGCCCCCATCTCGGGCTCCGGCATCTCCATCAACCCGTGGTCCAAGCCGGATGCCCACGAGTCAGCCGAATCGGCCCGTGCCTTTCCTCCGTGCACCGGGTCCTGCTGGTGCCGTCTTCGGCATATCCCTTGATTCCCTCTCTTGTCTCCACTGCCACTCACCCGGTCTAGCCCCATCATCTCTCCCTGGGAGCTCGGCCACAGTCTGCAGGCATTCTCTGCTTCTGAATCGCAAATGTGTTCTTCGTCCTCCCACAGTGATGCCTCCTCCCTCTCAGGATGAAACCTAAACCCCAGCACTGCCATCAGCCTGCCTGAGCCCCTCGCACGCCAGCCCCGGCTCTCACTTCCCTGCCTGCCTGACCCCGAACTGGGGATGTCCCCTGAGCTGCCCTTACACACACCACACTCTCCACTGCCCCCTTGGTTTGGCCACAGCCTGCCAACATGCAGGTCAGCCATCACCTCCTCCCATTTGTTCCCCTCATCTGCATCCCTGTCTCACCTGCAACCCTCTCTCACCTGTGTCCCTGCCTCACCTGCATCCCTGTCTCACCTGCATCCCTGCCTCGTCCTTATCCAACAGGTTGCCAGGTCCTGGAATCTTACCCTCAGGTTCCCGATGCCACCACCTTAGTTGAACATTTCCATTATTTTTCATGTAAACCAGTTGTTTTTAAACATTTCTTAAAACAGTAGAGCCCTTTCCTTCAAATGAAACCCAGGGTAGAAAGTGGGAGGGGAGCAGTAATGGACGATGAGGCTGGAGAAGGAGGTGGATGAATGTTACAATGTTTATCGAGCGTGATCTGAGCTGAACATTGCTCTACGCGTCCATAGGCCTTAGCCCTTCGATGCCCCATAGCCCAGTGGGGCCATTCAATCCTGTCTCGCAGATGAGGACACACTCATGCGGGAAGTTTACATAACTTCTTGAGGAAGGTCCAGAAGCCGCTGTGTGCAGGGCCTGGGCTCAGAGCCACGTGGGCCGACCCCGAGCCCCTGGACTCGCCCCCGCCCCGGGCTGGGTCACCAAGCCCTCATCAGATGCTTCTCGCCTCTTGAGCTTGTCCTGTTTCCCTCCAGGTGTCTTTTCTCTTGCCTTTGAATGACCATGTTTGTGCTGCTCTGTGTCCCTCCCTGGAGGTGACGACTTCCTCAGGCTCGCCCTGGCCTGGGACCCACCGACCAGTGGTGGCCGGGCCTGGACTCAGTGGTCCTGTGGAGGGACACCGTCCCCGATCCTTCCCGTCCCAGCTCCAGCTCCCTGTCGACTCCTGCCCTCTCCTCCAAGTCCATCCAGCCTTAGTCACAGGCTGCCTGGCCTCGATTTCCCACCCACGTGCTTCTGCACCTGTGATTTGAGGGACTTCCTTTAGGCACTGAAGCCCTCATCCGGTGACCTGTGGACAGACTATCCCGGTT
Organism: Balaenoptera musculus; assembly: GCF_009873245.2. NCBI lineage: Eukaryota > Metazoa > Chordata > Mammalia > Artiodactyla > Balaenopteridae > Balaenoptera > Balaenoptera musculus. The sequence goes on from NC_045800.1 coordinate 6,140,806, forward strand.
ATTTCCTGGGGTGAGCATTGGCGTCATCAACCCTCCCTCTTTTGGGAATTATTCCTGTTTTCCAGAGCTGGCTGACCTACCACCACACTCGGATCTCCCTCCCCCTTCCTTTCAGAGATGGAGGAAAATACAGATCGATGCTTTAAAGACTCAGCATCCTAGCGGGCCAGCAGAAGCATGGATAACCAAGTGTGTTTCTGTGTCCGCCAGGCCAGGCGTGTCTTGAATTTTGATACTACCTGCACCGTATTTTCCTTCATAGCCTTCACAGCACTCAGCCCATTATTTGGCAAAGACCAGCTACTCAAAAAATAATAAAAGAGTCATACTGTTGAACTATAAATGATATAATTCGATCTGGTTTCTAAGCCTCTGTTTGTATGTTGGATCGTGTAGTTTACATGCTGTGAAATAACAGAAAATGTTGATATTGATCTCTGCCTCCCCAGTTCCTGACACGGGGCTCCTAAAACCTTTGTAATTTCTGAAGTGATAAGCTACTAGGAGCATCTCTTGTTCTAATATTTGGCCTTTGGCTCCAGTTCCTGAAGCAGAGTTCCTAAATCCCTTGGGATTTCCTGGGTGATAGCAGTGTCTTTTGTTTTAAGTGAGGCAACTCTGGGTGGGCTCCTGGATGGGGGCTGGTCACCGGAAGGACCAGGCCGTGATTAGAAGCTTGGAATTTTCAGCCCCACCTTCATTCCCTGGAGAGGGAAGAGGGGCTAGAAATGGAGTTAATGACTGATCGTACTACGTGATGAAACCTCCATAAAAATCCCAATAGTAGGGCTTCCCTGGTGGTGCAGTGGTTGGGAGTCTGCCTGCCAATGCAGGGGAGATGGGTTTGATCCCCGGCCCGAGAGGATCCCACATGCTGTGGAGCAACTAAGCCCGTGCGCCACAACTACTCAGCCTGCGTCTAGAGCCTGTGAGCCACAACTACTGAGCCCGCGTGCCACAACTACTGGAGTCTGCGCGCCTAGAGCCCGTGCTCTGCAACAAGAGAAGCCACGACAATGAGAAGCCCGCTCACCACAACAAAGAGTAGTCCCCGCTCGCTGCAACTAGAGAAAGCCCGCGCACAGCAACAAAGACCCAACACAGCCCAAAATAAAAACAAATAAATTAATTAATTTTTAAAAAATCCCAATAGTAGGCGGTCCAAAGAGCTGCCGGGTTGGTGAACCCATCCACATCCTGGCGGGGGAGGCACACATCTCAACTCCCCAGGGACAGGAACCCCTGCACTCAGAGCCCCTATGCACCTCACCTTACATGTCTCTTCATCTGGCTGTTCGTCTGTATCCTTTATCATATCCTTTATTATAAAATAAACTGGTAGATGTAAGTAAGTGTTTCCCTGAGTTCTGTGAGCTGTACCAGCAAATAAATCCAAGGGTGGGGGGTTGTGGGAACCTCCGATTTGTAGCTGAGTTGGACAGAGGTTATAGGTAACGTGGGGACCTTCGACCTGTGATTGGCATCTTGGTGGGGGGCAGCCTTGGGAGACAGAGCCCTTCACTTGACGGGTCTGAGCTAACTCTGGTTACTGTCAGAGCTGAATTGAACTGTAGGTCACCCAGCTGGTGTCACACAGAATCGCTTGGTGGGGGGAAAGCCCTGCACACCTGGTGTCAGAAGTGCTGAGTGTCCAGTCGTGTGAGAGTCAAGAGAAGCAGGAGTGTGTTCTTCCTTTATATGTGCAGGTGTTTGTACAGATCATCCCCGCTGCAGAGTGACATCTGCCTTTGTGTATTTGGAGCTGGCAGCAGCAATTTAACTAGCTTTCAAACAAACCAAAATCGCACAACCACTTAACGTCTGATTAAAGAACAGTTTTGAGTTTCTGTTGACGTGCATCTTATCGTAACGGCTATTATTTTTTCTTGCTACAAATGCAACTCCTGATAATGACATAAAACCTAGAAAACATGGAAAAGCAAAAAGAAAAAAAAGAGAAACGGCACATAATCTCATCCCACGTCAGTGTACTTCCCTCCAGCCTTTTTTCTATGACATGCTTGAGCTTGTGACTAGTGGTTTGCCTTGGGTAGGAAGGGTGTTAGGTGCTGGCTAGCTGGGGAATGTCTGTATTCAGCCTGCTGTGGGTTATCAGACCCTTCATGGCTTTTCTCAGGAGGGCTAGCTACCGCTGGCTTACACCTTCTTTACAGTCAAATAGGTGTGTGTTTATTTTCTCATCTTGCACCTACAAAGATAACAATGATATATGGCCCCTTGCTTAATCTCTTCTCATTTCTTTATAGAACCTTTGGGGATAGAATTGTGTATAAGAAGGATCATAAAACACCAAGAGCAATGTATAAATACAGTTGCCACTTACCTCTTTATCTGTGGTCCTAAATCAAATACCGCTTTACTGCAGAATAAATGCAGTTCTAATACAGGCAGGGTCACCTTACAATATGCTAGTGAGGGGAGCCCCTGGTTAGAAACACTTGACTCACAAGTGTTCAATAATTACAGACTGTTCTCCTTTCTGCTGGACTTTTGGGGCTCCTGGAGGGCCAGGCTTCATTGTTCTAGGCGTTCCTGTGTAAAGAGTCTGTCTCCTGCGTCTCCACCCTCTCCCTCCTTCCCAACTCCTAATGCAGCACGTGAAATATACCAGCCTTGAAACCATGCCTTTCTCCCCGCCCACCTGAAACACGTGGGCCCCGCAGCGCCTCTTCACGTGGTCTCCTCCATCTCTCTCCATCCCTTCTCATCCGCCTCCACCGCGCCGTCAGCCTGGATCTCTGCTACTTCCGTTCACATGATGCCCCGTGACCTTTCCTGGTGCCGACCTTTGTGAACTCGGCTGCGTTTGGTACCGGCCCTGTTTCTCCTTCTTCAGAACTTCTCCTCACCTCACTCCATGACCCCAGGGCTCTCCTAGTGCCCTCTGGTCACCCTCGGGGCTTCTTTCCTGCCTCCTCCTCATCTGCCTCTCCCTTTCCCAAGTCCCAAAGGAGGGAGCCCTGGGATCTGCCCTTGGCTGTATCCTTCTCATCCCACACCCTGTCCCTGGGGACCCGTCCTCTGGCGTGATTTTGAACCCCCACCTCTTTGCTGGTGAAGCCCAAATCACATGCCTGGCCCACGTCTGGCCCGAAAGCTCAGCCCCCCGGCACCTTCAATGGGATGTTGGAGGTCTCTGCCCAGATGATGTCCACACACACCTCAGATGCAGCAGGAAGAATCCAGACTCCACGTCTTTGCCCCACAGGCTTCCTCGCCCGTTTCTCTGTCTCCACTGGTCATCCCAGTACCCACCCCCCCACCCACTCGGCCCTCTCACCCCATCCTTTCCCAAAGTCCTGTGGATTTTACATCTTAAGTAATTTTTATGTTCTTTTCCCTCCGTCTTAGTCCTACTACTATTTTCTTAGTTCCAACCTCAGCCGTTTTCACCTGGGCCACGGAATAGCTGTCTGACTGTATAGGAGGCAGTTCTAACACGATTGACCTGTTTTGCTTTCAGCGTGTCAGCTGATGACCTATTAGATGTGCAACATGAGAGACAAAATTAACAAAAGGCTGACACCTAAGCTTTTTGGAATCTGGAGGCGGTAGCAGAGGAGGGAAGGAGGGAGCAGCGTTTGGTTTGGTTTGGTTTCAGTGGTGTGGATGTATACGTTTCCTATTGCAGCTTGAACAAATTATCATAAACTTAGTGGCTTAAAACAATGCAAATTTATGATCTTAAAATCCTGGAGGCTGTAGGAGAGAATCCTTGCCTTGCCTTTTCCAGCTTCCAGAGGCTGCCTGTGTTCCTTAGCTCTTGGCCCCTTCCTCCCTCTTCAAAGCCAGCAGAATATCATCTTCTAATCTCTCTCTCTGACTCTGACCCTCCAGCCTGTCTCTCATAAGTACCCTTTGTGATTACATTGGGCCACCCAGATAATCCAGGATAATATCTTGTCTCATGTTGCTTAATTTAATCCCATTAACAAAGTCCCTTTGTCAGGTTAAGCAACACATTCATAGGTTCCAGAAATCAAGACATGGACATCTTGGGGAGGGGGCTTTATTCAGCCCATGACAGGGGATAATGGGGTGAGGGGATACTGATATCAAGAGGTTCTCTTGTCTGTATGAACTCTACAATGTCTGCTAGAGATTCAAGTGGAGATGTCAAAAAGGCAATCGGATATAAGTCTGGGATTCAGGCTGGGCATCAAAGAACATACTTAGAGTCTAGACTGAGTCACCTAAAGAGAGAAGATATGGAAGAAAAGCAGGACAAGGACCAAGCCCTTGTATCCCTCTGTATCCCCAACATGCTGAGGTGGAGAAGAGGAGGGGGATCCCACAGAGAAGAAGGAGAAGGGGCAGCTGGGAGGTGGGAAGGAAACTTGGACCCAGGCAGTGCCTGTTGCAAGAAGAGGAAGGGAGGCGTCCTCAGACACCTGGGGATAGTCGCTCACCTTAATACCCTGGGAGTGGAGACAGGAGTCCCACTGCAGCAGGTGAGGGTGGGAGTGAAGGACGAGGAAGTAGACCCAGCAAATCAAGACAGCTCTTGGAGGAGAGATGCTATGAGTGGGGTGCGAGCGAGCACTGGAGACAGAGACAGTTCTGTTTAGAAGAGGGATGTTATTGAAGCACATTTGTATGATGAGAAGGACTCATTAGCTTGAGTCGTTTGTCTACTAATATCCTATTTCTGTTCCCCTTATTTCCTCCCTCCTAAGATTTTTAAGTTCCTGGAAAAGCATCACTGTTATGAAATGCTGGGAGAAGAAGGTAAAATGTTCCAACACAGAGAAAATAACTCTCTAGCAAACATTTAGTAACCTCAGCTTAGTGGAGTAGAATGTCCTATTCTAACAAATCCCAGCCTATAGTAGGTTGAAGAAATATTTTTTTTAAACTAAAGCTACTAAGGTACGAGAATATACAGATTTATTGTATGTGGTGGGCAAAAGTCAGAAGAGGACTCATGGAGGATACTTCTGTTGACAGAGCAACGCATCAAAGAATTCCTTTTGAATTGATGTCTTACATTCTTTTTTTTTTAAGGATTTTTTTCTTTTTAATTTTCTTTCTTTAACTTTCTTTTTTTTTTGAAGTATAATTGATTTACAGTGTTATGTTAGTTTCAGGTGTATAGCAAAGTAATTCACTTATACATATATATCTATTCATTTTCAGATTCTGTTCCCCTATAGGTTATTACAAAATATTGAGTATAGTTCCTTGTGCTATACAATAGGTCTTTGTTGGTTATCTACTTTATGTATAGTAGTGTGTATATGTTAAGCCCAAACTCCTAATTAACTGCCCCCCTCCCGCTATCCCCTTTGGTAACCATAAATTTGTTTTCTATGTCTGTGGGTCTGTTTCTGTATTGTACGTAAGTTCATTTATATCATTTTTTTTAAGATTCCACATAGAAGCAATATCTTAATACAATGTTTTTGGTTGCTAAAATTAAATTAACAACCTTTTAAAATGCAATCTTTTGCAACCTACATGGGATGCAATCCTCTTAGATTTTATGTATGTCCTTCCTCAACATAAAGTTAAAGGAAAAAAAAAAAACTCTAAAGGATATGAGTGCAATATTTAATTAAATAACAATTTAAAGCTTATGGATATTAAAATATAAAAATCAAGGGCAAAGAGCAGAACATACACTGGAAGAAAGTATTGTCAGCATAAATATAGTTAATATATAAAGAACTTTGCAAATCAAGAAACTATTCACACTGAAATAAAACTTGACTTAGGACAATCACAAAGAAAGTACAAATGATTAATGAATATATAGGGAAATATTCAAATTGATTTGTGCTTGAATGCATATTCAAATGAGGGGCTTGTTTCATTTATCAGATCAGCAAAGATTAAAAAGACTCCTAATTCAGTGCTGATGAGGTTTCAGGATAATAGGCGGACTCTGACATACATTGGAAGAATGGAAATTAGGCACTTTTTGGTAAAGCAGTTCGACAATGAATATTAAGACTATTAAACATATTTATACCTATTGATCAGCAATTTTACATCAGGGATTTATTTTAAGGAAAATAGCTACTGTATTCCACGTTGTATGCAAAAGGATATTCATTACCAGGGGAGGTAATGGGTGAAGGGTGGATGGAAATTTACTCACCTCTGGACCTCCACCATCTGCGCCCTGCACATGAGGTACAGATGTGTGAACGGACCATGACAACCCAATGCTGGATGATTACACGGAGGCCACAGACACCTGCCCTGGGCTTCGAGAGACAGGACCAGGCAGTGCCCAGTGAAGGCTTCCTGGAGGACGTCACATCTCAGCCAAAATGGAAAGGCTCAGTCGGAGTTGGCCATGTCTAAGGAAGAGGTAGGGTTGGCAGGGCCCAAGGATGTGGGTTGGCACACTGGGGGTGAATACGATGCTGGAGAAGCACAGTTCCTGGGCTGCCATGCACGTGGACCACAAGGGTGTGAACCAGGAACAGGCCACGAAGGTCTTGGAAGGCCTGCTTTCACTCTTCAACAGTGAAAGCAAAAGAATGAAATCAATAAGAGACGAAAAATCTTGTCTCAGTTCCCTCCGCCGTCACTGAACTGCCCCGGAGCCTGAGGGGAGGGCGGCCTCACTGAGGCTGCCGGCTCTGGAGGGGCCCCAGCGGCCAAAGCCGCGACAGTCCTGGGGACTGCGGGCTGGCCATGTGGATGACAGGCTCTTGGTGCTCCAGCCAGGCACCAGGGCTGTGCCTCTGAGGTGGGAGAGCCAAGTTCAGGACACTGGTCCACAAGAGACCTCCCAGCTCCACGTAATATCAAATGGCGAAAATCTCCCAGAGATCTCCATCTCAACACCAAGACCCAGCTCCACTCAATGACCAGCAAGCTACAGTGCTAGACACCCTATGCCAAACAACTAGCAAGACAGGAACACAACCCCATCCATTAGCAGAGAGGCTGCCTAAAATCATAAAAAGGCCACAGACACCCCAAAACACACCACCAGACGTGGACCTGCCCACCAGAAAGACAAGATCCAGCCTCATCCACCGGACCACAGGCACTAGTCCCCTCCACCAGGAAGCCTACACAAACCACTGAACCAACCTTAGCCACTGGGGACAGACACCAAAAACAACGGGAACTACGAACCTGCAGCCTGTGAAAAAGGAGACCCCAAACACAGTAAGTTAAGCAAAATGAGAAGACAGAGAAACACACAGCAGATGAAGGAGCAAGGTAAAAACTCACCACACCAAACAAATGAAGATGAAATAGGCAGTCTACCTGAAAAAGAATTCAGAATAATCATAGTAAAGATGATCCAAAATCGTGGAAATAGAATGGAGAAAATACAAGAAACGTTTAACAAGGGCCTAGAAGAACTAAAGAGCAAACAAAGAATGATGAACAACACAATAAATGAAATTAAAAATTCTCTAGAAGGGATCAATAGCAGAATAACGGAGGCAGAAGAACAGATAAGTGACCTGAAGATAAAATAGTGGAAATAACTACTGCAGAGCAGAATAAAGAAAAAAGAATGAAAAGAATTGAGGACAGTCTCAGAGACCTCTGGGACAACATTAAACGCACCAACATTCGAATTATAGGGGTCCCAGAAGAAGAAGAGGAAAAGAAGGGGGCTGAGAAAATATTGAAGAGATTCCAGTTGAAAACTTCCCTAATATGGGAAAGGAAATAGTTAATCAAGTCCAGGAAGCACACAGAGTCCCATACAGGATAAATCCAAGGATAAACATGCCAAGACACATATTAATCAAACTATCAAAAATTAAATACAAAGAAAAAATATTAAAAGCAGCAAGGGAAAAAAACAACACACAAGGGAATCCCCATAAGGTTAACAGCTGATCTTTCAGCAGAAACTCTGCAAGCCAGAAGGGAGTGGCAGGACATATTTAAAGTGATGATGAAAGAGAAAAACCTACAACCAAGATTACTCTACCCAGCAAGGATCTCATTCAGATTTGATGGAGAAATTAAAACTTTTACAGACAAGCAAAAGCTAAGAGAATGCAGCACCACCAAACCAGCTTTACAACAAATGCTAAAGGAACTTCTCTAGGCAGGAAACACAAGAGAAGGAAAAGACCTACAATAACAAACCCAAAGCAATTAAGAAAATGGGAATAGGAACATACATATCGATAATTACCTTAAATGTAAATGGATTTAATGCTCCAACCAAAAGACATAGACTGGCTGAATGGATACAAAAACAAGACCCATATACATGCTGTCTACAAGAGACCCACTTCAGACCTAGGGACACATACAGACTGAAAGTGAGGGGATGGAAAAAGATATTCCATGCAAATGGAAATCAAAAGAAAGCTGGAGTAGCAATTCTCATATCAGACAAAATAGACTTTAAAACAAAGACTATTACAAGAGACAAAGAAAGACACTACATAATGATCAAGGGAGCAATCCAAGAAGAAGATATAACAATTGTAAATATTTATGCACCCAACATAGGAGCACCTCAATACATAAGGCAAATACTAACAGCCATAAAAGGGGAAATCGACAGTAACACATTCATAGTAGGGGACTTTAACACCCCACTTTCACCAATGGACAGATCGTCCAAAATGAAAATAAATAAGGAAACACAAGCTTTAAATGATACATTAAACAAGATGGACTTAATTGATATTTATAGGACATTCCATCCAAAAACAACAGAATACACATTCTTCCCAAGTGCTCATGGAACATTCTCCAGGATAGATCATATCTTGGGTCGCAAATCAAGCCTGGGTAAATTTAGGAAAATTGAAATCGTATCAAGTATCTTTTCCGACAACAATGCTATGAGACTAGATATCAATTACAGGAAAAAATCTGTAAGAAATACAAACACATGGAGGCTAAACAACACACTACTTAATAACCAAGAGATCACTGAAGAAATCAAAGAGGAAATCAAAAAATACCTAGAAACAAATGACAATGAAAACACTATGACCCAAAACCTGTGGGATGCAGCAAAAGCAGTTCTAAGAGGGAAGTTTATAACAATACAATCCTACCTTAAGAAACAAGAAACATCTCAAATAAACAACCTAACCTTACCCCTAAAGCAATTAGAGAAAGAAGAACAAAGAAACCCCAAAGTTAGCAGAAGGAAAGAAATCATAAAGATCACATCAGAAATAAATGGAAAAGAAATGAAGGAAACTATAGCAAAGATCAATAAAACTAAAAGCTTGTTCTTTGAGAAGATAAACAAAATTGATAAACCATTAGCCAGACTCATCAAGAAAAAAAGGGAGAAGACTCAAATCAATAGAATTAGAAATGAGAAAGGAGAAGTAACAACTGACACTGCAGAAATACAAAGGATCATGAGAGATTACTACAAGCAACTATATGCCAATAAAATGGACAACCTGGAAGAAATGGAAAAATTCTTAGAAATACACAACCTTCCGAGACTGAACCAGGAAGAAATAGAAAATATGAAAAGACCAATCGCAAGCACTGAAATTGAAACTGTGATTAAAAATCTTCCAACAAACGAAAGCCCAGGACCAGATGGCTTCACAGGCGAACTCTATCAAACGTTTAGAGGAGAGCTAACGCATATCCTTCTCAAACTCTTCCAAAATATAGCAGAGGGAGGAGCACTACCAACCTCATTCTGTGAGGCCACCATCACCATGATACCAAAACCACACAGAGATTTCACAAAGAAAGAAAACTACAGGCCAATATCACTGATGGACATAGATGCAAAAATCCTCAACAAAATACTAGCAAACAGAATCCAACAGCACATTAAAAGGATCATACACCATGATCAAGTGGGGTTTATCCCAGGGATGCAAGGATTCTTCAATATACGCAAATCAATCAACGTGATACACCATGTTAACAAATTGAAAAAGAAAAACCATATGATCATCTCAATAGATGCAGAGAAAGCTTTTGACAAAATTCAACACCAATTTATGATAAAAACCCTCCAGAAAGTAGGCATAGAGGGAACTTTCCTCAACATAATAAAGCCATATATGACAACCCAACAGCCAACATCGTCCTCAAAGGTGAAAAACTGAAACCATTCCCACTAAGATCAGGAACAAGACAAGGTTGCCCACTCTCACCACTATTATTCAACATAGTTTTGGAAGTTTTTGCCACAGCATTCAGAGAAGAAAAAAATAAAAGGAATACAAACTGGAAAAGAAGAAGTAAAGCTGTCACTGTTTGCAGATGACATGATACTATACATAGAGAATCCTAAAGATTCTACCAGAAAACCACTAGAACTAATCAATGAATTTGGTAAAGTAGCAGGATACAGAATTAATGCACAGAAATCTCTTGCATTCCTATACACTAATGATGAAAAATCTGAAAGTGAAATTAAGAAAACACTCACTTTTACCATTGCAACAAAAAGAATAAATTATCTAGGAATAAACCTACCTAAGGAGACAAAAGACCTGTATGCAGAAAATTATAAGACACTGATGAAAGAAATTAAGATGATACAAATAGATGGAGACATATACCATGTTCTTGGATTGGAAGTATCAACATTGTAAAAATGACTCTACTGCCCAAAGCAATCTACAGATTCAGTGCAATCCCTATCAAACTACCCCTGGCATTTTTCACAGAACTAGAACAAAAAATTTCACAATTTGTATGGAAACACAAAAAAACCCGAATAGCCAAAGCAATCTTGAGAAAGAAAAACGGAGCTGGAGGAATCAGGCTCCCTGACTTCAGACTATACTACAAAGCTACAGTAATCAAGACAGTATGGTACTGGCACAAAAACAGAAATATAGATCAATGGAACAGGATAGAAGGCCCAGAGATAAACCCACGCACATATGGTCACCTTATCTTTGATAAAGGAGGCAAGAATATACAGTGGAGAAAAGACAGCCTCTTCAATAAGTGGTGCTGGGAAAACGGGACACCTACATGTAAAAAAATGAAATTAGAACACTCCCTAACACCATGCACAAAAATAAACTCAAAATAGATTAAAGACCTAAATGCAAAGCCAGACACTATTAAACTCTTAGAGGAAAACATAGGCAGAACACTCTATGATGTAAACCACAGGAAGATCCTTTTTGACCCAGCTCCTAGAGAAATGGAAATAAAAACACAAATAAACAAATGGGACCTAATGAAACTTAAAAGCTTTTGCACAACAAAGGAAACCATAAACAAGATGAAAAGACAACCCTCAGAATGGGAGAAAATATTTGCAAATGAAGCAACTGACAAAGGATTAATCTCCAAGATTTACAAGCAGCTCATGCAGCTTAATATCAAAAAAACAAACAACCCAATCCAAAAATGGGCAGAAGACCTAAATAGACATTTCTCCAAAGAAGATATACAGATTGCCAACAGACACATGAAAGGATGCTCAACATCACTAATCATTAGAGAAATGCAAATCAAAACTACAATGAGGTATCATCTCACACCAGTCAGAATGGCCATCATCAAAAAATCTGCAAAGAATAAATGCTGGAGAGGGTGTGGAGAAAAGGGAACCCTCTTGCACTGTTGGTGGGAATGTAAATTGATACAGCCACTATGGAGAATAGTATGGAGGTTCTTTAAAGAACTAAAAATAGAACTACCATACGACCCAGCAATCCCACTACTGGACATATACCCTGAGAAAACCATAATTCAAAAAGAGTCATGTACCAAAGTGTTCATTGCAGCTCTATTTACAATAGCCAGGACATGGACGCAACCTAAGTGTCCATCAACAGATGAATGGATAAAGAAGATGTGGCACATATATACAATGGAATATTACTCAGCCATAAAAAGAAACGAAACTGAGTTATTTGTAGTGAGGTGGATGGACTTAGAGTCTGTCATACAGAGTGAAGTAAGTCAGAAAGAGAAAAACAAATACCGTATGCTAACACATATATATGGAATCTAAAAAAAAAAAATGGTTATGAAGAACCTAGGGACTAGACGGGAATAAAGACGCAGACCTACTAGAGAATGGACTTGAAGATACGGGGAGGAGAAGGGTAAGCTGGGACAAAGTGAGAGAGTGGCAGGGACATATATACACTACCAAATGTGAAATAGATAGCTAGTGGGAAGCAGCCGCATAGCACAGGGAGATCAGCTCAGTGCTTTGTGACCACTTAGAGGGGTGGGATGAGGAGGGTGGGAGGGAGGGAGATGCAAGAGGGAAGAGACATGGGGACATATGTATATGTATAACTGATTCACTTTGTTATAAAGCAGAAACTAACACACCATTGTAAAGCAATTATACTCCAATAAAGATATTAAAAAAAAAAATCTTGTCTGAGAGCATTTACTAGAATAGAAAGCAGAGCTCCACCTGCACGTCAATCATGAGCATGAGAAGGGGCGAGGTTCCCAAGGAAAATGTGAGCCTTGCCAATGGCAGAAGAGAGGGTGAGTGGAAGGTTGGGGAGGGGCCGGAGAGAGAGAGAGAGACAGAGTGCATACATATGGGGAAAAAGATGGAAAACATCTATAAAGTGCTAATTAGTCTTCTCCAGGTTATATTATTGGGAACTTGAAATGGTCTACTTTATAATTTTTCTCTATTTAATATATATAGCTTTTATAATTCTAAAAAAATTGAAAAACTATTACTTATAAAGTCATTACAATGAATAAAAGTTTTAATACACCTAACACAATTTATCCTTCAGCCAGTTGAGAAGGGACAGCACCTGCCAAACCCAAAATTCAGCCGAGCAGCCATGGGAACCAAACAAGACTTGGATTTGGTTTCTACAGACGTTTTCTCAAAAGGAAAATTAAGAGCGTACAGTTCAATTAAGAGTATTTGCCTCTCACCATCCTTCTCTGTCCATCATGGGTCCCTGCCTGCCTCCAGGGCTGGGGGATACTCAGAAGGCATCCATATGGGTGGTCACTTGAATAAGGAAACCCCTGGGCTCCGTGTTTCATGAATATGGTTATCCCAGGGGGTTTTTTTCTTTTTTTTTTTCCTGGGCAAACAGGGGAATCACAGAAAGGTACTGGACTTTTTCCTTCTTCTTGCAGTGGTTTTGAATGGTCTCTAACAACCCTTGTATGCGCTGCCAATAAGATTTTTGATCTTAAAAAATATTCTATGTAAATCCCCCTCTGCATAATCACTGGACTTACAAATAGATTTATTACATACTTGCAAAGAAGACAGCCTTTTTCATTTAAAGAACAGAGGACATTTGGACGCAACAGAAGAGCCATGCATGGATAGGCGGGCTGGCCTGTCTTTACTGTAGATTGTGATTTATGGGCAGAAAAAATGAATTTGAAGCCCACCCTTCCTCCTGATAATCCCAACTTGAAAGCACCATGAGGAAGGACAAATTTGTGTAACTAGGTATTTCATTTAGTATGAAATTGTCCCGCATTTCTCGAGTATAAAAATACCCTACCAGAAACATGATTTCTAATTATCTGGTTTCATTCTAGTATGAAATAGACTCAAGAGGAGGATGTTTTCCATTTAAGTTTTTCTAAAAAACATGTGTTTAAAAAATATGACTAAACCATCTTAGGGTTTTATAAAAATTAAATCCTTCTATCTGAGCCCAACATCATCCATTTGAAGTTACTTTTCGGAAATCTGTTTTGCTTCTGTTCCTTCAGCTGCCTGGTCCTTGGGCTTGAATGAAATGATCTCTTGGAATCTTGTATTTAATAGAAGTTGAATGGAGGAAAACTCTTAGGTTGCATATTTAATGGAGCAAAAAGTCTCACGTTCTAAGTGTCAGGCTTTCATTCATGCTAATTGTTTGCTGGCAGTATACTGGGGCATTCTTAAGACTTTGTAAACTTTCAGTCAGCGTTCATTTGCCTTTGCCAACAGGACCTGGGCAGAGTTGGGGCAAGCAGGGGTCCCAAGTTGTCCATTGGCAGGCTGCCCCAAGTCGACCATCTTTCGTCTGCCTTTCAAGGGGGGTGCTGGGAGAGTCTGGGGTGGTCCTCAGCCCGCTTTTCCTCTCCTGGCTTGTGGAAGCTCCTCCCTTCCCAGACCATAGGCCCTCACGCAGGGGTGTCATCACAGGAAGACGCCCTCCCACGCCTCCCCCAGGGACCTCAGGCCTTAGAGAAGTGTGACGGGTGGGGCTCTGCAGGGCTGCCAGCCCTCTGTCCAGGACTCTTCTTCTCACCCTCCTCCCTGCTTCCAGCTCTCTTTCAGCCTCGTAAAAGTATTGTGATTTTTGTTGTTGTGCCCCTTTGTTTTCTAGGCTTTGTGAGGTTGTCAGTGGGATTGGTCAGTGGGGTCCCTGGGAAGGAAGAGTGAAAGGGCCTGAAGGCATGATGGGAGACTCTCTCCAAACCAGTCGCTTTTTGCCAAGAGATAATTGCCACTAAGAACCAGTGCTTCTCAAACTTGAACTTGCCTGCACATTACTAGGGATATTGTTAAAATGCAGATTCTGAATCAGTAGGACTAGGGTGGGACCTGAGATTTTGTGTTTCTGACAAGCTCCCAGGTGGTACACAGGCTGCTGGCCCATGCTTTGAGCAGTAAGGGTGCTGCTTACAAAGGGTGCTTTACTTGAAAGTCAATGAGATAATCCATGCAAAGGGCTAAGCCAAGGTCCTGGTATGTAGTACCTACTTAATAATGTGCTTGAAGATGATGATGAAGATAATCGTAATGGTGGTGATGATGCTGGTGAAGATGATGGTGATGATGAAGATGATGGTGAAGGTGATGGTATGATAATGATGATGGTAGTAATGGTGGTGGAGGTGGTAGTGATGGTGGTGATGGTGATAATGCTGATGATAGTAGGAAACATTTATCTTTATAAAAATATCATCAAAGAGAGCAGAAAACAGGAATTCGTTCACCTCAGCCAGTAAAGGATGTGTTCATATTTCTACCCAAGAATTTAGTACAGTTTGAAAGCCAGCCCTAGTTCTTTAGACCGTCAGTTCTAGAGGCAGAAACCAAGTCAGTCTTTGTTATCCCGGATCCTGGCACCTGGCGAAAGTACCAGGAGCAGAGTAATCCTTCAATCAATGTTGGCTACTGTTTTCATTTACTGAGCACTTACTATATGCCAAGCACCCTACATGTTTTTTTCTCATTTTACCTTCACAACAAACTTGGGGGGGGGGGAGATTATTAATCCCATTTTACAGATGCAGAAACTAAGTCTTGCCCAAGGTCACTCAGTAAGTGGGGGGCAGAGCTGGAATTCAAACTCAGGTCCACCAGATTCCACCATGTAGTGTGTGTCAGTCTGCTTGAGGGACCCTCAGGCTCTCCACCCATTTGGTCAGCAGGCAGGATGGCTGCAGGGCAGTGTCTTCCTCTCCACCCAGAAGCTCCCACCAGGCAAGCAGAGCGCTCACCAGTCACATCCACGTGCACCTTTGTCCTCCTTTCGTTCCCGCTCGTGTCCCTGGACTCATCCATCCATCCTCCCCACGTGGTCCTGATTCCGTCCTAGAGAGCTGTGGTCAGGCAGACATCCAGGGGCTGAGTAACAGCATGGGACCCGTGGGAATCACATGGAGCTCTTCGTTCCGACGGCCAGCCGTCATCTCTAGTGCATCTCTGCCACGTGTACACAGAGCATGGTCCTGGCTTGCAGGGACTATGTGTGCCAGGTGCCCAGGTCTGCAGCGGGTCCTCCACGAGATGCGCCTCCCTGCTGGCCTCCGAGGGTGCTCAGACTGAACCCCAGCTGCCCATTTCAGGTTTCAGAGAGAACTTCGCTCCACATCCCTGTTTCTGTTAAAGTTATGAAAAGCTCCAACTTCGTTCCATGTGGGAGGTAGGCTGGAGTTACTGGGCAGTGGACTCTTACATCCTGTTGTAAGGTTGTTGGAACGGTCGCTCTGGGACCCCGGGAACTCCCAGCTGCAATTCCAGAAAGCTCAGGGAGGAGCACGGTTCCCGGCCTCACTTCCATGCACTGGGGTTCGTAGGAAGACTTTTGCTCCTTTCGGTGGTAAAAGCTGACAATGTACAGAAATCCCAGCTGGTTATCAGACTGGCAGATAAGACCAGCCTGCTTTGTGAAGGGGGCTCCCCCACCATCATTTTGCACCCTGAATGTGTGCTTGCTTCCCTACCCCGTGTGTGAAACCTGCAGGTCTCCACCCACTTATTCGGAGAAGCCCGGCTCCCGGCTGAAAAGTAAAAGCCAACTAAATAATCAGGCAAGATAATACGAGGACCAGGCGCGTTCTTGTCCTGACCTTACACCCTGTTGCTGTGTGATCTTGAACATGTTTCTTTACCTCTCTGGACTTGTTTCCTCACCTATAAAATAAGGACAATTAACTAGAAAACTGTGCAGAGATCAGTCAGCTTTGAAACTCTGTGACTGCCAGATCATGTTCCCTGAGCGTGTGACATATTTTTAAATAGTTCCTTTCTCATCATTTCACCTCCGCCTCCTTGCTTTGTAACCTCAGAATGGGACATATAATTTGTAAATCGTGCTTTAACAAATGCAACCAGCTCTCATCCTCCCTTTTCAGGGGTCTTGGGCCAAGCTAGGAACTTCCTTTATCCCCAGAGAAGCATCCCCCTGACCAGGATAGCATCTCCTGAAAGCAGTTGGAAGAGTGGAATCAGATGTCCCCTCCCTCCCCTTGGGGCGCTTCCTTTCTAAAGAGCTGCTTCTTGCGCCCAAACCTGAGTCACAGGTGGCAGGAGGTGCCTGAAACAAAAGTCATCCGTATCTGTGTGGAGAGGGAGGCTGGCTGGGGCTGGTTGGAGGTGGTGCTTCCCTGATGCCCAGTTTCCCCCTCGTAATTGCTCCCTTATCTCCTGCTGCAGCAGCCTGCCCGGGATCCTCCAAGGGCCAGCTGGCCAGGGGCTACAGAACACCTCCGGAAGCTCCCCTCCCCCAGCTGGGCTGGCCGGCCCCCTCCCCCGTGACCCTCCCTGCCCACTTTCACATTAGACGCGAGGGGTAGAAGACATCACAGTGATGGCACCGTGGCCGTCTAGAGCCGAGGTGGGTCAGGGAAGGCAGGAAGCAGAGGAGCTCTGGGGGTGATGTGTTGAAATCTGGCCAAGGTCATGGGCTAGAGACTGTGGTGTGAGAAGATGCCCCTGGGATCTTCCCTTGTGACTGCATCCGGCACCCCATTCTAGAACCTTCCTAAGAGCTGGAAGACCCACCTTCCATCCTCCTGCCTCCTGTTCCTCCCTCTCCTGCCTGGGCCAGTTCTCAGGGCCTGCCTTGGAGTGCCATGTATTATGGGGGAGTCTGCGGGGTCCACTCTCCAGAAGGGCCCCAGGGAATAGGGCTGGGTCCCCAGAAACCGCGGGCCCCCAGGTCCAGAAAGGCAAGAAGGAGGCCCCGTGCAAGGAGGTGCCTGGAGGTGGGAGACGTGTCCCCCAGGGCTTTTCTCTTTCCTGGGGTTCTCCTCTGTCACAGCCCCAGCTGGGAGCTGCAAGGGGCTGTGACAGAATGGGGGGATCTGAACATGGGGTGACCCCAGCCCCAGGGGGATGGGGAAGAAGCAAAGAGGGAGGCCCGAGTCAGGCCCTCTGGCGGGGCTGCCCTCATCGGTCTCGTATCAGACCTCTCTGTGTGTGGCAACAACTGGGGACCGTGACACTGGGGTCACCCAGAGGCCCACCCAGAAGCTGCCTGTCCCCGTGCCCTCCCCAGCCCCCAGGACCCCGGATGTCCAGAGCCCACAGCCTTAGCTGGGGTGGGGTCGTGAGTAGCCCTCTGAGGGCACAGTGCTGGGTTCACATCTGGCCCCAGACTGTCAGCCAGCCTCCCTGAGGAGTGGTTTGTCGTCAGCAGAACTGAGCATCTCCCCACAGGGTGCTATGCGGGCTCTAGGAGGAAGCGGTGGTACCACTGTCAGCTTTGGGCCTCGTATGGAGCAAGGGCCCAGGCACCCTAGTTGTTACCATGACACCCAGAGCAGCCACATTCACCCCACGCACGGCTCTCCTCTCCCACCAGACTTCGGTGCTCGCACCCAGGCTTAGTCATTCTGACCAGAGGCCGTGGGGTGTTTCCCTGAAGGCCGCGGCCCGCGTGTGTGCGTGACTCTGCAGTAGTCAGCTCGCTCCTACACTGCAGAGTGATGAGGAGGGAACCTGTGGCCGCTTTTCCCGTAGTGCCGGGTGCACGCTTGCGGTGCAGCCGAGGGAATTCTCCCAGCACTGCTTGCTTGTACCGTCCTCTCTCAGATTTGAGTCGTGGCTTTTTTTTCTTTTTTAATTTATTTATTTATTTATTTTTGGCTGTGTTGGGTCTTCGTTTCTTCGCGAGGGCTTTCTCTAGTTGCGGCGGGTGGGGGCCACTCTTCATCGCGGTGCGCGGGCTTCTCACTGTCACGGCCTCTCTTGTTGCGGAGCACAGGCTCCAGATGCGCAAGCTCAGTAGTTGTGGCTCACGGGCCCAGTTGCTCCGCGGCATGTGGGATCTTCCTAGACCAGGGCTCGAACCCGTGTCCCCTGCATTGGCAGGCAGATTCTCAACCACTGCGCCACCAGGGAAGCCCGAGTCGTGGCTTTTTTAAAATTGTATATACGTACCTAATAGAGTCTCAGCTCAGACATTCAAGGACGTTTAAAGTGGAAAGCTGTTCTCCATTTTCCTGCATGTGATATGTATGGCAAAGACAGACCGCAGAATGATTTCCATAGAGAAATATCACCCATTCTCAAGTAGTATTCACATTCCCAGGGCTGATAACCTCAGCTGATCTGCAAGAACAGAAGAGTATGACAGGCAGAAGAGGAAATGTGAGAAAATCTTCCTTGAAATCAAGTTTGAATCTATGTCAGACCGTTATACTTTAGACTTATTAAGGAAGAAAGAATTACTGGATTACATCGTACAAGGTTATTCGGAATTGTGCGCATTATAGGCAAACTACCTCCCCCCAGATTGTGTCCGATCTAAATGGAAGGGCTTGTGAAAACTTATAAACGGTAAATTGATAGAAAAACTGGCAGAGGCAAAATGAAGAATGTTTTTTTATTTGAATAAAGCATTTGCGGGAGGTGTGCCAGAGCTGCGCTTTCTGAATCTCCGGGGAACGGAGCAACAATTAGTAAGTATGGTGGATCAGCTGACAAAGGCTTTTCTTCCTTGGCTCTGTGTGAAACGATGGAAAATTTCTTATTGCAAGTCTAATTTCCCAAGAAATCGGAGTGTGTATTGAATAAAGGCTCAAGTCTCTAAGGAGAGTCACAGAGCAACTTGGGATGGGAGAGTGCGTGCACGCAGACGGCAAGGCTGCATGCTTTATTATCTGTAGCTTCTCACACTAGGAAAGTGTGAAATTACAGATTCTCAGCAATCTCTGCTATCACCGACCGTTCCTGAAAACTTGAAGTCCCTACCTCAATTCCTAGCTTCTTTATGGTTAGAAAACACCCAGAAATGCAGGGGCAGAATGGAAGCTTTAGGCGAGCGTCTGGACAGCGTGCTGGTCAGACCCACTGAAGCATACGCCGTCGGTGGGTTGGTCAGACACCAGCCTGTTCTGTGGCTGCTGGAACCCGGGCACAGCTCTTTGTAAGAAGAGACGTCGTAAGCCTGTGTGCTGAGCACTTACTCTGAGTCAGAGCTGTGCTCAGCTCTCCTCCAACAGATGGGATTAAGCAGCTCATTTTCAGATGAGGAAACTGACTCACCGTGAGGCTAAGGGATTAACCCAAGGACACACAGCTGGGAGCAGAGCCACGCCTTAGAAACCTGCCAGTTCAATTTCATGTAAGACCCCAGAGGCAAAACGCCTTGGACACGATGCTTTTTTAGGAGGGAGAATGGTGTGCTGACGAAATTTTCCTACCTGGCATCCTCTCTGCAACCAAAAGCTTTATGCAGAAGGCCAGAATATGCAGTCAGTAATCCCAGAGGCTAGGAGCCGATGACCTGTCCCTATGACTGAGTGTTGCCCACCCCCTACCTTGTTTAGAGAATAACATGATTTCATGTAATACCTATGTTGGCATGTGCCAGGCGGCCAGCATCACAGCTCAGAAGAGGCTGAACTCAGCCTCTGAGGACCTCGGGAGACAGCCCTCTGGAGAGGGGGCTTCTGATGGACAGTGGTTGCCCTCTGGGTGGCCCAGGATGAGATGACCTCTTGAGACCCGGTCTGCCTTTCTGGTTCTGAGGGTCTGCGTACGTTCAGTGATTCAGAGGTCAACATTGGCATCAAGGAGAGAAAAGATGCTGCTCAGCCCGTTTGCTCTTTAGGGAGAATGAGGACCATCTAGTCTTCCGGGCAAAGGGGAGATTTGATGCCAGGCCTTTGCACTTCACACCTGCCTCCTGCTCCCCCATGGCAGGTGGCGGCCCCTCTCTGTCTCCCCTCTGTGTTGCACGTGAATGGTGAGCAGCAGCTCGCCGGCCAGATTCGTTTTCCTTAAGCGGAAGAGAAAAGACAGATGGCGGAGAGTTTATTTTAGGTATTTTAACCTTGTCCACATGTTTTAGCATTATAAAAAAGAGCGGAAACTGGCACATATTAGAATCACCCATAATCCAGTAACTCAAGCATGATAATTGTTATTTTATATGTCCCCTTCAGAACGTTTATATATGTGTATATTACATCATAATGTCAACATGACTTGCATCCTTCTTTTTTTTTTAAATATGCCATATGTATGTTGCTGCATAGACCTCCAAACCGTATTCTTTAATGCCTGAGGACTAGTTCATGGAGTGCGTTTGCCATCTCTTTAAGCCATTCCTCTGTTACTAGGCATCTGGGTGTGTGTAATTTTTATAATATAAGCTATACTGGGATGAGCATCTTTGTTACACACACCCTGGAGTTCCCTTGAGACAGAGTCACAGGTTGTACGGTGGGGCTTGGGCCAAAAAGGTTCTGGATGTGTTTTGCCAGATTGCTTTCCACGGGGCTCTGTGAGTCCGTGCTCCAGGGACGTGGACGGCCTGTGTTTCATTGCATAAAGGGGTGGGATCAGAATGTGTTCCCGAAGCCGCTGGGCCTCAGTGGCCTCCTAGAGATGCTTGATCAGAGCTGCTGCTTTCCCTGCCTTGAGGCACTGATCACAGGAAGTCTCACCCACGAACCAGCAGGTGCCCCGGGGCAAGAGCCTCAGGATGCTCTCAGGAGCGGATGCTTCCAGACTTGCCTCTGGGAAGGAGCGGCTCCCTAACACGTGACAGCCATTCATGTCCTTCCTGACTGCTCGGGCCGGGTGAGGCTTTCAAAGCCAGTTGTTTTATAAGTGAAACATTCATAACTTTGGACCAGTCCTTAGCATCATGGAGGAAGGGAAGATACTAAGGGCTGCCAGGTTTAACAAATACAAATATGGACACCCACTTAAACTTGAACTTCAGATAAAGAATAATCTTTTATATAAATAGGTCTCAAATATTGCATGAGACATACTTATGCTAAAAAAAAAAAAAAAGATTCATCGTTTGTCTGAAAGTCAAACTTAACTGGGTGTCCTGCATTTTATCGGGCAGTCCCGTCCAGGTGTAATGAACATGGCCCAGCGCCCTCATTCAGGGCGAGATCTTAGAGGGGTGATTTATGCCCCCAGCCACTGTTTCCTTAGCTGGACGAGGACATTAGCATCCCACTTACCTTCAGAGAGTGTTGTAAGGTGCTTGGAACTAGCAAGTCCTCAATAAATATTTACTACTGCAGTTACAGTCTCAAAAAGAACCCAGTTCTTTAGAGTTCATGAACTCCAGGCATATTTCAGGTAGCCGTACAGAGACACAGTCTGTTTCCTCTGAAGGATGGAAGATCCCTAGTAGTTGACTGACTCTGCGAGTGTCTCCCAAAGGAGACCCATTAACGGCCCGAGCACAGGCGTGACAGGCGTGGTCTCTTTCAAGGTTCGGACACATCCCACTGGTAGCATGCTGTTTATTACCGTGGTGATTTCGAGATTTATCCAGCCCCTGTCTCTCCATTGTTCACCTTATTTCCAATTCCCAGTGGCCTAGTTTTGACAAATGTGATCCAGGTCAATGCCCATTGATTATCTAATTCAAAGCCAAACACCTATTTCCTATTTTCCCTACAAACTGACAAAAACTTTTCAATTACCCAGAGTTGTCTGGTACTAGCAAAGAAAAAAGAGTCTATCAAAAAATGTTTTTTAATAGGTGGAGTTTATTAATGTAGCAAACCTGTTAAATTGACAGTTGAACTGACATCACCAAAATTTACTGATCGTCTCACAGAACCCAAAGGTACATGAGAAAAGATGATTTCTAGACAGTGATGGTTTGTCTTTTTCCATCATAAGCGACTATATTTGACTAAGGCCATGCAGCTGTAAGGATTTTCACCAGACCTCTCTGAGTTGTTAAAATATAGTATCATAGTAACACTTACAGTTGGATTTATGGACATTCCTTTTCTCTGTAAAACATGGACACTTTATAGCTCTGCCAGTCTTAAGAAAAAGAAAGAAGACCATTGGTATCCATGCTTCACAGAGCTAAAGAGATGAGTATACATCCAGATTAGCGAAGGCTTCCAGCGTGCCCCGGGGAGGAATGGCATGGGCACCGCAGTCCTGTGGCTGCCACGGTGACGGTTCCGTCTGAGCAGCTTCTCAAAGGAATCACCGGGATGGCCACGCAGGGCACAGAGGACAAGGCACACAGGCCCTGAGCTCAAAGGTACAGGGTCATCACAACATGGCATTTGAGTTAAAAATCCTTTGGAAGGCTTGAGGCCATGGGTTGGTTGGCTTTTGGTTTTGTACTTTTTCATTCAAGGGCAACCCCAAAGAGGCTAAGCCATGCGGGTTGCACAGTAGTGGAGGAAAGTGCATGGGTTCTGGGGCTTCCATAGCAGCTACCACATCTGGGCCCCGTTACTGACTGCCTGCAACCTCTGCATCTCATCTTCCTCACCTGTGTATTTGGGGTAACATTTCCTGCAGGATTGGCAGGATTGAATATGATGTCTATAGAGCATCTGGCACAAGGGCCGGCATGGAACAAGCGTGCAGTTGATGGGAAACATTGATGTCAATGTTACCGCAAATACCTAAACTACTTGCTGTCATTCATAACCCCCAGCCATCTCTACAGATCCTCACCTGGCAGCTGCCACGCTCATCCTAATGACACATGAAAAATGGGATTGAGCGGTACATTCTCCCTTTGCAGGGTTTGTTCCTAAGGTTGGCTTTTGTGTGCAGTCACGTGTCGCGTGAGGGTATTGTTTGAACAGAGGAAAACAAAGCAGGCACAGATCCAGTGCAGTGGGGTGAATGGGCCAGGGGTCCACTGAGGCAGCCCGACTGCCTGGTGGCCTTCATGCCCCACTGCCCACAGAACCCATTCCTGGACCCTTTCACAGAGCCTGAGCGTTTTCTTGTCTGTTCTGCCTCAGCCCTTCTAACAGACCCAAAGCACCAAGATGCCACAGTGAGTCTGCCCGGAAGAGCCCATGCTGTGGGCTCAGTTCTAAACCCAGCTCTTCCATTTACTAGCTAGGTGACCTTGCAGGAACCTGTGTTTTCCTGTGTGTAAGAAGGGGACGATAATACCTACCTCGGTGGGTAAATGTGGAGTTAGGCGGATGGCGTCGTTAGGGCGTCTGTGTGTCCAGGTTTGCCTGGTACAGCCTGGTCTGTGTCTGTTGTCAGGTCACGGTTACTAACTGTGTCCCTTTTCACTGTCAAAGGTGTCCCAACTCAGACGATGGCCACCTTAAATGTACAGATAGCCAACAACTGTGTTTGCTTTGGTGGTTGATGATTGATGATTATATCGTAATAGCATCACTGTGACTGCTGGCAGCTCGGTGGGACTGAATTACATAAAACCAAAAAAAAGTTTCTTATGTCTCCACGCAATTAAACGCTTCTCATTTTTCTCATTAGAAAATATCATAATTTATATGCATCAAAAATGTGCCAAATACATAAGCTTTTCCTATTTCTCTCTGATGGCTTCATAGATTTAGGGTGTTTTTCTTCCTATAGAAACCTATGGGACTGATTATTTTTTCTCAATAACATTTGCCCCCCTGCTGGATAAACTTTCATTCATTTTTTCAAAGATCACATGCATTTAGGATGTTCATTAGGTAACTAAAGTTTAGCTTTTTAATAGTCATTATTGTAGAAGTGCATTCATCTTACTCAGCCTTCTCCATTGTAAAAGATATTTTCACTTACTCTCATTATTTTATTAATTAAGCTTCTCTAACATATAAGGGTTTGTTTGCTACTATCCCCAGTTCTTGAGCTCAGAGTCTGAAAGTTGAGCACCAAGAGAACAGAGGGAAACAGAAACATCTCAATTGTCACATGGGATTTCAGGAGAAACCACAATATATGAAAAGTTCCAGGGAAGAGGCTCCAAAGACTAAAGGTTCAAGGTGTGGATGGGGATGCAGATCTGGAACCCCTTTCGGAGCCTCTCAAGGATCATCTTTCAAAATCTGGAATTCTCTCTTTGGCCCCAGGCAGTGTCCTCTGGCCGTCTGCCAGGGTCACCCTGGCAGCCTGGCTGGGTTCCAGGAAGGGACGAGGCTGCCTCCCTGACCTATTAAGCCCTTTAGTTTTTTGATATATGTTCAACATTCCGAATGGTCAAAACCAAAGGCATCATTAATAAAGGATGAGTCTGAAGAAACATTTGAAGTGATGTGATACATTTCACATTACGGTAGAAGGAGAAGACTTATAGTCTTGGAAGATAAGCCCTTTTCCTGGAGTTACTCAGGCCTAACAGTTTCTTGAGGCTGAAACAAAAGGTCTATCACAAGCTGTGATTTATGTAGAAAGTTCTGATGGAATACATCTTGTTAGAGGCGAAAATGAGAGCTTTCGAGTTTGGTCCAGTTACGAAACAAATGGCTCAGCCTCCGCAAGCTGACTGCTGCTTGCGTGGAGTTTGTTTTTTAATCTTTATGGGAATTCTTTTAACTTCGGAGTGAGCTGTACAGTTACAGGAAAGGCTGTAGCTTGTTCTCATTGGGTAGAGCCAAGCTTTATCTCCCCAGCTCTATCGAATGCTGGGGGCATGGAGTGAAGACTGGAATCCTTGGCAGGACACATGAAGACACATCTGGACAGGACACATCAGTGCATCATTTGGGGAGTTTCACCATCTTCTCTCTAATCATTCAAATCCTTTTCAAAGAAGCAAGCTGTGAGCAGACATTCTTCACAGCAAATGGCACAGCAAGAATGCAAAAGGGAAAACAAAAGGGTGAAATCCTTTTGCGGTCATTGCCGTCTGAGGATCTAGGGGTCACATCAAAGGCAATAATGCAGACGTCCTGAAGGAACATCAGCAAGAGAACTTTAGCCAGAAAAGCAGGGCGGTTCGTGAGCTCTCAGTAGTTAAATCAGTGACATGTTCAAGGATCGGGTGACCTTCGGCCAGCATACCTGACTTTTTGTACAGTTTACACAAGCCTTCGAGCTGTGGTTACGCCAGAGTGACTGGTAGACGGTTTGCTAGTGTGGCACTAACACACACTCTGCTTTTGAGAAATGGACTGCTTTTCACTGTGGGCTGGAGTTTCGCATTGGTGCGCTCCTCAGGCAGCTCAGTGCCTCTGATGGGTATCCGTCTCTCTCCTCCTGCACCTTTCCTGGTTGCTCGTGCCCTCGATTTACCCGCTGTGTGTCCACTGTACGTAACACCTCCCCTCACAGCCCCAGGGCTTTAGCCGACCACCTCTCCCCCCTAATTCCCTGCGGAGCCCCAGTGTCACTGGCTTCATCCTGTGCCGCGGTGTCAGGCGGCCCTGAACTGAACTGCTCACTCCTCGGGGGAGAGCCCTGTCCTGTGATCTCCCCACGGAGTTAACACAGGTTTAAACCCAGAGTCGTTGGAAGGAGAAGGGAGGGGCAAGAGGAAGGAGAAACACAGTGTGGGGTTGTCCCAGAGCCGGCATACTACAGGCCCCTTCTCCTTCCTGCCAGCGGTGCCCGTGGTGGTGTCATCCCTATGTCCCCCTGGGGAGGCTGAGGACCAGAAAGGGGAGGGCGCGTGCCCGGTGTGGACACCAGAACTGCCAGTGGCAGAGTGACGTTCGGATGCAGGTGGCCTGGAACCATAGCTGAGCGCCAGACGGCAGGAGCGGGAGCCCCAGGAGACCCCTGAGGCTGGCTTGAGCCAGCCTGTTTCGAAAGATCAGGACATACCAGGTTGGACGGACGGAGTGTGGTCAGACCAGCTAGAGGACCTCCAAGGCCATGTCCACGAGTTTGGAGCAGGCGCCGGGGGATAGGGATTGTAGAGGAGGGTTCTGAGTAGGAAAATGGCCCCGTGAGTTCCAGGCCACCTTGCGCAGGCAGACAAGAGTCGGCACGACGAGGGAGGGGGTCAGAGGTGGAGGCCTGGGAGGCCAGGGCAAGAGCAGTGCCCTCAGTCACGCAGTGGCCACGCAAGGGGCCTAACGGCTCGTGACGGGGCCCAGGGTCCCGTTCCAGGGAGTTGGCTATTCCGGGGCCGAAAGCGGCCTAGGCATGGCCCCCAGCCTTCAACTATGTTGAGTCATTATGAAAGTCATGGGCACGCATCTCAAATTACATCGTATTTACATCGTACACATTACATCGTATACAATTTATTTACTGTCAAATGAAAAGAAAATAACCTATAGCATTTTATTGTTTATAAAATTCTGGTTTATAATACCTCTGCCAGAACACAAATGTTTCCATATTTAGTGGATCTCTGAGCTTAGCCTGCCTCTAAAATAATGGGTACATTTCTTCTCTAAATATTTATTGAACACCTATTATCTGCTGGACATTTGGGGAGAAAAATGATGGACAACATATGAATCTTGTAGAGCTTTGAGGGGTGGGGGATAAGATCTGACATGTATTTTTAAAAAGATCCCTCCCACAACTCTATGAATATACTAAACAACTGTTCAAGGGGGCAAATTTTATGGTATGTGAATTATATCTCAATAATGCTATTACTAAAACAAATCCCTCTTGGGTGCATAAGGGAAAATACACACGAAGCAGCTGATGGGACTGAGCTCAGAGATCCAAATGCATCCTTGGGTATTTGGTCATGACCAAAGAGGAAAGGTCCTTTGCCTACTATTGCAATAAAATTGAAAAGAATTGATCCCTCCATAATCAAAGCAATCTTTTAATTAACTTCCAAAGAATCCAAATGCTTATGATTAAGAGATGCTATATCATCTATAAAATTAGATAAGCAAAGCTAGAGTGAGGTCTAGTAATACATGTGAAACCAAGACAGCCCAGTTTTCTTCATATATACAGGAGAGAATTGATTGGCCCAAATAATAAAAAGAGGAAAGAACAGCTGCCACTTAACTGGCCATCATTAATTTTATTTGCTTCTGGAACTTGTGAACAAAAGATGAACTGTTTTATCAAGAGAAGTTTACCTTAATTTTATATAAAGCTGGGGGTGGGATACATGTGTGTTCAGAATATACCTTTTATTCCTCGGTTCAAGATAAAGTTGATAGAATTTAGTCCCTTGGAAAACAGCACCATCCTGATCATTATTAGAAAAAAAAAAAATCATTATTTTTTTCAAAATTCTAATTAATGAACCCGAGCTGTGTTGCTTCAGTACTGATACCACATACTCAATGAATTTTCATATCTGTGTGTGAAACATTTTTTCAAGTCTGTGGATGAGTACGCATAAAAGAGGAGAAAAGTTCTCATTTGGAAAATAGGCATCTATGCCTGAATCTTCATCAGCATCATCGTACCTGCCATTGTGATGCATGGCCAGACTGCTGAGCTGGCTAGGAGCTCATGGAACCCATGTTCCATCTCCTAGGGCAAGGATTAAGCCCCAAGGAACTCCTTTTTCCGTTCCTGGCACTTAAATTCTGCATTCCACCCTGGACTTCACGACTGCTTCAGCCCAAGAGTATTATTTGGTCTGGTTTGTTTCAAGTAACAGAAATACCAACTCAAAATAGCTTATGCACAAAGGGTGTCCATCAGCTCGCGCAGTCTCCCTCGGTCTGTGCTTTCCTCTTTGTGGGCTTCAGTAGCCATCTGCATCTGTCCACAGGAACCACGGATGGCATTTAGCGGGGGCCAGGGTCACGTGGTCTTAGGTTCCCTCTCCTTTGAGACTATGCGAACTCTCTTTCCCAGTCTCCGTGACCATCTCTACGGAAGGAAGAAGAGCCTAAGTGAGGCACCCATCCCTTGAAGACCAATCACAGAGCCCAGGAGGGTGGGTACCTGCCTGACTAGCCTGGGGAACGTACCCCAAGTCAGGTGTGCATGTAGCCCCACATGGCCCATCAACTTTTGGCCAGAATATAAGTTAACCAACCCATCTCACCCCACAAACAATGGTGGAGGGGGAACCAGAACACAGCAATAGACCCTCCCATTGTGAAAGGAGCAGAGGAGGAAACACACTTCAGGCAGGTTTAGGTGCCATTATATGATACCACAGGAATGGGTTCTCTCCCCTGGCCAGTGTCCCTTCGGGGGAATCGGCTCCGTCTTCATTCTCTCCGTAGCATCCCCTCTGGCAGCTGACGTGCGCCCCGTGTGGTGGCAGATGGCAAATGCAGATGCCCCTCTTGCCGGCCTCACACTGTGATACCACATCCCCCAAGCAGGGGAAGGGAGGAAGCGCCTTGGTCACACTGGCCTGAGGAAGACCAAGACCCCATTGCTGGTGGAGTTGACTCCACCAAACCACAAAGACTGAGGATGGGAAAAGGGCAGGTACGCAATGGAAAATATCGGGACTGCTGGCCAGAAACAGGGACCAAAGGACCACCTACCTGGAAGCCACCCATGTATGTCCCCACCTCCCTTCCGTGATTTCCCAGGCTGTCGGAGCTCTCAGGGTCTTCCTCCTTCCCTAGTGATCTACCCCGATGTCCAGAAAAGCCCTGACTCAGGATCAACCCCGCCCTCTGCACTCTCCCTCTGCCGCCCTCAGTGCAGGGCAATCTCTCCTCCCGGTCCAGGTACCCCCATGTCATCCCTGGCTCGCTGGTGACCATCCTCCTGTCTTCCTCCCCATCTCCCACACCAGTCATTTCAAACCTTTATCTCCTCCACCACCTTCTTCATGTGACTCGTCTATTCAACCTTTAGTAGAGACTCACCTGCACATCCTGTCAGCCCGAACGTCTTCTGGGATGTTCCCCCTCCCCCTCCCCACTGGGTCACACGTGGCTCTTTCCCATCTGACGTCTGGCATGCTGTGCGGTCATTAGCTGGGACCTGCTGGGGCAAGGTGACTCAGTGGGGCCGGCACCCAGGGAGGGGGAAGGAGTTGCTGTAGGGCTGTCTCTCTGTCTCTGTCTCTCTCTGTCTCTCTCTCTCTGTCTCTCTCTCTCTCTCTTTCTCTCTCTCTCTCTCTCTCTCTCTCTCTCTCTCTCTCTCTCTCTCTCTCTCTCTCTCTCGAGCTGAGCACTTGAGAGTAAAATGCAATAATATTTGTAAAGCTCCCAGCACAGCCCCTGGCGCAGAGCAAAGCATCGGTCAACAGAATGTCTTGTGCCATTTCTGGAAGGATGAAATGGAGTTCACGAGGCAGAGATGAAGGATGGACTTTCCCCATAGAGGGTCAGCTCAGGAGGAGGTCAGGGACGTGGATGCACCTGGCGGGTGGGGGGAAGACAGGACATTCCGTAATCAAGTTCTCTGTTGTCCCCAGAGAATGAAACGTGTGAATTAACTTAGTGTCTGAAGACTCCCAAGATATAGTTATGTGATCCTGCATTAATAAAAGCATTAAGGAGGAAAGTTATACCTGTGTGCTATTTTTAGGAGAATATGCCCCAGTGAAGTTGAATGCTCACTAGGATAATCAGCTATACTTTGAACTTTTATGGGTCCAGACCCCTAAATCTGTTGAGTCACATGTTCTGCTATTGAGCTCAATGCTGTTGGACTGGGAGTTATAGTAAAGAAAGAATAAAAAGCTTCTTGCGTTATTAAATCTTTCTTGGGTCTTCTATGGCTTAAAGCCTTTATCCAGTGTGATGGTATAGTCATTTCTTTGTCTTCCTCTTCCTGCAAACTTCTTGAACAGATGTTGACAGAATGCAGCTGAAATACCTGGATTATTTTGATAATCATGCGAGCACTGTCTCAAACGCTACAGTTTATAAAATCTGACTGTTGCATTTGTCACAATCAAAGCATGACAATATCATCATATCATGGTGACAAATCCTAATAAATTCTACATGACAATAGGAGACCTCAGTCATTTATTTTATCACCATCAATTACCCTTGTGAATTCTAAACAATAGTCACTGCTTAAGGCAGTTTTGTCTTTTGTGCCAGGACAAGAAAGGGAAGAGCCCTGTCAATCAGGTAATTTTTATTCATTTTTATCAGTTTGGAACCATTTCCATGTCCAACAGAATTTTATAGAGGTGTCTAAAGAAATTTATACCCCGGGAGGCGACCAGAATAAAGATTTCAGAAGCTGCATTGTCTTTTCACCCTCTTCATCAAGGTGTGAACAGTCTACATTTTCTGGAAGTAGCCATGAGAAGTAATTAAAGAATGAAAAATGTAGCTCCTGTGTTGATAGGATTTGGGTTCCTTGCCAGAATTCCCGACTGTGAACTGACAATATTCTTGCCTTCAGAATTTCTCCTTTCATTGCTCTCACTGGTCTCAATTTTGACAGCAGTATAATGAGTAATAGAAAAGTTGTTCATTAATTCTTGAAAAGAAATGTCTGTCATTTGACAATTCTCAGAGAATAATCTTATGACAAAAAGTTGGCACATAATCAAGAAAAAGCTCACTTGGTGTTGGCTAGGGGAAGTGATCACCAAAAAGTCATAGGAAATAACAGGAAAAAATATCTCTTCTCTTTTTCTTCCCCTGCAGTACAAGAGTTCTGATGGATACGATTCAAAGAAGTTTACTCACCCGCTGGGTTTCGTAGCCTTTTCTTGCTACAGTCAAAAGATTGTTTTAACTGGGATGCTTAGACTATTCTTTTTTTCTGCTCAGTCTTCCTAGGTTGTGAACTACTGGTTTCTTCCAACTGCATTTTGAGGTGTTGATTTTGTCCCACAATGAACATGTGGTCTATTTCCTGTTGGCTAATCACCCATCCTTGAAAAGCAAACTTAAATCCTATTTGATTTCTTTCTCTTTACTTAGTACCTTTGTTAAGAACTCTCTGTATGGTGTGCCTTTCTTGTGGCTCCCACATTTATTTGTTTGTGGACACAATTACGTATGAATCTTCAGGAGCTCTGAGCGCCATCCAGCCAACCAAGAATGAGAGGCTGACGAAGTTAGAAAAGGTTTCTGAACCTCAGCCCTATTGACTTTTGCAGAAAAGGGGAAGATTCTTTGCAGAGGGGAGCTGTCCTGTGCATTATGGGATGTTTAGCAGCATTCCTGTCCTCTACCCACGATCTGCCCCATAAGTTGTGACAACCAAAAATGTCTCCAAATTCAGTTGACCCTCGAACAACACAGGGCTTAGGGCCGCTGACCCCCGCCCCATGCAGTTGAAAATCCATGTATAACTTTATAGTTGGCCCTCGGTATCCACGGTTATGCATCTGTGGTTTCAACCACCTATGGACCGTACAGTACCGTAGCACATATTTATTGAAAAAGAATCCACGTATAAGTGGACTTGCTCAGTTCAAACCCACGTTGTTCAAGGGTCCGCTGTATTCCCGTTGCTGTCTGTGGGGCAGAATCACCCCCAGTTTAGCACCAGTGATTTTTAAATTAAGGAACTTTTATGGCAGCTTCTTCAGATTCTCCAGGGATCTCCTTCCCTTATCTCAGTCAGTAGAAGTATTTCTTCATCAGAGCAGCAAATCAAGAAACACAAAGTTCGGGAGTTCCCTGGTGGCCTAGTGGTTAGGATTCTGGACTTTCACTGCCATGGCCCTGGTTTAATTCCTGGTCCGGGAACTGACATCCCATAAGCCGCACGGTGCAGCTAACAGGAAAAAAGAAAAAGAAAGAAAGAAAAAACTACAAAGTTTGCAAACCTACAATCCCATCCACAAGTTGCAATTCTGTGAATAACAACTATCTTTCTATAAAAAATACATTACCAGAAAAAAAATTACAGAGAAATGGAAATGTGTTAGTCACTTGGAAGGCCAGCTGTCCACGACTTCTCCTGTTAGTGTTATTCATGTTAAACCATGTAAAGGTTTCTGTATATGTTTGTAATCTTATCTAACAAGATATTCTGAAATTTAATCTCTAATTCCTGAGGGATGATGATAGGAGATGAGTGGAACGAGAATCTGGAAGAATATGGGTGGTTGAGTAACCATATCAATAACAGCAGTTATAATCTTCTAATCAGTAAATAATCTGGAGTAATATAAACTTTGAAAGTTTTGCAAAAATGTTAGGGAGCCATAAAAGAAATTATATTTTAGTAACCAATTGCTATGTGAGTCAGTATTATTAGACTGGAAGCAATCGTATTTTATATTGAGTTTATTAGTGGTGGACAAGAGCCTGGAAAAAATCCTCACTATCAATATCATCTCAAATCTGAGAAAATAATATCTCAAGTGCACAGATGCATGTTGATCTCTTCTTTGAGAATTGTCTCTTAAATGATCCTTTTAATGTTGTCTCACATAAATATCTGACCTCAAACTGAGTTATTATAGTTGGCATAATCTGTGCTATAATGTGGCTCAGATTGTAAGAAAAGAAATAATGCATCATTATTTCTTTCTTAGGAAATCAAAAGTATGT
This sequence comes from Balaenoptera musculus, assembly GCF_009873245.2. Classification (NCBI taxonomy): domain Eukaryota; kingdom Metazoa; phylum Chordata; class Mammalia; order Artiodactyla; family Balaenopteridae; genus Balaenoptera; species Balaenoptera musculus. The sequence goes on from NC_045800.1 coordinate 6,173,476, forward strand.
CAACTCTGCTAATATTCTTGAAGTCATGCAGCGTTCCCTTACGCGGACAAAGAGGCTTAACGACCCCCTCTCCTTTTTCTGTGTCCTTTTCTCTCCTCTTTTTCTCCAAGCTTTCAAATTCAAGGTCACAGAAGGTCCATCTGAAGTGACTCCCAGTTCATGTTCTTAATCCTTGTTTTCCTTCTTTCATATCTTCAGAGAATTGTAAAGCCTTCAGGAGAAAGAAAACCCACATCCGTAACACACTTAGAACTTAGCGTGCTTCTTGCTTGTGTTTTGTTCTGTTTTCCTTTAAATGGTGGTATTAGCCAGATAATCTTGTCATTATCTAATATTTGGTCTTAGCAGATACAAACATTCTGTAATAGAAAACAGTATTTTTTGACAGGAGACACTTAGTGTCTTTGTCAACATTTGATATGAATACATGTGTTCTGGAAGCAGGAGACTGTTTCTCTATATTCATGTGATGTTGTGATTAACTTAATTCCCTGGCCGAGTGTTAAGGAGTCAACTCTTTTCCTTTAATGCTTGTGTTCGAAATGTTTTCAAAGTAGGATTAGTCCATATTCCTAGACCAGGTAGGAGAATGTCCCAACTGAGTATAATTTAATGGTTTGTTGTTGTTATGGAATTTAGGGTCTTGAAATCTTCTCCGGTGTGTATGGCAAATATTTTTTGAAAGGGGTAAGAAAGAAATTCAGTGTCTGTAGACTAGTTCTAGAGACTAGTGGTCTTAACTTGCAGAATGACCTTGTTTTCTTATAGTCTATTTTCACCCATAAAGAAAATTTAACAACAACACACTGTCAGAGATTTCTGAGGTCCAGTTATTTGAGCTTAGGTTAGGCCCAGCTTTGCTGTATTCAAGGTAACTTGTTTCGATGCTGCTGGAAAAAACAATAGGCATTTCTCCAGACACATGAAGTCTTGCTGGGAAGGCTGGATTACAGCCTTCCCTCAAAGATTTTTAGACTATGATGTGTTATTTTCTTTTAATGTGGATGAGTGTATGTATTAGTGTACATTATTGGAATGTACCCAGATCCCAGAGATGTTTTTGCTCATTAAACTGATCATCTGGTGACCAGACTATCTCAAATTTTTTTAAAGTATCAACAACAATAAAAAAGAATATCACCACAATACACTGATCAGCATTTCCCAAGCAGTAACAAGTTGTGCATTCTCTAGGCCTGACACAGAGAGTCATAAAGTGATGGGAGGGCAGAGATGATACAAGGAGTTTACAAAATCTGAGACAGGGTATCCTAGCCTGGGTTTTGTCTTCACTTCTGGAAAATACAGCGTGAGTTTGCATTTCACCTACCCGATGCCAGGTGTCCACTTGATCTATGGATGCCTATCCCTTGCAAAAGGACTTTCTATGTGAAAGACGTGTTTAACAAATGTACTGATCCTGAATTGCTATGGATTGAGCTGAGCTTCAAGAAATAGTAACAGATCAGTGGATGTGGGTGATCTCATTCATTACAGGTTTTATAGCTTTTACTAACATTAAATTAAATCTTTAGCCATCCTATATAAAGTAGGTTCTTGTACCTAAACTAGTGAAACTTAAGAGGAATAAAGTTGGCTCAGAGTACATAGAGGTGTGTTTTTTTTTTTCTATAGAGTCAGAATTCTTCTGGTTGTAAGTGACAGAAAACCCACTCAAGCTGCTTAATGAAAACAGAAGGAAGTTTTTGCACCACATAACTGGGAAGCAAGATACAACTTGCTTCAGGCATGGTTGGAACTAAGGCCTCAGAATATCATCAGGGCCCTATTTCTCTGGCTGTCTCTTGGTTCAGGCTCTCTTGCCATGATGGTCACGAAGGCCATCGGCATTCCCAGACTCAAGGTCTCAGCTTTGGAGCAGCAGTTGAAAGATACCATCTCTCCCAGGAGCCAGCAGCAAAGGCTTGCCATGGTGTCCACTTGGCCTGGCTCTCATTCTGTGCCTGTCTCTGAACCAATCACTGTGGCCAGGAAACCGGGGCTATATCTGGGCCAACATGGTTTCCATGCCAATTCATGTGACGATGACTTGGGGTCAGACCTACCTAAGCCACTTAGAACAGGGTGTCCACAGGAGTGTGGGTTATGTTACCAGCAGAAGGGGGAAGGATTGATGGACACAAAGGTGAAAAAGGATGACTAGAACCACAGTGGTGGAAGTGTAAACATAGAATCTGGGTAAGATACATCTAAAAGTAGTCAACGAACATTTATTTAAAGTCTATAATACAGAGGTTCTTTCCTAGGAAGTCTAGAAGATTCCAGAAGTATAAGAAATAGTTCCTGATCCCTTGGGAGCTTGAGTCCTAGTGAATTCATTTAGCCTGTGCTTATGGAGTCCCTGTAATTAATTTACATGTCTGAACGTATATTTAACCACACAAGGCACTGTGCTGGGTACTGGTTATACAGTGGTGGTGACTAAAACAGGTGGTCCGTCTTTATGGAGTTTGGACTCCTTGGGGGAACCTAAAGGGGACTTCCTGTGCAGGCCACTGATCACAGAGGTGAATCACATGGTCCCACTTTCCAGTTCTAGGCCAGTGTTTCTCAGACACCAACATGCATCCCCCAAGCGTGGTCCCGTGGCTGGCAGCGTCAGCATCACCTGGGAGCTTGTCAGTGCAGATCAGGCTGCAGGAACACTCTGTACTGCTGCATCCGTTTTCACAAGATGCTCGGGTGATCCACGTGCACATTAAAGTTTAGGAGGCTCTGCTCTAGATCAGTGGTCTGCCAACAGGGACCCCTTGGCCAAATCCACTTGTTATAAATAAAGTCTTTTTGTCCTTAATTTACTATGTTGTGTTAGTTCCAAGGGTACAGCAAAGTGATTCAGTTATACACACACACATATATATATGTATATACATATATATATATACACACATATATATTCTTTTTCAGATTCTTTTCCAGTATAAATTATTACAAGATAAATAGTATAGTTCCCTGTGCTATACAGTAGGTCCTTGTTGTTTACCTATTTTATATACAGTAGTGTGTATATGTTAATCCCAAACTCCTAACATCTCTCCCACACACATACACACTATCCCCTTTGGTGACCATAAGTTTGTTTTCTATGTCTGTGAGTCTGTTTCTATTTTGTCAGTAAGTTCATTTGTACCCTTTTTTTAGATTCCACATATAAGTGACATCACATGACATTGGTCTTTCTCTGTCTGACTTACTTCACTCAGTATGATCATCTCTAGGTCCATCCATGTTGCTGCAAATGGCATTATTTCATTCCTTTTTACGGCTGAGTAATATTCCATTGTATATATGTGCCACATCTTCTTTATCTGTTCCTCTGTCGATGGACATTTAGGTTGCTTCCATGACTTGACTATTGTAAATAGTGCTGCTATGAACAATGGGGTGCATGTATCTTTTCAAATTAGAGTTTTATCCAGATATACGCCCAGGACTGGGATTGCAGGATCATATGGTAACTCTATTTTTAGTTTTTTAAGGAACCTCCATACCGTTTTATCAAAACACAGCCAGGTCCATTCGCTTATATACTGATTGTGGCTGCTTTGACACTACCAGGGCAGGTCGGGCAGTTGTGACAAAGACTGTGTGGCCTGCAAAGCCTGAACTATTTGCTATCTGGCCATTTACAGAGAAGATTTACTGAGCTGTGTTCTCGTAGGTAAGATAAACTCGGAAGCAGGGCCAACTTCATGGGTGTGCCAACCGATGGGCCACATAAGCCCCACCCTGGTTTAATGCTTGATGTCACTGTCTAGAAATTGTTAATAATTTGTGAACAAGGGCACCACGTTCTCCTTTGCACTGGGAACCACAAGTTTTGTAGCTGGTCCTGCCAGTAAGCAAAATTCGTGTTGGCACAGAGAGTCGAGGCCACCTGTGTGCCCAGGGCACCAGGGAAGGAGTGATTAGCCTGGCCTCGGGGTCAGACAAGCCTCCCTCAAATTGCTCACTGACCCCGCCTTGAGGGATGAGATGGATTTTCCAGAGGGCCCTCGCCCGTGGAGACAGAACCTGAAGCAGTTATCTGCTTTCCAGCGTGAGTAATAGAGTACCCAACCCGACGTGGCCTCGACAGTGAGGAGTGTATGATCTCATGTAAACTGTCTTCCTGAGCGGGCTCTGGGGCTCCCCTCGTGGTCACAGGTGATACTACACACACCTGCGCATCACGCCTTCACCCAACAGTGTCTCCAAAAAGCCACTTGTTTTCTCCCTTGCGTTGCTCTTTCCATTAGGGAAGAAAACCTTTCCAGAAAGCTCCCCAGCAGACCCCTTGACCAGGGTTGGATCACAGACGCAGGAAGACTGGCCATTTGCAGCCTCAGTGACCGGAGGGAGCCAGAAGCACAGGGACGGCTAGAGGCTGGGCAGCCAAGCCGTCCGTCACAGGCTGTGTGGCAGTGGCTGCTTCTTTTGCAAAAAAATCTCTTTGTACAATTTCTTCACCTCCTGCGTAAACTCCTGGGGGCACCAAAAAGATGACTTGGTTCACCAAAGAAATCTGACTTACTCGATTCTTCCAAGAACGCATCTACCACGGAAAGGAAGGTCCATAAGGAACAGCTCCCAGGAGAAGGTGGGGGTGGAGCTCAGTGCGTCATACCCCCCTGTCACCCAAAGTTATACAACTTTTGTTTAGTGTTGCAGAGCAGTTTCTGAGGAATCTGTGGGAGTAGGTGGGGAAAATGTACCTAGAAAGATATTTAGCCAGATTCTGTCGGATAAGTAAAGGATATTCAGGGTACGTTTGTGAAGCATGATTTCTTGTCTAAAGATTGAATGGCTCTTCAGTAAAATATTATTTGATGCATTGATAGAGTTTTATGCCCAAATCATTTTTCTCACTGACTTCTGTGTTTCCGCATGTTTATGTTTCTATATTTGTTCAAAATAGAACGCCTGAAATCTGTAAAACATAATTTTTCTTGGCTGAAACACCTACATTCCATACAGGAATTCCACTATACTTGCTTTTTATAAAATAAAGTTAAAACGTCTGTTGCGGTATTTACCTTAAATACGATTTTAGTTACAATTGAACCGAGGTAGTTTTTTTTTCTCCTTCAACCTGTAATTCTTTCAAATAGAGGTTGGTAAGATGGCATACATCATTAATATACAATACATATCAAAGAAAGAATGCTTTCTAGTTCCTTATAGAAAATCACTACTGTGATTCCTACGGATTAAATAAAATTCATACTCTTGTTAGGTATTAAGGTAAGAAACTTTCAATTTAGAAATGAATGTTCTACATGGTTTTTACCATATTAACATCCCACTTGTAAATATCTCCATACTTCTGTTCTCCTTGCGAACGCCTCCCCTGATTAAAGTTACGTCCTGTTGAACGCCTACACTATCACAGAAAATGTCTATTCAAAGATGTCACAGTAAAAAAAAACAGTGCAACTAAGATGTTTGGAAGTTGTAATTTTCTGTGGCACATTTGAAAGGAATCGGTACAAAAGTTTATACATAATTCCCCTATATTGTACTATCTGCAACCATGTGAAATCAAAGAAAAATGTCTTGAGTGGAGACATATTTTTCTTTTCAGTGGTTTGAGGACTGAGTCTCAATTTGACCTTTGGGAAAATGTCAGAACAGCATTTCAGAGACACCTAGGTATGCGAACCTCCAGTAATTTGGGAACCTCATGAAGCCACTTGAATTCTGTAGACACTCAGAGTTGATGAGAATTCTGCTGAAGCAAAATGCTTTTTGCCCCTTGGCCGCAGCCAAATTGCATGTTGTGAGCAGCTTGTATTTTTAGTTGAAGGTTTTCCTTTGGAGTTCAACTGCAATTTTACTTTCATTGTCATCTTAAATCTGTAATTTTGTGAGAAAGTTTTTAAAGATAGCTTTTCTCCTCTCCAGCAATTATTCTGACTGGAGAGTGACCTTTATTCTCTTCTGGTTAAAAAAGACTGAGAAAGAGAGAAGAAATAGAACACTTTTGGGGTTTTTCAAGCCCTTGGATTATGGGGTAAAACACCTCAAAATGAAAAAGGAAGATTTTCAGACTTCACAATGTCATTGGATAGTCATTAAATTCATACCAAATTATAGTTCAGAGAATTTAAGGGCAGACCGAAAGAGGTAAAAGTGGCAATAATCAGAAAGGCCAAAATCTGGAATCCATTAACTGAAAACAAATTACCAACAATTATGGCATGCCTTGTTTATTTTTCTAAAGATCTTGAAATAAAGCAAAAGTTCTCCACAGGTACTAACAGCTATAAACCCATGTGAACGCATTTTGGAGCCTGATTTCTCTACATGGGGTGGATCTCTAGCCACAGTGAAAGAACAGCTCAGCAGAGCCTTTTGGAAGTTGTGATTTACCCTGGCACGTTTCAAGAGGGGGTGAGGGGAGTGGGGAGTCCAGGAGGCCTGGCCTCTGGTGCTTCTACCCGTATGACTTGTGTGCTTTTCCACTCCACGAGTTCTGTCCTTACAATACAGAGGGCCAACCTTCTTCTCCCAGACATCCTGCATGTTAAGTACATAATCCCTAAACCAACATACTGTTTCCGCACCTAACAGGTCTCTACCCAGGGCCCCGGCCCAGCTCGCAGAATAGCATCCCCTCCCTCCTGGTCTGTCTTCACATCAGTGGAAGCCCCGGGGCTCTCTGGATCTTTACTTCTTTCGCTCTCCTTTTCTCCGCACAGCTTCTACGGCTCCCAGTCCTTGTCGATTTGCTGGGAGAACCGTTTCTCAGCTCTGCCCACTGTCACCACCACCATCATCTCTGGGTCTTATGTCTGGTTCCCCATTCTGCTCCACCTTGCACAGCCCCCCAATTATTCCTTTCCGGGGGCTGGCATGACAAAGTACCACACATTGGTACTTTGCTAAAAATAACAGAAATGTATTCTGTCATCGTTCAGGGGGTCAGTAGTCTACAGTCAAGGACTTCTGACTTCCAGGAGGGCCGTGTTCCCTCTAAAGCCTGCAGGGAAGAATCCTTGCCAGCCTCTTCCTGCCTCGGAGGGTTGCTGGTGACCCTTCGTGGTCCTTGGCTAGCAGCCGCAGCTCTCCAGTGTCCGCTCATCGGCACACGGCCTTCTTCCCTGTGTCTCTGTTTCTTCACATGATTCTCCTCTGCGTGTCTGCGCCCAAATCTCCGTCTCCTTATACGGACACCAGTCACTGGATCGGGTCACCCTACTCCCTATGACCTCCTCAACTTGATTACATCTGCAAAGACCCTGTTCCAGACAAGATCACCATCACGGGTACCGGGGGTTAGGACTTGCATACATCCTTTTGTGGGGGACACAGTTCAACCTACAGCATCATGTTGTTCTTTCTCAGAATTCCCCTTGCCTATCACTCCATTGCTCAGAAACCTTCTTTCCTGTGGGAGAAATTCTGACTGCTTTAGCTGGGTGCTCATACTCTTTCCCAGTCTGGCCAAGCCCACCTTTCTAGTCTTAACCTCCCATCAACCCAGATTTAAGAGCCCTGTGCCCTGCCCAGACGGATCTACTTATGGTCTCCAGAACATTCCATATGCATTTACAGTATCTGTGTTTCTGCTCACAGCATCCCTCTTGCCTTGAGTTAACTGCTATCACCATCCTTCCTGCTGTTGATGGATTGTGTAGATGTGTGTGGAAGACCCCATCCATGTAACATATGTGGGCCCATCAAATGCCTGCATTTAGTGCTAGGGTTGGCTAGTGAAACTTCTGTGCTTACTAGCCAACTGTTGGACCAAAAAGTGTTCCTTTGATCAGATAGTCACTGCCTATGTTTGTTAATAGAACAAACCTTAATTCTTGTTTCATGATCATGTACCATCTCAGTTAGCTAGAGTGAGAAGGGCATAACTTATTTTAAAAGAATGCTTCTTGTTGGGTTCCATTATCAGGGAATATTACTGACATGTAGGGAAGCTTAACGTTAATTTTTTTTGTATTTTTTTATAATTTAAAATACTTGTTTTTTTCTGATTTAATGAAAAATACCTCATGGAAGTCTAAAAATGAACACTTGGTTTCGTTTAGATGTATTGGTCACATGAAATGTACAAGCCCTAGTACATTTATGAAGCTTCACATCAGCACAGGGTTGGATGATACTTAAGACACATTTTGCTGATAACAGCCTTGAACAGAGGTTTTCTTTCTTTCTTTTTTAATTGGAGTAGAGTTGATTTACAATGTTGTGTTAGTTTCAGGTGTACAGCACAGTGATTCAGTTATACATATATCTACACACATATATGTATATATATCTATTCTTTTTCCGATTCTTTTCCCTTATAGGTTATTACAAAATATTGAGTGTAGTTCCCTGTGCTATACAGTAGGTCCTTGTTGGTTCTCTATTTTATATATAGTAGTGTGTATATCTTACTCCCAAACTCCTCATTTATCCCTCCCCCCGCTTTCCCCGGAACAGAGATTTTCTGTGGTGGATGGTGGGAGCAGGTTGAGGGCAGGACTTAAATGGACCCTCCCTGGCATCCAGTGGGCACCAGAGACATGATGGCGGGGTACCACCTGGGGTTCACTGGCAGCCGGAGAGGACTGTGAACTGGACCGTCTGTTACATCACGGATGGTCATTAAGGATTGGCCAGCTGCCCTCAGACCTGCAATGACGCAGGCACAAGCAGATTGGATTGTTGGTGTGACTCTGACCGGGGTCGTTTCAGCAGCGAGGTTACCTCTGCTATTCTCAACGGCAGTGGCGAGTAGGTTGCGTTTACCAGCATCGCTGGATCGCCTCGCCTCCCCTCGCCTCCCCGACATCATCTGGGTCCTTGAAATCACTTTTTCTTACATGAGTGAATCATCCAGAGAATTGCCCCAAACCAGACCTCCGTGTGGTTAGTCTAAGTACATGAGGGCCCTCAACCTGGGAAGGAGTTTTACAAGTGAGGCTGAGGATTTGACTGCACGACACCCCATCTTCCAGGAGGAGGCAAGTTCAAACGCTCACCATGAAGAGGGCCAGGCCCCCCTTTTGGAGAAGTCTGGAGTCTGCAGACCTTCTCCTCAAGCCTCCTCCTTTGCTCTTTGGTATCAGATATGTGGTAATAAAATGGGACATATTTTTGATATATTGGGAAAAGTCATTTCTTCCCCTCTTGAAAAATGCGCTCCTCTTTTCTCACCACAGCTGGGCGTTTCGAATGTGAATAAATCGCCAGGAATTTGGCCGTAACATTATATTCATAAATACACATGAAATTTGGTGGGGTTTAAAGAAAAATAGAATTGAAAGAGCATATTGTCAGGTTTAAGCCCAGACGTACCTTGAGAGGAGAAACGAGTTTGTTTCTTATGGGTTGTTCATTTGCTTTGCAAGGACGGATGCCAGGCACTCAGCCCTAAGACAGAGGCAGAGACACCCGGTACCCACAGCTTCAGGGGGCCGGCAGGGCCTGGGCGGGGAACTCTCTGGTCTTCAGGCCCCGAAACAGAAGCCACAGGACTAATATTCACCAAAGAGGCTGCGCTTGCCCTGGCTGCACATTTTACATCCTCAGACCAGATGGCAAATATTTCCTTTCAAGAACCAGTGAAACCCAGAACATCTGGCCCGTCCCAGTGGCTCCCTTTCAGGGGCTGGGAACAGACCAGCCGGTGGGAGATGGAGCTCACCGGGACCCTTCTGGTCCTTCTCCTGCTCATATAAATTCTGTCATCTGACACTTCATTAGCCCTCTCTCCAGGGAGTGTGACTTCTCGTCAGCCGTGGCAGAGTTGAGATTAATTCTCTGAAATGTGTCTCTTGACACTGGACGTCATGTGGCATCTACCAGCGGCGACTCAACCCTCTCCCATCCCCCGTTTGCAGATTCTATGCGCAGGGACTCGCCAGGGAGGCTGCAGAGCCATCTGAGATCATTCGCCGTCACGGCCATTGGTCTTGACTGCAGGCCGGCCCCATCCTGTGCGGGGATGCTTCATGCACTTCTGCGTGTTTCTTACGAATCAGTGATGTCATATTTGAACCTGTGGCAGGCTGCGAGTGCCGTGAAGTGCACATTGAATCCCCAGCCCCTTCTCCACCCGCCCCTGTAGCTTGTGGAAGGTGACGTCACCTGATGCATGGCAGAGAACTTGGAGGCCTTCCAGGTGCCCACCCTCTTCCCGGGCGCCCAGACTCCTGAGAATTTTCCTCCATTTGCATCCTTCCTGCCTCCCGAAGACATTGCCACCACACGGCCTCTCTCTGTAACTTCTGCCACCGGAAGCATCCCTCCCATCCGCCTCCAGATGTGCAGGTGTCACCCTTTCCCTTACCCCGCCCACACCCCCGGGCCGGCTCTTGCCAGCCCGCTCTGGAAACTGCCCACCTTAAGGCTGCTAATCGTCCATGCTGCCCTAACCACCTGTTTCAAGTGAACCCTAGAGCCGCCTGGTGATTCTGCTGTGTTTCCCAGTTCCTTTCACGCTCCTCTTTCCTCAGACGTCCACAAGTCCCATCTCCTGGTCTACCCTTGCCTGTGTCTACATCCAGAAGCTCTGCTGCAGTAGTTTCTGGCACCACCTGTGTCCCAACCCCATCCTCTCTCACCTGCACCAGAACGTGGATCCTGTGGTTCCCCCTCCCCACTCTCCCCGGCATCCTCAGGTTTGGCTTCTGTCCTGGGCAACTCTGGGTCGATGAAGCTCTGATATCCCTCATCTTAAGAGGTGAAGCCTCCCTACAACAGGGCCCTACTGCATAGCACAGGAAACTATATTCAATATCTTGTAATAACCTGTAATGGAAAAGAATCTGAAAACGAAATAGGTATACCTGAAACGCTGTATATATCAACTATACTTCAATTTAAAAACAAGATGAAACCTCCTTTCCCGTCACATCCATGTCAGCAGTTGCTCCCATGTAGAACATCACTCCTGGGTTTGTCCCCAGTCCTTGACATCGTCAATTCCTTTCCTCCTTTTCTCTTTTGCTCCCATCGGTCTACCAAAACAGCTCTTACTCAGTCACCGATGACCTCTGAGTGGCTAAATTCAAAGGTCAGTGCTCAGTCCTGACCTTCTTTGCTTGTTTGTTTGTTGTTTATGTTTTGGCTGCACCGAGTGGCATGTGGGATCTCAGTTCCCTGACCAGGGATCGAACCTGTGCCCCCTGCATTGGAAGTGTGGAGTCCTAACCACTGGACCTCCAGGGAACGCCCCAGTCCTGACCTTCTTAACTGTGATTCAGAAACTTTATCTGCTTGGCATCTTGGTTCAGCGCCTACTGCCCTGGCCACTCCTTCTCAGACCCCTGCTCATTCTTCCTTTTCTCCCAGACCCACGCCCCCCCATGTTGGAGCATCCCGGGGCTCAGTCCCCAGGCCTCTTCTCCTTGGTTTATATGCTCACTCCTCATTCAGTCACGTATCATAGTCAGGAATCATAGCTGATACCTCCAGCTATACACCTGACTCTCTGGTTGACGTGTCCAGTGACCTACTGGGCATTTCCACTTGTACCAGGAAAGGGCATCTCTAATTTCATATGTCCAAGATGGAATTCTTCCTTTCTCCTTTCTTCTCCATCTCAGTAAAAAGCAGTTCTCTTTATCTAGTCACCAAGGCCAACGTTTTGGAAACATTCTTGACTTTTTTTTTTTTAATTGGAGTATAGTTGCTTTGCAATATTGTGTTAGTTTCTGCTGTACAGCAAAGTGAATCAGCTATACGTATACATATATCCCCTCTTTTTTGGATTTCCTTCTCTTTAAGTTACCACAGAGCAATGAGTAGAGTTCCCTGTGCTATACAGTAGGTTCTCATTAGTTATCTATTTTATACATAGTATCAATAGTGTGTATATGTCAATCCCAATCTCCCAGTTCATCCCACCCCCCCCTTCCCCCTTGGCATCCATACATTTGTCCTCTATGTCTATGTCTGTGTCTCTATTTCTGCTTTGTAAATAAGATTGTCTATACCAATGTTTTCAGATTCCACATATATGTGTTAATATACGATATTTGTTTTTCTCTTTGTGACTTACTTCACTCTGTATGACAGTCTCTAGGTCCATCCATGTCTCTACAAATGACCCAGTTTCGTTCCTTTTTATAGCTAAGTAATATTCCATTGTATATATACCACATCCTCTTTATCCATTCCTCTGTTGATGGACATTTACGTTGCTTCCATGTCCTGGCTATTGTAAATAGTGCTGCGTGTGTCTATTTTTGAGACATTTCTCCAAAGAAGACATACAGATGGCCAACAAACACATGAAAAGATGGTCAACATCATTAATTATTAGAGAAATGCAAATCAAAACTACAATGAGGTATCACCTCACACCGGATGGCCATCATCAAAAAATCTACAAACAGTAAATGCTGGAGAGGGTGTGGAGAGAAGGGAACCCTCATGCATTGATGGTGAGAATGTAAATTGATACAGCCACTATGCAGAACAGTATGGAGGTTCCTTAAAAAACATTCTTGACTTTCGTTTGTTCCTTTCACACCCCACGGACAATCCAGCAGTGAATCATATCAGTCTGATCTTAAATATCTGTATCCTGGACCCGAAGCTATCTCCCCAGTGGCACCACACCCTTCCTGGTCCAAGCCACCATCCTCTCTCACCTGGATCAGGAACGTTCTCCAGCCAGGCCTCCCAGGCTCTGCCCAGCACCGCAGCTAGTGTGACCCTGAAAAATGAAAATCAGCTCTTCTGGCCTCTGCTCACAGCTCTCCCCTGACTCCCCACATCACTCAGCACAAACCGCTAGTCTTGTAGGGATCCACATAGCTTGTTTCTTTGTCCTTGGCCAAAGTCACTCTGATGGAGAGGCCGTCCCTAATCCCGCTGGATAAAAGAGCAACTCTTCCACCACAGCCAGGACTCCCCTTGCCCTTAGGGCTTTCTTTTCCTCCATAACACTTGACCACCTTTGATATAATACAGACTTTCTTCCTTTGATTATCTATCACCCCAGCTGCAGTGGAAGCTCTGTGATGACAGTGATCTCACTTGTTTGTTCCCTGCCGTGTTCCCAGGCCTAGAATCATGCCCAGGATAGTAGATGCTCAACACCTATCTTTTATTTTTTTTTTCAATTTGAGTGTTTTTTATTGGAGTATAGTTGATTTACATTATTGTGTTATTTTCAGGTGTACAGCATAGTGATTCAGTTATACGTATACATATATTCATTCTTTTTCAGGTTCTTTTTCCATATAGGTTATTATAGACTATTGAGTAGAGTTCTCTGTGCTACAGTAGGTCCTTGTTGGTTATCTGTTTTACATATAGGATTGTATGTACATTAATCCCAAGCTCCTAATTTATCCCTCCCCCCTCCCCCATGTTTCCTCTTCAGTAACCATAAGTTTCTTTTCAAAATCTGTGAGTCTGTTTGACACACATCTTTTTAAAAAAATTTTTTGTTGGAGTGTAGTTGATTTACAATGCTGTGTTAGTTTCAGGTGCACAGCAAAGTGGATCTGTTATACATATACATATATCCACTCTTTCTTAGATTCTTTTCCCATAGGGGTCATTACAGATTACTGGGTAGAGTTCCCTGTGCTATACAGTAGGTCGTTATTAGTTATCTGTTTTACATATAGTACTGTGTATATGTCAATCCCAATCTCCCAATTTATCCCTCCCTTCCTTCCCCCCTGGTAACTATAAGTTTGTTTTCTACATCTGTGACTATTTCTGTTTTGTAAATAAGTTCATTTGTACCATTTTTTTTAGATTTCACATGTAAGTGATATCATATGATATTTGTCTTTTTCTGTCTGACTTACTTCACTTAATATGATAATTTCTGGGTCCATCCACGTTGCTGCCAATGGCATTATTTCATTCTTTTTTTATGGCTGAGTAATATTCCACTGTATACATGTACTACATCTTCTTTATCCACTCCTCTGTTGATGGACATTTAGGTTGCTTCCACGTATAATGAACAAATGTCCACACTCATTGATGGGGCATTTGTTGGTCACCAATGATGAATAAGTGCCACGGCTTCCTTCATGCCAACCCTTTCTGTGTCCTGGGACGTTCAGCAGAACAGGTTTTCTTAAGTCGAATTCAGTTCCCACAGCTGAGAACTCCCCAATTCTCATCCAATCTTTTGAGAGTGTCAAGGCCAAGGTAGCTAAGACCATCCCAGTAGCTAAGCCTCAGGGATCCCAGGATGGCTAAGATGCTGCTGGCTTTGTCAGGACTCACCACTGGAATGCATCAGCTACATCTCTAATGTGGTGTGTCTGGAAGATCCCTGTCCCCTTGCCACCTCTGATGGGCATTCTTCCCAACAAGCCCATCACCAGAGCAATTTCAGTCACCATTCAGTCTGTCTTTGGAAGTAGCTCCTCAACTATTTTTGTGGTCCCTACATCCGTGCCTCTGCCAAGAACTGTGCTGAGTTTTCATCTCAGATCTGGACGATGCAGCAGGCTCTTACCTGGCTCTCTTCCTTCCAGTCTTAAGGCCACAGCGGCTCTGTCTTAACCAAGATGATGGGTCAGACTTGCCAGTCTGGCTTCCAAGGCCTCTCGTCTGGCTCCCTGGCCCTGTCTGAATTTTTTTCTGTTTCCTAATTTCCCACTGAAAGCACATGGCCTTCCACAGTTTTCTCGGGAGAAAAAAACAAAAACAAAAAAACACCTCTTCCCCTTTGAAACTAAGCTAGCTCTTTGTGCTTTTGCCTACAACTTTCGCCTTGTTATTTTTACCTTGAACTGAAATTTTTGTAAAATTAAAATTCTCTCCCTCCCACCACCTTTTAAAAATTTTACAAGATGCTCTTTACAGAAAATGAAGAAAGGAGAAAACTTTAAACATCTATAGTCTCACCCATCAGTAAAGAATTATAACTCAGCAGTCAGTTACAAAGAATATGACTTTTACTATACATCTTTTTTCTGGGCACACATGTCTAATCTATAATAGTTTTTGGAGTTATTTTTCACTGTTCTGTCAACTCCAGTCCTTATTTGCTTTTGTATCCCACGTGGCACCTAACATAACCCTTCTATGTAGAAAGGGCTCAGTGGGTCATTGAATCAATCAGAGCTGGTCAGTAAATGTGCACTCACTGATCAGATGTAAACAAATAAGGTATGTCAAAGTACACATTTCAGAAAGTTAAGAACATGACTCAAATACAAATATGTGGTGAGCAACTGTCAAGGGTTTAGACAGCTCATTCAGGAGGAAACCAGCAGGATGACAAAGGTGGCTCAAAGGAGAATAAAGAAGGATGAGATCAGAGTGCTAACTTAGATCCAAAACTGGTCAATTTCCTTCAGGGCACTAAAGCCGTAACTTTAGGGGGTTATCTTTTCTACCCAACAGAAATCACTTGCAATTTATCAGTCTTCTACAAGTTAACATCTAACTTTACAGAATCTGATTCCTAATCATTAGCAAATAGTAAATCAACCCAAATGGCATCCCCTAGATTAAGGGTCAGCAAGCTTTATCTGCAATGGGCCAGGTATTAAATATCTTAGGCTTTGCAGGCCACAGTCTCTGTCACAGTTACTCAGCACAAAGTTGCCTTTATACATATTATAGTTGACTATATATATTATAGAAATGACTGTATTTCTATAAAACTTTACTTACAAAAGTCAGGCTACCAGTGGTGGTGTGCTACCCCCTACCCTAGTTATAGCCAGATTAAGCCCAGGCAGGCTTGTCAGGTGGTGCTCTGGTTTGACTCGGAAAACACATGTAGTAAGCTTTTGCCTTTTTCCCAAGTTTTAGGTCATTTTCTTAACAATTTCATGGACGCTCACCTTTTAGATACCAGTTCCCAAGGGTTTATTATTTGTAAATAGAATAGTAAAAATAAAATGAAAAATGTTTCCCAGGAGTCCAACAATATTGAAGATGGGTACATATTTAATGCAGATTTTTTTTATACTGTAATCATACTGCCTTGGCTTCAAATAACAAGGTGATCCAATTCTACCTCACTGACAGAGACATTCAAGGACTACTTACTGGAAGAATTTCAGAGTCATAGAAGGTCTGATTATTCTAGTCAGACAGACGTAGCTCTGAAGATCTGTGTACCACTCTGTATTCCCAAAGTATGTAAACAGCCATTATGTGCACGAGTATTATTAAAATCAAAGACAGAAACATTCAATGTAGAACCAGAACCAGGGTCATATTTTTCTGAAACTCAATGGGAGCAATTTTGTTTCAACAAAACCACGTTACCCGTTAGGTTGGATGAATATCGTTCAGTTGAATGTTCTCGGGTGGGTACTTCAGTTGGTATTCTGCTTATACATCTGTCTTTGGTGGGTTAAGTGCCATAAGCAAACGTTAATACCTAGTTTTTTGCTTGTATACATTTAAATTATATTAGAATAAAAATCATTTAAGTCAACACCAGGGGTCTCTTAAAATTGGAGAGTCTTTCTCTGCCTATGAGAGAGGCTTCATGAGACTACACGTTCTCTCTGTCACTGGCTCAGGAAAAATACCTGCGTCTGCTCCCGGGTAAGTGGCGAGGTGTATATTCCCTTTTTTCTCCTTTGCCTTTGATTTGTCTCCAACAGCTGAAAGCATTCCTCTCTACTCTCCACGCAGATGGGCTGACAGCTTCCAGAAAGCATTTTTTTTCGAGCCTGGGAGCTTCTTATTAGGTGTCTGTGACTGATGGCAGAAGACAGAAGCACCCAGGCTACTTCCTTGTTTGAAACGAGGGTCAGTCTGAAGTTTGATTTGCATTTGCTCACGTCACACTCTGTATTTGGAGCCTTCTTCTTTCTTTTTTTTTTTTTTTAATCTTCCCCTGATAAGCACCTGGAGTTTTATTCAGTAGCAGTCTCTTCATTTCACAAATATAAATTCTCCGAGAAGAGAAACACTGATTCTAAAGTATTTCAGGCTGTACAGCAGCTGCTCCCACCCCCCAACCCCCAACAATTTCCAAATCAATTTCTCCGCACTGGTTTCCCATTTCTGGCCTCTCTCACTTACCTAAGAGATGTTAATGCCATTGTTGTTGCTTTATCTTTTGAAAGAATCTGTCCTATTTCTGGGTGTCACGACTGGGTTTTATTTGGAGCTCCCAGTTTTACTGTGCACAGTTAAGTGTATTTCTCTAATGGATTTAACCTGTGGCAGGATCGATAGATTTTTCTCCTTCAGTGCCATCAGATTACAGCGACTTTGCAAATTAAGGAAAACCTTTTATCACATCAGTTACCTGAGTTCATTGTCTCCTGGAATCATTTGCTTAGTCGAGCTCATCGCCTCTGTTTTGCCTTCTTTTCTTGAAATAAACCATGACAATAAATCCTGTGGCCAAGTTTGCCTACTCTCTCTCTTTAGAAGTAGGTTGAATGTTTTTGCCTCTTGCAGGATTACAAGGTGAAAAGCCACAGCTTGAGAGCAGCAAAGTTAATGCCATTGGAGAAGGACCAGATAGTCCCATGACGAAACGGACCTTTGGCATATCGTACAAAATGCCACTGGACTCCTTGCTTAAATTTGACCTTTTACAGTATTTCATAACCACTTTGGAAGTCACGTGATCAACAGCTGGTGGGAGGGCCTTGGTGTGTGTGTTACCCCCAATAGGAACGTAAGCCCTAGAAGGTAAAGCTGATGTCCACCCAAGAGGATGAGGCCTCGAGCAGAGGGGGGCTCTGCCTGTTTGTTAATTGCAGTAATGGCTTTCATTTGTTGGGTTGCTCTTTTTTACCATGGACCGGACGCCTCTGTTCTAAACACCTTCTCTATATATTAACTCATGCAATTTTCATAAGGACCGCAAAAAGATTATCTCCATTTTTAAAATTGAAAAAAATGTCAGTCACAGAGAAGTGATACAACTTTCCCAAAGACACACAGCTAGTCATTAGCAGAGCCAAGATTTAAACCCAGACTTGCTGGCTCCAGAGTTCTACCCTCTCAAGCCCTACGTTAGGCTGTTGCCCACAACACTGGACATTGTTGGATTTTCTTTGTCGACTAGCCTTGGGACCGTGGCATTTTGCCCAGCCCTGGCCTCCCTCCCTCCATCTCAGACACGTGCCACCTACAGCGCTGCTCACACCAGAACATCAGGAGCCCTCCGTGCTTCCTCTCTCTCCTCCCCCACCCCCTCTAATTGCCTTCCTCCCACACACATCAGTCTTGAATCCACCCAGCAGCCTCCATCCCCATGGACTACACCGTGATCCAGTCCAAATACCATTGACTTCCTCCTGGACTCACACAGTGGCCTCCTGACTTTTTTCAAGCTCCCGCCCCTGCCACCTCCCATCTGTTTTTCCCTGAACACTTAGAGGGGTTAAAGCGTAAACCAAACCATGACGATCTCAACGCAAAGCCCTTCAAAGGCTCCCCCTGCACCTAAAACGAAATCCAAACTCTTCACCCTGGTATTTGCCCACCCTGCTGACTTTACCAGCATCTTCCCATGCCCTCCCCTTGCCCACGGGCTCCGACTCCCCTCTCTTGTGTCCGTTTCTGGGCTATGTTGGTTCCTCTCTGCCCTCTGCTGGAACACTCCTCCCCACACTCATCCACAAGGCCAGCATCTTCCTACTTTTGGCTTCAGCCTAACGGCATCTTTTTAAAGGGGTCTGTCCCTCATCACCGTCTCGTTTTGAATTTCCAAGTCATGTTTGCTTCTTTCATAGAAAAAAGAGCTGCAAGTCGTAATTCGTGCTTTTTGAATTTTGTTTGCTTCCCCACCAGACTTTAAAGTCCACGAGGGCAGAAACATGCACATTGACGCTGCTGCATCCCCAGCACCCGCGTGCAGCAGGCGTGTGGGTGGTTTTTACTAAGTGAATGAATGAGGCGGATGCAGAAATGGATATACCCCATGCCAGTCCCCTTGGCCCCAACCCAAGCAGGCCGGATGGTGGGCAGAGCATTGGCACCAATCAGGATGTCTCGGCAGGTGGAGGAGACAAGCCCCAGGTCCTTAGTAACCGCCCGGCATCAGCTGCTGCACTTGAAAAAGTGAGCTCGCAGCCCCATTTGAGATGCTGTGTTTTTAGCAACCATTTGAGGAAGAGAGAGGAAGACCTACAGGATACTAAGAACTAAGTGGGAAGGTGTGTCTGAAATACAGAGTGAGAGGGGCCACCACAGAACCTGGGTGGTCAGGGAATCGCCATGGGGCCATCTTCAGGGAGGTTTTGCAGATGTGACAGCCTAACCAGCGGGCTTTGCAGCAAGTGTGTGATTCCAGTGCCACCAAGTACTTGCCGTGTGGCCTGGGACAGGGAGCCCAATCTGTCCTCACTTTGTCATCTATAAAGCGGGAATAATTATAGTATCACCCCGTAGGTTATTGAAAGAAATAAATAGGTGGTACGTGCTTAGCGCATGCCTGGCTCATAGTCGGGACTTGGAAAATAGTCATAATAGTCAGTGGTAAGAGTAGAGTGGAGCAGACATGGTTATGGCCGCTGTTGTTGTGATGATAAAATTAGGGTCAAAGAAAGGATAAGGAAGACCATGAGGTGGAGGCTGACTCTGGCCTTCGAGATCCTTCCCGCTTTGACCTCGTCTGGTCCTTCTTGCCTTGGTTGCACCTCCCACTGCGCACCTCGCGCTTCATCCCTGCTGAATTTCTCCCGGTTCCTTGAATACCCTGTGCTCTTTCTGCTTCATTTCCTTTCCACGTGCTGTTCCGCTGTCTAAACCTCCTACTCTCCAACAGTGGTGAGCCCTTCTCTATCATGGCTCTTCCCTGTGTCATTTGGTCTGTGGAGCCTTCCCTAATTCCTTGAGTAAGCCCAGGGCTCCCTCCTCAGTGCTCCTAAAGCCCTCACCACACTTGCATATGTGTCTCCCTGCTCTAGGCTGCAGGCTTCTTGAGAACACGGACCTTTGTGCAGCCAGGACTCACACTGTACCTGCTGCATAGAACATGTTCATGTGTGGATGGGTGGAGGATGGATGGGTGGAGGATGGATGGATGGATGGATGGATGGATGGATGGATGGATAATGAATGCATGAGTGGGTAAGTGGATGGAAATGATGGATGAGTGGATAGGTGTTAAATAGACAGATGATGGATAGTGGATGGATGGATGGATGAATAGATGGATGGATGATCAATGGTAATAGAGAAGAAAATTAAAATGTTGTTGAAGAAAGGATCCCAAAGGTGGAATGAGAGGTTAAAAGGTGTATAAAGAGATGTCATGGACTCAAATATAAGAGAAATGCTTCCATATTCAGCAGATGCCTATGACTAACTAAGGTCCCTGAAATAGAACTTAGGAAATAAGAATGTTCTGGAGCACTGACATGCAGGTCACAGGCAGGCAAGACTTGTGTGCTTTTCCTTCTGAGCAGAATGCCTGACACATAATAGGCTTAAAGTAACCCCACATGACAGATGGGCAGACAGACTGATCTTCAGATGCTCCACTCGGTAAGTTTGGATAAGAAGGAATTTGGATGTGCATTTTGTTGAGGCAGCTCTATGAACCCACACTCAATCCTGAAGTCCCTTTCAGCAGTGATGTGGCCAAGAAAACTAGGACAGGCTCAGCGGTGCATACAGCCTCTAATAAAGATCCACAGAAGGGGGCTTTGATTTGGGTTGTAAACTTACACTAGAATTCCACTTTTGGTCCTCGTAATCTGCTCTTGACGTATTTTTTCCCTCATGAGCCAGATTTGCCAGAGGAAAAAAACTGAGCAGTGAGTGACATGGGGACTTGAGTTGGGAGGAAGAAGAGGGTGGCAGAGACTGAGAACAAGTCACAGGGGTCACAGTGTAGCTTTTCGCTGCATCTCGCCCCCTTCATAATCTGTCTTTTCAGATGGCATCTGTCTCAGAGCCTTAAATCCCCTCTGCAGGACCCTAAACCTCCTTCTCCAGGTGTCTGGTGAGAGCTGAGCATCTCTGAGCTAAAGCAGGTGACGCTTCTCCTCAGATGCTGGTCCTGCTCACTGGGCTGCCAGGCAGCAGCAGGATAACAGGCTGGGGGTGGTGTCAGCTGGTACCCGGTGGCAGAGGGTGATGCTGTGTGCATATTAGCTCTAGACCTGGAGGAACACAAAGCCAGGTGTCTTTGAAGTGACTTCAACTTTAGCTCCAGCAAGAACTTAAATCCCAGGACACTGGCAGGTGTGTGATGTCTGGCTTATTCCTGCCTGGGACCCGTTCCTCCTGTAGGTGGTCTCTTTGAAGTCCCTTTGAAGTGGCCAAGGGCTATGATGCTTCACCACCACCACCCTCAATGGCAAGAAGAGCGTTGCCTCAGCGGTGGAGTTTCCAGCCAGGGCACCCAACATGGGCTGTTGCCTAACGGTGACCCTAGACCCGAGCCTTCTGTGTACAGACAGGGGGGCACCCCCGCTTGCCCACCTCCCCAGGTGCCTGCGTGCCAGCATCTTGGTTTCCTTGGCCTTCAGAAGGAGCTAGAAGGAAGGTCAAAATCATTTACTGAAATACCCCGAGCAGCAAAAAGGCACTTGATATTTCATTTGCAACGTTACATTTTTTTTTTTAATTTCATTTCCTTCACAGCTGGGGAGAGCTTAAAAAAGAGAAGAAATGAGAACAATAAAAATCATGTGGTGACGATCTCACCAAAGAGGGTCATTTCCCAGGGGATGCCTTTATTGTATCTGTACTTTAAGACAAAATATTAAAAGTTTATCTATGTAGTAATTCCCACAATGCAAAAGATTCTTAAAGGTAAGCAGCATCTAAACAGTACAATGAATAGAGTAATTAATTATTATAGGGCTCACATGTTAGCTTAAAAATAGGACAGAGAGAAGCCACCATGACCAGGAAAAGTGGCTGTGGTACCACGAGGAGACCACACAGTTTGGAATCCAAAGGCGGGGACTCAGCTGCCCATCCCTGGAGACCGTGTGGCCTTGGGGAAGCATATTTCTCACTGAGCCTCCGTTTCCCCATCTAGAAAACAAAGATGCTGGTTCATATATCTCATAGCTGTTTATGAGATGGAAGGAAAACCATGCCTGGATGGAAGGGTTTGTAGGCCGTCCATCCCATCAAAATGTCAGTTCATGTAACAAGACTCAGACGGTGCTCCCTTGTTTAAAGAATTGGAGGGATGTTTCCAAGTGTAGTAAACTCTTCTCCATTGAGAAAACTGCCCAGCCAGACATGTTGCTCGAACTTTGCCATTGACAAAGCACCGTGTTGTCCGGTAACAGATGCTTGTTTCTTCAGTGTTGGCTAAATGATTCTCTCAAAGGTAATGGTTGCTAAGTAGGTTTAATAGAATTACAGCCCGCAGGCCTGGGAGCTGTGCACGTACACAGGTGGAAGATAGGCGTCAGAAAGGGTTGTAAGGATGAGTTTGCTGACGCAGACCTGGCTGGTGTCGGCTGACAGACTATCATTCTTGCCAGAATCCATGGGAATGCAGGGCAAAGGCAGCCCCTCCCTTAGCTCCTTCGCTCTGCTGGGGCCGTAGCAGTCAGCGTTCCAGATGGAGGTCAGTGATTCGCAATTACAGTGCAAATCTAGACAGAACATTTAAACAAGACATCATGAACTTCAGGATTACAAGGGACATTGACAGTCACCTAATTCACTCCTCCGGCTGATCTCGGATATCTTTGAAAACATTCCCTCCAAGGGTTCACTCATCCCAGAGCCAGGGAACTTGCTCTCATCTGAGGTGGCCTGTTTCACAAGACAGTAACAATGCTGATAAAATTATCGCTTGAGATGCATTGCCTGGGCTGGTGTAGTTCCCGCCCCCTGTCTGCTCTTTGTCACTCACATCCTGTCCATTTCCTTCATTGTTTTCCCCCACAGGATGGTGCGTCTGGTCCTTCTGCCATCCGACATACTGTCCCCTGAATGTGCTTCTGTTTGTCCATCCTGTCTTTCGGGAAGACTTTCACGATAATTTTCCTTTGTGGTGCTCACATTAAGCATATAATAGATCACAGTTGGCCCCATTATATACTTTCTAAAACTTGCCTTCCCTCTGTTCTAAAAAACAGATGTGAATAGAACCTAAATATTCTAACGACCCTTAACTCTTTTTTTTTTATCCTTATAGCTTATTTTTTTTAATTTTAGAATTTTATTTATTTTTTATACAGCAGGTTCTTATTAGTTATCTATTTTATACATTAATAGTGTATATATGTCAATCCCAGTCTCCCAATTCATCTCGCCACCACCACCACCCCCCGCCACTTTCCCCCCTTGGTGTCCATACGTTTGTTCTCTACATCTGTGTCTCTATTTCTGCCCTGCAAACCGGTTCATCTGTACCATTTTTCTAGGTTCCACATATATGCATTAGTATACGATATTTGTTTTTCTCTTTCTGACTTACTTCACTCTGTATGACAGTCTCTAGATCCATCCACGTCTCTACAAATGACCCAGTTTTGTTCCTTTTTATGGCTGAGTAATATTCCATTGTATATATGTACGACATCTTCTTTATCCATTTGTCTGTCAATGGGCATTTAGGTTGCTTCCATGGCCTGGCTATTGAAAATAGTACTGCATTGAACATTGGGGTGTATGTGTCTTTTTGAATTATGGTTTTCTCTGGGTATATGCCCAGTAGTGGGATTGCTGGGTCATGTGGTAATTCTATTTTTAGTTTTTTAAGGAACCTCCATGCTGTTCTCCATAGTGGCTGTATCAATTTACATTCCCACCAACAGTGCAAGAGGGTTCCCTTTCTCCACACCCTCTCCAGCATTTGTTGTTTGTAGATTTTCTGATGATGCCTGTGCTAACTGGTGTGAGGTGATACCTCAATGTAGTTTTGATTTGCATTTCTCTAATAATTAGTGATGTTGAGAAGGTTTTCATGTGCTTCTTGGCCATCTGTATGTCTTCTTTGGAGAAATGTCTATTTAGGTCTTCTGCCCATTTTTGGATTGGGTTGCTTGTTTTTTTAATATTGAGCTGCATGAGCTGTTTATATATTTTGGAGATTAATCCTTTGTCCATTGATTCATTTGCAAATATTTTCTCCCATTCTGAGGGTTGTCTTTTCATCTTGTTTGTAGTTTCCTTTGCTTTGCAAAAGCTTTGAAGTTTCATTAGGTCCCATTTGTTTATTTTTGTTTTTATTTCTATTACTCTAGGAGGTGGATCAAAAAAGATCTTGTTGTGATTTATGTCAAAGAGTGTTCTTCCTATGTTTGCCTCTAAGAGTTTTATTGTGTCCAGTCTTACATTTAAATCTCTAATCCATTTGGAGTTTATTTTTGTGTATGGTGTTAGGGAATGTTCTAATTTCATTCTTTTACTAGTAGCTGTCCAGTTTTCCCAGCACCACTTATTGAAGAGGCTGTCTTTTCTCCATTGTATATTTTTGCCTCCTTTATCAAAAATAAGGTGACCATATGTGCGTGGGTTTATCTCTGGGCTTTCTATCCTGTTCCATTGATCTATATTTCTGTTTTTGTGCCAGTACCATACTGTCTTGATTACTGTAGCTTTGTAGTATAGTCTGAAATCAGGGAGTCTGATTCCTCCAGCTCCTTTTTTTCCCTCAAGACTGCTTTGGCTATTCGGGGTCTTTTGTGTCTCCATACAAATTTTAAGATTTTTTGTTCTAGTTCTGTAAAAAATGCCATTGGTAATTTGATAGGGATTGCATTGAATGTGTAGATTGCTTTGGGTAGTATAGTCATTTTCACAGTGTTGATTCTTCCAATCCAAGAACATGGTATATCTCTCCATCTGTTGGTATCATCTTTAATTTCTTTCATCAGTGTCTTATAGTTTTCTGCATACAGGTCTTTTGTCTCCCTAGGTAGGTTTATTCCTAGGTATTTTATTCTTTTTGTTGCAGTGGTAAATGGGAGTGTTTCCATAATTTCTCTTTCAGATTTTTCATAATTAGTGTATAGGAATGCAAGAGATTTCTGTGCATTAATTTTGTATCCTGCAACTTTACCAAATTCATTGATTAGCTCTAGTAGTTTTCTGGTGGCATCTTTAGGATTCTCTATGTATAGTATCATGTCATCTGCAAACAGGGACAGTTTTACTTCTTCTTTTCCAATTTTTATTCCTTTTATTTCTTTTTCTTCTCTGATTGCCGTGGCTAGGACTTCCAAACCTATGTTGAATAATAGTGGCGAGAGTGGACATTCTTGTCCAACGACCCTTAACTCTTCCCAAGTGGGAGCATTGTGTTCAGAAAAGGGTCTCTACTCTGATTCCTTAAAACTATCAAAGGCATTTCTCTTCGACCACAGAGCACAGCCTGGACTAGGAAACAGAAATTCCAATCATGAAAGCCCATGAGTAAGTTCCAACACTTTCCATTTTGCACCGTTGTTGTTTGGGTTTTCTTTTTTTTAATCTTTTTTTTTATTTGAGTATAATTGCTTTACAGTGTTGTGTTAGTTTCTGCTGTACAATGAAGTGAATCAACTATATGTATACATATATCCCCTCCCTCTTGGACCTCCCCATCCCACCCATCTAGGTCACCACAGAGCACCATGCTGAGCTCCCTGTGCTAATATAGCAGGTTCCCACTAGCTATCTATTTTACACATTGTAGTGTATGAGAATAGGTTTGAAAAACGCAGTGTGGTCGCAACACCTTTCTTTCTTCATGCATATCAGAGTAAAGAATATTTAATGACGTAAAGGACAGATGAGCCAACAACCCCACAGCAATCACACATCATCACCCGCAGACGTGAGCTAGAACTCAGCTTTGCGTTGTAAAATCCACACTGTGTGGAAGGCAGTCCTGAATAAGACGGGAGACTCAGAAGGAGAATTTGAGAATCCAGCGCATGGTTCATTAGATGAGTGGATTTAATCCCATAGAAGATTGTAGCCAAGCTGCAGTGTTGGCTTTTTCTCTGATTCTTGCAGGAGGCTCCCTGCTGTGGGCAACTCCTGCTACACAGGATGGTGCTGGTCACTGACATTTAGTTTTTGATCTTCACGTGGCCCTGGAGGGATGGCAGGATGATACTGTCTTGTTATCCCTGTTGTACAGGGGCAGAGGGTAGGGTGAGTAGCTGGTCAGGACTTGAACTCTGGCCTGCCAAGGTGTTTATTTTGTACTTTCTGCTGCCCTGTGCTGCCCTAGCATAGCTATCAACAGACAAGGTGCAAATATTTGAAAGACAACAGTAATGGTGGCCAACAGAAAGGTCACTGAGTTTTTAAGGTGCCCAAATGCTACAGTTTTGACAAAATCACACTCTATAAAACTGAAGTCTGGTGCTGAATCCCTTCAGTCTAGTCTAGAAAATGTCATTTGTAATTTGTGAAATACAATACAGCATTTGCCATTTCTTCATAAAAATCGAAGTACTTAAGTCTAAATAAATCATATTTGGAAGACTAATGTAATCATGGATGTTTAAGCATGAAATCTGAGCAGGATTAATAAGCTTTGTGCCATATTGAAAATTTGAGACTATTTTTATGTAATCCTCAAGAGCCATGGACTTTCCCTAGAGAATCCCTTCATTACTTAGAAAAAAAAATCATAAAACCTGTGGTAGATTCATTTGTTAGTATTATCTGAAAGTTGCTGATGTAACAAAACAAAGTTTAATGATACTGAAACATAATTGAGCAGTTTCACTTTTATCTGGTAGTTCAGATGTTCTCTAGATGAAGAAGGTGCTGGGGAGAAGGGGGGGGTAGACTTGATCTTGGAAAAGGCTGAAATATGTCCCTTCAGTGGGACAAAGCTCTGGTCCTGGTACAGATTTAGCAGGACTAAATCCAGATTCCTTGGCTCATGAATTATGATGTTAAATAGAGATTTCATGCTCTTTTTGGACAAAGCAAGCAGAATATAAGGATAGTAATAACGTAAGGAAAGACTATTAGATAATTCATCATGTTATACAATCATTTTTTAAGTGCATTTTGGAAACATGTTGTGATGCCAGGATTTTGCATGCTAGTTACAGGCTTCAGTAATAGATTCTTCTACAATTACATGAAAATTGCCATAACATCTCTGTTTGGATTTCAACACATCCTATCATTTATTCATTTTTCCATCCGTCTGTCCGCTCCTTGAACTTTTGCTGAATGCCTGTTGTGTGGACTCCAGGAGAACAGCTGTTGTTTCTGCCTTCAAGGTGCTTGGGTGAAAGATGAAACCACATCTAATTCTTTGTCTTTGTCATGCCCTCGGTACTTAGCATGAGTACTAAGGCGGGACGGAGGAGACATCCAGGAAATATTTGAGTAAATTAATAAAAGTAGACATCTTAAAAGTAAGAGTATGGAACAAGTGTGTAAATCCAATATCACATACTTGCCATATATGTCTTCAGAAAACCTGTGCTTTAGTGTTTGCCCCCAGATGCTTTTTATACCTATTGGACTGTGTTAGGAGGGTGTGAAAATGGCAAGGCAAGAAGCCAGACTTACCTGTTCGGAGTCATCGTCCCAGGACTAGGGTGCAGCGTTTTAAAATGTAAAGCCAGATCAAAGCCACAGTGAGATGTCACTTCACACCTGTTAGGATGGCTGTTATCAAAAGACAAGAGATAACAGTGAGGATGTGGAGAAAAGGGAACCCTCGTGCAGTATTGGTGGAAATGTAAACTGGTCCAACCACTATGGAGAACAGTATAGAGGTTTCTCAAGAAATTAAAAATAGGACTACCATATGATCCTGCAATCCCACTTCTGGGTATGTATCCAAAGGAAATGAAAACAGGATATGGAAGAGATATCTGCCCTCCCATGTTCATTGCTGCATTATTTACAATAGCAAAGGTATGGAAACAACGTATGTGTCCATCAATGAATGGATGGGTCAAGAAGATGTGGGGGGTGTGCGTGCGTGTGTGTGTGTATGATTATTCAGCCTTAAAAAAAAAAGGAATTGCTGTCATTTGTGACAACATGGATGAACCTGGGAGGGGATTATTCTAAGTGAAATAAGCCAGACAGAGAGAGACAAAATCTGCATGGTATCACATATATGTGGAATCTAAAAACAAACAAAATAAACAAGCACAAGGTTGAACTCATAGAAACAGAGAGTAGAAAAGTGGTTGCCAGGGGCTGGAAGATGGGGGAAGTAGGGAGAGGCTGGTAAAAAGGTTTAAACTTTCAGTTCTAAAATGAGTAAAGTTTGAGGATCGAATGTATAACATGGTGACTCTAGTTGATAACACTGTATTGTATCGTTGAAATTTGCTAAAAGAGTAGCACGTTAGTGTTCTAACCAAAAAAAAAAAGGATAAAATATATAAGGTGATGGCTATATTAACTCGATGGCGGCGATCGTTTCACAATGTATACATATATCAAATCATCACGTTGTACTCTTTAAATATCTTACAATTTTATTTGTAAATTATGACTCATTAAAGTCAAATTGAAAAAATATAAAGCACTGATTGCATACTGGTGGTGTCTTAGTAGATCCCACACTCATGTGATATGAGGGTTGGAAGCATTGAGTGGTGGATTGAATCTCGCTGAGATTATGTAAATCCACGATGCCCAGAGAGAGCAGACTGGCGAGTAACTAACCCAGACAGAGGAAATGCCATGTGAACAAGACTGCTCTGTTGCACCCATTAAGTCCACCTCTATGGGTCTCTGAGGGTGTTTATTTCTGTCTCACAGGGCCAATATTTACTTGGAATCCCCGCAGTAACTTGCATAAGTTTAGGATTTTCATATCCTTCCTCTGTCTCGTGTGTGATGATAATCTTACAACTCCATAGAAATTTCAGACTTCCCAAAGACAAATTCTGTTATTTTTATGCTTCTCCATCTTTTGTGTTCTCACCCCACACAAATGACACTTTGAAAGATCAAGAATTCAACCAATCTTAAGTAAGTGAACGCATGCAAGAGAATAATTTGTAGTGAACTTTTTTGTTGTTGTTTTGCTGGACAAATCTAGTTCCCTTGTTAAAGATCTTCCTTCTGTACCAGAATATATGAAATGTGTCTTCAGTCTGTGACTTTTTTATTAGATGTCTACTATGTTCTAGACACTGCAGATAAGTACTCTCTGCCATCATATAAATCTGAACCTAAATATCAGATTTCTGATTGTCCCACGCTCTTTCCCTTTACATTTTTGTGGTTTTGAAATAGAAATACTCCTGACAAGCCACCCCAAAGGAAACTCACCAGCCACACCGCAGATTAGAATGTCCTAACATGGTCACAATTTCCTATACATGCCAGCCAGCCAGCCACCCATCACCTTCATGGGATGAATTGCGTTGCCAGCACCGTGTGAGGTTGAATTTCAATCTTGATTTATTTCTCTAGTTAAGTACATTCAATGCCTTCAGAAGGATTATGCTTTGCTGTTGCTGCTGCTCCCAGAGAAGAGTCATTCTGTACACAGCAGATTGATGGTCACTGACCAGGCGATGCAATTCAAGGCAGTAGAAATTGCCGAAGCTCCCCAGTGCATCTCAGCTCCTTCCCAGCCAGGCGAGGTTCCCGTATAACTCATGCAACCGGAAGGACTGCCACTCAGGGTCTGTCTTGGACTGTCAAAAGCTTCTGGCTGATTTCCAGGTGAATTAATGTAATACCAGTTAAGGCAAACACAAAGCTGCAATTTTAACCAAAGAAGCGGAGGAGATGAAATCCCAATCCCACAATACATAGCTCTCCTGGTTCTCCTTCTGTTTCTTCTTTGATTCACACGTCACATTTGTCCTTCACTCCCCACCACGGTGCCTGTTACTTAGCAGGCACTTACTTAGAATTTCTTGAACGTGTAAATGGATGAATGGATAGATGGATGGATGGATGGGTGGATGGATGGACGGGTGGATGGATGGATATATACACAAATACCATTCTTACTAATGAAACAGTAGGCATAGGTGCCATGTAATGTAAATCAATGTAAGTCTATAACTCTTGGAATTATTTTGAGGAATTAATAAAACCATGACCAAAATCCCAGTGTAACACAATCTGCTTTTATATTCATTAGATACTTTATCAGTTCTTATGTTAATAAGCTGGTATAGTTTTGTTCATGAAATAGTATCCACTATTTAAATTATCAGGCTAAAAGTAACATCTAAACTTTCTTCATTGGAACTGTAGTTGTATTTTTTCCTCTTCCAGAACGTTTTTGGCTGATTGTTCAATAATGTAAGTGTATTTAGTATAATTGCAATCATGATGGCCCTCTCTCCAAGTACAGTGCCACATTGGGTAATGAAAACCAACAAAATAACAAACTTGCTCTTCATTAATTTTCTTTCTAAGAAGGTTCTTTGCATGGGATAAGGTTTTATAATTGAATAGGGAAAAAGATCAATAATTTCCAGTGCAAAAGCAAATTAAAACTTCATAAATATTTACATGAGGACAATGAGGCTCTTTGCTACTTGGTTTTAAGTCCCTTTGGACCATGTGCTAGACAGATAGATACTAAGGCTTATCTTGTTTTGAAAACAAAGAATGGTACATATAGCTATGGCCTGAATGTTTGTGTCCTCCCCCAAAGTCGTATGTCTAAATAACAACTCCCAAAGTGATGGTGGGAGGTGGGGCCTTTGAGAGGTGATTAGGTCATGAGGCTGGAGCCCTCATAAATGGGATTAGCGCTCTTGTAAAAGACCGCACAGAGTTCCCTAACCCCTTTCACCACGTGAGGACACGGTGAAAAGGCACTGGCTGTGAACTAGGAAGAGGGCCTTCGCTCAACCATGCTGGCTCTCTGATCTTGGACTTTCAGTCTCCAGGACGATGAGCAATAAATTTCTGCTGCTTATAAGCCCCCAGTCTGTGGTATTTTGTTATTGCATCCCAAACAGACTAAGAAATGTATTGTAAAAATTATCAAGCTTACTTTTTACATTCAGATTTCCCGTACTTTTCCTGTTTAGCATTTCAGTGCTTTATTTTTACTTTTTCCTGATTATGCTAATCAGCCTTACGTATCACCCATGTACAGACATGCACAGCTGCAAGTGTCAAACCAATGTCATGATACCTGTGGTTGGTTGCTGGTGTGTCCCTCCAGAATCACAGAGCCTGGTCCTTGAATACAGAACACTCAGAAAGGTTTTCCTTACCAAGAGCCTCACTGTAGCTTAGACCTTGAACCCTGGGGTCAGAAAGCTCAGATTCTAATCTTACTTCAGCCGCTTACTAGATAATATCCTTTAGAACATTCTTCCTCTTTCCAAGCATCAGTTTTCATGTGTAAACTAGGATAATAATAGTGCTAGGGATTATTATAAGGATTTTTAAATGCTTAATAGAGCACCAGGGACATAGAAATCATCCCAGACAATTTCTGTTCTTTATAATAATATTGTCTGTATCGTATCTGTGTTATTTAGATGTTATAGCCTAAAGAATATTCCTCTTTGAAGAATAAATAACTTTTATGCATGGGTTTCAAAGTACTGTAAAAGAACTCCTCTGAAGGCAACAATAAGACAAGAGAGGCATCAGTGTCCAGTCATCACATCCAGGAAGCTTTTCTTCAGCTCTCCTCCCTGTCCCTCTCCTACCCAGTGACAGTGGACTACTCTCTCTTTTCAGCTGCGCACAAATTGCTAGCCCAGCATAACACTTTATTTCTACTTATTCACATCTAGGTCACCCTCACTAGACTAGAAGCATCCTAGAATATATGACCTTGTCTAATTCATCTTTGTATCCCCAGCTCCAAGCTTGGCATTTGTAGCCACTCTGTGTTTATGGAATGAATTAATTCATAATGCTGAACACAGTCAAAATACAGAAAGAGTAGGTGTGACTCGATTTTTTTTTAGCATTTGAAAGGCATGACCTGTTTTTTTTGTTTGTTTTTTTCCCCACAAGGTCAAAATGTTTCTAAATTGCTTCAGCTTTCTCTCTAGGATTGGTCTTGTTTGTTCTATCACAGTCATCTCCACTCTTGATAGATTAAAAGAGTTAGAAACCTAATTTGATTCTGACCAATCCAACCAGCTCATTTTGAGTCCAGTGGATAAAGAAAGCAGTGCTGATTGATCATATCTTGTAGAATGAATTGATTACAGAAAAGAAGCCAGAATAGAAACAGTTTGGGAAATGACCTGGACTGAAAACGCAGTGACTTGTTGTGATCTTTGTAATAACTACAGCGGTGCCAAAGTAAGCAGAAGGAGGAAAGGAGAGCCGCTAAACCCACATAGAATCGAGACTTTGACATATAACATTGTGTAAGTTTAAGGTGTACAATGGTGTTGATTTGATACTTTTTTATGTTGCAGTATGATTACCACTGTAGTATTAGCTAACTCCTCTGTCACATAATTATCATGTGAGAATAATTAAGATCTAGTCTCTTAGCAACTTTGAAGTTTATAATACAGTGTCGTTGACTATAATCACCATGCTGTGCATTAGCTCTCCGGGACTTACTTATCAACTAGTTGCAAATTTGTACCAATGCCCCCACCTCCCAGCCCCTGGGAACCACCATTCTACTCTGTTTTTATGCCTTCAGCTTTTTTAGATTCCACATGTAAGTGAGGTCATACAGTATTTGTCTTTCTCTGACTTATTTTTACTTAGCATGATGCCCTCAAGACATTTATGTTTTCACAAATAGCAGGATTTCCTTCTTTCTCATGGCTGAATATATTCCATTGTATACACATACCACATCTTCTTTGTCCATTCATTTATTGACGGATACAGGTTGTTTCCATATCTTGGCTATTGTGGATAATACTGCAATGAACATGCAAGGATATGGAAGAGATATCTGCATTTTCATGTTCATTGAAACATTATATATACCTTTGGATGTATACCCAGAAGGGATTGCTGGGTCATATGGTAGTTCTATTTTTAATTTTTTGAGAAACCTCTATGTTTTCCATAGTGGCTAAACCAATTTACATTCCCACCAACAAGGCACAAGGGTTCGTTTTCTCCACATCATTGCCAACACTTGTTATCTCTTATCTTCTTGATGATAGACATTCTAATAGGTATGAAGTGAGATCTCATTGTGGTTTTGATTTGCATTTCCCTGGTGATTAGTGATCTTGAGCACCTTTCCATGTACCTGTTGGACATTTGGATATCTTCTTCGGAAAAATGTTCCTCTGCCCATTTTTAGTGGGATTTAATTGGATTGTTTTTGTCATTGTGTTGTTATTGAGTTGTATGAGTTCTTTATATATTGGGGGTATTAACTCCTTGTGCCATATATGGTTTGCAAATATGTTCACCCATTCTCTTGGTTGCCTATTCATTTTGTTGATTGTTTCTTTTGCTGTACAGAAGCTTTATAGTTTGATGTGGTCTGACTTATTTAGTTTTGCTTTTGTAACTTGCACTTTTGGTGTCATATCCAAAAAATCATTGCTAAGTCCACAATGTGAAGGAGCTTTTTTTCCTATGTTTTCTTCTAGGAGTTTTATAGTATCATGCCTTCTGTTTAAGTCTTTAGTCCATTCCAGAGTAACTTCTGTGGGTGGTATGATAGGGGTCCAATTTCATTTTTCTGCATGCGGTTACTAGTTTTCCTGCCATCATTATTGAAGAGACTGTTCTTTCCTCATTGATTGTTCTTGGCTCCTGTGTCAAATATTAGTTGACCGTATATGTGAGGGTTTATTTCTGGACTCTCTGTTCTGTTCCATTGGTCTATATGCCTGTTTTTAGGCTAATAACATACTGTTTTAATTACTGTAGCTTTGTAACATAGTTTGAAATCCGGAAGTGTGATGCCCCTGGCTTTGTTCTTCTTTCTCAGGACTGCTTTAGCTCATTGTAATCTTTTGTGGTTCCATATAAATCTTAGGATTTTTTTTTTTTTTTTTTACTATTCCTATGAAAAATGCCATTGGTATTTTGATAGGGATTGCATTAAATCTATAGATGGCTTTGGGTAGTATGGATATTTTAACAATATTAATTCTTCCAATCCATGAACACAGAATATGCTATTCTTCCATATGTTTGTGACTTCTTCGATTTCTTTCATTAAAGTCTTGTCGTTTTTATTATAGAGATCCTTCACTTTCTTGGTTAAATTTATTCCTAAGTATTTTTTGTTTTGTTTTGTTTTTGATGCTATTATGAGTGGGATAGGTTTTTCAATTTCTTTTTCAGATATTTCATTATTAGTATATGAAAACACCACTAATTTCTGATGTTGATTTATATCCTGCAGCTTTACTGGATTCGTCGACTAGTTCCAACAGTTTTTTTGGTTGAGTCTTTAGGATTTTCTATATATAAGATTATATTGTATACAAATAATGACAATTTTACTTCTTACTTTCTGATTTGGATGCCTTTTATTTCTTTGTCTTGCCTAATTGCTCTAGCTAGGACTTCCAGTACCATGCTGAATAAGAGTGGTAAGAGTGGGCATCCTTGTCCTGTTCCTGATATTATAGGAAAAGCTTTCAGTCTTTCACTGTTGAGTGTGATATTAGCTGTGGGCTTGTCATGTGTGGCCTTTATTGTGTTCCTTCTATACCCAATTTGTAGAGGGCTTTTATCATGAAAAGATGTTGAATTTTGTCAAATGCTTTTTCTATATCTATTGAAATGATCATATGATTTTTATCTTTCATTCTATTAATGTGGTGTATCACATTTATTGATTCGCATGTGTTGAACCATCATTGTAACCCAGGGATAAATCTCACTTAGTGTATAACCTTTTTAATGTATTGTTAAATTTGGTTTGTTGATATTTAGTTGAAAATTTTTGCATCTATATTCATCAGAGATATTGATGTATAGTTTTCTTTTCTTGTAGTATCCTCATCTGGACTAGGACAATGTCAATTACCTTATCAAGGGTAATGCTAGATTTATGAAGTGAGTTTGGAAGTGTTCCCTCCTCTTAAATTTTTTGGAAGAACTTGAGACAGATTGGCATTAATTTTTCTTTAAATGTTTGGTAGAATTCACCAGTAAAACCATTTGGTCCTGGGCTTTTCTGTGTTGGGAAGGTTTTGTTTTGGTTTTGTTTTTTTTGTTTTTTGTTTTTTTGTATTATGGAGTCAATCTCTGTACTCTTTGGTCTGCAGAATTTCAATTTCTTCCTGATTCAGTTTTAGCAGGTTTTATGTTTCTAGGGATTTATCTATTTCTTCTAGGTCATCCAGTTTGTTAGCATATAATTGTAGTAGAATTCTCTTATGATCCTATGTATTTCTGTAGTATCAGTTGTAATGTTTTCTTTTTCATTTCTGACTTTATTTATTTGAGTCTTCTCTCTCTTTTCTGTTTGTCAATTTTGTTTATTTATTCAAAAACCAGCGCTTAGTTTTGTTGATCTTTCCTATTTTTGTAGTCTCTATTTCACTTATTTCCACTCTGATTTTTATTTCCTTCCTTATGCTAACTTTGGGCTTAGTTTGTTCTTCTTTTTCTAGTTCCTTGAGGTATAATGTTAGGTTGTTTATTTGAGATCTTTCTGTTTTCTTAAAATGTGCATTTATCACTGTAAACCTCCTCAGAACTGCTACATTTTTTAATGGATACTTATGACAGCCCTTGGCAGGAATGAAGAAAGAGTCTCACACATTCCACTTATATTCAGGAAATAAATGATACAATTATGTTGATGGGGGGCTGCTTGAGGGGATATTGACAGGTGCATGTCAAGTTTTTCAATTCACATGCAATGAAGACATTTTCTCTCTTACTATTCTAAAAGGAATATTATTTCTGAAGTATTCTGATTTCACCTTTTTATCTCCTTTGATTTCTTTTTTCTGTCTGCAGCCTGTTTTTATTGTGTTCTAATACTTTTAATACCATAAAAGAAAGAGTAATAAATAAACAATTATTTTCATAAGAATACAAAGAAATGTGTTGCTTTTTTGTATATTGCTCTTTTACATAAAAGAGACTCTGTTACTTGTGTAAGCTATTTACCGAAATATCTTAAAGATGTTTATAGGTGAAAAAAATGGCGTCCTCGAATGAGGACTGGTGAAAGCCAAAATGGAAAAATAAGGAGTATTTCTCAATTTTTCTAACAAGTTTGATTTGAATTTAAGGTGTAAAATCCTCTTACTTCCATAATCTGAGTTGATAACAGTGCTATGTTATCATAAACAAAAATCCTCTGATATGGAGCTTCATAACTATAATTTTTTTTCTTGATTGTTTGAGACAATCAAGACAATTGTATGTTTATTCTCTACACAAGAGAGTAGATCCCATTTATACAGGAAAGATTTTTTAAATGGTTATAATGTTTGTCTAACATAGATGTTGAGATACTGACAAAGCCATCTTTCATGTCAGTGATAACCATCAGTAAGACACAAAAGCTTACCCAGTTATTGTTAGCAAAAAAATGTTCCAAAATTACATTATAATCTAAAATTTTATTCAAGTTGAGGTTAACAAGTTAAATTGAATGAACACATAGAGATTCTTATTTAGTGAACCTGAATTAAGATACCAAAGACTTGAGTGGCAGACTGCTTGTATCCAAGTCCCTCCAACCAAGTCTTGTTGGCCAAAAGCCTGGTAATGAAGGAGGGCTTCTGCAGCAGCTGAATTCCCATCCTCTGTTGCAATATAATCAAGCATGAGGTCATTCTTGATTTTGATATTTTATTTTATTTTATTTCATTCATCATATTGTATTTAGTTTTTGTTTGGTTGTTTTTTTCAGATCTGTATCTAGGTTCTCCCCAGGCTTCCTTACCACATTCTTAAACCAAAATGTTGTTTACTTTTATCTTTTAAATAATCAGTTGGAAAAAACCTATTCCTATCAGAGTCTCAAATGTTTAGTAGGAAACTTTGAAGTAGGTCTGGAGTCAGATTACTTTAGGTCCCAATCCTGCATCTGCACTTGACTACAAAATGCATCATCTCTTTGGGCCTTGTCTCTTCTGTAAAAATGAGAAGAATTACAGGACCTTGTGAGTCTTTTTGAGTATTCAGGAGAGTGTGCTTAGCACTCTTCATGACACGTGGCAGGGGCTCAAGCAATGGTGGCCACTATCATTAGTCCATAATTATAATAATCAGCGTTCCAATCTCACCAACATCAGATCTCCTATCTTCTGACCTTTGCTTTTTTTTTTTTTTAATATACAGTCTAATTCTATGTTCTGTTTTCCTCCTAGGTAAAGTAATTCTACATTTCTTAGTATTTCTTGACAACTTGGCCTCTTCTTTCATACAAGGCGCTCATAGATATTTCTCATAATGCAGCTGCAGCCGTGGACAGCCATACAAGATTCGACCCAAGCTACCTGTTCTTACTCTGTCTTGCTCTCTGCTTGGCACACCCCTCCTTAAAAAAATGATACAATTATAGATTCACAGTAGCTCTATACAAATGGGATGGCTCTTATTTAAAGGGAGCCCGTTTCTGAAAGATTAGGAGCCATGACTTCAGATTCCTTTCTAAACTCTTAGAGGAAAAGAGCCTATGGTCCCTTGACATCACATTAAAGAATTACCTTATGTTTAACCATGTAAGTCTCCATACTTTAGGAAACAGTGAGAGATTTTGTTAGAAGCCCTCCTGAATTAAGTTTTTATTCCTATTTATTTTCTATAAGTTCATTATTTTTAAGTTAATAGAAGATTATATTTTAGTTACACTATTGCTTCCTCTACAATTGAAAGAAAATAATTGTATTACTCTGAAATAAAGTAATACTGAATGTACTTAATTCAGCTATTTACTTATTCTGAACACAAGATGGAATATGCCCTAGATCAGTGATTCAGAGTTCTCCTCGGAATTGCAATGTCTTGCCACGTCTGGTTTTATATTCTCTCTACCTTTCACATGTCTTAAATTTCATCCAGTGTCTTTATTTAAAATGACAGTAAACTCTACGTTATATTATATATAAATGAATCCCCTAGGAGACTTTGTGATAATTAATCCCATGCTGAGGGATAACAAAGCCAGAAGTTTGAATCATGGCTTTGGGCAGAGAGCACTGTTTACCCTTCTCACTCGAGTTGTGAACCTTTGAAGCAAAGGGTGGTGGGGCCTGAGAAGGTCTTGAATGCATATTAATATGCGATGCTCTTTCAGAGGGAGTTCCCAAAAATGT
The DNA here is from genome assembly GCF_009873245.2 of Balaenoptera musculus. Lineage (NCBI taxonomy): Eukaryota > Metazoa > Chordata > Mammalia > Artiodactyla > Balaenopteridae > Balaenoptera > Balaenoptera musculus. The sequence goes on from NC_045800.1 coordinate 6,211,452, forward strand.
TCTTAACTTCACTGGGGACTGTTCTGCCGTTGTTGTGCGTGCTCAGTGACACCACTGACCTAACTCGGTGAATGGTCTGTTTTATTTTATTAGCCACGCAGTTCCCTGACCATGGACTGAGGACCATGGTGAACTGACTCCCTTGGGGAAGCTCTTTGTGGTGTGCGGGGTCAGGATGAGGAGAGCCGTTTCTTGATGCTAAGCTCACACACAGGGAGTGTGGATTTCCAACCCACAGCTTTGAGGAGAGGTCTTCCAGGGCCCCTATACCAAAAGAAGGGAATAGAATATCCTGCCCACCTTTGGGGATTGAAAGCCACCTGGGCTGCCTTGCATGATGCCATGGCCCCTGTGGAGTTCCAGAATGGAGATGGAGGGTCTTTCCTCTTCCTCCACCACTAACTTGCAGGGCAGCCAGTGGCTGGGCTGGTTTTCCAAAAGGCTGTACAATATGATGCCTCTTCCGTGCAATCCGATGGGATGAGTCAACCCTTTTCCTGAAACCCGCCCCCCCACCACCGACAACTTCACTTTCGTGTCACCCGACCATCCCATCCCTTCACTCTCACTCCACTCGAGTGAAATAACTAGGTTATGCCTCAGAACTCCTTGTACTGTTCCTCAATTGTTTTTGATGAGAGACAAGAATTTTAGGGCATTTATAGGCAGTTTCCAAAGCAAATCATGTACACAGAAAAAGAAAAATAGACTCGATGCTGTGTTTTTGGCACTCTTCACCGACTGTTTTAGAGACATATGTTTAAAATAAAAACCTTTAGAAATCTCTTCTTGGTGTTCCAGTGGTTCGCCTGGTTTGGTTTGTATTTTCTGAGCAATTGTTATTGTTACGATTAAATAATAATAATATCCTTTAACACTGCCCCGCGAGCAGGCAAGGCCAAGGCTGGGGAGAGTTGAAAGTCTCAGCAGCCGGTTGTGTGGCCTGCTGGCCGGCCGTGTAGACCAGTCTTGGGAAGGTCGTGTTTGTTATGCTCCGCGGTGTTCTTTCCTCTCTTTGTAAACACACCGTCTCCTTGTGTGCGCTGCTCCGGTTACTCGGCGTGAGTCCTTGGGAAGTGATGCCGTGGGCTGCGTCACTGTGTTTCCCACCGTTCTTGCGAGACTCTGGCTTTGCAGGCGGGCTCCGCGTCTACCCCTAGGCCAGCCCTCACACTTCTTGAGCCGCAGTGCCCTGCTCGCCTGGGGCAGGCCCCCCGCTTCCGAGGCTCCCAGCTGTACCAAGAGCAAAGAGGGGGCGGTTTACTGCGGCCCAAAGAGCAAGCCGGCCCGCACGAAGCACGCAGGGCACTTCATCCACAACCAGCTGCCTGCCACCTCTGGGGCCATCAGCGGCCGATTCAGTTTCACCTTCTCCGCTGCTGCCTCTCCTCATCTCGCGAGACAAGGCGGTTTCCCAGCGTGGCTTCCACGTGGTGCTGTGGACGTTTAAGGGAAGTGGTGGAAGGCCTGATGCAGAGCAAAAGAGAAGGGGAACTGCCTCGGGCGGGGAGTGGGGCGGGGGGGGGGGGGTTCAGGCTCATCCCAGGGGAGTTGAGCATCCCGGGGAAACCGCTGGTGAGGCCTCCCGAACTGGAGGGGCTGTGGATGGCTAGGTTACTCTTTCCCACGCCCAGGGTGCCTCTGGGGAAGAACAGCCTCTGTCCTTCCAGAGTGTGCCCTCCTCCTCCGCTGGTCCCTGGAGGGATGGCGAAGCGTCCACACATGGGATGAGGTGTGTTCCAGAGAGGTATTACCAACCGGGCAGCCAGCGTTCAGGTTCTTGTTGGGCAGCGTGGCTGTGCAGATTGGGGCCAGCTTACCCCACCTTCCCGCCAGCAGGCACCCAAAGAGCATCTTCACCTTCCAGGAGCTATGCCCCAGAGCAGGGAGCGGGCAGCACCAAAATAACGGCTTGGTTTCCCTCCTTCCAAAGCACAAGCCGTCTGTGAGGAGACACTTGAAGTCCATGCCGTCATCTCACTCCTCATCCAGACTCCCACCTAGATGAGCCCCCAGTGAGGGAGTGGGTCAGCGGGGAAGTCAGGCAGCACCTGGACGAGGTGATCAGCGTTAACATCAGCAGGAGAGACAGATGGACACCCTGTGTCTCCACGTGGGCTCCCTGGAGGAGGATGTATCACCTAGGAGGCATGTTGGTTGAGAATGTGTAACCTCAGTGAATCACACGGAAATATCAGACAAACCCAAATGAGGAACATGTTCTTTAAAAAGGGAGAGGGACTGTATTCTTCCCAAATGTCAAAGTCAGCTAAAAAGGAATGCAGCAGAAATGTTTCAAATTCAAGAAGGCTAAGGGTCATGGTGCAGCGTCAAGAGCAGAGGGATGGCAGTGGTCTGAGCTCAGGTTGTGGTGACGGTTGCACAGCTCTGTAAAGATATGCAAATCACGAGGTTGTACATTTTGAATGGGTGAATTGTGTGGTATGTGAATTATTTCTCAAAGTTGTTAATATTTAAAAAAAAAAGAGCAAGAGGAGAGGACCACCTAGTGCAATACCTGATGCTGGACTGGATTCTATTCTGGAGGGGAATAAATGCTACGAAGAGCATCACTCTGAGTCAGCTGTGGACGTCAGAATGTGAATGAAGAGCAAAGAGAAGTATTGCATCACTGTGACGTTTACTGACATTAACAACTGTAGCGCAGTTAGGAGAACAGCCTTGTTTGTAGGAGATACACGGCTAAGTATGTAGGGGCAAAGGGCCATGATGTGTGTAACCACCCTCAAATGGTTTAGGAAAAAATGTGTGTGTGTGTGTGTGTGTGTGTGTGTGTGTGTGTGTGTGGTGCATTCATGTGGAGTAGGGGGTGGGTTGGGGAGAAACAGAGACAGAGAGACAGAGACAGAGAGACAACGAGCAAGTCAGAGCATGCGCTAGCACAAAGGATAAAGCAAACGGATAAAATGTAACAACAGACTAAAGCTCTTTTTTATTTAAATGCACATTACTGGGCCCAGGTCACCCAAAATACTGACTCCCTGGCCTGAGGTGGGTCCAGGCTCCTTCTGAGATCTGAGGCTGAGGTCCAGGACGAGAGTCCGAAATTCTCCGATGTCTGGGCCCCAAGCGTCTGCTGACACATGCCTTGGGAATATTCTCCAAACAGTCCAAGAGATTGAATCAGCATCGTGATTTTTTTCACACTTTTCTTCCTCCATTAACTAAAACTTATTTATTCTGAAATCTTTTAAGTATATTCAAGAACACAGAAAATATTCATCCTCCCAGATATCAGTGGTTCTCAACTGCGGGGGACTTTGCCTCCCAGGGGAGGTTCGGCCATGTCTGGAGAGAGTTTGGCTTGTCACAAATGGGGATTGTTAACCGGTATATAGAGGCCAGGGATGCTGTTAAACATCCTGCATCCTGCACAGGACAGCCTCCAGCACAGGGTTATGCGGTGCCGAAGTCAACAGTACCAAGGTTGAGAGACCTGCCCAGACACCCATCACCCGGATTCAGTAAGCTTTAAGACTGAGGTCATTTAAACAGACATCAGACATCATGTCATTTTACCTCTCCACATGTTCATATGCGTTTCTACAATAAAATGGAATTTTCTTGTGTAACCACGGTGCCGCTGTCACACCCAGAGAAATGAATAATAATTCCCCAGGACTGGTCTAGATAATAACCGGTCCAGATTCACATGTCCTGGGACAAACAATGCTCAGACCTCCAGAGAGTTGAAATGTGATTATCGACTTTTGGAAACGTCCAGGCTTATGGGAAAAATAAAGAGCGCTAACTTGACATTTTATCCATTTTCTAGTTTGATCCATTTCCTCAGTCTTCTGAGTACAGGATACATAATTGTTTTCTGACCCCCAAGAAGTGCTGATTCATTCAATAAGCTTGTAGGTGATTATATTCTTTTTTTTTTTTATTCGTGAAACTATTAGGAGAGATTACTGAGACAGATCATTGTAAATTACATTTTTTCATCATTCAGCTGTGCCTTCCTCCTCCTCAATATATCTGGCTATTTTTTTCCCCCAGACACATGGAAAGCTTTCAGCTTTTAATGAAGAACTCCTTTCTGGAGCATGTTTTTAGAATATGAGTTTAGTAGCACACATGATGTAATCCCAATTCCCAACTTTGCGTGCAAGATGGTTGTGTGAAAATGAAACCATAAATCCCATCTGAATTCTAGTTGCTGGGTTCTTTAGAGGAAGTATTCTTCTGTTTTCCTTTTTTTAAAGAAACCACAGTTCTTTGTCATCTGAGAAACAGATCCATGGCTGAGAAGCCAGAAATATTGGAAGCATGTTTGTCGTTTTTTCTGGCCAAAGTTTGTCCAGAGAAACGAAGTAATGCTCTGGGCTGGGCGCGTCGAGTAGGTATCCATTTTTGCCCTGTACCCAGGACATCTGGGAGACTTCACAGTGGAGAGGTTACATCTAGAAGAAAAAAGTTCTAACTCTTTGCTGAGTGCTATAAAGTTTGTCATTGCTGTAACACCAGCAGCTTTTTAATTTTTTTTTTAACGCACTCCAAGTAAGGAATACATTCTTGGATAGCTGGTGAGCCCTGCAGATTTCATAAGTGTAATGGATTACTTCTTCAATCAAATATGAACCAATTCATCACCCAGGTCGTGGTTCTTAACCAATTTCACAATTTGAAACCGTGATACCTACTAAAGATCTCTGTTTTTCGTGACCTAGGGTGATATTTTGCCATGTATTGCGTTACTTAACTAAATCAACAAGGTCATTCATATCACCCTATCTTAAGAATAATGAAAGCAACATTATATATCACAACCATCGTTCTGATTAAGCTACTTAAGTACTTGTAGAAAATTAGCTGTTAGAATTAGCCAAACTCTTCTGTCACCTAGCGAGTTGCAATTGAATAAGAAATTAAGGCACTGTGAAAAGTGTCCATTTACCCTTGCAGGGCCCCCATGGAGGAGGCGAAGAGTTCAGACACCCAGCTGTGGGGATGTTGATTGGTGTGGCCTTTCTCCTGGAGAGAAATCCATCAATGGCCCATCATCATCCGTGTCTGTTCTTTGGTCCCTCTTCTCTGAAAGTTCCCCAGCATCAGGTCTAAATGCAGATCCCTTCCAGATACAAAAAAGAAAAAGAAAAAAGGCCCAGTTGCTGATCAGCTAGTAAATCCGCTCAGCATTTAGAAAACAGATACTGGCAAACAGAAATATTCACCTTGGGTATTACAGTACTTTTTGTTGTGGTTTCTTTTTTGTTTTTTTAAACGAAAACAGAAGAATACGTCCTGTGAAGGATACAGCAGCTAGAATTCAGATGGGATTTATGATTTCATTTTATAATTTTATATTTTACAGCCCTTCACTGAATCCCAAAGATCTGTATTTTTTAAACAGGTCTCTCACGGGCATTGGTGCCCACTCCGGGCTGGCAGAAATCCATGGCATTTGGGGCTCTCTCAGACTCAGAGCAGGAAAGGGGGTGCTGTCAGTGACTTGGGCTCCACACACCCAGGTTCACACCTGGAGGCCTTTTTTAAAAAAGGAAAAAGACACCCATTTTCAAACCCAAGCACGTCACTTGCTAGCGTCAGCAGGAGCGTCTGAGCAGTTCCATGGCTGATTTAGGGAGCTTGAAAAGTGAGGGTCCTTTTCCCTACCCTGGGTCACTCCTGGCTTCTCTCTCTTGGTGCTGATGGTATGAAAATTTGCAGAGCAGAACTGTCTTTGAGCAAGCAGAAGGGAACGCATTTGATGGAACACACATTCTGAGAGTTTGGTTCAGTGTAGGTCAGTGTTTAAGAGAGCCCAGCTGCTGGTCTGCAGGTCTGCCTGGGAGCTGGCGGGCTGGCGGTTGCTGGGGCCAAGGGCATCCCCTCTTCTGCCTCAGAGCACCAATGAATAAAGTTCCTCACTGAGCGATGTGGGTGGGGAAAGCGGCCTGAAGTGCATCCAACTTCCTGTAGAACAGCTTCCCAGGTCATCAGACCTGCAGCCTTGCTGTGCTCCCAGCCTCGGGCCGAGTGGAAGATGCCAGGTGACACCCGAAGCCCCTCAAGTATCGGCTGCTATGACGAAGGTCCGTGCAGACCACTCGTCTTATTTTTCAGGTTTAAAGCCGTGAGTCCAAGGATTTAAAGGTGTTTTGATTTGGTGGTTCCAAATAATCTGACTAGACTTTTTTTAAAGCTAGAAATTGAGAAAATGCTCTTTGAAGATTTAAAAAAAAAACAAGTATATTATTTGTTCCACGGTATGAAGAAAAGGCCAGATCTGTTCTAGGTGGCAGAACTTTTAAGGGTCAAATTATCTTTTATCTGTGAGATTGTGTGTGTGTGTGTTTTGGGGGGCAGTGGTGGTTTTTGGTTTCAGGAGTAGGAAGAGACACTTTCTCGTACCCTAAAAGAGCAGCAATTCCATAATGACTCAGTATTGTCTCTGAGTGCCTTTGATGTATTTTTCTCATTCTTGATATTTACATTCCTTCAAAAAATGTTTCATGGAGCATCTACTGTGTTTCAGGCCCAAATCTAAGGGCTGACGATACAGAGGGGATCAGACGGGTGAGGCCCCTGCCCTAATGGGGGATGCACACCTCAAATAAGTCACAGAGCAAATAAGCAGTAAATGTGATGAGCAGAGAAACAGCAGGATCCTGCAAGAGGGGCGACAAAGGAGAACCAGACATAGAAAGGGTCAGGCAGGGACGGCTGCTCCAGGAAACGCCATTTAGGGTGAGGGCTACTAGTGGTCTTTGCGGGGCAGAGAAAGAGGGAAGAATGTTCCAGACTAAGAGAAGAAGGATAGAAGTGAACAGCGCCTAAGTGAAGCGATCTGGACCTGGGGGCAGGCGGGCAGCCCACTCTGTGGAAGTTAAAATTGATTCTGGGATCTGGAAGAAGCAGTGCATGATTTTAAGTGAGAGAGTGATGTGATCTGATTTTTATTTTAAAAACTTGACAGCCTCGCTCTTGTGTGAAATCTGGATGGGAACGGGGTAAGGGTAAAAACAGGAGGCTGGCATACAGGCCATCACAGAAGGGCAGGTGCGGGAGACGGTGACTCGGACCAGGGAGATGGGCGGGAAGACTGGTAGAAGCCGACCAGCTTACTAAAAATAATCATTGCTTACATTCATTGAGCACATGGCTGTAGGCGTTTAATGTATCTTATCTTCACAACAACCCTACGAGGATGTCCTATTATTCCCATTTTAGATGAGGAAACTCCAGTAACACAAGGTCAAATTTTATGCCCAAGATCACAAGAGAAGAAAATGGCAGAACCAGATTTGCCCTCAACCACTGTTGTTTCTCTGCTGCCAAAGGTGTATTTTGAAGGTAGATTTGTCTACCTTCACATTTTTATTACTTGGAAATATATCAGCCCAAGCATTCCACAGATATTGACTGAAAGCCTTTGGGGAGCTGGGAACTGACTTAGAGGCTAGAGCCCCAAAAGTGGTTAAGGAACACCCCACCCCAACCCTTGTAGCACTGAGCCCAGGGGAGACTCTTCTCTCAGCTTCAGTCCCTCTGTGCCCTCCATTGAGTTATTCAATACGGTAAAAGCAGTCCTTCGAATAATCAATCAAGGGTTTTGTTGGAGGGGAGGGAAGCATGTCTTTCCACATACAAGTGATGGCCACAGGCTGGGTGTAACGTATGTTAACATCTAACAGCCTCAGTCTCTTGCCACTTGGTAGGTCTGTGACCTTGGACAAATGTCCTAACACCTCTGAGCCTCAGTTTCTACATCCGTAAAATGGCCAGAATGCCAACCTCACATTGTTATTGTAAAGATTTAAAGAACCACTGGTTGTAACATGTCTCTGCAAAATGTGGACCAAATGGGGGTTGGTGAGCAGCAGCTCATAAATACCACCTCCGTGGAGGGCAAGATGGGCAACTAGCAAATGAATAAAGTTGACTCGGCTTCTGGTGTCAAACTTACTTGATTATTTTCAAATGATGGTTAGCACCAGTGAGTAAATATAAATGGGCTTGATTCTTCATTTACCTGCACTACTGAAATTTACATACACCTCTCTATGGAATAGTGTCAACCTTCCCTACACCAGTACACATAAAATCACCACACTTACGTGATTATTCCTCAGACTAGAGGTGAACAGAATCCTGATTCGTATCATTCCTAACTGTGCCTTTCCATTTGGAACCCATGGCAATAAGTGGGAAATGGACAGACCCACCCAAGCCAAGCTACAATTTCTAATTGTTTTCAAAGTCAGGTATTGGCATATTAAATACAGTGTCCATTTAAGGGGAGATGAGCACAAAAGGCAAGTGTGTAAGTGTGGTAGGAAGAGCTTGGACGGCAAAGTCGGATAATCTATACAGTACTATCTGTGCAACCATGGATGAGTCACTTAACCTCTCTGAGCCTAGGTTCCTCATCTCCAAACAGGCATCTGCCGACTATGGCTGTTGTAAAAGTTAAATAAAACAATGCCTATAAGATGCTTTTGCTTAGTAAGAGTTCAAACAAATATTATCTACTGCTGCTGCTATTACAGCCAACTGGTATTTTTCAAAAGGAAGGGGAAAGTTCTGAAGCCTAAAAAGAACGGCTGTTTTGCCTATATTGGCAGTGATGTTTGAAGAACACAATGGAAGCTAACCTATAGAATCTATTCTTGCAATCCTTTCTGAGAGAAGTGGGTGTGGGGCTTTATTTACCTTTGGAAATAATAGTTTACTGGGTTTTCAACTTTTCCTGTTTTACAGCCCTATTTTTCTAAAAATTATGTTAATTAAGCTTGATAGATCTCATACTATGAAGACAGTCTTATCACATCAAGAACAGCCTAGAACAGGGAATTCCCTGGCGGTCCAGTGGTTAAGACTCTGCGCTTTCACTGCTGTGGCGGGTTCGATGCCTGGTCGGGGAACTAAGATACCGAAAGCCACGTGGCACAGCCCCCCAAAAAAAACAGCCTAGAACGGTTGTAAGCCCACAGGCAAAAGACTTTCGAACCACAGATGGTCATTTAAAAGGGGGAAAAGTAGCCCAAAGCTTTAGGCCCATGTAGAATGACAGCTGTGGAGCTATAAAGGCAGGAACCCACCATTTTTCACGTGCTTTCAGGTTCCAGCTGGAAAACGCAGTTGGCAAATCAGCCCTGCTGTTCTTAAAGAGATTTCCACTGAGTCTAAAACTGTCCACAGTGGCATATGTAATCTGTTCACTTCATGAATGGAGAGGGTCATCTGAATAGTCGGAAATGTCAGGAATAGCAACATATTTCAGTGTCAGTGCCACAGGATTGGATCCAAAATTCTGTGTACTTGTGACTTAAAATGGAAGCAGTATAGTAAGAAATTATTTTGCAGGAAACGTAATTGTCCCCTACAGTTTCTGAAATGCTGTATCAACAGTTTTATTTATTATGGTTTGTGAAACTAAATGAGAAAGAGCTGGAGAAAGGGAACTTTTTTTTTTTTAATTCCAGGAAAAAAAAGTTGTTTTGATCATTTTGAGTCTCTTAGTAAATGGAAAATAACAAAAGAAAACCAAATGTAAATGCTTCACTGTTTGTACAGATGTACAGATCCCTAAATTGTTGGGATCCCAAAATGCTGAAATCGTAACCAAAAATAATTTGAATTTTATAGCTAAATTGAATTGAGTGCTGAGAGAAACAGCATAAGCCCCATTAGCTCTGTGGGAAAAATGATTTCAGAAAAAGAGGGAATATGATTTGCTGCTACTTTTTTTTCAGACCTTCAGAATCATGTCTTCCTGGCAAGGCAGTGTTGACCAGTGGTTAGGATGAGGCTGGCTTTGGAGCCAAAGAGAGACAAGTTCAGTCTCTACCAGCACGGCGATGCGGCTTTGGACAAATCACTTCACTTCTCTGAGTGTTTTCCTCTTCCTGGTTAGGCAGTTGATAACAGTTCCTACCACACAGCGTCTCTTGCCCAGAAAGAGTAAGAAAATGCAGTTGACAAGCAGGTGGCCCAGGGCCCGACACACTCTGATCCAACAAATGGCAGGAGCTGGAGGGGAGGTGGACAAGCTGATGAAAGTGACAAGACGGGGATGGCGATGTGGTGGTGCTTTGCTTTCACTCCCCAAATCGAGAACCCAGAGCATAAGTTATTTAACAGGTTATGATGACTCTTCCCACAAGGAAAACAAAACTCATAAATATTTGCAAAAAACACGTTCTGAAAGAAATTCAGCCAAAGCTCAGATGTAGAAAGTACCAGATCTCTGATTCTTTTTCTTAGTTTCCATTTCCTTCCTATCATTTCATACCTCAATTCACTGTCTTTATAGGGAATTATTCAGTTGTCTGACCTCTCCATAAAATAGTCCAGAAGATCCAATGACATCAGTGTTGAGTCCCATGATTCTAACCAGGCTAGCATTTTCACTAAAAACCAGAGTGAGTTCTTCCAGAGTGTGAAAGAATCCAGAATCCAGTCTGGGTACATATTGGCTTTTTTCCTCAATCTTTTCTCTATATTTACTTAGCTCTGGTTGAGGAATAGATAATTTTCAATAAAGGATATTCTTTTTAGTAACTGGGAAAATCCTGATCATGATTTTTAATTATGATTTTTATTGTGCGCTGCGTTTTGTTAACGCTCCAAGCAGTTTATCCCTCGTGTGAATGCCTTTGTAGCTGTACTTCCAAATTCTCATAAAAGAAAACCATTACCCAAATTTATATATGAATGATTTTGTAATTTGTGGAATAATAACTTGCGGTGGAGTAAATCTTCAGCAGAAAACTGGGTTGGATCCTTTGAACACCAAATGGGTTTCACTAGGAAGATCACTGAAGCCTCCAGTGTTTGCGTGATTTAATTGCAGAGAGTATCTGAAGTGCCTTCTGATGTTAATTGACAAACAAGAGCTGTCTTGTGATGCTTTTGCTTGAATATGCTGCATAGAATAATTAAACCAGCAAACCATACACATAGTCTTCAAAGAAATAATAGGAGAAAGGTGACATGTCATCAATGAGATTTTCATATTCTAAGTAATTGATGCCAATCTTTAAGCTTTCCTTTCCCTGTTTCTCTCATTTAAGCAGTTCTAACGTTGAGGTCAAGTTGTCAGGGCTGGTCCTGATGACCTGACAGCACTGGGAACTCTTGAAATAACAAGGAAGTGAATGTGATTATCCACACCCCACACACCCCCTCCACTATCGGTGACAGCAATTTCAAACCAAAAAGAGAAGTTAGAAATTTAAAAAATGAAAGAAATTTCTTTCAATTTTTAATTGATCCAATTAGTTTGAATACCTTCTATCCAAACTGAGTTGCTTTTCTGTGATAACGATTCAGTTTGTGCCCTCTGTTTATTGGTTAAGCGTTTACTGTGAGCTAGGCATTATGCTAGGCTTAGGGATGTAGTTTTTGCCCCTTAGCTCAACCCAACGTGGGCGAAGACAAGCCAACAAGAAACAGAACAGAACAGGGGAAATTCTGTAACAGAACCTTGGCAGAGCACAAGAGTGGGATAGTTAACTCATTCCAAAGGTTGGGTAGAGAAAGGGCTCCCTTCCAGATGTAAAACTGAGCAGGTATTTCTTCCTGCTTTCCTATGCTTTGGGGAATAAAATGTCATTTTGGTGAAATCCACCTCATTTAACAATATAACTAAATTATACAATGGTAAGTTTAGAGTAGGATCATTTCAATATTGTTCTAAAAGAAGCAGTTTGGGGCATAATGGTTCTTATTTCGATACTGAAATCATTTCAGAAATGCAACAAATTTTATAAGGAGGTACGGTATCTACATCATAATGTTGCAGTGTAAATTCTAAATGATCATTTTCAGCCCTATCCACCCAAAGACTTTGAAATCAGAAAACACAATAGTCGACTGGAAAGGAAAAGATTTTACTCGTCCTCACATAAAGCAAGCGTGTGCTGTCTGAGCGTCTGCATCTTTGTCTTCACTCCAAGCCCCTTCCTACACCTTAGGGTCACAGAGTCGGCTGCTTGCTGGAATATCTAGAAGACTGGGCTCAGGCCCCTCGCACTCAACACGGCCAAGGCTGAACTCACCCTCTTCTTTCCCTCCGTTAGGAATTACCCGTCTCAGTTGACAGCTGAGGTTCCTAATTCTGCCCATCTCCTGAATTTCCCATCCCAGAGGCTCCTGTCCTGGTCTGACCCTTTGTTCGTATGCTCACACCAGCCTCCTAATTAACCTTCCCGCTGCCTGTTTGTCTTTTCTCCCTCAGAGCCTTATCTACACGACTGTCAGAGTGGCGCTTAGCTCCAAAGCTTTCATCTGTTCAGGTCACTGCCACGGTTCCCCGTTCCCCATCGTGCGGGATAAAGTCAGTGACTCCTGTCCCCAACCTGCCCATCTGAACAGCAGCACGTCTCCCTACCTCAAACCCTGCACCTCAACAACTTGATACACCATAGAGTTTTACATCCCCTGTGCCCATCCCTCACTAGCATGCTGTTTCTGTACCCTCCATGCCTCCATGCCTTTGAGGATGTAGTAACTTTATCTGGAATGCTCTCTTCTTCATTCTTCCCCACCTCCCCACCTCACTAAGCCCCTCTCAGCCTGACTCCTTCTTCCCCGTCTTTCACGACTCACTTGGATACCACCTCCCCGGGGTTAGAAGCCTTTCCTTGAACTCCCACAGTGCTTTAGGTGTCTCTCTGTCACGGGGCTCTGACCACTCGCTGGGTCTGTCCTCCACTCGATGGGGAGCTCTTGCGGTCTTATACCCAAAGTCCCACACAATAAATGTTGGTGAAATGAGAGAATATTGAGGTGTCACTTGCAACAAAAAACAAATGGAGAACAGCAAAATCAATTCCTGGCATTTTATTTTCTGGCATAGAGAGGAACAGAATGCCTCGTTAGATCAGCTAATCTAATAAGCAGAGAAAAATAATGTTCTCATGAAATTATGCATTCATCTTCTGTCTCCATTTGCTGACATACAGAATCCATGTAATTGGATTTTCTCCTTGGGGAAATCTAAGGGAAATAGGTCCACTGCTGTCACATTTCCAATATGGCCATTGTCCACCCACTTTTCTCAGCTTTCTCAAGGGACCTTTGACTTCCGGCCCCTTTTAAATTAGACACGCATCTCAGAAAACTGTGACTGAGTGCCTTCCCAGTTTCATCCATGGCTCCTTGGCAGGTCATGGTACCTAAGAGGGATGTGAGTCATGTGTTGCCGGGGTTGGGAAGGGATAGCCCTAGACAAAGGGAGAGTGTGCCTGCAGCGTTCCCCTCAAATCCAATCATCCATGCGTCCACCCACCCACCCACCCACCGGTCCATCCATCGGTTATCCCGCTCAGCGTGTATTTATCCAGCACCTGGTACAGCGCCTATAGCAGGCACTCAGCAGTTATCCTTGACCAGCCCCCAGAGGCAGCGCCACACAGTAATTAAGAAAGCAAGTTCTGAAGCAAAACCACCTGGATGCTGCCATATGCAGTGTGACCTTGGGCAGGTCAGCTAACCTCCCTGTCTCTCGGCGTCCTTTTTTAATTGGGATAAAATTAGCATCTAACCCACAGAGCCAGAACCCAGCAGTACGTATAAAGGGCTTATCACAGTGCCTGGGCTGGGGGTGGGGTCACAGTGAGCAAAGAGCCTTCTTTTGGCTTAAATTCTTGAGGGGATATAGATGAATAAATAAACAGGTGAATAAACAAAATAGGAAACCGAAGGGGGTCTGTGATGTGGAGAATGCTGGTGGTGGAGGCTACTGAGATCAGATGACCTGGAAAGGGCCCTCTGCAAAGATGTTTAAACTCATACCTGTAGGATGGAAAAGAGCCAGCTGGAGGATGGCCCAGGCACAAGGCAGAGCAAATGCAAAGGCCCTAAGGGGGGAGAGGGTGTGGAATGTTCTAGAACGAGGGAGAAGGCGTGTTGGCTGGGGGAGAGCGAGCCACAGGGAAGGTAGGCATCATGCACTAGGAGGGTGAGGTTGGGAGCGCTTGGGAGGTGGTGGAAGGCGTTGGGATTGTATCCAAGTGGGATGGGGAGCCGTTCAGGGGTTTCCAGCGGGGCAGTGGTATGACCCCAGCGTGGGACCTGGGCACTGTCACTGCCCTGGGCTCTTCACAGCCTAAGGGAAACATGCGGTGGACCGCCTGGCACTGAGACGAAATCGGAGTCGAGAGGGGATGGGTTCTGACAGCGGTGTGGGGATCTCCAACTCCCAGTTCCCAGACCCACGGGACGGGGCGCCGGCCTCAGAGGCCAGGCCACGCGGCTTCCCTCCGTCTCCTGTTCCAGTCTCTCGTGGGAAGCCGAGGCTTGAGAAAGCTCTGGATCTTCTGAGCTCTGCGTACTGGGGCTGCTGTGGGAAAGGCCGAGCCTCCGTCCTCACGGAACATCAGCCCCCACCTGGGCTCCGTGTGGGAAGATGTGCCACTCACAGTGGTATCAGTGTGTCTGAGCTGTACGTTGGCGTTTCTATTCCAGACTCTGAGGAAAACTCAAAAAGGGGTGTGTCCTTCAGTGTCTTAGCTGTGGGGGGACACTCTCAGGCTGTCCTCAGGAGCCCCCATTTCCACCTCTGTCAATAAAAGGAGACATAGGATAGGACTGAAGAACTCTCTAGAGCTCAAAGTATGATGGTGCTTGTACTTCTGTTTAAGTGGCGTTTGGACACAATGAAAAACAGCGGGGTTCCTTAGGCAGGAATATTCATGGGTCTTTGTCTTACTGGACTGAGTGACATTTTAAAGCCTCATCATTCATTTGACTGCCATTAAAGCCCACATTCTTCTTGTCCGCCAGCTCGCTGACTGCAGTCTACCAACCCCCACCCCCGTCTCCGGCTCTCCAGACGGATTTTCCGTGTTTCTCATCTGTGAAGGGAACCGTCTTCTTGGACATCCATCTTTCAGTTAGAAAGCCGTGCAATTCTCTGTCTTTGGTCTACAAATTCCTCCTCTTTGTGCTACTGTTCTTAGTATTAGGTATTCATATACCTTGATTTGTCCGAAAGGAGGATCCAACATTGTTAGGAACAGAATTACTAAATTATGAATAAGAGATAAGTAAAATAAAATGATTATTGAATAGTAAAGCATTAATAAGTAATCATAATTTCAATTATATTAAATTTTCCTTTTCGCCTTTCTCTGCGATCTTGAAGCTTACTAAGCTCCCTCCTTCACCAAAACCGTTAGGCCTTTACGGGTCCCACCTCACTCAGGTGATGGCTTCTGTCCTCGCTGTCACCTGTGCTCTGGGCACCAGCCACCTGTTGCTCTGCAACCCTGCCCCCATCTCTCCAGCCTGTCCCTTTAGATGACCCCCTGGCCTCTTCACACCCCATCTCTCTGCTCCCCTTTAGAACCACCCTCTGGAAAATGTCCATGACCTTCCCTGTCCCCACCTCCTGGGCCCACCCCTGCAGCTGCCCCGGCAAGGTCACCAGCCTCCTACCCCTTCCTGAAACTCTCTTCCACGTGAAGGACGACCACCAGCTCCTTCTCCAAACCCCCATCACCTCCCCTGCCCGCTCTCCTTCCTCTGCTCCTGATCCTCCAGGCGGGGCTGCTGGCAGTAAGCCCGCCCCGGGGGCCCTGTGACACCCAGAGGAGGGACACTTAGGAGATGGGAATTTGAGGCCAAAAGCTGCAGGGAGGTTAACCTCCTCCAGCCAGATTTCTCTCCTCCCGAGCAGAGGGAGAAGTGAGGGGTGCGGAACAGTCCGTGAGCTCTGTCAGTGAGCGTGAGAGATTGTCTGCCTTTTAGATTTCTGGCACTTTTCTTCTCAAACACTCGCTGTTAAGTAGAGCGCAACTCAGACCCGCTGTGAGGGTCTAACTGATTTAAACCAGGCATGTCCTAAATAAATCGAAAGCCGTATAAAACGGGGAGGTGACTCTCAGTTCTGGACTCGGCTGGGGGAGGGTCTGAGAAATCTGACTTTGTAAGAAACACTCTCTCATCTGTTACATTTGCAGCATTGCCACTTTGATTTCTTCCCTTCCATATTTATCAGGACTCTGGTTGCAAAACCCAACTGGAACCAGCTGAAGCAAAAGAGAGGGGTTTCTTGAGGGAAAGGAGAGGCAAAGTGGGTCCCCGAGGCAACTGGAAGATTTCCTCTTTTTGTCCTTTGTCACAGCTGGTGATGGCTGCGTTTTCCCCTGGCAGCGCCCCCTGCAGCCAGGGCCAGGGTGAAGGAGGCCCTGAGTGCATTTGTGTGTAGCTTTGGGAACAAAGAAGAAAGACCTCTCCTCCAGAAGCCCTAGCTCCAGGCAGGCTGCAGGGAAGCTTAGAGACTGGTTAGCTTGGGTCCCACACTCATCTCGGGACTGGGGCTGGAGCGACCCCAGCAGAACCTAGCGGTGCAAAGTGCATTCCCTGGGCAGGGAGGGCGGACAACATCACTGCTGCGTGCTGCACCTCCTGCAAAGTCCAGTATTTAAAACAACTCTCGACTCGTTATTGCCCAGACAGATAAAATCCAGAGGTGTTTACAGCTCTTCCCTGCTTCCCACCAACCTGGCTCCCCAGATTCCAGACCCTTGGGTCTCCGGGCCTTGCCATCCTCTGTCTGGAATCCCCTTCTCCCAGCCCTCCTTTGCCTGGCTGACTCCCCCCGTGTTCTCTCTAAAGCCTCCCCTTTTCACTACCCTCCACCTGCTGTGCGTCCGTTCGCCCAGTAAGACTCTGTTCCTGCCTCTGTGACAGCCCTCCCCTCACTGTATTATATTTTGTCTGTCGCCTCACCAGGCAGTGTCCTTATTTATCTTTATATCCCAGTAGCTGGTATAGCACCCAGCACGTAGTCGGTGCACAGGAAACACTTGTTGCAGTGATGTTGAGAAGGATAGAATGTGCATATGACAGCAGAAATCACAAAATAGTCTGAAACCTAAACAAACTCAGGCTTTGCTACCATCAGTGAAGATGTAGTAGATTGCACGCAATTTTAGTTAGGGTAAATAGAGGTGTTGCTTCTCTACCAAGTCATCTTAGAAATTCAGTATTTCCACGTGTCCAAAATCATTTTTCCTCACCTCCTACGGCACTGTTTCTAGCATTTCATCGTTGTTTTATTTTAATAAATTTATTTATTTTATCTATTTATTTTTGGCTGTGTTGGGTCCTTGTTGCTGCGTGGGGGCTTTCTCTAGTTGCGGCGAGTGGGGGCTACTCTTCGTTGCCTTGTGTGGGCCTCTCACTGTGGTGGCTTCTCTTGTTGCAGAGCACGGGCTCTAGGCGCACGGGCTCAGTAGTTGTGGCTCACAGGCTCAGTAGTTGCGGCTTGCAGGCTCTAGAGTGCAGGCTCAGTAGTTGTGGCACACGGGCTTAGTTGCTCCGCGCCACGTGGGATCTTCCCGGACCAGGGCTCGAACCCGTGTCCCCTGCATTGGCAGGCAGATTCTTAACCACTGCGCCACCAGGGAAGCCCCTCATCGCTGTTTTAAACTATCCTTTGACATTTTAATATTGACAGCTGGCTCCCTCACCTGCAGGAGAACTAGCAGGGCCAATATTGTGGGTCCAAAATTATTTTTCCAGCAGGTAGCTTAGCTGCTGATTCTAGATAGTGGGGCCTTGTGACTTCCAGAAGGGTGGTTCTCCCAAGTCAGAAATCTGTGTGTGCTGTTCGTAGCAGGGTGTGTGCACGTGTGTGCATGTGCACGTGTACACACACACCTGTGTGTGTTGGAGGCATGAGGCGGGAGCGGGTGAGGAGGGCACCACGGGCACTCTGGGGGCCACTGTTCAAAGCACATGCATCTGAATCTCGCCTGCCTGAGTCTCATCCTGGCTCTCCCTGGGTAACCTGAACAGGTGAAGGCCCTATGGGAGCCTCAGCAGGTCATCTATAAAATAAGGAGGGAATCAGACCCATGCCACCCTACAGCCTAGACATCCACAAGCGACATATCATTGCGATTCTATGCTCATCTTTTATGTTGTTTCTATTTTTCCACAGAGGTCTCATTGCCAGCAGTTTCACAGAAACCCACTATCTGCAAGATGGCACTGACGTCTCCCTCATTCGAAATTACACAGTAAGTCATGAATGCTTGGACCACCATGATACTCTGCTATCAGATCTGTGCTTAAACTCCGGAGCTGTTTTATTCTAAGCAAAGTCACAGGCCCAGATCTTTCACTTAGACCCCGAGAAGAGTTTGGGCATTGCTTACGGTTTGGGCATTCCATTATAACTCCAGAAAAACTTGGCTTTGGCCAGGCATGTGCCAGGACAGTCCTTGAAGGTATGGCTTGATTGCAGGCTGACACTGAACCCACCTGCCAGTGACCATGGGATGCTAAGCTGGGCAAATCCTTCCTGGAAACCAAGCCCAAATTAGAGATGGCTCGGAAAGCAGTCACCCCTGGGCTGAACTTGGCTGCATTAAACTGGCAAGTCCCTTAAAGAAATTCAAAGGAAAACTGACTCTGCTTAACCTTTCATAAATGTATCCACCGTGTCCATATGATTCTATATCTTGGTTGTTACTGGAATGTGACATTTATCACCTCTTAGCTTTTCTAGTATCTGAAGTTTTATATGTAACTTAGACAAGATGCTAACTTTATTCATTTATTCCTCTTAACAAACGCTTAGTGTGCTCAGGCCCAGGTGTGAATGTGGGCATTAAAGAGAGTTGCTGCCCTCTGAGGACCAGGATGGTTACTTGTTTTAAAGAGCTATGTGTATTTGTTTTAAAAAGAATAAGCTTAGAGAAAGGCTTTACATTTACAACTGAAATGTCATCAAGTAGCCATTATTGTCGGCAGAATTTTTGTTAATGCCTGACCAAGCTTGGGAGAGTCAAAGAAATCCCTGGGAAGCAGAAACAAATCAGGGATGTAAACTCAGAGCACTAAGCTGGTGAGTTGAGGTCATGGGACCCCAACGGGCTATTCAGGACCCAGAGAGAGGACCCCGTGCTTGGGGGTTGGGACAAAAGAAGTGGGTTCTGCAAATGAGAATCCCACGAAGCCTGGGGCCCCAAAGAGATGCTTCCTCTGTGAAAAAAGGGACAAGTAAAACTTCAGTCCAGAGAAGGGGCAACAGAGAGAATTGTCTCCAGGTGTCCTGGATTGAACAAAGATTTCATAAAAAATAGAGAAAGTGAAACCCCAGCTAGCCTCATAAAGTGTATATTTGGAATGGGGTGGACTGGTGTTCAAATTTCTAATACCAGCCTAGGAATGGAATTCCCAGTAAATGTTGATCTCAAAACTGGTCCCAAATCAGCAACCCTGCGTCCCATGGGCCCAAGCTGAAGTCAACTGAAAATAGTTCTATAGGGATATTTCTACAGCCCAGGTTACCTGAGATTCCCACATCAAAAACAAAGAAGAAGAATATTATTAAAGATGACCCAAAATCAAAATTACAAAACACACGATTCACAAAAGCCCGCATAAATGACAAGGGAAACGAGAATTAGCACCTCCAGGAATGCGAGATAATAGAAAAGTCAGAGAAAAATCTGAAATATTTTAAAGAGAACAGAATAGGTCCAATAAAAATTCCAGAGTGAAAATACAGGGGAAAAAAAAAATTAAAGAAGCACCAACAACGCTCCCCCTTCTGCTTAAGCCATGGGATGGGCAGTTTGTTTCTCAGTGGTGTCATTAAGGACCAGCTGTTGGTTTTAGAAGGAGGAAGGCACAGTGAATGCAGATTTGTCCCTGTTGAGTTTGTGGTGGAACAGCGTAGTAAAGGTGTTCAGTAGGCAGATAGCTATATGACCCTGGAGCACAGGGTAAGGATGGAGGCCACAAAAGAAGACCTGAGGGTCCATCTCAGATATAAGTAATCATTGGTGCCCTGACTTCAATTGACATTTTTTTTTCTCTTTTTTTCTCCTAAGAGGATGTCATTTATACGCCTTTAGAATTAGCACAAAAGCTCTCCTTATGGTGTAAATTGTTGTTCCAAATAGAAACAGAAAAAAGAGATCCTAGAAATACTTGACAATAGGCTCAAGTCCTCCAAATCTCCCTTATAGATGATAGTGAAGGTGCTTATTGATTACAGACCATCTAGAAGATGTAAGATATGCTTCCAAATTTATTTTAAGAGTTTCATGTTTTCTATCTCCATCTCCCTGACCAATTTCCTCTTCTTAGGGCATTTTTGGTCCTTTGTTCTCATCTGGGAAGAAAACATATGATAAGAGAGAAGAAGAAATAGAGGACTAGATAAACGAGGGTCCGACAGCCGCTGGGGCTGTTTGGGACTTGGTTTGCGAAGGCTGAAGGCTATAAATCCAGGCATCTTAGAAAACAGCCTGGATGGAAGGGCACTGGAATGTTGATAGTAGTTGTCTCTGGTGGAGACTCTCTGTATTTTTCTATTTGGGGTGACTGATGTATATATGGGGTGGTGGAGGGGGTTACATTTCTCATCCGCCTCATCTTTCCACGAGGTAACTGTATAGACAGGCAAACACCTACCCCCTGCCCCCGACTCACGCCCTCACTCCTCCCCATGGAAGCATCTTCTCAGGGAGAGGAGGGCGGGAGGAAGCAAGCCCTGGCAACCGCTGGTCCCTGCTAACTGGGGAGGGGGTAGAGCCCCTGCCTTGGAAAGGCCATGAGCTAGCCTTGCTGTCTTCCCTCAGTCGAGTGTGGGTGAGCCCCGCCGCCCCCTCTGTGGAGTATTCCAAGCGATGGTCTCCTGCAGCACCAGCTTCACCGAGATGGGTCCTCAGGCCTGGCTAATAAGAGCAGGGTGGGGAGATGAGGGGAGATGGGGGTTAGAAATTGCAGGAAGGCTCACTTCTGCCCTGACCTAAGTTGTGTCCTCTGATGGAATATACCAGAAACCCGTCTTTCAGAAGTAGTTAAGCTCATAGTGTATTTTGATCTTCATTGGACTCTTTGAATCTTTCTTCAGTGGGTGAACCAACTGAAGGCTGGGTTAATTGGCACCCCGAAACCTCCAGAAACAGCAAGCATATGTTGCTTTTACAATTAGAAAAACAATGACTTTTCTCGTAATCTGGGGCCACCTTCCCCCATTCCTTTGAGTGCCTGTTCTGAGCTGTCAGCCACGTTACTGTAAAGATGAGTGAACAATCTCGTTCACTAAAGAAAACCCTTAGCCCTAGACAGCCCATCTCCCAGCAGAAACCCTTTAAGGGGAGCTCAAGGCCTCATATTGTCTTTCGTGGTGAGAAGACAGATGCAGCTTTGGGGGTTTTGTTTCTACTGAATCAGGCTGGGAAACAAAAAGAAATGTGCTGACTCATCCCCTTTTCCCCCAAAGTCAGCACACAATGGATTTCCCTAAATTTAAAATTATGTATAAAATAAGAACCACTTTTTGGCTAGCATGTTTCTTTTTTTAATTTAATCTCTCAACAATCAGTGTAAGCTGGTTGACAAGCAAACTAGTGGCTGATTTTAATTTTGGAATTGATCCCCTGTCTTTTATCTCTCTATTATCCTGACAGGATGAAATATTTGTGGCTTAAGCCTTTGCTGGCCACATCTAAGGGAAGATTATGTCTTATACTGTCTCTTTTAATAAGGCCTGTGGGAGACAATGCCCATGATATTTATGCTATCTACATCCCAAAAGACAACTCTGGGAAAGGCCAGAATGCCCTCCAGAAAGTCTCCTAAATGTTTTCAGTGCTTTGGTCCAAACACATCCTTCTATTACGTGCATGTTAACTGAGTATCCCCGTTGTGCCAGGCCCTGTGACTCCCACTGACAATAAAAACAGACAGGAGACCCACATGGAGCCGGAGGGTAGAGGCTGACATTATTCCAAGAATCACAGACCAAATTAAAATCTGTGCTAAGTGCACTGAAGGAAAGGCGAAGGGACCTAATCTAGTCTAAGGAATCATGGAAGACTTCATGGAGGAAGGAACATGTGAACCAAGATCTGAAGTTTAAGGAGGCATGAACCAGGGGATGGGAAAGGGAAGGACATTTCTGGCTGATGCCAACTTTTACTTGGAGGTGGAGAAATGTCTACAATTTGACAGGGACCAGAGTATGTAGGACTTGGAGGCCAAGGTGACAATTTGGTTGTCATGGAGGAAGATGGGGAAGCCACTAAAAAGTGTCAACCAAGGGGATATCATAACTAGGGATAGACTTTGGAAGATTCCACTGGCTGCAGCTTGAAGGTCATCAGAGGGGCAAGAGCAGAGATCCAGCAAGGTCAGGCAGTTGGCTCTCGTGGAAGAGCCCAAATCCCGGGCAAGAGGAGACGACTGCTGAGACCAGGGGCATGGAGATGGGGAGAAGGAAAAAGATCTGACCTTCTACACCTGAAGGGTTCCATTTGTTGTGTGTGTTTCTCATTCAAAAGATTTATGAAAACATTTGCTATAATAGACGTCCAAAGGGGACCTTCAGTATTAACTGAGGCTGGACCATCAGACAGGCATGAAATCCCATATCTTGATCAAAAGTATTGTTTGAGTGACATCCCATTCATTTCCACGGCAAATGTGTTTCCTATCAAAAAGGAGTAGAACCTTCTACAATCGGCTTGGACTGAACATGTCAGAGCAAATGGGTATTAGGGAGTCAGCCACATCCCATCTCTGCTAGAGAGCATCTGAAGAGGATGGAAGATGATTCTGGGGGTAGGAGGGAAGGCAGAGACCATTCCCGCCTCGTACAGGTACCAGGTATGAGCTAGGCCTGTTATCACATTCTTAAAAAATGATTTAAAATGGGATTACTTTCCCTAACATCTCCATACTCTCTGCACGTCTAATTCATCAGCTCTTCCGGGCTTGCCTCTGCCTCAAAAGGCTGCTCCGTCCTCTCACTGACCAAGGCACTAAGCACCCCCTCTTCCCCTCAGGTCCTCGCCGTGTCCTGTGTTGATTTCCACCTTCACAGCCATCTTACCCCCCTTCCTGACCCACTGACACACTTGCTGCTGCAGCTCAACTCCTCCCTTCTTCTCGGCTGGAAGATTGTCATGGCCACCTGACGTTTCTCCCCACTTCTAATCTCACCTGTGTTGAATCCAGCCACCACTCCTGCCTACGTGATCCTTCTAGAGCATCTTTCTATTTATGCCATTCCCTTTTTTGCCCTTGTGTCTCAGTCCTCACAAATCATCAAGAGCTTCCTCAATGCCTCCTTAATCGAGTCCAAAGTTCTGAGACCAGTATTCCCATTCTCTCATGGTGACATACCTTTTCATGCATGCATTCATTTCATTCACTCATTCATTTATACACTCATTCAACAACAAATGTTTGTTGAGTGCCCAGTGTAACATGAAGTAAGCACCAACAACACGCCAGGCATTGTGCAAAGCGCTTTACGTACATTTTGTTGTTTGATCCTCACAATAAATCAGTTTTTGCTATTTTTACACCCAGATGAGGAAGCTGAGACATAGAGGGCTTGAGTAACTAGACTAAGCCCCCAGCTAATAAGGATTCAGACTCACACGGCCTGAGTCTAGAATCTGAGCTCCTAGCCACTATAATGCAGACAGAACACTGGAGTGTGTCTGTTGTATGTCCATGGCCGTGCTGCTCGCGTTGTGGAATTAGAATATAAAACTGTAGCGAGGTGGATTCAGGAATGGGCTGGCGTTCATTTGCAAAGAGAGAGACCCAGCAGGTACTTCTTGGGGCGAGCAGAGGACGCTCTGCTGACCCGTTGTCCTGGGATACGGGGAGGGGCAGAAAGCCCTCTGGGAATTTGCTGAGTGCATCACTCTGAAGCCCAGTGGAACTGAGTAAGGTCTAGTGCCACGTGGCGGTGTACAGGAGGGAGGGGGATACATTCCCCATCCTCAAGGAACATACCATCTGACCACAGGCAACACGATGCACCCATGGCAAAGATGCTTTAGGAGCCAAACAATGGAAGAGCCAAATCCACGTGGAATGTGCAGTGGGTTCCCAGAGGAGCTCCAGGTGTGGTGACTTTCCTTCTCTAAAGGTGTCAGGAGAGGCTCTGGGACAGCCTTCTGTCTGGAAGCAGTGTGTGTAGAGGGTGGGTTCAGAAGCCAGGGAGACAGGCTGCCCAGGCTAAAATCCCAGCTTGAGCCCTGAACCAGCCAGGACCGTGAACACGAAACAGACAGACACTGAACCTGGCGCACAGTCAGGCTTCTAGAAAAGTGAGCCCGTTGTAGCCACTGCTCTGCCTTGATGATGGATTCACAACATCTCTTAACTACCCTGGACCATCCATTCCTTCTGAAGTCCTTCATGTATCGGGATAATAGGAGGAGAGAGGGAGCTGCGGGCAAGAAAGGGGTCCGTGAGCTGTGCCGGACACCAGGCTCTGAAGGCACGTGTCTCTGACCCCGCTCCCACCAGGCCCCTCAAGTCCCTCCTGCTCCTGTTCATCTATCTACACAGTCCCGCACGACAGCCAAGAAGATTGAGAGCTGTGAGTCAGGAACTAGTGCGGCAGTGTAAGAAAACCACGCTCCCTGCTCTCTAAGGGGTCAGCTGTTCTCGCACGTGTTCATTCATTCATTCGGCAAACATACACTGAGCCGGGGTCCAGCGCAGAGGGAAATAGACAGGCAGAACACGGCGCCTACAGCATAATGGGCTTAAGTACATGTTGTCATATCCCAGATCTGTGACAAGGACATACATTTCACAGACTGATTCGATCCCTGAGACCCCGGGCAGCAAGTGTCAATCCCGTTTTACAAATTAAAACTAGAGACTGAGTCTCAAAGCACGAGACTTCCAACTCCAGATCGGTCCAGTGCTCTCACTATCGCAGCGGTGCCGCTTCCCGGCCCAGGTTACAGGGCACTCCCAAAGGCCGTGAACACAGTTTTGTAAGCTGCGTTCTCTCATGCCAAATGCCAGCACCGCAAAGTAACGTGAGCGGCCCCTGAGGTTGATCCTTCCCAATCTTTTAAGCAGGCACGGTTCTTGTTAGAGCTGGGAGCAGACACGGCCCGGGGAGCATGCGTGGGCTAACTTCCTTCTCAGCAATCCATCCCGTACACTCTCAGGGGAAAGCGTAATGTCACTCAGTCAGAGAAACACACGGGGCTGCAAAGTCACTTTTTGCTTTGCTTGAATGCACTGTCACCTTCTTTCAGTCTCAAGCAAACCCTTGGCATGTGGGGGCCTGATGCTCCACACAGGGGAGGAAAGGCTGGACCGTTGGTGTGCTGAAACGCAGGTCAGCAGCTCAGGCACACGCGCACGTGCACGTGTGCACACACACACTCACCCTCACACCCCTCCGATCTGCAGACCTTTCTGAGTCTGGAAATGACTTTACTTTCCTCGGATTCCCTGAGTGATGAGGCTCTGCTGTCCTTGAAAAAGTATTCTGTCCAAGTTTGGATTTTAGGTGATAACTTTTCCTCGCGAGGGCGCACGTTCATAGCAGCAAGATGTGGAGGGAAGCTGTCCTGCCTGGGGATGAGAGGCTTGCCCTTTAGCCCCTGCTCTGCCATGAACCAGCTCTGTGACCTTAGACAGTTATTTCACCAGTCAGGGCCTCAGTTTCCACATCTGGACGGGCTGAAGTTCCCTTCCAGCTAGAACACTGTGCGATTCAAATGCTAAATCAAGACAGTTGGTCACGTTGCATGTAGCGGGGGAGGCCCTTTCAAGTTCCCAAGGAAAAGAACATTGAAAATCATTTTCGCTCAGCTTACTCCCTAATGGAATTTGTCTGCTCACAGGTCCTTTTTAATCACGAGGTCAGGCCACTTTTGGTAGCAATTTAGCATATAAAATTCCTTTCTTTCTAGTCCACTGAGAGTTGGGTAACAGAATTTTTATTTTACTTCCCGTATGGCATAGAGTTGAGGGCTACTATTTTCAAGCTCAAGTGTTCTTATTCTATATCCTCTTCCCCACCATTATATTTGATTGATAGTATTAAACAGAAGGAGAGTTTATTTTACTGGAGGGGAGAAATGCATTAGGTTAAGTAATAAGTATATAAAATAAATGGTTAGAGGTTTTGTAAAGGAAAAGATGTAATTTTGTGGTTATGCATGTTTGGGACTATTTTCTGTTATGTTTTGCTGGTGGAAAGAGAATGTATTGGACCAGCAGAACTAGGCCAAGACGACTGTGCAAATAAGATGATGTCTCGTTCAGCCACGTCTTTAGAGACGTGAGCATGAGAGAAAGAAAGGGACGGTATGGTTTGCCTCTCTTGAGGCAACTGGGGAGGCTTGCAAGGGTAATTGTTGTGATCGACAGATCCGGTGGGCCCTGGGGCACAAGACCTCCAAGGCATGATGGATGCCTGCATCTCTCACAGGTGTGGCCACATCCAGATCCAACAGGCCACATGTTTGCAAATCTACAAGGCCTGGCAGGTTCCTGCCTGTTAACATCAGTCTATAGGAGGCAACCTGGCCCTCAGATATGGGGACACACACTCACCTGGAGATTTTGCTGAGTGGGCACTGCTGGCCCCCATGTGGTGCTGCCTGCACTTCTCTCTCGACCTTGGCCACCGCCAGAGGGGATCAAGCCCCCCAGAGGAGTAGGAACGTACATCTCCTCCACTCCCCACGGTCAAATTCCCCAGCCAATTATGTGACACCTAGTGTGATGAGTCTTTCTCTCTGATTTGTCAATTTATCTATATGATGACTTCTATATTATAAAAACCAAATCACATGTGTTTAAACGTTTAGTTAATCATATTGAAAAAAACAAAACTTCATGAGATTGCAATTGTCCTGGAGGATCTGGAATTTGGAGTTCTAGTAATAGTCAAGAGAGAGCAATGGGCTTGCTAGTCAGCTGTCTGAAGGTGAACAGAAGGTAGTTTTAGAGCTAAGACATGAGGTGTTAACTCTGGTACTGACTAAGAGAGTTGGGGTTGTTTAAGGACCAGAGTACAAGAGCTAGAATCTACCCGCTCCTCTTTTTTTTCTTCGCCCCCTCCTCTTTTATAAGCAATAATTCAGCCTAGTTGTTGAACTGGAAATTAATTTTATACTAATTTGTTCTCAGCTCATTCTTTAATAAGCTTATATTTCTGGGTATTTAATTTGAAAGCACATTTGATAAGTAATCTATTAAAAAGTAAATCGACACTGAGAATAAATGAGTTTGAAATTCCAGAGGTCGGTCATTAAGACTATTGTCACCATTTGGTTTTTAATTTTTTAACCAATACCTGGTTTCCTATAGCAATATTTCACAGTTGTCTAAAATGGAGCAAATTATTTAATGTACAAGACCCTCAAAGATGGGTAAGTCAAAAACCAGTGACGCTCGTTCCCCCAGGCAGCCTAACTTATAACACCAGCTGGGTCCCTTCACTTCCTGAGTCATCTCAGCTCCAACATGTCTGCTGGGTTCCCAGGGCTGAAATCCCCCCACCCTGTGCAGAGGGGACCAGGCCCCCCTGGTGCCCTGGGGCATTACAATCCAGTTACACAACCTCCCCATGTTTAGAGAATTGTTATCATGACTCCCTTAAGTACCCAAAGCTAGAGTTACCTAGAGAGGGGGAACCATGGAGCCTTTCAAAAGTTACTTCCCATGGAAACCGAAGAGGCAGGCTGGCAGCAAGGGTCCCCCATGGCCTGGCTGGATGCCTGGCGGCTGGCTGGGCAGTGTCCCCCAGCACTGTCCCTCGTGCCCCCTTCCCTGGGCCACGTGCTCACTGAAGAGGACAGCCTCGCCAGAGGAGAAATGGGGCAGTGAGTCTGCCTCCGCGCCTGAATCTCCCAGCCAAGCAGACAAAGCCCCTCCCTGAACTGTCCCCCTCCCGCATTGCCCATCTTGGTGCATGTGCCTTCCCTCTGTGGGCAATCCCCTCTCCCACCTCTGTCCCTGGCCACCGGGCCACCCCACTCCTCAACGTTGTATGGGGGTCAAAAAGGAGACCCAGAAAATGTCATTATTTCCAGCTGGTATAGTCAACAACATAAAAAATCCAAGCTATGCTACAAATTGTTAAGCTGATAAGATGGCCCAGCAGGAGTCTCTGATACAAGATCAACTTTAAAAAATAAAAAAGCTTTCCTTTACATTAAAAATAACCATGTATAAGATGTAATAGAAAAAAAGACCCTATTTATGATATCAACAAGCCTATACAATACCTAGACATAAGCCAAGTGAAAACTTTCCAAAGCCGTTCAAAAAAAAAAACATCTAAAACTAGGCAGAAGGACATAAAAATGGCCTTATTATGTGGAGAGACATACCGTGTATATGAATAGAAAAACTTTTTATTTGAAAACTACAAATCCTGACTAAATTGACCTCTACATTCAAATTAGTCAAGCTGAAATCTCAAAGGATTATTGCAGAGCTTAAAATTTGATTCTAAAATTCACCTGAAAGAGAAAATAGGTAATAATACTGTAGAAACTTCTGAAGAAAAAATAGTATCAAAAGAAAACTCACTCTCAACAAGGTTGCCAAGACAAATTGGGGAAAGAATAGTTTTCTAACAAATGGTTCAGGGCACCTGGATATCCACATGCAGAAGAGTGAAATTGGAGCCCTACTTTAAGCATATACAAAAATTAATTCAAAGTGAATCAAAGATCTAAATGTAAGAGCTAAACCTATAAAACTCTTAAAACATAGGTGTAAGTCTTTATCACCTTAGGTTAGGTAAGGGTCTCTCAGATATGGCACCTAAAGCATAAGCAACCAAATTAAGAAAATAGAGAGCTTGGACCTCATCAAAATGATCAGCTTTTGTGCTACAAAAGACATCAAGAAAGTGAAAAGACAACCCACAAAATGGGAGAAAATATTTGCGAATCATGTCTCTGGTAAGGGTCTAGAATCCAGGGTATATAAAGAACTCTTCCAACTTAACAATAAAAAGACAAAAAAAAAACAATTAAAAAATAGGCAAAGGATTTGAATAGACATCTCTCCAGAAAAGATGTATAAATAGCCAATAAGCATGTGAAAAGATGTTCAACGTCATACGTTATTAGGAAAATGAAAATCAAAACCACAGTGAAACACTACTTCACATATACTAGGATGGGTGTAATCAACAGCATAGACAATAACAAATGTGGGTGAGGATGTGGACAAGTTCATACATTCATCCCATACACTGAGAATGTAAAATGGTTCAGCTGCTTGGGAAAAATTTGGCAGTACTTCAGAATGTAAACAGAGTCACCATAAGATCCAGCAATCCCACTTACAGATATATAACCATATACCTACCCATAGTGTATACCCAAGAGAACCAAAAAAATATGTCCACACAAAAACTTGTACGTAAATGTTCATGGCAGCATTATTCATAATAGTCTAAAAGTGGAAACAGCCCAAATCCCCAGCAACCGATGAATGGGAAAACAAAATTTGGTATATCCCTACAATGTCATTTTATTCAGCAAAAAAAAGGAATGAAGTACTAATACTTGCTACAACATGAATGAACCTTGAATACATTATCCTAAGTAAAGGAAGCCAGACACAAAAGGCCACATTTTGTATGATTCCACTTAACATGAAATGAAATGAATAGGATAGGCAAATCCATAGAGACGGGAAGTAGTTTATTGGTTGCCAGGGGTGGCTAATGGGAAGTGACTGCTAATGAGTGTGAGGTTTCTTTTTGGGGTGATGAAAATGTTTTGGAATTAGATGTGATGGCTGCACAACATTATGAACGTACTAACACCCATAATAGTATGCGTTAAAAAGGTGGATGTTATGGTATGTGAATTTAATCACAATCAAAAAAGAGAACTTGCTCTGATATCAAAATGTTCCTATAGAATAATAGGAATTAAAACAGTGTGGTGTTGGCTCAGGAATGGACAGATGGAGGTTTGCCTCAGTGGACCAGCATAGAGAACACGGAGGTGAAGCCACATACGTATGTGGGCATTCGATATCTGACAAGGTGACATTTCAAATCAGTAAGAAAAGGAAAATGGTGGTGAAGAACAGCTGGCTCTTAGTTTGTGGGGAAGGTTGGATTCCAACCTCATACCTCCACAAGAATGAATTCCAATTTAGATTAAATAACTAATTCTAAGAACTAATTCTAAGAAATAGAAGAAAATAAGAGAGGACATATGTATAACGTTGAAAAAAGCCATCTTAAGCAATACACAATATGCATAAATTTGATTGTATAAGAATTGGAAACTCTTGTAATAAATATAATAAAAGATATCGTAAGTCAGTTAAGAAGACATTTCTCACATAATTAATATCCTGAATATATAAAGAACTTCCACAATCAATAAGAAAAAGTCAAAATAACAAATGTTCTGCAGCACTCCCTTCCTGTAATTGCCTTTTCAGATGATCCCAAAATTTTGTCCTCTGTTCAGTGACAAAGAGATCATCTTGGCCTCTTTTTCATGATATGGGATTTCCCTGGCCACTCAATCCCATCCAGCCCTCTTTCTCAGCAAAGTCAAGGTGGTCTTTGGAATGTTGTCCCTGTCGGGCAGGACAACTGGACACCCTGCCCTGCCCTGGAAAAAGTGATTAACTGTGGTCCTGATTGAAGGAGCTGTGTGCTGAGGCTGAAACCCCAGCGTCCACTTCTCCTGTCCCTTAGAAGACGCAGCCCTTTGCCTCGGGACGGTACGCCGCTGGCATCCAGAGGCCTTGAATGAGGAGCACTAAATGCACTTAGCATTTCTTGCCAGCCAGCCACTTAATTGGGGCTGCAACATAACATTTGTTCAACAATAAAATTAACCTTGATTCCGGACGGATATCTATCTTCACTAAGGATGTGTCCGTGCTGTGGTTTCTTTTTGCAAGTGACATTATTAAAGAAATGGCATATTGCAGGCATGTCACCCAAGGACTTTTGTCTTAGAAGACCTTCCTATTTTTCTCTCCTGCTAAGAGAGTCTTTCTGCTCTCAACTGGGCAGTTCATCGAGGTACCCGCTATCTCTCCTCACCCCCTTCCTCTCATAGCCTTTTCTGTTTTCATAAGCCATAGATTTGGCCTCATTTTATTGCATTTCACAGTGTGCTTAAATACCCCACACGGTTCCTCATCTCATTACAAAAGACAATTTGTAATGCGGAAAATGGCAATGTGATTTGTTCAGCTGCTGGAGTTTGTAAAGCCTTCCGCATCAGGGCTTTCCTGAAGGGTGTCAGAGAGACGAGAATGGAACCGGGATGCAATTAGAAACCCTGTTGATAATCTCTAAGTAAATCAGATATTCCTGCCATAGATCCTGGCTGGGTCACGTGGGGCTGGCATGAAACATTAAGACCGCTGGTTCAACATTTTATGCAAAAGGGAATTCTGTAGCTGAAAACAAGATGATTGGAGGCCGTTGGTTTATTGTGAGTGGGAAAGAAGACATCATGACTGAACCGACTTTCTCCTCCTTTCAGGGTCACTGTTACTACCATGGACACGTGCAGGGCTATTCTGGTTCCACGGTCAGTCTCAGCACTTGTTCTGGTCTCAGGTAAGTGACCTTGACAGTGGCACCTCTGGCCTTAAGCACAGCTACCGCAGACCACCCCCTTCTCCGATCGCTCTAAAGCACTAGAGTGATGGACCTCGCCCCTGCCTGGCAGAACCAAGGAGCCCTTGCCCGGCAATGCGGAGGGCACCACACCCCCCCACTCCCATCTCAGCTCGCCTTCCTTCACCGCTCCTCTTCCGAGGCCGTCCTCAGGCCTGGTAGGTTGGCTGGGTTTCAGCAGCCAAGGATTTGGGGAATATCTTTTGTTTTTGTGGCTCGATGCCAAACAACTCCCAGTGTTAAAAAAATAGGACATTAGGTATTAGCATTTCAGCTGCTTGCTTAATAAAAATGAAAAGGGCCTCTTCTCACTAGGACACAAGTGAGGGGCTGACTGAGCACAGATCCAGGTGAGCTGAATACGGGCCTGGGTGGCAGGGGCCCCTGCCCGACGCAGGAAACAATCCCTTCTGCTGCTGAGGACGAGCCAGCCCCGCCTTCCATTCGCAGCAACCGGCCCGGCGGGCTCTGCGGGCTCCCCAGGAAAACCCGTCTGTTGACAGATTCCCAGCTGCCTCAGCCTCTTGACTGGGTTTATCTATCTAGTTTGTGAACTAGCAGCTTGTGTCCTCAAAGTCCTGCTTTGCTTTGGCCGCTGCCACCAGAGTGCGGGTCTGCGGAGGGCAGGACGGAGGGCCTGGGACAGTGGCGGCCCAGGGAACGCGGGACTGTGCGCCGTGGGTCTGCGAGTACTGCGTGCCATGGCGGAGAAGGAACCTCGGTGCACACCCCGCACACACACCACACACACAACATCCACACCACAGACACACACAATATACCACACACACCACAAACATACACACCACAGACACAATATACCACACACACCACATACACACCACAGACACATACATAATATACCACACACACCACAAACATACACACCACACACACACAATATACCACACACACACACAACATACACACCACACACACACACACACACACACACAAATAATATACCACACACACCACAAACATACACACCACAGACACACACACAATATACCACACACACCACACACACACACATAATATACCACACACACCACAAACATAAACACCACAGACACACACACAATGTACCACACACACCACACACACACACACACACAACATACACACCACAGACACATACCTAATATACCACACACACCACACACACACACAACATACACACCACACACACACAATATACCACACACACCACAAACATACACACCACAGACACACACAATATACCACACACACCACACACACACCACAGACACATACATAATATACCACACACACCACAAACATACACACCACAGACACACACAATATACCACACACACCACACACACACCACACACACAATATACCACACACACCACAAACATACACACCACAGACACACACAATATACCACACACACCACATACACACAACGTACACACCACAGACACACACACAATATACTATACACACAACACATACACACCTTAGCACACACGTACCACACACTATATACCACACACCACCACACACACAGTACAAGCACCACACACACCCTGTAACACACACACAGTTTGTCCCACACGACATACCACACATATCAACACAACACACACACAACATGCCACACACAACATATCCCAGGCACACAGTGCACCTTGGACAACTCAGCACACGTAACACACTACACACTACGGGAGCGAAGTGGCGATCAGGGGCGCTGGGCGGGGTTTAGCGGCTGTGGACGGAGACAGACGCCCCACGCAGGGGAGCGGAAGTGGCGCTCCTGGAAACCTTGCCTCCCGTGAGTCCTGCCGCGCTGCGAGCGTTTACAGGTACTCTTGAATTAATGAGTAATCGCGTTGGCGGCGCTTACGGACAGACAGTACAGCCGCTAGTGGACGGAATTCTCCAGAATAACAGCACCCGAGTCTGGCCGCGGCCTGGTCAGCACGCACAGCCCTGGGCCCTGCTGGCGGCTGGACCGGCCCGAGGGAGGGTGCAGCCGGGCCTCCGGCCGCACGTCCCCCTGCCCGTCCTTTCCCGGGGCGTCCCTGCCCCACGTGCGCCCCCAACCCCCGCCGACCCCCAGCACGTGTCCCCCCAGCCGCTGCCGTTCCTCGTGGCGTGGGCCACCTGCGCGCCTTACATGTACGGGAAGGAGGGCAGCGCAGCGCGCCCTGCAGTCGGTGTCCGTGCTCAGCATCGTTTCGGCATCGTCCTTCCGGGCGCGTGACGGGCGGCCTCTTCCCTCACTGCGTACAGCCTTCCGTTCCACAAACACCCGCGTTTCCTCTCCTCGTTTTCTCCGCCACGTGCATTTAGGTGATTTCCAGCCTCTCTCAGCTGCCAACAACCGGCCCCTCAGGCCTCGGGCTCTGTGACCCGGGCGCGGCTCCGATGGAGGCCCCCGAAGAAGGGAAGGGTGTGACCTACCCAGTCCTGCCACCGTGTCCTGCCAGCGTGCCCTCCCGGTTTCCACTCTGACCATCAGAGGACGGGGGTTCTGTTTCCTCGCGTCTCCCCCAGTCCTTGAGATACCGGATTCATTCTTAAGTATTTACCATTGGAATCTAACAGTCTGTTCAAAACGTGGCTCCCCTCCCCCTTCGCCTGCTCCAGTCCCACGCAGGGAAACCACAGCAGCAAACGTGGGCTAGGGTGAGGAGGTGACGGGAACATTCAGGAGCGCGTCAGGGGGAGGGTAGTTTGAGGGGGGACCGTGAGTCCCCAGGGCACAGTGGGAAGGTTTGAGGGGCAGAGGGAGGAGGGTGGGATCAGTTAGAGGACTGAAGAGTTGTGTGGGGATAAGGGCCCAGTTCTCCTGGAAATCCAGGGCACAGGCACCTGGAGGACACAGAGATGAAGGACAGGGTGGGGTCAGACCCGCTGGCATCTGGGCCAAGGTGAGTGACCAATTGGAGGTAGGCCCTCTGGGATCATCAGATAGATGTCCATGCCCCGGAGCACAATAGCCCAAGCAGTGACCAATCACTGGGCCTCTCTGAGCGCCAGTTGCCTTGTCTTTAAAATGGAGCTAAAGACTCTAGCTGAGACTGGTGGTTGTGAAAATAAGTACAACGACCCATAGGAAAGCCCAGCCCTGTGCCTGACCTTGAGGGAGCAGCCAGTGGAAAAACCATCAGCCACTTGAGACAGTCTTACATTCTTTGATTCTGGGACTGGGCCAGTCAGGGAGGCGTGAACATGCGGTACTTCTGGGTTAATTCCATGCAGAGCTACACTGCTCCTACGAGAGCCGGGTGGAGCACACAGGACCACACACACCTGAGAATTACAGTCACCCCTCTCCTGTGTAGTGTCCAATACACCTGAAAGTAGAGAATCTCTAACACATACATGGGAAGTTGGCACTTTACTGTCGCACCTCTCTGGAACCTAAAAGATGGACCTGTTTTGAAGGCTAGATATTTCCAACCTTCAAATTAATATAGAGGTCACTATGTGCAAAGAATATAAAAGCTAATTCAAACTGGCTTAAAGACCAAGCATAGAGGTAGATTCATGCTATCGAAAAGTCCAGAGACGGCTTCAGGTATGGCTGGTTCCAGGGCCTAACTGATGTTATCAGAATCCATTCTCTCTCCATCTTTGGCCTCTACCTTCTTCTGTGTTGATTTCATTCTCAGGCACTGTTTATTTTTGCAGTGACAGAGGGTCTTCAGGCAGCTCCAGACTTACATCCTCAGAGGGCAAGTAGAAGAAGGAGGGCCCTTCTTTTAAGCTCAGCAAAATTCCTCAAAATGCAACTTATCGTCCCTCACTGGGTCATGGGCCCCTCCCTGAAACAATCACCGTGGTCAGTGGTGGGTGGAATGCTCTAATTTAACAGGTTATGTGCCCGACCCCTGGGCCAGGCTGAGTGTGAACCACACCCAGCCTCAGGGGCTGGTGCAGGTGGCGGAGAAGGGTGGGTACATGAAGGAAAACCAGAAAAAGGACAGATGAGGGCCAGGGACACACAGAAACTACAGGCCAACTCCAACAACAGCTTCCACATGTTTGTGAAAACTCTAAGCTAGCGAAACTGAGACCAGGCGTAAACGGAGAGGTCTGGGTTGGTCTGATAACTTTCAGGTGGTTTTCATAGGGTATCAAACCCTTGATGGATAAAGAGATGAAGGTATCTTCAAGGGAATTCCTAATAGCTCCTTTTTACACTAAATAAAACAATCTGTAAACCAGTGACATTAACTAATTAGTTTTAAATTATGAAGATGAACGACTGGGTAGAGTATTCCTGAGTAACATTTAAATAGGACAGATCTGCCCCCCTGTGCTTGGCCTTGCCACTTGCTCTCTACTCCCTGTCCTTCATCCCAGGCCTGCCCCCCAAAGGCACAGGTAACTGTCAGGGTCCCCGGTTTCTCCCTCACAGAGGGGTCCATCTCTCTGACCAGATTCTGCAGAGCGTCTGAGTCTCAGTGACCACCTCCTGTCTCCGGCACCTGGAGAATGTCCGCCCGCCCCACCCCGGGTACCTGGCACAGAGCACAACTTGGCAAAGAGGAATACTGTGAAATACTTATGGCTGGGGTTCCAGGAAGAGTCAGGGGAGTGAGTGCTGCGTCGTCTGGTGTCGACCACCAAAACAGGGTGGGAACACTGACGGAGCAAGCTGCTGCGTGGGGATGGAGCTCCTGAGAATTTTAATTTCCCAGATCTTTGTGCTGTTGTTACAAAAGCAGTAGACCGTGCATCAACAGAGAAATTCCGGAGTTATGTAGTCAACTTTATGATCTTGCGAGGAGAGAATCAGACCAGAGACAAAGCTGTGTTCGATCAACTGCTTCCTGGCAGAAGAATCAATCGAGAGGGGAAATAAAAATGCAACTAGGGTAGCACCAGCCTGGTAGATTTTTGAGAAAGAATATAGGATTAAAAATTATGTGAAATATGGTGTGACCCCAAAATACATTCAGAGCTAGGAATGTGGAGGAAAACTGGAGTGTCCTAGGGGATGCATTAATTAGAGCCCAGCAGATTACAGTTTTGCAGAGAAAAAGCAGAGAAGGAACATCCTGCTTTGCTTCAAAAAGGCTGATCAAAGACGGGCAGGCAAGGAAAGCTCTGTTCTGGAAGAGAGAAGAGAGGAGGGAAGCAAACAAGTCATCCTTCTTCATTTGAAGCTTGAAGGGGAAAAGATAAGGAGAGAGAAACGCATGGAGATCCCAGCAGAAAGGGGGATTAAAGAGGAAACAGCTCTTGAACGGAGGGAATGAAGTGCAACGTGGAAAATAGGTCATAAAAACGAGTGCCGCCATAGAGCTTATCCTTCCTTTGAAAGGACTCCAAGTCAAACGGGAAGTTCGGGCCATAAGTTAGTTTTGTACCATATCATATGTCTCTCCAAGATGCCCAGCCCTCGTTAGCACAGTGTCGGCGCAGCGTTCATGGTTCTCCTGGTCTCTGTTGTTGCCCTCGCTGCTTCGTGCCTCGGCCCTGCTCCTGAGTCCCTAAGCCCACGAGCATTCCGGTGAGCACCAGATGCTCCTTGACACTGTCATGCATGGGTACCGTGTTCCAGTGATGGGGAGAGAATTCTGCCCCTGTCCCAGAGGAGCTTAGCCGCTGTGTTTTGTAATGGGACAGACGTCCAGCCCTGGCTCGCTCCTGCCAGGGCATCCAAATAGCCATGTCCCTGTGTCCTGATTTGATTCACAAACACATTGCTGTCCCCTTCCACCTCCCTGGTTAGAGCATGAGATCCTTAGGGGGGAAAAGCCTGTCTCTCACCATTTCTTCCTCTTCTCTTGCTCCACCTCCGAGCTTCTGCTTGAAAATCTGGCATAAGGACTCTTGGGGGCTCACGATTTTGGAATGAGCCAAGAGTTTTCCCATCCCCTGTGGGCATGGTGGTTAAAATGAGGCTCAATTTCTTAGGGAATCACCTGTGCTTTGATAGACTTAAGGGAAGCATTCACGTAACAGATGAGGAAACTGGTATCTAGAGTTGTAAACTAGGTATTCGTTGTGATGACAACTTCATTTTTAAGTGGAGTTTAGGATGCCTGAGCACGAGGTGTACACGCACTCACACCTACACACTCACGCTTTCACACATGCTCTCGCACACACGCAGACACACACACACACCCCCAAGGTGATGACAAGCAGGCTATGTCATACTTTACTCTTTGCCATCATCACAATCTCTGCTTTCAGGAGGGCAGGGACAGGTGTTAGTGCCACTGCTTTACCGAGCAGCTGAGGCTCAGTCACCAGGAGCCTGGTCCTGATGCTGCAGCTCGGAGCTGCAGGTGCTCACGTCAAAGGATGCTGTCACCCCCTTCCTAGTCACAGCAGCTGTCTCAGGAGAGAGGCATCTCGTGCATTGACACCAAGCCTTGGCACGTTCTCGTGCGACG
This sequence comes from Balaenoptera musculus, assembly GCF_009873245.2. NCBI lineage: Eukaryota > Metazoa > Chordata > Mammalia > Artiodactyla > Balaenopteridae > Balaenoptera > Balaenoptera musculus. The sequence goes on from NC_045800.1 coordinate 6,249,240, forward strand.
CTCACTAAGCTGTAGGCAGGTGTTACATTCCTCAGATTATGGATGAGGAAGCAAAGCCTGGGAAAGTGGCTTCCCCAGAGTCCCTCAGCTGTAATGGGCGAAACTCCATCTCAAACGCAAGTCTGCCTAACTCCTTGTTCCATATTTGCCCCACTAGATCTTTTGCACAACTTGGATCCAACCTTCTTTTTCAGCCCCATCATCCTCTACCCTGAGGAACCCCTCCCCCATTCCAGCCCCACTGTTTTCTACATGTTTCCGGAACATGCCCTACCTGTGTCTCACTGCCTTTATCCCTGCTGTGTCTCGGCCTGGGACACCCTCCTCTCCCCATCTCTCAGTGGCTTTGGAAGGTTCTCTCTCCCACCAAGGCCCAAATCAAATGATGCCTCCTCCACGAAGCCCACCCTGGCCTCCCAGCCACTCCTTGCCATGCAGCTCAGCCCTGCCTCGCCTGTCCCATCATAGACAGCCCTTGCTTCCACAGCACAGTGCCTGTAGCATAGCAGGCGCTTCCTAGAGATTTGTTTACACCCCTGGGTTAAGGCATCCATCCTGCTTTGGCTCACTTACAGTCGATTACTGTACCTTGTGCTTTCACTACCCTGCTGTAAGGACCTTCAGGATAGGGAATATGTCTGATAAGCTCTTAGCACTGGCCTTAGATATGGGAGACAGCACAAGATGCTTTTAAAAATTCAATTAAATAAAAATACTCAGATACCAGGTTATTTGGTACCTGAATAAGTACACACATTGCTGTGTTCCTTTAATGTCTTGCATTGATTTTAATTATGTAATATAAAGTTTACTGCACTAAGTTTTATATAATGAGATCAAATATAACACAAAATGCAGGAATACTTCTTGCTCCACCACACTATTGAAAAATAGTCAATCAACTTATTTTTCAAAGGGTAGAATTGACCAGTGTCATGGTCCATGGAATCAGAAATAACCATTATAATGCAAGTAATCATTTGCAATTTAGCGATCAGGGCAATCACAACCATCATTTTTCAAAAAAGAAAGAAAGGAAAAGTTCTGCTTTGATGCAGTGTTGTTATTTATCATTTAACCAACACATTGAATTGATCCATTTGAAGAAATTGACCAGAAATCTCAGCTGAGAAAGTGAAAAAAGGATCTTAGGAGGAAAACAAGTCAGAGGGAGTGAGGTGAGTGCTGGGAAACGAGCCTCAGCCCTCCTGAAGGACTGACCACGTCCAAGGATGCCGAGGAGTTGCCCACCATCCTCCCTGGTACCTCTCAGCTGGACTTGAGTGTTCGCTGATCTGGGTGGATGTGGGTTTTCCAGATGTCACAGCTCAACCTAAATGGCCCATGGCAAAGTGGTCTAAGGGGCCGAAAAGTCAGGCACATGGAGATGACCTTGCCTTTGCTGTCCTGTCTGCTAGGAAAGCAGGGCCCTGGGCCCACCCTAGCACTGTCTAGAACCTGGCACGTTATAGGTGCTCAATAAACATTGGTGGAATAAATGTGCTCTCCCCAAGCCATCAAGTGGTCAGTGAAACTTAATCCCAGCCAGTTCAAATTTTTAAAAAATCTTTAAAGTATAGTAGATCACGTTAAGAAAGGAATTGGCTTAGAGTGGGAGGTGAAGTTAATTTGACCTTGACCTCTGTTCTGTGACCTTCTGCTCCCATAGCTTCTATCAGGCTGGGCTACGCTGGCTCCCCTCCACCCCGCAGGCCATGCCACCTCTGGTGAGGGCTCTCCTTCTCCCTTCCTCTTCCTCCGTGGAGATATTCATTCCGTCATCCTGTGTAAACATCTGTGGGAGCCACAGCTGGGTTTGGAGCCCTTCTGCACCATCTCCAAGGCTGCTCTGGTCCCTACCCTGAAGGACCCCCAAGGTCAAGTCTCAGTTCTCCCAGGCTCTACTGTCATTCAAAATTCAGAATGTCCAAATCCCAACTCCTTGGTCCCCAGACTGGCCCCCGTCCTGAACTTTTTTCCATTAAAGGTCCAGCCCATCCCAGGCTCCTAGCTTGGCCCCCGGGGGGATCTCTGATAACCTCTGGCAGGCACCAGCCCCTCCCACTCCCACCCCTTACAGAATCTCCCTCATCCGTCTCCCCTTCCCCATTCCCCCATCGCCACCCCAGAGCAGCCCTCCCTCCCTCCAGGATTTTTAAATTGCTTCGCACCCATGCTTCCTCCACCCTTCCCTTCACGTCCATCTTGCACATTCCAGAAGGTCGTGTTTCAAAAACACTGCTCGATCATAAGTCCCGCCACCCACTGCACTCAAAACCACACGGCTCCCCACAGCCTGCATGCCAGAGCCCCTGTTCACTCACGTGCTTGTGCAACAGTGTTTCCACGGGTGTTTACCCATCACCTCCTCACCCACTGATCACTGCAGCCAGACATCATTTTAATACGAGGAAGCAAGTGCCGTGAAGTAGGTGTACACAAAACCACACGAGAAACTCGGCAGAAGGGCCCAGGGAATCCTGCAGGAAGGTATGGCTAACCTGGACCTCAGAGGTTATGCTTCAGCCTGGAAGGCTCTGCCTGAGGGCTGCCCGGGAACGGTGGGAGCCTTTGGGTGAAAACGTGGCCCCAAAGCAGCTGCATCCCGCAGGCCAGAGGGGTGGCCACCAATGGTTACAAGGCAAGGAGCCGGTGGATTTGGTAGAGGTCCCGGGCTGGAGGTGGGGAAAGGCAGAGGAAGAGGGGCCAGCAAGAGCAAAGTCCCAGCAGTTGGGAGTTGGAAGTGCATAGAGGAGGCAATATTGTCTTCTGCGCAAAGCGTGTGTGGCACAGTGAGTGACGAGGCCACAGGTGCAGCCCGAGGTCTAAAGCCAAGGTGAGCGCCTTGCCTGGCATCGACCACCGCCCAGGTCCAGCGCCCGCCCTCCTTCTGTGGCCCCGCTGCCCTTCTGCGCACGTCTCCGTTTCAGCCGCAGTGTTTCTTTCTGAGCACACGCTGACCTTTCTTTCACCTGCACTCTTGCTTCTTCGAGGCCGTTCACCTGGCCCCCGAGCTCCCCACGCCTCCAGGTCCGCCCCATCCTCCAGAACTCCCTTCAAGGCCCCCATTTCACATGGGCTGTTTATCAACCATTGCTAGGTCAGCCCTGGGCTGACTGCCCAGCCTCTGGGCAGCTCTGAGTTTCTCCGGCATTTTGCACTTGGAATTCAGCTGCGCCCACCCTGGCACAAGTCCTTGGTGACTCAGGAGAGGGGCTGACCATCCCGAGTGGCCAAGACAAGAGAGCAGGCGTGGGAGCCAGGTCCATCTGGGGGATCCTGGCTCTGCCGCTGACCAGCTGTGTGCCTGCGTTAGTTTCCTAGGGCTGCCGTAACAAATGACCGCAAACTGGGGGCCTTTAAGGCAACAGAAATGTCTTCTCTCGCAGTGCTGGAGGCCAGAAGCCTGAAATCAAGGTGTTGGCGGGGTTGGTTCCTTTTGGAGGCTCTGAGGGAGAATCCATCCCTGCCCCTCTCCTGGCTCCTGGCACTCCTCGGCGTTCCTGGCCTTGTGGCCACATCACTCCAATCTCTGCCTCTGTCCACATGGCCTTCGCCCCTGTGTGTCTGTGTCTTCTCCTTTTTCTGTCTCTTATGAGGACACACGTCATTGAATTTAGGACCCACCCTCAATCCAGGTAATCTTATCTTGATATCCTCCACTTAATCACATCTGCAAACCACTGCCCCCTGTTGTTTTTTGTTTGTTTTTTTGTTTTTTGCTGCTCCACGCGGCACGTGGGATCTTAGTTCCCCATCCAGGGGATCGAACCTTCGACCCCTGCATTGGAAGCATGGGAGTCTTAACCGCTGGACTGCCGGGGAAGTCCCCTCCCCCTTTTTGAAGGTTTGTATTCACAGGTACCGGGGATGAGGACTTGGACATGTCTTCGGGGAAGCACAGAGACCATGGGCTCTCATCACTGGCTTCCTGTTAATGAAAGGGGCTCATGATACCTGCTTTAGAGGACTGCTGTAAATATTAGAGAAAATAGAGACTTCAAGAGCCTGGTTCATGGGGGCGGGGCAGGGTGAGGAGTGACTGCTAACAGTACAGGGTTTGCTTTAGGGGTGATGAAAACATTCTGGAATTAGACGGTGGTGATGTTTGTACAACTCAGTGAATATACTAAAAAACCATTGAATTGCATGCTTTAAAAGAGTGAGCGTAATGGTTGGTGAATCATTTCTCAATAGAGCTGTTATTTCTAAAAAGGAGCCTGGCTCAGGGTAACCATCAATCGTAGCTGCTATTATTATTATTGATATGCCAGTAATAGCTATTCTTTTTTTTTTAACATCTTTATTGGAATATAATTGCTTTACATTGTTGTGTTAGTTTCTGCTGTATAACAAAGTGAATCAGCTATATGTATACATATATCCCCATATCTCCTCCCTCTTGCGTCTCCCTCCCACCCTCCCTATCCCACCCCTCTAGGTGGTCACAAGGCACTGAGCTGAGCTCCCTGTGCTATGCAGCTGCTTCCCACTAGCTATCTGTTTTACATTTGGTAGTGTATGTATGTCCATGTCACTCTCTCACTTCGTCCCAGCTTACCCTTCCCCCTCCCCGTGTCCTCAAGTCCATTCTCTACATCTGCGTCTTTATTCCTGTCCTGCCCCTAGGTTCTTCAGAACCATTTTTTTTTTTTTTAGATTCCATATATATGTGTTAGCATACGGTAGTAATAGCTACTCTTAGCATTTTTTATAACAGTTTGTTTTACCTCTTTGGTTGTGTCTCCCAAACCTGATTATGAATTACATTTGAAATGGGAACCATGGGTGAGATGCCTTTATGGGTTCCATGGGAGCTAGCCTGGTGCTTTGCACGTAGCAGGGGATGATGAATATTTGTTTTGATTATACATGAGTAGTTCACATGGAAATTACTTATTGAAAATAAGCCTGATGGTGCTACTGTGTTCACTAATACTGCTGCCATTACTGTGTATCAAACACAGATGAGGTGGGATACCGCTTTTACCCACGAGCTCCTCCCAAAAAGGACTGAAATTAAATTTCATGCCAACTGCATTTCTAACATGATTGGCAGCACAGTATTGAGCCGCAAAGTCTATTTCCAAGAAAATTCAGTTAGCAATTGAACACAGAATTAACAAGGTTAATTCCCATTTTTGAATCATCATCTGATTACATGTCGTCAAAATCCATGTGCCACTACCCTGCTTGCCTGGGAGTAGAAAGAAAAATCATATGAAGAACAACACCATTCAGCTGTGCTATTTCCTGACTCACCATTGCTTTGGAGATTAAAAACTGAATTTCGAGAAAGACAGAAACTTATCTTGAGGAAGTGTAGGTTCCCTGAGTTATCACTTTGAAAGCTAACAAAATAGTAAATCCATTTAATATTTAAGCTGTTAAAATTGTAATAGATTCCTCTTTGTTTCCATTGAAGGAAAAACAATAGGGTTTTGAAATTTAAAGTAAGCCTGCCTGTTTTCAAAGCAGCAAATCCATTTCTTCGGCCCCTTCCCTTTTGACTTCTGCCTCTGTCACAGTCATCCCTATTTTGGGCCCCACAACCCTCTCAAGCAACTTAAGTGTCCATCATCGGATGAATGGATAAAGAAGATGTGGCACATATATACAATGGAATATTACTCAGCCATAAAAAGAAACGAAATGGAGGTATTTGTAGTGAGGTGGATGGACCTAGAGTCTGTCATACAGAGTGAAGTAAGTCAGAAAGAGAAAAACAAATACAGTATGCTAACACATATATATGGAATCTAAGGGGGAAAAAAAGGTCATGAAGAACCTAGTGGTAAGATGGGAATAAAGACACAGACCTACTAGAGAATGCACTTGAGGATAGGGGGAGGGGGAAGGGTAAGCTGTGACAAAGTGAGAGAGTGGCATGGACATATATACACTACCAAACGTAAAATAGATAGCTAGTGGGAAACAGCCGCATAGCACAGGGAGATCAGCTCGGTGCTTTGTGATCACCTAGAGGGCTGGGATAGGGAGGGTGGGAGGGAGGGAGATGCAAGAGGGAAGAGATATGGGAACATAAGTATATGTATAACTGATTCACTTTGTAATAAAGCAGAAACTAACACACCATTGTAAAGCAATTATACTCCAATAAAGATGTTAAAAAAAAAAAAAAAAGACAGCACGGGAGGGAGGCAGGCAGGAGAGCGCAGGGGCTGAACATCTCAAGCTTCAGATACCTGGGTGGAGACTGGGTCCCCCCTGTACCTCCAGCTACCTGTGTGCCCTCGGCGACAGGGAAAATGACCTGAGCGGCGCTATATGAGGATCCACTGAGCCTGGATCCCAGGCAGAGTGCCATGATGGGTGGCCCTCATCATCTCAACCACCCCTCTCTTCTGCTTCTCCCATTCACCACCACTCACTGCCCCGGAAGTTTGCCTCACCCTTCCCTCATAAGGGCCAGTCCGGTGTTCTCCTGATCCTCTTAATCTCCCCATAGAGAAGATACCCACAGTCTTCATCTTCCCCAAACACTGGCAACTGTCTTCTAACCTCTCTCCCCCTGCTCTACCAGTGGGAAGAGAACCCCACTTTCAAAGTCTGCTGGATTTAAATTCCACACTCTGAGATACTCCCAACTCCAAGTTGACAGCTAAATACCTATGACATTCAACTTAAATTACATTCGCTTATCTAGTTTGGGGCCAGAAAGGGCTGTGAGAACATCAAATTTTCACATCTCAGAAACCCAGAGTCCTTGAATTTTGTGTCCACTGTGGTTTCCAGCAATCTCAAGAGCTAAATGATTAATTATACACAAGACAGTCCAAAGCAATTATTTAATTAAGATGTATTATAGGCTGCCAATTGTTTGGAGCAAAGGGAAAGGCTTCACCCCAGTTTCTCAGCATCTGGCCTTTGGATGACTTAAAAGATAAAAGGAGATACCAGAACATTTTTATGACTGAGTAACAATTTCTAGAAATTTTCCATTAAGTAGAAAATCTTTTTCAGTCATGTGCTTCTCATGATTAGAACTTGGTGACAGATTTTACTGTAAGTGTTCAGCTTATTGAAATCCAATGCAAAATAGAAAATGTTGCAATGCAAAATGAAATGTCGTGTCATTTTCTTTTTAGGGCAGGAAAATCAGCTTTCTAGCCAATCTCTCTTTTCCCCTAAAGTGTATTCATTTTCCACTTTACCCTGGCCTTTTTTTTTTAGTTCATAAAGAACTTTTCAAAGAAAAAAATACAAGCCACCCCAGAGCTGATGACCAAAGTCCTCTCTATATGAATAGATCTACTTGGAGATACATGAAGACTCTAGTTTGGGGGGTTGGGAGTAGGGGGCCAGGGTGTATAAGAGAACAGCTGTATGTAATGACTTTTAATCAATCTGTGGGATTTGAAAATAGCCAAAACTTCTCAGTTACGCCAAACCACATTGGCTCCCCCATCTCTGAACAGTTAAGTGTCGTGATTATTGGTAACACCCAGCCTAACTCTCCAGTGTTTTCCAGCTGACCCGTGTGTCTCGGTGCGATCTTCTCAATTAGGCTGCGGTCGTCCTGGACATGATCTTGCTGTTTCTTTCACTGCCTGTAACACTTCACAAAACAGGGCTAGTGGAGTAAACCAGCTGAATAATAATGAACTGATTAGCTTGTATGGGTTCACCGGTTGCGTTCAAAATAAATATTTGCCAAATCAAACCTTTTCCTTCCATACTATTTGAGTATTGAAATACTGTTGTTCCATTAAAATTTAAGAATGATTAAATAGTCACCTATAAATGGGCCATCAATAAGCATTGGATGAGTGAATGGCTGAACAAATGAGCAATAGTGGATGTTATAGGAACACCTTTCAAGCTCCATCCTTTGGAAACAAGCTCAGATTGTCTGAAAGAAACTGGTGGAGCACCCGACTTTTTCAGCTCTTTCTTAAGGACTAAGCTATTTCTTAAATCCTTGGAACTGATGCCCTAAAACCTGGAGCCCATGGACCTCATCCATAGTCCTGAATCTCCTGAAATTTTCTGCAAAATACTGTGGATCTATGTAGATGTGAATTCTTCTGGGGAGAGTATAAGGAGGTTCATGTCTCAAAAAAGGTTGAGTCACTGTGTTAGAAGCGTCTATTTACAATCAGATGAATTTTGCATGAAAATTGTATGCATTTATGATTGCGGTCAACTTGATCAATAACAGAAGTTGCTAGATGTGTGGGAACTCTCAGAGCTGCTAGTTTACCGTTACCCAAGTTCTCATTTCTCTAAAGAAAAAACTGATTTCAACATCAGGAAGAGCCTTTTTAAGTTAAAGTACTTCTTATTCCACATTGGAAAAGAGAAAGGAAAACCAGTGTATAGGCCGATGTTCCCCCATCACTTAAAGAAACTGACATGGCTCATTTCCAGGAAGTAGGACACAGCCTACTGGAGCTCTGTCCTGCTCCAGAAGGTCAGACATGCCTTGGGATCCATGGCATAAGGCCACCTCTGTCTCTGCAAGTTAAAATATTTAGCAAATGTGTCCTTTTTTTTTTCTTACATCTTTATTGGAATATAATTGCTTTGCATTGTTGTGTTAGTTGCTGCTGTATAACAAAGTGAATCAGCTATACATATACATATATCCCCATATCCCCTCCCTCTTGCGTCTCCCTCCCACCCTCCCTATCCCACCCCTCTAGGTGGTCACAAAGCACCGAGCTGATCTCCCTGTGCTATGTGGCTGCTTCCCACTAGCTATCTGTTTTACATTTGGTAGTGTGTATATGTCCATGACACTCTCTCACTTCATCCCAGCTTACCCTTCCCCCTCCCCGTGTCCTCAAGTCCATTCTCTACATCTGCGTCTTTATTCCTGTCCTGCCTCCAGGTTCTTCAGAACCATTTTGTTTTTAGATTCCATATATAAGTGTTAGCATACGGTATTTGTTTTTCTCTTTCTGACTTACTTCACTCTGTATGATAATCTCTAGGTCCATCCACCTCACTACAAATAACTCAATCTTGTTTCTTTTTATGGCTGAGTAATATTCCATTGTATATATGTGCCACATCTTCTTTATCCATTCATCTGTCGATGGACACTTAGGTTGCTTCCATGTCCTGGCTATTTTTAGTAATGCTGCAATGAATATTGTGGTACATGACTCTTTTTGAATTATGGTTTTCTCAGGGTATATGCCCAGTACTCCCACAAATTAACTAAGTAAAATACCAAAAAAAGCATACTTTTTTTTAATTCTTTTTTTTTTTTTTTTGGAAGTATAGTTGATTTACAATGTTGTGTTAGTTTCTGGTGTACAGCAAAGTGATTTGGTTTTACTTTTGTAATACTTGTATTTACAAGTAAATACTTGTATTTACTTTTGTAAATATATATATAAATTATATATATTATATATATGTTATTTTTCGGATTCTTTTCCATTATAGGTTATTACAAGATAATGAATATAGTTCCCTGTTCTATACAGTAGGACCTTGTCATTTATCTGTACTGTATATAGTAGTGTGTATCTGCTAATCCCAAACTCCTAATTTATCCCTCCCACTCCCTTACCCTTTGATAACCATAAGTTCGAAAAAAGCATAGGTTTATACTTAACCTTATTTCAGAATCCTTTCAAATATTTAGGAGATTTAGTTGATCAGGATGAATAATTCAGGTATAGGAATTTTCCTTAAAAAAAAACAAAAAGATTTCCCTTCTGAATCATGTCTGCTAATCCAGATCTAGTTATTTTCTAAGCGGATGAAACATCTTTTCTCTCAACTCTTCTTCCCAGCAATATATCCTTGAGAAGTAAAAAACAAACAAACGAAAAACGTAAAGACTAAACACAGTCGATTCTTTACCATCAAATATTTGAAACAAAAAACTTCGCAGACTTGGTTTTCAAAAGATTTGCAAAAATAAATCAATGCCAACATATGGCACAGGAATGTCCTTTCCAGTTCAGACCTGAGAATATAAATAAATTGGTATTTCTCCTTTTATTCTCTGAATAAGAACTGGGTTTTAGCCACGAACAAGAAACTGTGCTTAAAAGTTACATAATTTCTCTTCTTTCTTTTTCAACAGGGGACTTATTACATTTGAGAATAAAACCTATATTTTGGAGCCAATGAAAAATGAAACCAACAGATACAGACTCTTCCCGGTGGAGAACCTGCAGAGCACCTGGGGACCCTGTGGATCAAACACGACGGCCCTCGCCATGCATGACAGGCTCCCACCGCCCTCCCAGACCTGGGCAAGAAGGGTAGGAGGGCAACCCCACGTGGTGTCTCTGGGGAGCTGGGGGCTCCAGCTAGGGACACCCACTGCTAGGCCATCTGGAGAAATTTTGCCATTTGTGTCTGAGGGATGGAGTTATTACCCAGTTTATCTGGAGGTGGTTGCTATGATGTGGGCAGAACATAACCAGATACTGTAAGCGCCATCGTTGTCGTTAAACGTCAGACTCAGACTCATTAACCTACCCTGGGTAGAGTTGAGCTCAGAGGATACAAAATCACGTCTCCGGTGAGAACCTTCTGGGCCTAGACCCAGGAGTCTGCCCCACCGTTGGGCCCCTCCATGGTACACAGAACTGGACCAGAACCTCCACACCCTTGGGCAGCTCTCCCTTCTACGGGGAGAGACAGATAATATGGAGGTTTTGCCAACGCAAGTCTGCTCTATAATTAGGGTCTTCATTAGGATTTGCACAGCGTTCCCTGCCACTGCCCACTCGCCTGCCCTGGATCTTGGTCCAGCAGTGCGGCTGGGGGGTGGTGTTTACCCCCAGTCCACACTAGGGGGCGCCTGTCCCACTTCCCTGGAGGGGTCTCTGCTTTCTGGCCACCTGCCCCTGGGTCTGCTCATCACAGGTCTTCCCTTCTGCTGCAGGACTGGAGAGAGTAGTTGCCCTAATGGAGTCTGGACCACAGGTGTCCCTCCCGACTAAGAGGTCCCCCCCCTGGTGCAGCACCAGGAAACCTGCACCCCGAATGGCTGCCTGACCTTTTTACATCAGTATCACGTGGGCTCCACAGACCGCAGCAGAACTCTTAAAAAGGAGTAAGGGTAGCCACATCTGGCTGGAGGCCCTGAACTCAAAGAACTACAATCCGATAGGAAGTTATCAACGACTTCCTGATTTTTCATCTCTCTCTTTCCTGTTCCTCTGTTGACAAGAAATGAAGAATTCCTAGATACGATGTCACTTAACGATGTGCTTACATTTGATGGTCTGGGGACATGTTTTCAAGGTTCCATTTAACACTCTTTGTCCTTCCTGACTTTAATTTGAGTGTTACACTGCTTACCACTCAACACTTCATAAATATTGTGCCTCTTTTTATTCCTAATCATTTTTCTCAATTCAGACAGTAAACGTTATCCTAAGCGATTTCTTCTCCTTCTTAAAATTTTCCTCCTACCTGTGGAGGGGTGTGTGTTCCCCTAACCTGCTTTTAACTGAACTGCTTTAGGACTTTTCATTTTAACTTTACATTCATTCTTTCCATCCTGTTTCCACCTATATGACCCTAACTTCCTCTGTTTGTTAACGTGCTCCCAAGGTTTTCTGCAGCAGGTGCTTGCAACCTCTTTTTTTCTTGTTTTTCCCCATCACACCCCGTCAGGCACTGTGGCTGACTTTGACGATGACACTCAGTAGTGGGGCTGAATCTCAATCCCTGGGAAAAGGACTTGAAAAGTGCTCCCACCTCCACCATCAGCAACAGCTTGACAGAATCTTCTTCCTGCTCTCCTCCCCTGAGCCATCTTAGAGTGACAGATTTAAGAGATGGAATCCCAAAGACTGGCCTCTGTGGTCCCAGGGCATGTTTGTTTCACGCTTACTCTTGCCTTTGATTCCAGACCTCAGATAAGATGTGATGAGGCCGTAGCTTTCACAGTCATAAACAAGTAGAACATTTGCATTTTGTTTTCCAGGCGCCTTGATTTGAGTACCTTGTTGATCACACGTTATCCACCTTGTGAGCTTTATAACTTGACAGTTTAAACGGCACTCAAATATGTTTGCCATTTCATTTAGAAGTCAGTCCTGACTTGGTCAGGCCTCGCCAGCCATATTTTAATTCTTTAACTAAGCTTACGGCTCCCTAGAACTAGGATTGGCACAGTAATTTCCAGTCATTTTGACGTGTAGAGAGATGGAGGAAACCTGAATAACAATGTTGTTTTGTTAATTATGCATATGCCAGTGTAAATGAACCTTTAAATTGTAAAGGGGAGGCATTGCATGCACTTCAACCCCGTTCTGAATATTCCTCTCTAGAAACAGTCGGGATTGTTTTTACGGAAGAGAAAATGTCTCTGACTTAAAAAGCACATCTATATTGTGAAAACAATACAAAAAACAATTTTCAAATAAGTGGAATATGTGAGAATTGAAATTATACACAAGACAGTTTGGGGCAGTACCTATGGGAAATATGAAAGGGAAATACTCATGTTCTATGCCCCTTACCTGCCAGACTTAACACTGCCTTTATTTATACTCAAAAATCAGTGTAACTGCATCTGACTCATCTAGTTTATGCACTGCAGCAACTGCATTTGCTTTTTCACAGCATTTTTCTGCCCCTACTAAATGTTAACTATTGCACAGGTTGGCTTGCAGAGTGAGATTTTTCTGCAGATGTGTGTGTTTTTCTTCAACGAGCAGCAGGGATAAATCTGCACTCGGGGTATGCACTGGCTATAATATAAGCTTGAGCTATTGTTTGTCATTTTTACAAGGCTTTACATTAGATTTTAGTGAGAACCCAAGTTGCTTCTGGAAGGGTGCCTGCAGTCAGAGGGCTTCCTCGCCGGTTCCCTCCTCTGCAGCTTTTTAAGTCCAGCCTGCAGAGCCCCTGCCACTCAGCCCTCCTGTGGCCGCTCCCTCCCTCTCCATCAGCTGTTCATTCAAAAATGCAAACGAATTTTAACACAAGCCTGAGCAGACTATAAGGAAGGTGAAGGCCATGAATCTGCTACTGGAGAAAATCGCATAATACATCCCGAAGGCAGATGTAAATTATTTTTGAATTATCCTCTCCGGGGATTATCTGTGCTATTGTTCCCCTCCACTAGTATGGATAATGAGGAGTCAAATGTAAAAGTCAGTGCCTTCTCTAGAAAGCCATGTTTGCTTGGGCTACTGAGTTCAAATAGGACATCTGGTCAGGGAGACCCTGTAGTTTCCTCAAAGGCAGCCACTCTGAAATGGACCAGGGCTGTTGCTTTTGGGTTTCTAGACAGGCTGCCATATTGGTTTAACAGAAGTCACAGTAGTGATGGTGGGAGTAGTATTAACAGTAATGTGTATTATCTGTAGAGTCTAGTAATAGTTGAATATCTGGAACTGGCCAGAACCATTGGAAAACTTGTTAATTAGAGCAGGCGTGTTTAATTTTTCTGTAATATAACCACCCTCACCTCTCTACCTCCTCTAAGAAGCCATACATACCAAGTTCCTTTACTGCCTTGGTCGTTCTTAAATCTTGGAGGATAACAAGAGCCAGCACTGCTATTGCCTCCTTGGCCCTGAGCTCTGAGCATCTCTCAGTGTGAACCGAGGTTCCAAAATATCCAGGTGTGGATTCCTATTGGGTCTTGAATCGATTGAAACTCTAGATGAGTAAATAACAGCTCTCACTTCTGCCACTGGCGTTTTAGACTCAATTTCAATACTTTGCATCTGTCCCCATTAACATTCGGTTCATCAGATTCAGCCCATTCTTCCAGCATTTGTTTCATTTGCTTGCTGATTCTACAGCCTGTGTTATTAGCCAGACCTCAGAGGCTGTACCCCACGCAGATATGATCTCTGTGCTTGGTCCCCATGCAAATCATTGGTAAGGATGGTAGAGATGACCTTTCACAGCAGAGACCAGGACTCAGTTCATACATATTCGTAAAGTGGCCTTAGAGTCAAGGCACGGAGCCTGGCTTGAGTCAACAATGATCTTTCTTTACTCAGAGGAAGGTAAACCAAACTTCTGATTCATCAAATTTGCTGATCTTACCGTCTATGGAAATGGTCCTGGTTCCATTGTTATTGTTTTGTTGTTGTTGTTGTTTGGTTAAAACACCCAACTTGAATCTGTTTGCCTGTCTCCATCCTTACAGCCTCAAACTGTCACCAGCGCTCACCTGCGCCCTCCACTTCCCCTATGGTCCCCCGATAATCCATTCTCCTCCCAGCAGCCAGAGTGATGTGTAAAGAACCTCACATTCAAGGGTCCCCCACTGCTCTCCAATAATTAGATTACCGGCCAGCCTCCTCACCATGGCCCCTGTCCTCCGTCTCCATCTTCAGCCATATCTCATCCACACTTTTCCCTCACTCACCAGACGATAGCCATCCTGCCCGCTGCTACGACACTCCAAGCTCTCCCCAGCCTCAGGACTTGTGCTGTGTTATCCCGTCTCCCTGAAACACCATTTCAGGGACCTGGCCCATAGGAAGAGGGAGTTGCAATGAGAATTTATTGTCACCCTCTTCTCAACTTGTTTTCTGACTCGGGTTGAGTTAAGTTCCCGATGCCATAGTTCTTGTTGTAACATGTGTAGGGGTCATTCTCCCCGAGAACTTGGCTGTGATGACTTTGAGAGGCCCAGGAACAGCTTCCCGCTTGAGCAAGGCTCAAAGAACCCCTCGGTCTGCACCTCGGAGCAGAGAATGGTTGGGCCATTCTCGGAGACTTATATACTCTTATCTGTTTGGGGAAGGGCTTTTGTTTATCATCACCCCCCAAAATGAAAATTCAAGCAACCAGTTTCGAATGTTGCTCTGTATATCAAACACTTTAAATATGATTTTTTTAACCGGATAGCCCAGATAGGTGGAAATCATGTGGAGGTAATTTAAGCCTCTCTGTGTGTGCAGCTGAGGGAAGAAGGAACCTTTGCGGCCATGAGCCCGCCACTCCCCCATGGCTTTCTATTATTATGTGGTTAGGTTTCTCTCTGAGCTAGCAATTCTCTGCATTCATGAGAAAATTTGGACTTCTCTGAAAACTGCAGAGACAGGAAAATTGGGTTCATGTGTTTGTTTTCATTATCTGGAATTGTGTATTTTCTAAATGATGATCCAAGGCCATTTGGAAATATCCCCTGGTCGTTTATTTCACCCCTTTGCCGTCTGAAAGGTGTAAACATCTGAACAACCAGGGCTCTCCCTATGAGTTTTTCAATGGGAGGCTAGTTTATTTTTTCTTTAATAGAGCTGTATTTTCTTCTGTAAGATGAGCTGAATCTGTAATGGTAAATCAGGGAATTATGGGGGGAAAAGAGGCTTCTGCTTTCCACACCTGAATAAGGAGAAGGGGCAAGATCTTCACACTTCGAGAAGGTGTCTCATTTTGCATATACCAGTGGGTACTGCTGGGGCTAATCTTCTTTCCTTCGTGTGTACGTAGTTATTACCATAAAGCATGCCTCCAACGTATAGTTACAAAGCTTAACTTTTTTCCCTTGTAACGTTGTAAGAGTATGAGAAATTATACCTTCCATGGTGCTTTATTTTTCCTTCCTCCATAAGGTTTCCAGATTTCTTTAGGGATACCTAAATTCATGAATCAGCGCAGCTGGGCCGCGAGGAGGAACACTGCTATGGTACAAACATTTTTCCTGTAAAAATCTGTTTGGAAGATCCCGGACTGATGGGGATTTGTTTTATAAAAGATGTTTCCCTCAGGATTATGTGACTGGAAAGCTGATTCAAAGCATGCCTTGGTCATTTTTGCTTTTGTCTGAAAGCGTGGTTATAACATGCAAGTTTTCAACATTAAGCAGTGTGTGTAGTTAATTCATACAGCAGCGATATCAGTTATGAGGACCAAGACCAGTTCAACCCTCATTTCCTCCGACTGCATTTTATTGCAGAAACTGAAGGCTTTGTTTTTTGTTTTTAATGTTTGTTTCTTGAGACCACCCTCCATGAATTGCTCTTTTTTCTCCTAAAAGTGCCTTTGGGATTCTCCCAGTAATTCATGGAAGAGGACGAATGTTCTTTGAAGAAACATGATTAAAATGTCACCCACTTCAGAGGCTGCCTTGATTTGGGAGGGAGTTCATATTGGGCTCTCTGCATCATCTTCGACCCCTACCCCTTCATATACAATTTCTGTCTTCTTCTCAACTATTGCACTCCTACCAATCCTTTTTCTCCAGTGGCATGTTTCAGTCTTTTTTTTTTTTTTTTTTTCTTGACACTGTTTCTTCCTATTCTGTTTCTCTTGTTCCTTTCTGGTTTTCCTCCTAGCACCTTCTCCTCGCCTGGCTCTGTTCCCCATTTATCCGCCTGACTGTTCCCTATTCTTCCTTTGCTTCTAACCAGATTTTTAAATGATCAACTGCAAGAAATCAGCTCCCTGGAATGGACTACTCAGTGTTTCCCCAGAAGGGCTATGCAGTTCCTGCTCAAAATATATTTGCTTTATATATCGGCTTTTCCCACATCACAAAACTGGACCACAAAGGCAAAGGGAACACCCGTGAGACCCTAATTCCATCATCGTCTGTAGTGATCTTGAAATGTGCTACATCCAGCCCGAAATGAAGAGTTCATTGGCTCCTGTTCCAGAGAGAGCTTTGGTTTTGCTTGTTTACATCTGTGTTTTGTTTAATAATGATCTCAACTTGTTCTGATCCTATAATCAGTGATTCAGCAGAAAGGTTAGATTCCTTTTTAAGGATTTCCCAGATGGAAATGGAAAGTGGCCGCTCACGTTGAGAAGGTTTTACAGAGGTGTTTGGGGTTGGAGGTGAACTTCTAGGTGGAACAGGGGTGTGGGAGCCGGTGATCTCGGTAAGGGGGCGGGGGTGCCCTAGTTCAAGTGCTTGAGTCGAGAGACATTGACAGTGTTCGGGTAGCCCCAGAGAGGCAGTCAGGGAAATTAAACCCATGTTTACTTTTGGCAGCAAAAAAGAGAGACCCTCAAGACGACCAAGTATGTAGAGCTCGTTATTGTGGCAGACAACCGAGAGGTAAGAACTTTCTGAAATTTCTTGGTTGGTTTAAAAAAAAAAAAGGGAAAAGAAAATGTTTAGCAAGTTATTACTTGCTTTATTTAACCTCATTTTCCAGGAGGCCTTAAAAGCATTGTAAACAACCCACTGAAAAAAGTGGTTTCCTGATATTATAAAGTATAAAATATTAAAAATGTATCTGGTATTACAAAATATTAGCAAGGACTGCAGAGTTGCCATGTAGCTAAGCTCTCCAAACAGGGAGAATTATTTGTGGGAGATGGCAGATGGTTTTAGAATGTATTCTAAAACACTTTTGGGAAAAGTTTAGTTTAAAAATGTCTGATATGTCCTAAACCAAAATGAATGAGTGAATGAAGGCTGTAGACACAGCAGAAAAACCCTACCTTCCAAAGTAGGGCTTGATGCTGTATTAGTTTTTTTTTTCTTTTAATTAATTTTTAATTAGTTTTTTTTTTTTTTTAGATTATCTTCTCTGTGTTCTTTTCTTGCCTCTACTACCTATTATGAATTAGGTGACATTTTCTCCCAGACTGGCTCAACGCATATGAATGAAACAGATTTGACAATTTCACAGGCAACTGTTCCCACTCTGGAAGTTCAGATTAGCCAGGAGAAGTGGGAATTTATTAACTTTTTATCCATTCTCTGTATTGTTTGACTTGTTGCCATGCGCTTCTATTACTTTCACTCTTTAATTTTTAAAAACAAATATAAAGGAGATTTCAGAGGAAGTTAAAATCAAGTTGATGATATGAAGAATGGCTTTGGACTGCCTTCTGGTTGTCTGTTTTCTCTATGCCAAAACATGTCACGGCCTCCATCATTTATGAGGCTGGAAAATTCACAAAAGTTACTATCTTCTGAGCACTTGGCTTGAGTGAATTTCGGGGAGTTTCAGAAAGTCCCTGGATGGGGAAATTACTGGGCAGGATGGGAGCTTACTTCACCATAAACCAGGGAGGGCCCTGGGGGATTTGCAGAGCCTGAGACTTCACATTTCCAGGAGCTAGGAAGATGAGATTTGATTGATAGTCTTGCCATTGTTACTGCTGACATTTAAAATTATTAAGTTTCAGAGGCAAGGAAAAGACCTGGAAAAAGTCAAACAACGATTAATAGAGATCGCTAATCACGTTGACAAGGTAAGTTCCTTGGGGGTAATTAGATCACTCAGAGCATGTAAATGTTTGGGAATGAGGTGGAGGGAATGAAACACATCCCATCTGACTTAGGGAGGTCGGGTTCTGCCTCCGGTCCTGGGCTGGTACCCAACTTCCCCTTCTTCTGAGAATTCTTGGGGCCTGGAGCAGCTGCAGGAGATGCCACCCCACGCTGTCTGGACCTCGGTGGCCTTGGCATCCGTCTCCCGCCAGGCTCTCTTCTGGCCAGGAAGGCGTTTTGACCTCCCCAGTTAGATCCAGAACCCCAATAGGGTGCATCTGGCCCTCTTGAGAGCTCCAAGCAGGCCTCTTCCCAGGTCTCCCTGGGCAGGTCCCACAGGCCCCCTGAGGGTGAGCTCTCATTGATAAGGGACCCACGGGCTCCACAGTCCCAGGACACAGAAATCGGCTTTCGGCTCAATCGGCCGTCAGAAAATTCCTCGCCGATAACTCGGGAGGGAGCTCACCTTTGCAAAGGTGATTTCAGAGCTGGAAGAGATCCTGAAAGTCTGCTCTGACCCAGGTGTATTTGCTCGCCAACGCTCCTTACGCGACCTGTTCTCAAGGATGTGGTACCATCTACGCCACCTGCCTTCAGCGACAGACCCTGCAGGGAGAGCATCGGGCTGTTTGGTGCCGAGGGCTCTCAGCCCAGAGCATGTTGGCGTTGCCTGGAAGCTTTCAAAGGCCTTGCTGCTCGGGTGTCTGGGTGGGGCCTGGACATCAGGCTTTGTAGGCGCTCCCAGGTGGTTCTCACGTGCTTTGTGGCTGGCAGCCCCTGTCTGAACGTAACCATAATTCTTAGCAATAGCCTGTCTCCTGCCTCTGAGGACAGTGGGAGAGGAAAGGGGCCCCGGCTCATTGCTGAATCTCTCATGGCCGGGATTCTCAGAAATGCTCACATTTTACACATAGCAGTTTGTGGATGCTTCACGATAGCTATGTTTCCAAACAATCCTATTGTATAATATTTAAAGTGAGTTTTCAAAGTTTTCGGGAAAATGAAAACAAAAGCCTTCCAGAGATTCAACTCCATTCTACGAGGACTTATGGGCGGTACCGAGGAGTGTGCATCAAGAATTCGGATTGTATCAGATGTGGTCCATCTGTTCAGGGAGGCCACAGCTTCGTAGGGAAGCAGACCCATAAGCCACTTAGCATGGACCAGCGTGATGGGAACCAGGTCGATGCTGTCAATCAGGTGCTATGGGGGTGCAGAAGAGAATCGCCTAATTCTTCCTGGGGGTCGGGGAGGCTTTGCAGGGAGGCGATTTTGCAAGGTGAGTAAAGTTTCACCAGGAGCACAGGCGGGGAGGGCCTGGCTTGCTCTGCACGAGTCTGGACACGGCGAGTAACTCCATCTAACTAAGCGGTGTGTGTGTGTGTGTGTGTGTGTGTGTAGCATAATTGTGTGTGTGTGCACAGCTAGGGCAGGAGCAGATGAAGCTGCAGGGATTCAGTGGCAGGGCCCTGAATGCCCTGCAGAGCCATCTAGACCCCATCGGGATTTTATTCTGCCGTCGGTGGAGAGCAAGGTGAATGTTTTTAAGCAGGGGAGACACACAGGACACACACACACAGCTGTGCCTGCAGTTAGTGTGGAGGATGGAGTTACCAAAGACAAATACAGCTGGCAGGCGTCTATTGTACAGAAATTATGAAGATCTGACCCGGGGCTGGGGAAGTGGGGATGTGAGAAAGACGAGGATTTAGAGACATTTGAAGGGATGGTTCCTAATAAATGTATTGAGCAGTTGCTACGTGCCAGGGTCTAAGTGCTTTGCAGACACTCCCGGGTGGATACCAGTATTCCCATTTTTATAGCGGAGGTTTGCAGAGGCTAGTTAAGTAATCAGCACATGTTCCAACAGCATTGAAAGGCAGCACCAGGAATAAGCCCTGGTCTCCCCTGCAGGAGTTTTTGACCTTGACTCTACCCGCTTACTGTGGATCCCAGCCCTCCTTGACCGAGCCAAAGCAGAGGCTGAGATGAGCAGGGGTCCCAATGAGCCCAAGTTTGGGATGACAGGTGAACGAGGCTTCGTACCCAAAGAAGCGAGAGCGGGAGTCTCCTGGGGCACCCTGAGCAGTCAGGGGTCAGGGCCTGGTGCTCAGAGAGAGGCTATGGCTGGATGGAACTTTCTGGAAGCGGGAAAAAAACACAGATGGCTGATGGCACCCTGAGATGATACTGTCCTCGTCCACCAGAACTTTTAGGCAGGTCAGACTCCCAGGCAGCCCACGCTTGCTGATATATTTTGAATAGCTACTTTTTGAAAATTAAACTTTTATCCTAAAGTCAAGCGGATGCAGGAGAATTTTTGTAAATGGCAAGTCCTTCTGGCAGGGAGGGTGAGGGATGGATCCCAGAGGTTATGCCAGAGACCGTAGGAGTCAGACATGGTTCTCAGTCTGGGCTGGGCATTAGAATGCCCTGGGCAAGGTTTGTTTGTTTGTGTGTGTGTGTGTTTGTCTATATGTTTGTTTTCAAAATGCTGATTCCAAGTCTCAATCCAGGGACTCTGGTTTGATTGGCCTGGGTGGGGCCTCGGGCGAGTACATTCCAGACGCCTCCAGTGAGATGGGACAACATCCAGATGAAAACAAAGAATTCAAGTACTTCTTAGGCCTTGGAAGTAAACAGAAACCATGAACAATATTAAACTCGGGCTGGTAACTGCTGAAATCCTATTTTAAGGTGATGTGCTTGGTCTTCCATGTTTGTGTTTCTTTACATATTATTCTGTATTATATCTTGCTTCAGTTTGCAAAACCAGAAATGAGCAACTGGGGGTTTGATAATAATCTGCCCTGGTAATTAAAGAACAATGTATCTGAGAAAAGTCCTGATAGACTCGGTGGAGTTCACCAGCCTGCCTGTTCTTGTGTTTCTGGCAAGGAGAAAGCTGAATTGCTGAGTGCACATATGTGTCTGTCCCCAGCAGACCCTGAAGGCCCACTGGGGGTACCCAGGCTCCTTGGGATGTTCTGTTCACCCAAGTCTACTAACTGATGGGCCCTGGGCTCTAGCAAGTATGCCAAAGTTTAGTTTTGCAACTACAAGTGGGAGCATCTTGGCTTAGAAAACAATGACTGTTCCAGTGGCAACTTCCTCATTTGCGGAAATCTTGGCTCTTCTTAGCTATTCTTAACTAATAACTGCTTGGCCGGCTGCACTGGCTTGAAGGGAAGAGGGAGAAGCACATCCCGGACTGGGAGTCCGAGAAGTGATTTAGGGACAGAGGTGACATTCAGAAACGCTCAGGCAATTCCCCTGCGTGTGAAACACGGAGAGTGTGTCCGACGCTGTGCTGGTAGACAAACCCTTTACGTGGGAAGTAAGACATTCCCCCAGGCCCCAGTTACACTGCAGGGCGGGAGCGGCGGGGTGTGTGGCTTCCCAGTTAAGTGATAGCCTCTCTGGCTTCTCCCCTCCAATCTGTCCTGCTTCTTACTCATGACGAAGTTAGCAACAGCTGCGCATCCGTTCAGGCTGCACCTCTGTGACCTGCTTCTGAAGGACTCATCTTCCGTGCATTTAACTTCAGGTGTTCTCCCTCTTGTGTGAGTCTTCGTCTCCCCACTTCTCAAACCAGTTGCCTGAGGGGTGCACATTCCCGTGTTGGACCCCAGCAGACCGCCCTGTAATCCTACCCATGTTTTCTCAGATCCGCTTCCTCTAGAAAGCCTTCTTTGAGCCCTCAAGCCCAGCATTCCCTGAATTTCCTGTTTGCATCCTTCTTGGCAGTTCACTCGATTGGCATTTACTGGAATAATGGCTAAGTATCCCCTGCCTTGAGCCTCTTGCTGACCTCTGAGCATTTGGGAACCAAGGGCAAGGGTATCCTAACCCTTGCTCTTTGTGTCAGTGCCAAGCCTAGCATACAGCCAGATACTTGCCGTGGCTATGTTAATGGGTGAATCAATTCAGCTGGTCTTGGACGGTGTCCACATGCATCCTGGGATTCTTAGGCCAGGCGGGCAGCTGCCAAGCTCCAGTTGTACTTCTCTCTGGGCCTGGGGTCACAATGGATCATCTTGGAAGGGAATCTCAGTACTCGCCCTTACCTGGCTGGGTTACTTAGTGGTTTAGAACCTGGGCACCAGCCTACCTATGCTTAAACCTGGCTATGCCAGTCATGTCTCGAGTGGTCTACCTGGTCCCTCCTTGTCTCAACGTCCTTGACCGTAACACGGAAATAATAATAGTTCTTAAGTCACAGAGTGTTGTGAGGACTGAGAGAGCTACGGCCTGGAAAGCACGTGGCACTGTGCCTAGGACGTTGGAAATGCTCATTAGGTGTTAGCTGTGGTCATTGTTATTAGGAAGAACCAAAAGGAAGCCATCAGCAGAGCCCTGGGAAGAGCATCCCAACAGGCAGCAATGGGATACTGTGATGACATGATGTGAGTTTAGCATATGCGACAGTTAATCAATAACACCAGTTTCGAGAGAAGGGACTGTATTTTATGCTTCTAGGTATGAAATCTGTGATTTGAGAGGGCTAATAAATGGAAACTACAACCCATTATTATTATGAAAAGACCCTTGATTAGTAAGCCCCCAAGCCAGCTCTGAGAAATGATGACAGTTAGACCTTGACAGACCTTAGTGACCACTTCCATATGACACTCTCCAGAGGCAAACATAGTGTCCCCAGCACAGATGACGACCCTGCAGCCCACACGGGGCATCTGACCCTGAGGATGTCACTTGGCAGGCTGGTGTGGACGTCGGCACTGGATCGCCTGCGTTTCTGCCTCTGATCACTGTTGTCTGTGACACAGCCGAAAGTGTAAGCTCTCCAGTGTGGCACAGCAGCCAGACGTGTGCGTTCAGAGTCCAGATGGGGCCAGGACCTTGATTTTGCCTGGAAAGCCTGGGCTGGGAGCTCGCAAGTGGATACCACAGGCCAAGCAATTCTTGATTAAAAACAAGCTGTCAGGCAGCATTTAGGTCGTATAATTGTCTCATTAACTTATTCATGTAATGCCCGTAATTGTTATCTGCTTGAAACCAACTTGGACCGCTGTGATCAGTTTAGACTCTGTGATGTAGTCTGTGCTTCAGTCACATTCTTCTGCTAACCTAATGCTCACCAGATGACTAGGGAGAGATCAGCAAGGGAAAAGATGAACCTGCCTTTTGTGGGTCAGAACCCGGGGTCAGTGCTGAGCCTCATGGAGTTTATTGCCCTTGAGCTCAGCACGTTGGAATGGGGCTTAACTATCAGATGCGGCGCTTCTGTGATTTTTGTTATTTGTTGGCTCCGAGGCTTCTAGCAACTAAGAATAGGACCTGCTCCCATCTGGAGCTTGACTGTAGCTGCCACATCTTCCTCCTTGGCTGCCTGGAGTATCAGAAGATGAAGATGTTTGCGCCCTGCCTTACACACTGCAGGCTCTGGAAGAGTGTACAGCCAGCCAGATGAGTCCCACCTCCTTACCCCCAGACCCTGAGCAAAGAGCCGTCTCCGTGTCTGTGTGATCCCATGGGGGTAGCAAGGCAGTCGGGGGCAATGGGGTGTTCTTACCTCTACCTTGACCCCTCATCCTGCCCTAGTAAGCTCGTCTGGGACAAAACTATCCCATAGACATCGGAAGAGTTGCTCTACCTGCTTCCAACCCAAGATGTTCTGTTTGTGGAGAAAGGGCTGTAGGTTGAAGTCAGGACACAGAAAGATGGGGGGGGGGCAGAAAAGCAAGAAGACGAAGTGAGTGGTATGCCTGAAAAACGAGGAATTTCCTTTACCAGATCTTCCCCATGACGCTGTTGGTGAGCTGGCTGTGGGAAGAATGGTCCTCAAAGTTCCTGAAGAAGGGTTCTGTGTATGCCTTTATCATCCTGCAAGATATTTATCTGTTCATTCAATGAAAACCTTCTGGGTCAATTATAGGTGACAGAATATGATAGGGTCAGCAAAATCTGAGTCTTTGCTGAAAAAATTAATAGAGATTCATTTTCAGTAACTCATAGGTAGAACATTTCTCTTAAAATGAACAAATTACTGCGCTTGGCAGAGTGTCTGAAAGATCCTAATTCACTTACTGTTTTTCTTGCAGTAGATACGAACTGGCAGTCTTTAGCTGTAATGTGACGACTTTAGCGATAATAACACATCTATACGCCCATTTCAAATCACCAGTGAATCGGTTGAAATGCGTGCTTCCCTACAAATAAGGGCAAACATCAAAAAGGCTGGTAACTCTAACATCTAACTGGTCACCCACATTTGAGCACCCACTTAGCACATCACCTTGCATCAGACACTGAAAATATTCCTTCAATTCTAATGCCACGGGAGCAAGGGAGCACAGAGAGACTTTTCATGTCACGGCAATGAAGTTCAGAACTTGCCAATCTGTTCTACTCGGCATGGTAAGTTCTCATTCACATGATCCCCCAGGGATGCCCGTCTTCTGTCTCCCTCAGTTTTACAGACCGCTGAACATTCGAATCGTGTTGGTGGGCGTAGAGGTGTGGAATGACATCGACAAATGCTCCATAAGTCAGGACCCATTCACGAGCCTCCACGAGTTTCTGGACTGGAGAAAGATGAAGCTTCTACCTCGCAAATCCCATGACAACGCACAGCTTATCAGGTAAGGCATCTGTTGTCTCTCCTTTGCTTAAAATAAAAGAGTGATCTCAGCACACCTGCGCTCCCTCCTAGCCTCACCTGACAGTCCATGAAGCTGCACATCGTTCAGCAGAACACGCTGACTGGACCAGGGGCAAAGGGGGCTTCTCAGCCCACACTGCGGGGGCGGGGTGGGGGGAGGGGGAGGCCATCTCGATTGAAATTGGGGGCTGTTGGAAAAGTCTTTGCATACCCTGGGAAAACTATCCCTCTGGCTGATGTCTTATTTCCTTCGTCTAACACCTGGACATTTCCTCTATGCAATTGTTTCTAGGCTTAGTCTTTTTTTTTTTCCTCTCTTTTTTGGCGGCACCACGCAGCATGCGGGATCTTAGTTCAATCCCCGACCAGGCATTGAACCCGCGCCCCCTGCAGTGGAAGCGTGGAGTCTTAACCACTGGACTGCCAGGGAAGTCCCAAGTCTTTTTTTTTTTTTTTTGATACTATTAATCCATGAAGGTTTTTATTATGACTTCTCAAATTTAATTTACAGATTATATGTGTCATAAAGACAATCGAAATAACATTTTGATATTCACAAATACTTTTCTTTTTTTCATGTTTTTCTCTCATGTTTTTATTTATTTGTTTATTGACCTTTTCATTTCTTTTTTTTTCAATTTTTATTTTATATTGGAGTGTAGTTGATTAACAATGTTGTGTTACTGTCAGGTGTACAGCAAAGCGATGCAGTTATACATATACGTATATTCTTTTTTGAATTCTTTTCCCATTTAAGTTATTACAGAATACTGAGCAGAGTTCCCTGTGCTATAGAGTAGGTCCTTGTTGGTTATCTATTTTAAATATAGTGGTGTGTATATGTCAATCCCTAACTCCCAATTTATCCCTCCCTCTAGGCTTAGTCTTGATATAAAGTTGTCCTGAATAGTATATTTTTTAAAAGCTCATTTTCTGTCATTATTAGTGAAAAATATTTATGCAAGATCTGAAGGCAGTACAGTAGTGTGATCACTGTCAGCTGCCTGGAGAAAGAAAATCTTTATTCCTCCTGTTTTGCCATTACTCTTGGTTTTCTAGATCAGAGAATACCAGCAGTGTCGCAGATTAACCTTGTGTTCTGTTGTTCAATCAATGTGTATTGAGCACAAACGAGGAACAAAACATGTTTTAGGGGCTTTGAACATAATGGTGACCAACATTGTAAACCTCCCCACTTTTGGGAGTCTCCAGTTTACTGGGAGAAGACAATAATAAACAAAGACATTTCAGAGCGTGATAAGGGTCGTGAAGATAATAAAATGGGGGAAAGCACGCCTATAATATAATATAATACATTGGTAACATGTTACAGACACCTTTATATTTAAACAAAAAATATCATAATCTAAGTTGGTATGGAGTAGGTTTTTCCTAAACTGAACAGCTTTTTATTAAAATTCTTAAACAGTTTATGCCATTATTATGTTCTCATGTAGCTCGTATCACTGAGTTGAAAGCTTTAGGGTCAGAGACACTTTTCTTTGACAAATTGGATCTAGTTTACTGAACATTTATGGGAAGCTGAAAAGCAGTCCTACCCTAACCTCACTTTCGAAAAGGCCTACATCTGAACTGAGGCTGTTGGCATTCCCTGATAATTTACTTTGGCCATTTCATAGGGTTGTTTTTTTTTTCCCACCCTGGATATTTGTGGTTGCCTCATATTTTATGCATTGATTAATCCTGAGCTACTAAAAATAGAGTCAGAGTGTTTTGTTTTGATATTTTTCCCCCAAATGGAGTCTGTCCAACTTGAACATCTGGAAGTAAATTAGCCTCTTATATAACCTTATTTTTATATATATAGGTATAATTGTATCTGTTAAAACAGTCTATATAGATGTAAATATAAATGCTGCAATCACTAGTACTGTACATATGCGTGTAATAGGATGGCTGGTTGGCTGGATGGATAGATGGATGATTGGATACATGCATACATACATAGGTGAGGTTATATTTTGTATATACTTATCCCATTTCATCCAATTGAGCACTGCTAAGTATCTAACTTTTCAAATAATATGTGTAATATCTATATATGTACATGGCCAAGATAACATGGGTAAGTCAATTTTTCCCTTAAAGGAGATTCAGCAAATACAGTGTTTAATTTTTAATGCATGAGGTTGGAATTAATAGCATTGCATTAAAGAGGCCTTGATGTCATTACTCATTGATTAAGATTCCATATAGGGGAAAAGCCACACCTAAGCCATGAACTCCCCTTCCGGAAGCTTCCTCCTGGGATGCCAAGGCTTTGTGGGTGCTAACTTCTACACTATCTCCAGAGGGTCAATCATTTTTCTGCCAATTTCCCTTTGCAAGCTATATTAGCAGGACATTTTGGAAGAGTTTGGGTTTCTGGCCTAATTGTAATGTTACCCAGGAAAGCAAAATTCAGCTGCAACAGAAAATCTAGTAAAGCATCTAATGCCTTTCATTTGTTAACAGTGATTCTCTGTGACTCTTTTCAGCCCTAACATCAGCAGACATTGTTTAAAAGGAAAAGCTCCCCGCCCAGTTCATTGGAAAATAGCAGGATACAACTTATAAATATATAAGTCGTGACTAGTTGTCGTCCCGAGTCTTGAAAACAAAAATCTGAAAGGATTAGGAGACGATGGTGAACTGGAAGATAAGTTTTAGAAGAACCAAAGATAAAAATCACCTGTAAACATACTCTCATGCAGCTATTTTCGTCTTTGCGTATGCTTGTGCAGTTTTCCTGTTGGAATGTAGGAATGTCCAACAGAATTTCAAATATTAGAAAATGTCCTTATACTGATTTTAGAAAGTCCTTTCTTTTCTTTCTAGTGGCGTTTATTTCCAAGGGACCACCATCGGCATGGCACCCATCATGAGCATGTGCACGGCAGAACAGTCCGGGGGAATCGTCATGGTAAGCCAGGGGCACCAAGAATCCGACAGCGATGTCCAGACCTAATTCTCTTGATGATTTCCCAGGAAATCTCTACTTTCATCAGACTTTGTAAAATTAGGTCCTTTTCTTTAATGCTTCTTAGATATAATTCTACCCTTTTTCTAGCTCTGCTTATGATCTTCCGTACCCGACGGTACTCTAGAGACTGTTTATAAAACACATCAGGCTGCACACAGGAAGGCTGAGTGTGTAAAAACAGCTCAGTGAAAGCTAGTCTACACCTTTTGCAGAGAAAAAGTTTCAAGTGGGATTTTGATCCACCCGTCTCCATCCAGGAATTCCTCCCAGCATTGGGATGAGCCAGGTCACTGGGGTTGCCCTCATCACTCAGCTTCTGGGATGGGCTGTGATCTCACCAAATATTGCCGTTAGAATGGCTTTCTGATGGTTCTCCCTCCAGGCACGATAGCCAAAAGTCTGAGGTTTTTAACTATTTACCGCTGCAAATGCTTGACATACCTCCTAGCCAGTGTCCAATCTGTCTTTATACTAACCTTATTCTTGGAAGGCAGAGACCTAGGTTTATTGCTTTACAAGGATCATTTTGTCATATTATATATGAATTGAAGAGGGAGGTAACTTTGACAGGTTCCCCTTCATCAGGTAACTAAAGGAAAGGTTTTCACCCCATGCTGTCACTATCCCTGATGGGAAAACATAGTGTCCCCTTTGCACCAGCCCTCAGATAGGGAGTGTCCTCGGAGACCATTCCACCATCTCTGTTAAACAAACAGAAGCTTGCCCTTCCAAGAAACCATGAATTCCTCCACATTTTTCAAACAGAACATTTGTGAATATTCCATTGTATTAAAGGGCTGAAGGAGTAATGTTCTGCTGACTTTTATTTGCTCTCCACATACTGCCCAACCTAATCTTCTTAGTGAATATCCACAATGAATATTTTCCTCTTCTCTGGGTGGAGCTGGTAATTAACATAAACATTCACTAAATGTGTAAGGAGGCTGTTTGGAGGGATGGCACCCACCCAGTGGACTTCTGGCTTAAACGGTCTGCCCTCTGGTTCCCTTTGAACCTGGAAGACTTCCAGTGATCTCCACCATGGAAGTCACTGGAAAGTTTGGGTTTTGTTGGTGCCAGGTTCATTTCAAGTCAGATCCCAACTGTCTTTTTACAGAGCAGCCTGTAAAGTTTTAAGAGGGAATCATTTTCTGTTTCATGGTTCCATGGTCCATCGCTACTGACTTTGCCACTTAAAATTGGCGTAAATATTTTTTAGAGCTGAAACTGAATTCCTTATAAGTATGGCAGGTTCTGCAGCTATGGAGTGTTCAGAGGTTCTTATAACCGATCTGATGGTATTAAGCAACTTTTTTAAGTTCACGTCCTTTATTCCGTTTCCATGCAAGCATTTGGTCAAGATTCCTTCTTTGAAAGGAGACAGGGAAGCCTATTAAAAGAAAAAAAAAAAAAAAGATAAAAATGAATGTGGGGAAATAGAAGCAGATGTATGTACTGCAATAGGAATCAAGTCAAGACCAAAGTTAATCAATAAGAAATATGTTTGATGGGCCGGCCAGCAGTAAAGACCATCCTTAGGCTCACTCTTTGTTTACTCCACATAGAAGAGAAGCATCACGTAGGTTGAAGGTCCACAGCTCCTTTAGTTTCTATAAAATTCATGAGATCAACAAAATCAATATCTTGACCAGATCTAAAACGTCTAGACTTTCTCCTATTGTGTCTCTAAAGTTGAATTCATGGGTGTTACATACGACTGTGCCTCTTTCAAGGACTCAACAAATCTAAGAGGAAGGAAATCATGTCGCAAGGAAGCAGAAATCCTAATCACACTGAAAATTTGAGTTCTGTACTGTTTCTCTATTTTTCCAAGATAGAACAGATCATTAATTTTAGTCACTTCAAGCCGTGCCTTTGTATCTAACTGGACTAAAATAGTCTTGGTTTGGAGATAATTCCAGAAATAAAGAAATAGGTTTTTGTCTTATTAGAAATATGAACTGTTTATCAGGGTCTCTTAAGAGACATTCTGTGTATAATCACCTATGCGTGAAAAAATGTGAAACAATTAGGCAATTCAAGACAAAACCAAGATATTCAGTGATATAACAAAATCTGATAAAGAGTCATTTTTTAAGGATAAATTCCTTGAATTTTTGTGCCAAAGCATGCTAAATTCAGCCCTCAGCATTCTTAGATTGAAGAAAATCGATTTCCTGAAACATGTTTGTGAAGCTTCCTACAACAGGAAACTAAAATCTAAACAAAGTAATTTATTAGGAATTTCATCTATTCTAAGAATAACTTGGTTCCTTGACATGCCACTCTTTTCTTAGCCTGAGGGCCAGTGAGAAAGGCAGCTACAGCTGTAACCGCCAACAAGCCTATAAAATCTTATATGAACACACCTATATCAAGAGGCCCCACAAAGATTGTCTGTATCAGGAATAATGCGTTCTCTAAAGCACAGTGTCACTGTTTCCTGGAAACCTCTTGGGTAGCCTCTTATCTCCTTCCTGGGTAGCACAAAGCAGGATTCAATGTTACCTTCATTACTCTGTGGTGTGCAGGCCCTTGCAGAAACACCAATCATGGGCACCATTTCTGCAAATCAACTAATTTTAGTTTGTTAAAGTTGAGTAATGATATTTTAAAAATTAATTTCTAATATCTCTTTAGCCAAGCCATGCATGCACTCCACTAAGTTAGGGGTGGCCAAGCAGTGCTTGCTGGGTGGAGAACCCGCCTTCCAAAACCAAGCAAAAGGTTGAGTGAACTCCCAAGAGCAAAAGTCAGAGAGTCAGGATGCCTCCATCCATTTCCAAAGTCTACCTGACAAAACAAAGGGCCAGCAAGAGTAAGGCATAACTGGATTACAATCTTAGTCCAATGAGTCTTCAAACAGATTACTCAATGTCGTTAGCTTTTATGGTGAATTCTTATGAATTTTCCAAGTATCCTTCTCTACCAAGTAGACAGCAAGAGGCATACTCAGTAACAATTGCTCAGGTCTTATTTAGACTGTTCAAAGTATGCTTCCCCTAATGACTTTATACCAGCATCATCTCAATCAAGGATAAGACGGTACTTTCATTACCCATGAAGGAACGAGCTGCTTCTTCCTATGATACAGGACAACTTTTTGCTTCATTCAATAGAATGGTGTCTTGTGAGAGATTGTAGGAAGCGAGAGGGAAATGATTGCCTTGATTATTTCATGTAAAGACACAAGGAATCCTACATGTATTCATGAGGAATACATTCCTCAGCAGAGGGGGCCCCAAACTAGTTGAATAAAATAGATCAAATCTTTTTTTAAGTTTGAACTATATAATGGGGCTCTATCTTGGTTCCTTGTAGGAGATTGGACTCCATTAAATGTTTATAAAAGATAAATATCTGGGGGGCAGGGCTGAGGGGAGGGGGGTGGCTGGGAAAGAGGCCAAAAAATGTGAACTATACATTGTGCTCTTGTATTTTCTTTGAGGATCATTCAGACAGTCCCCTTGGCGCGGCTGTGACCCTGGCCCATGAGCTGGGACACAATTTCGGGATGAACCATGACACCCTGGAGAGGGGCTGTAGCTGCAGAACGGCTGCCGACAAAGGAGGCTGCATCATGAACCCCTCAACCGGGCAAGTACTGATGCTTCCAGCTGCTCTGAGAGTTGGGATGCAGCTTGAAATATGTATTGGGAAACAGCTGGGCAAAGAGCTCCCTGGTTTTCTGGCCAGAGCGCCCATGGAAGCTTCCCGAAAGAAATTCCGTGGACCGTGCTTCCCTGAGAGAAGCACCCAGATTGCAAAACACAGGGTGTGAGGCCTGAGCGCCTCCCTGAGAAGTGGTGGACATGGATTCTGCCTTTGTTCAGAGATCGCGAATTACTCTACAATCCCAGCACGTGGTTTTGATTCGCACCTACAGCTCCGTCTGGGCGTGGTAAAGCCACGGGGCAAAGCAGGCGCAGTTAGATGGGTCCCGTGTGGGAACGTGCGTCTTCCCTCTGGGTTGGCCCTGGGGTGGAGCTGAAATGTGTCAGTAGCTTGGGGATTTGTAGGGTCCCCGTCTCTAATACCACATCCCCTTCTCAGATCTTAAAGATTTAAATGATGGGACTTTTCCTTTTCAGTAAATTATGTCATTCTTCCTCATTTCATGCCTTTCTGAAACGCTAGACTTGATTCACCCAGAAAAAAAGGAAGACAGTTTCATTACTGCAGCATTCAGAGGAGGTAGAAACAGATGCAACTTGGAGTGATTACAGATTATGATGTGTCCCTACACCTCTACGGGCCCCTCCTAAACTAGAATGTTGTGCTAATGTAGGAAGATTTTCACTAGTGAAGGAAAACACGCACTTGTTATGATGCCGGCTTCTTTTTTATACCTTGAGACCTTCCCAGTGCTTATCTTTACGGCACTTCCCAGGCCAAGTCTACTCTCTGGGTTTGCTGAAAGGAAGCTCTGGGAGCAAGAAGCAAGCGCGGACGGGCAGCCCTAAGGCTGGCCTCTGCGAAGTCGCGGTGTTCGCGGCGGGCAGGGCACCTGCTTAAAGAGGATGAAAAGTGCCGGAAGAGGGATGGATTGTTACAGAACGTGGTTATGCTTTTACAGCCAGTAGCCTCGTGGGCCTCCTCTTGAATGGCCTGTAGGGCAGGACTCCATGGCTCACATCATGGCATTTCAGCAGGACTCCATGGCTCACATCATGGCATTTCACATGAGCTGGTCATTCAGGCGTCTTTTCCCAGCAAGGCACTGCTTCTCCGGTCCATCACCACCATTAGCACAAAGCCTTCAGGTGTGCATTGTTTTTGCTTGAGGTTCTGTCTTAAGCACAATTCCGGGGACTCACCAAGACCTAGTAGAGGAACTTGCTCTCTGAGTCTGTGATGACAGAAGCTGAGAACCTGAGCAGGAAGTGAAAGTATCTTAGGCCCAACACCAATAGGAAGTGAAAGTATCTTAGGCCCAACACCAACAGGAAGTGAAACGTTGCAAAACTCAATGCGGGGCGCTTCCCCAAAGGGAGGCAGGTTGCTCCCAGAAGTAGCATGCTCCTTGTCATTTAAACTCCCCGGGCAGGGGCAGAATAGCTGCTTGTTGGGTATTTGGGGCAAAGAATCCATTCTTAGGGGGTGAGGTTGGGCCAGGGCCTGTGGGTGTCCTCTGTTTCCAATATTCCGCCAGCCCAGATAGGGTCCAGAATCTCTGGGGAGGAGATTGGCAGGAAGGTGACGTGAAACTGAGTGGTCTTCTTGCTTTCTCATTCTTGATGAGCTCCAAGTGGCCACGGAAAATTCACTCTGTGCTTAATCTCCCTGATTATTAAGTAGGCACAAACACACCAGCCTATATGCCTCCAAAAGTGGTTCTCAAAGACTAAGAAGATTAGATTGTTAATATTGTTAATGTTTCAGAACTCTTGATAAAAGAGACGAATGGAAGAGAGGAAAATCTGGATTGGGGATACTACACTGGGATTGAAGACACCTGGTAGCCTCAATTCTGACACTAGTTGTTTTTGGTAAAACAAGCAAATTAGTAACCCCTCTGGCTCTTATGTTTTTATCAGTAAAATGAGTGAGTTAGTCTTTATATTTCCTTCCTTCCTTCTGTTCTTCCTTCCATCCATCCATCCATCCATCTATTCATTATTCATTTCATCTGTCCTTCCACCCATCCATCCATCTATCCATCTTTTCAACATTCCATCCATCCATCCATCCATCCATCCATCCATCCATCCATCCATCCATTTGTCCATCTTTTCATCATTCCGTCCATCCATCCATTCATTAATCCACCTATTCTTTCACTTGTTTGTTCACACATTAAACAAATACTTTGATCCCTGTGTTTGTTGTTGTGGAGAATGCACAGATGAGGAAGACCCTACAGCCCTAAGAGTCCTACAATTCTGGAGGCACAATAGCAAGGCATTGCTTTCTGGTACTCTCTGTAATTTTGTGTAAATCCCTTCAATTGGAAAGTCTTCATGGCAGCGTTTAAGGATTGCAAGCCAAATTACCCTGGAGATACTTGAAAATCATAGGTAGAAATGGTATTGTTAAGAGCTCAGCAAATCACTTAAAAAGCTTTTTTTTTCTTACCAGGGGTTTGCTAATAGCCTTTCCTTGATTTATACCTTATTAGCGATTTCTGAGTTTCCTCTTTTGCTGAGCTTGTGCTTTCGTGTAAATCTTTTCTATTTGGTTCTCATTTATGATCCCACATTCCTGTCCAGAGGGTGGTGTTTTTAATTTTCTCAGATGGAAAGAAACTTCCTAAGCAAGTGGGTGAATTAATCACAAAAACCCACAGTAAGGAGGAGGTCAAGCTGTTCCGGCCATCTCAGTCATCCATCACCCATTTTAGAATTTCCAGGCTGCTTTTAATCTCCAGTATTATCTCGACGTTGTCATTCTCTTACCTCTTAGAGTCCCCACGAGAGTGGAAGAGTGGATTAAATGAGATCATATGTCTTTGCAAATTGTAAATCACTCCACAAATATATGGAGGTATTATTATTATTATTTAGCTTACAGGGACCTTGGAACCATTGAAGAGTTAAAGGCTTTTTTTTTTTTTCCAGAATTCCTGCTCATAGTTGCTGGAAAGCACTTCTAGTGCCATGTAAGTGCCCGTGGTTTCTGTGTGAATGGCTTATTTTCAACTGGCCCACACCCGAACCTTCCTCCCAACTTCCTCCCCACTGCTGATTCAGACATGAGTGGCAAATGTGTTAAAAATGTGATTTAAGTCTCAGCCCCAAAGGTGACTTGCAAAGAGATGAATCAGGGACTGCTTTCATGATATGAAAGTCTCCCAGAATCGAGAAGAACCATGTATTGCAGATGGTTTAAAGGAAAGAAATGCATCCCTTAATACCCCTTGTGTATTCTTTATCAAAACATTCCAGAATCCTAACCCTGAAATTTCACCAACTGCCATCGTTGACGAATTGGACCCAAAGGCCTAAAAATACGAGGATGGAGGAGAATTCTTTTAAACATGGGTGTCATGACTTCAGTTGCATGTTACAGGAATAGTTGGAGGGGGTGTCCTTACAGGTTGTATCATTGATTACTGCAAGTCTTTGAGTGTGTGTGAGAGTGTGTTTTATGTCTTTGGATAGTTAACATTAAGACCTGTCTTGGAAATTACTCCTTGGCAAAAGCAATATCTGGGGATTCGTGTGGGAGTTTGAACTCAGTTGAGTCCATCCATTGATGAGCTTCTTGGAGCATTTGGTCTTAAAGGGGCTGAGGACTAAATATGCCACATTTATGGGAGTAAGAAAAACGTGAATAATTTGAGCACTTAGGGAAAAGAATATTTACTATAATAGTAAATGTCACTTCCTCGAGTAGGAAAAAAAGGCAGTATTAACATTCAAAAACTACTCTCAGAGCTCCCTTTTATTTTTTTGCGGAAAATTTTCTGTTGCAGTGAGAGTTGGAGTCAAAGAGCCATCTCTTGAGGGGATGCAGCTGGATCGGAAACCCACGGTAACTCAGCTCCTGCAATGTGCCACCTGCTTTGATAGATGTTGGGGTTATTTCAGCCACAAACAGGACAGACCCTTTTCTTGCCCTCATGGAACTTGCGTTCTTGTGGGGAAGACAGTCTGGAAAAACAGTAAATCAAAAACTGCAGGTTGGAAGAAGTGCTATGAAGGAAGAAAAGGAAGAGGATAGAAAGGAGACACGTGGGCTGGGGGACCCGACGTTAATTAGTGGTCTGGGGGAGACCTCTCTGTGGAGATGACGTTTAAGCCAAGACCAACAGGAAGAGAGGAATGGAGAGCCTGCAGAGATGGAAGGACGTGGGCTTGGGCAGGGGGGACACCATGAAGAGGGAAAGCATCACTGACGGGAAGCCAGTGGCTGGTGGGGCTGGATCGGAACGGGCTGGGGCTGGAGGGAAGTGGTGCTGATGCCACTGGAGAGAAAGGAGGGGCCAGAGCACGCAAAGCCCACGCCGCGGTAGGAACATGGATTCGTCTCCAGGGCAGGGAACCATCATTGGAGGGTTTTAGGCGGGACAGTAACATGATCTGAGTTTTCTTTTAAGAATTCTTCACTTTTAAGAAGATGGCGTAGCATCTGAACTATTGTAGTTTGCCAAATTAAGGGGTTTACTGTCTGTAAAAAATAGGGGGGAGCTTCTTGTTAAAAAAGAAATGGTATATAAACTCTCATTTTATTTTAGTGTAATTAACAGGCACTTGGAATCCATTAAGAAGGAGCCTGAGCTAGCATCCCGGGGGGCGGATCGCACCACAGTTTCACACGCTCACCTCAGCAGTCTTGTAGACTTGATGTCAAAGATTCTCTTCTGTTTAGGATTTCACTTTGCTTTTCCTCTAGTAAGATTCTTTAAGGGCTCTGCTTCAATAGCCACGAAAGAGCGCTTCCACACTCTGTATATCTGAAGAGATATATACAGATCTATATATCTGGTATATCTGAAGGGAGTTGGTGCCATAGTTTTCATGCTGATACTAAGATTCAGAGCTCGGGGCTGTTTGGGTTTTGTTTAATCCAGACTGGCAAACGGCTCTCAAGCAAAGAATGTGCTGCCTGGCTGCCAAGGGACAGTGGAGGGGCAGTGCATTGAGTGCCCTGGAGAATGTGGGCCGAGAAAATAAGCGAATGAGGGTTACCGCTTGCTCACCAGGGGTGTAGATAATTTACATTCAGCTGAGGTTGGGCATTCAGGAATAACATCTACAACTAGATCAGATAACCACGTTCAAGGTGAAAGCATTGCCATTCCACTTCCTCAGCAGTGTGGATAATTGGCTCATTCGATTCCGTAGAATTCAATTCAGGAAACATTCATTGCATACCTCCCTGCTGCACAGCTGTCTGGACGTGGATCACAGCTGGATAGCCTCCACCCAAGTTCAACCTTCTCTCAGGAAAGCTGAGAGGACACAGGCCCTGCCTCCACCTCAGGAAACAGGGCTGGGTGACCAATTATAGCAAAGCCACTCATTTACTCAGCTCGTATTTACTGGGTACCTGTGTGCCAGATTCCAAGGAGCAAAGCGGGGCCACAGACACAAAAGGCAGGAACCTCGATTTCTAGGCCCTTATATTGTGGTGGGATCCCAGGCAAGTACACTGGTGATTCCAGACTGGAAGCTCAGGGCTGATAGGGGACATCTTGGGGTGCCATGGGGCTCACCACAGGGGCACCTAATCTCATCTATTTACACAATCCTGGGTATCATAACATCATCTATAAGTACTTCAGTTGTGCCTCTAAAAGATAAGGAGAAAATTTTAAACATCACCATAATAGCATCTCACATCTTTTAAAAAATGACCAATAATTCATTGTGAACAAGGAGCAAAGGTTGGAAGGGGTGGTGGGCAGGGAACATTCTGGAGTAAAGTCCAGTCTGAACCCATCCCGGAAGAATTGCCTAGGGTTAGGCAGACCCTCCTCGAGAATTCCTAGCTCATGTTACAGGAAATTTGGATTTATTTTTGAGGAGGCCTCTATCTGAAAATGTGATTCGGGAAACTAAAATCAACTGCACTTTTCAGTGAAAAGTTCCCAAGTTTCAGATGTGGTAGGAATTGATAGAAATTCGATGTATCTGGAAAGGCTATCCCCTTTCAAGAAGCACTTGCTTTCTTGAAAATCAGTGCAGAATATACATAATTAAAACTCACCCCCATTTGAAGTTTGAGGATCTATCTGAGGTCATGAAATACACTTATTATAAAGGGATTTTACGAGCATGGGATTGGAGAAAATTGTTTCCCCATATCAGTTCTTCATTTGAAGGTGATTATTATTTTTTCTCAATGAAAAGTTTAAGAAAGTCTTCACTTCCTTCTTCAAGGTGCAGTAGGGAAAACAATGGAAATCTTTATCCAAGGAGTGAAAAATAAATAAACAAACAACAACAAAATGAGGCACTCTAGTAACATTAAAACGCTACAGGGCAGAATCAATTTAACTATCCAGCTAGAGTAACTGACTTGGCTACTTACCGACATGACGATAAGGGGGAAAGGAACTGGCAGGAGATATTCCTGACAGCAGTTCAAGAGGACCCCTCGATACAGACCATGTTCTTATTTCCTCTCTGTAGGATTAGATATTGCTCACTGGAAAATGAAGGAGTTTGTCTGCAATTAATGCAGAGTTGGGATAGTAAAATTCACTGCCCAAGGGCATGGTAGAATGTCCTCTCCTCTTAAGCTGGATGCAAAACAGAGGTCAAGCTAGGGAGACTGGTCCACATGGCACTGCGCCTTGAATATCCAGTCTGGGGGAAGTGAACGGAGGCAGACTTGACTTTGGCCCTAGAGATGACTGGGGATGTATCTTTCGTCAGTCAGCGGTGTGAGGTGGGTGTGGTTATACCCATTTTAAGGATGAGGAGCTGGAGCTCAGAAAGTTAAATGAATTGCTTATGTTTTCAAAACTACCCAAGGAGAAGCCCCAAGACGTTAGGCTGAGTCACCAGGAGCCAAGCCTCTGACTTTCCACCTTCCTATTACTTATCTCAAATAAAAACATGCAGCAGCTGTAAACCTCAGGAAGAAGAGAAGGGCATCTATCCTGGGGTATTAGTCAGAGAAAGATGTGCTGGCTTCCCACCGCAGGCTTCGAGGGAGCTCTGTGGTCCAGACTGAGGCTGAGACTGGGGCGGCCGTGCCATCCTGCCTCCCGGGGGTCCTTACCATGTGGAGGTCACCTCGGCTGTATTTGCCGTGTTCAGGCTCCAGGCGGGAACTGAAGCCTTCTCAGTACAGAGCTTTGTCCCTGTGTGACTTCTGGGAAGCAGGAAGGCTGGCCCATTTTTAAGCCATTTAGTTCTGCAAATCTCCTTCAACTTAGGTTACAACAGCAGAGAATTATTTCCTGTCATTGCTCGTTAATCCAGCATTTTATTTGTGGTAGAACATGTGTGAAAACATTGCCGCTGAAATTCTGCCAACCCTTCCCCACTTACACACACACACACACACACACACATATACACACACACACACGGCTTCCTCCTTTCTCCAGGACTTTTGGCACAGAGACCACAGAGTGAGGTCAAGGGTAAATTCTGGGCCTGTCTGTGACCAACAGTATTCAGAAGGACCCACTTTAAGCACTACTAGGTCAGGAATTTTGTCTGTTTGGTTCATTGCTAAAGCCCCAGCACCTGGAACATATAGTAGATTTCAGTAAATTCTTCTTGACTGAAAGGATGGATGGATGGTTGGATGGTTGGACGGATGGGAGGGTGAGTGGGTGGATGGATGGATGATGGATGAGCGGATGGGTGGATGATTGAGTGAGCTGATAGCAGATGGATAAATGGTAGTGAGCGGCTGGGTGGATGGACAGACGGATGGTGATTCCAGCACAATCAGATGTGTGCAGAGTGAAGCCACATTTCACCTTTCATGTAATGGCTAAACTTCTAAGGAGAAGATTCTGAGGCCATCGTCTTTTATACTATAGCATTTGCTGCAGCATTGCCAATGTCATTTATTGTATATTCCACATCATCTACAATGGAGTTATGATAACTCACAAGAACAGAAACAATACAATAAAGAGAAAAACAAAAGCAAAATGAAAAAGAATAAGGACTGAGAAACCCCAGGTAAATAGGAGGCTGAGTCCATTGTTTTTTGTTTTTCTTTTAACTCCATGGAGACCAAGGAGCAATTTACTTTCAAAAGGTGGACTTCTTCCCTAAGTGGCTTCTCCTGCAAGCCTGTGCTTAATTTAGCTAAAGTAGGAGGTGGGAAGTTAAAAATATAAAAACTAAAAGTAGTTGTAAGAATAAGACCCTGTAGACCTCACAGATTACTCTCCAGTTTACAAAGAACTTTCACATCTCCTCTCTCATTTAACTGTCACAGTTCTAAGAGGAAAGGGCAGATACAATCACCTCCATCATACAGGTGAGAAAACTGCGGTTCAGAAAGGCCAGAGGCCCCGTGGTTGGTCAGGGCCAGACTCCAGGTGATCAGCCCACAGCCTCCGGCTCCTGCCTCTGGCCTATCCCCTGGCCCCTGTGAGCAAAGGAACCTTCGGTTCCCAATCCCCAGCGGCAGCGGGAGGGGGAGGGGAACATGGGTGCCAGTCTTCACGGCTCTTGAGTTTCAGGCTGCCCTGATGGCCAGCCCAGCATCAGGAGCTCAGCGAGGTAAGAACAGGGCCAAAAAGACTTCAGCCCTCGTTGGGTGGCTTGGAAGTATCTACCATGACCACTTTTCCTATCATGTTTGATTACAAGTGTTACAGACTTGCAGAGTCAGCAGATGCAACGGGCATGATCTATACAGGTCTGTCTCCTGGGGCAGGAGGAGAGGGCGGAGTTATCTCGACCGACGTGTAAACTGCCCTCTATTAACCCCTGAATCTGTTTATATCTGCCAGAATCTCATCCCCGAGGAGCCCCACGCAGAGACAGCGGCCTCTTCCTGTGATGAAGCTGAGAAGCCAGTCTGAGACACTGCCTCTGATGGGCTGGGCTCCTTTAGTGGGGTGCTGGTGCCCTGCCCTGAGTCCCCTGCCTTTAGGGACTGAGCTCGGGAGGAAACAGCCGTCAGAGCACAGAAGCGAAAGGTCTACTTTCTGATAACGCCTAGAGGCCGCCTGTGCACCTCTCAACCAGCCGGGGCCTCGTTGGTCTCCTTCTTTATTAAAAATTCTGAGAAATTACATTTATACTTTAATTGGTTTCCGGGGAGGAGGAGCAGAGGTCAGAGTTCACGTGTTAAAGGCATGAATTATAACGTGCCACAGATGGCTCCATTCTGGGCCCCAGGTGTTTGCTATTAACAATGGAAATGTCCTCTCAGGGCGTTTCTGATCATTCGCTCCTGGCCCGGTGGTTTGCCTCGCCGTCTGCGGCCCATCTGGCAGCCCACGGGGTCAAGCGTTTGGTCCTAATGCAGTCGCTTTCCATTCCCGTGGGCTCCGCCGGGGCTCCGTTCTGTCGAGTGAGCGCGCGTGTTCAGGGTCACGCCGGGCACCCTTGGCCGGGCGGAGTGGGACGTGGGCCCACGTCCACCTCCCAGCACACCCGGGAAAGTCCTCCGGCGGAGTCCCGGGCCTTCCCGGTGGGCGACGGTTCCCTCTGCCCGCAGCTTGTTGAGACCCGCGTGGGCTCACAACCTCCCTCAGGTGTGTGCGTGGCCGCAGGTGTGCTCCATAAATCCCAGTTTCCGGCCGCCATTTCTCTTGGCCTCAAAGCCGTTCCGGGAGGTGCTCGACCGTGCCCTCCGCGTAGCCGGCAGGACCGTGGGCTCCACTGTTACCTGCCCCCGACTCCAGGGAGCCAGAGATTCCTGGACCACTGCCCTCTTCTTCCTGAATGCTGATGCTGGCTCCGGGCCGCTTGCGCCCCGTCACACCTGAGGCTTCCCGGAGGCCTCCTGACTGCCCTTGAGGCAGCGTGGCTGCAGAGGGAAAACACAGGCCTTCAGGTCAGGAAGCTGGGTTTTCGGTCCTGACCCTGGAACCAGAGGACTGTGGCAAGGTGTCTAACTGCCCTGTGCCTCAGTTTCCTCATCTGTAAAATAGGAATGATATAATCTGGCTCACCGGGCAGTCGGTGAGCGAGGATGCCCACCAGGCTTCCCGTCCACAGCAGGCCCTTGCTCAAGAATGGTAAGTGCTGTTGGTATTTTTACTCATTATCCTGGGCGTGCAGGACGAGATGAAGTCAAAATCCCCTGAAACGGAGTGACCTTGGGCTGCACCTCAGTCCTGCCAGGCTGTTGAAGACCAGGTCAGTTGCCACGGGTGCAGACACCACTGCCTGCCCCAACAGGACTTGCCTCTGGGTCACTCCTAAATTCTGTGCATGGTGATTGCAAGCTTTTATTCCAGGGCGTAATTGTGAAAAACCTAACGGTTTTTCTCAAGATGGCCCGAGAACTTTGGGGTTGACACTTGGCGGAGCAAATCCATCCCAACCAAGACTTCTTGCACCCATTGGTGTCCGTGGGCCCTGCGTTCCTCTAGGAAGAGAAGTTGGTGACAGTGTGAGGCTTGTGCTCCTGGAGGATCTAGGAATGCATAGAACTTGGCCCTGACCTGTGTGTTATTGTTTGTTTTTGGAAAAGCTCTTCAAGCTGGTTGCAGATTTAGTGATGAAGAGTCAGTAGGTCGCGTTGTCAGAGAACGGAGGGCAGGTCTGGTCTGTCTGTGGCCACGTTTCCCTCCGAGCGCCCGCCTAGCAGCTTGGCTGTGGAGGAAGAGGTCAGAAGAATACGTGGAGGGTGTTCATGTCACTAGAGCTCTGGGAAAGTCCTTTGGAAAAAGTTCCAACAACTCAGAACCACCACTGCCAGCTGCATGGCGGGTAACAGTCATGTAAACAGCATCTTTGTTTGTTTGGGTTGGTTGGTGGTTCGGTTGGTTGTTTATGCTTCCTAAGCCCATGTTCTGGTTGAGCTAGAGATGGCTCGGCCCTTCCAGAATGAGCAGAGCCTTTAACACCACATATGTATTAAATGGAGGGATCCTATTTAACTGCTTGATCATTCCTTTGCCTCCTGAATCACCCTTCTCTCAAGCTGACTTGTGGTTTTACAGTTTAAAGATTGCTACATTTTGGCTATAATTGTAATACATTCTGCACCGTATTGGAAAATGTTTCTAAGCCCTAGAACGTACAAGGCACTGGCAAACTGTAATTTGAAATAGCCAAAACAGCGCCTCTAAATGAGGAAGAGATACACGTCTTTTTCAGGCAAATATTGGCAGCTAGCATCTTTGAAGTTAACCAAATTAATTAATTTGTGTTAATTTGTGTTTGAAGCTCGTTTGTTCTCTCCCTCAGCGTGCAGGGTAGTTATTATTCCCGGCTTGCAGGTGTGAAAACTGAGGCTTGGTTTTAAAACTGAGCTTTAGTTTTAATAGATGGGGCGCTCAGACTCAGTCTCCCAATTTCGATTCTTCTCCAGCTGCTCTGTGCCATGTGCCCAGATCGACAGTAGCCTCCCAGGCCTGCTGCCTCTGTCACTTCCACTGTCAGGAGACAATAAAACTCCATCTCAGTCTGCAAGAAGAAATCAGTGGGAGGCAGAATGTCAGCAACATATTTCCCCAAACCAGTTATCCCTTTACCATCTAATCATTTACCAGCTGTAGAAGATGTGAGGTGTTTTTTTGTTTTTTTCAATCGATTTAAACAGAGCAATCTGGATGGCTTCCCATCCCTGGTTTCCTGCAACGTTGGCTTTTCCTGTCACACGGTTATGTCAGCTCCAAGCTGTTCTCAGCAGCTGCCCAGACTGTTCCATCCTTCTTCCTCTGGTCACTTGCCTTTCTTTGCTGCAATCTGCCTGCGGACTGTTGTCCCCCTCCCCCCCGACCCTCGCCCACCAGAGCTTGGAGCTGAGGAACATGGATTCTTTGGGACCCAGCACACGTTTGTTAATGAGGCAGGGCAGTCAAAGGAAACATCAAGAACAGTGACCTGCAGCCCCAGTGAATCCAGCCTGCTTGCAGCTGCTTTCCCTAGCTGCCTAATTGCCAACAAGAAAAGATAATTCCCAGAGAGCTTTTGCAAGGCAGATAACTCCCGACTTCCACTGTCAAGATTGATAAATGGGCTTAGTGTGATTCACCCCCAAGAATACAGCCGTGAGATGCACAATAGGCTCCTACAAGAAAAGAATTTTCTGACTGCAGATTTGTCAAAGTAAAAGTAACCCCTAATAATGTTTTACTTGGCAACTTGGTGACGGGCTGAAATATTAAGCTGTGACTGCATTTACGGTGGGAAGCCATAAGTGCATTCCTCTTTTGAAAAGTGTGTGTGTGCGCGTGTGTGTGTGTGTGTGTGTGTGTTTTCCAAAATCACCTGGTTGTCTATTTCATTGGCTTTTTATTTCTAACCTTGCATTCAGCATGGTAAACTTGCCCCCAAGTGTCCTTGGTTGGTAAATATTAGGAAAAAAGGCAGATGTGTGTAACTAAAGGGGTCACA
The DNA here is from genome assembly GCF_009873245.2 of Balaenoptera musculus. Classification (NCBI taxonomy): domain Eukaryota; kingdom Metazoa; phylum Chordata; class Mammalia; order Artiodactyla; family Balaenopteridae; genus Balaenoptera; species Balaenoptera musculus. Next base: position 6,292,922 of record NC_045800.1, read on the forward strand.
TCTGAACAGGAGCCAGGCACCCTGGCGGGGTGTCTGCAAGAAATTCTCTGCCCGTGAGCTGAAAGCAGCACTTTTTTCTGGGTCCTAGGTATACTCATTTTAAAGCATTCTTGTTGCCAAGGAAAAGTATCATGCAAAGGGGGTTCTTTTCTGAATAATTCTCGAATTTTATTGCTTTGCACCAGCTTGTCACTGCTATATGTCAATTCAATTAGCTGCTGTCCTGGCATATTTGGGATAATTTATGAAAAGTATTAAAAAGCACGTTGTGATGAGTTTGCCGAAAGCTGTAGAAGAAACTGAGGCTTGTCTTTTTAAACTACCGACCATGGGCTACACGGGATCTTCAATGTCATGAGCAACTATATGGCCCAATTCAATGTTCTTTTCATTAACAGTCCAGGGAATAAAGCTATGAAATAAGAAAGGAACAAAATGAGCCAAAGGGAAGCAGAACTATCATACTTTGGAGTTTGAAACAAGTGGAAGGAACTTCAGAACAGAAACATCTTTCTGTTCACAGTCAGAACCTTTGCTGGTACCTTAATTAGTATAAAGTAGGATGATTAGTCAGTTAGCCTGCTCTAACACTTAAAGATATTTGAAAAATTCATTTGTGATTTGAATTTGGCTTTAAGAGACAGATTCTCATGGAATTTTTAACACATGCCTACAATCACATGAGGTTTCAAAACGCTGTACCTCGAGCTTTTCTTAGAAAATGGAACCACAGGGGAAAGTAGAACTACTTCTAATTTAAGTGCAAGAAAGCTGACCTATAACGCACCTAGTTTGCATTTCTTATTGTTTACACAAATAGGTGTGGATTTGTCCATATATGATCTTTACAACATTTGAATTTTAAACTGAGGTCAGTTGTTCCCAAGCGTTAATTTTGATAATTTGATAAATCACCTGGACCATCAACTGATGAATAAACAAATTGTGGTGTAGTCTTACTTACAAGGGAATATTAGTTTGAAATAAATGAAGTACTAATAGTGCCACAACGTGGATGAAACTTCATGCTGAGTGAATGAAGCTAGACATAAAAGATCACATATTGGATGATTCCATTTATATGAAATGTCTGGACTAGGCAGATCCAGAGAGACAGAAAGCAGCTTAGTGGTTGACAGGGACTTGGGGGAGAGGGGATGAGGAGTGACTGCTTCATGGGGTGAGGGTTGTTTTGGGGGCTCAGGAAAAGGTTCTGGAATTAGTGGTGATGGTTGCATAACACTGTGAATGTACTAAAAGCCAAGGGATTATGTATTTTTAAGTGGTGAATTTATGTTATGTGAATTTTACCTCAATTTAAAATGAAATCACCTGGAGAGCTTGTTAAAACAGTTGCTGGACCCCACCCCCGATTTTTTCTCAGGCGGCAGGTCCGTATGGGGTCTGAACGTTTGCATTTCTGGTAGGTTGCCGGGTGATGCTGAAGCTGGGACCACACTCTGAGGGGCTCTGATCCAGGCAGGTGGTCTGAGTGATGGAAGGATTCCTCCTTCGTATGTAAATCAGCACATCAAGGCTGTACTGATCCCCGTCCATGTTTCAAGAGTTTACTGCAGGTGATCCAGGGCTGAAATGATATCTGCAGTGAAGAACATAAGTTTGTTAAATAACTGAACTTGGGGTCAGATCTAGTCTCTGCCATCCCCTAACTGAGAACTCTTAAACAAGTCCCTTCACCTCATTTGCAAAATGGGAATAACAATACCTATCTCCCTGTGTTGTTTTAAAATGTAAATTTAAAAAAGATAGTATAAAGAAGAAGAAAATATTACTATGAAAAAGTACCCATCATATCATCTAGCTTAAAGCAGGCTCTCAAATAGTTATTCCAAAAAAATATGTAGAGTGTGTATCAGTTCAATATAATTATATATGTTTATATATTTTATATAATTTCTATATGAATAAATATGCATGATGCATTTATAGATGTGAATGTATTGTATTTCTGATATTTTATTTATATGGTTGGAGAGGCAGTGTGGGGAGTAGGCGTGTCCAGTAGTTCCCTTGGCAAAGGTCCAGCAGGGGGAGAGTGGGAAGGGCTGGGGCCATATTTTAGTCATCATAGGATCCTCCTCAGAGCTTTAAATATAATAATTACTTCTCCAGTGAGTGAGTGGATGAATGAAGGAGTAGTGAACGTACTATCCCAAAAGTTTCATTCTGCTATCATCAAAAGTTCAGAAGCAGAGTTGGTGTCTGGGAAGCAGGGAGATGAGCAAGCATTTCCCTGGAGGCATTCTTTTGTGTGGACACATTGGAGAAATAGCAGTCTGAATAATCATTGTGCTGATAGATCCTGTCTGTGGATCCTGACGCGGTGCTGGGGAGTGGATTCCATGTGTTGTTCAAGGTCCACTGGCCCATTTTTCATGCAAACCAATGAACTGCTCATTGAGTCCTTAAGCCAACAATCAGTGACATCTCTTGTGCACTAGGCACTGTGCAACCAGTGACCACTTAGACGTATTGTAAAAGGTGTTTAAATATGTGTAAATTAGGATTCTATTGTAATTACAGGACTCTGATATTTGGTATCTTCAAATTCCCTTATCTCTTGAGATTTGAAATCATTTTATTTATTTTTAATTGAAACGTAGTTGATTTACAATGTTGTGTTAATTTCTGCTGTACAGCAAAGTGATTCAGTTATACATATTCATACATTCTTTTTTATATTCTTTCCCATTCTGGTTTATCACAGGATATTGAATATAGTTCCCTGTGCTAATACAGAAGGACCTTGTTCTTTATCCATTCTCTATATAATAGTTTGCATCTGCTAACCCCAAGCTCCCACTCCATCCCTCCCCCACCCCCCCTTCCCCTTGGCAACTACAAGTCTGTTCTCTGTGAGTCTGTTTCTGTTTCATAGATAAGTTCATTTGTGTCATATTTTAGATTCCACGTATCAGTGATATCATATGGTATTTGTCTTTCTGACTTACTTCACTTAGTATGGTAATCTCTAGGTCCATTCATGTTGCTGCAAATGGCATTATTTCATTCTTTTTTATGGCTGAGTAGTATTCCATTGTGTATACGTACCACATCTTTATCCATTCATCTGTTGATGGACATTTAGGTTGTTTCCATGTCCTCGCTATTGTGAATAGTGCTGCTATGACCATAGGGGTACAAGTATCTTTTTGAATTATAGTTTTGTCTGGATATATGCCCAGGGTGGGATTGTTTGATCCTATGGCAACTGTTTTTAGTTTTTTTGAGAAACCTCCATACTGTTTTCCATAGGGGCTACACCAGCTTACATTCCCACCAACAGTGTAGGAGGGCTTCCTTTTCTCCACACCCTCTCCAGTATTTGTTATTTGTAGACTTTTTAATGATGGCCATTCTGACCGGCGTGAGGTGGTATCTCAGTGTAGTTTTGATTTGCATGAAATCATTTTAGATCACTGAATTCTGTTTACTGAGGGAGGGCCATCGGGTTAGATACAGTTTTTAGTTACTCTCTTCTTCCTTCCTACATACCGATCAACCAAGATGATCCCAGCAGAAGGGAGATGATAGGCAGACCCTTGCTTGTCAATCAAAACTAGTTTGCTTAAAAAAAATTTTTAAAAAAAGTGGGGGGGAATAAGAGTTTGAAATTCTTATGAAAAGTACCTTCAGCCATTATCAGTGCTTGGTTCATGCAGGGCAAAGCTCCCCTCCCCCATTGAATGATGCTCCATGGTAGTCTTTTGCCATCAGCCTGACCTCCAAGGGCTTAGGGGTCTTCTCTGGGGAGGGGGTCGCCCCTCTGGGTGTGTGTTACTGAAAGAAGAGCCTGCTGCTTTCTGCTGAACAAAGTCCTCTGGGCCAGTCACACCTGCCCACATGCTTTTGCACTGGCTCCTTCCTCTGCCTGGACCGTTCTTCCTCCAGATGTTCTTCCACCTGTTCCCTCACATCCTTCTGGTGAGAGCCCCAGATGCCTTCCCCTCCGTGAGGTCTTCCCTGACCACCCTCCCTAAAAGGTCAGCACCTCGCACATCCTCTCCCCCGACCTGTCTTATTTTTCTCTTTAATGCTCATTCCTTTCTAATAGGTAATTGATTCCCTTATCTTCTGTATTATTCGTCTGCCCCACTAGATGCAAGCTCCACCACGGCCAGGATTTGTGTATGTTTTATTCATTCCATCTGCCCAAAGCCTAGAACAATGCCTGGAACACAGTAGGTATTGAATAAATAATTGCAGAATAATTGAATGATGAGTGACAGGTTCCTCTGCTTTTCTTCCTCTAAAGCCTGGCTTTCTCTAAATGCCCAAATAGGGCTCAGGAATATTCTATCAGAGAGAAATAGTCACCTGTTCTCCATGATGAGAAATCATGAAAGGATGAAGGCAGTAAAGATACTCTGCAGGTACAAAATGCTCCTTGGACACATTGCCATTTGTCATCAAAAGAGAGGTCGTGGAGGATGGCAGAGGTGTTTCTCCATCCTCACGTAGAGGTGGGAATGTTGACCGGTCCAGTCCACAGAGAGGGCAGGAAGGTGTGGGGAAGGGTCGCTGGCCTTCCCAAGGGGCCTCCCCGGGGTCACTCTGAGCGAGTCAGAAAGGCCCAGATTGGAGGGAAAGAGGACCTGTTCACATGTGCTTTTGGCGCAGGAGCTGTGAGCCATGGCCGGCAGCTGCTGGAGGTTTTAATTATACTGACTTTGAAGGCAGGCGTCCTGCTGGTGAAATCGGGTTACACGCTGCGAGGCCCGGCTCTGTGTTGTGAGTGATGGTGAGCAAGGGTCAGTTTCAGTGTCGGTGAACTCATCCACACCTTGTTTGGCATCTGAGGAGAACATTGCTGCTTTGTTGTTACAGCAGAGGCACCTGGAGGAATTAGCGCCTGGACGCTCTTCCTCGGAGTAAGGCTGGAAAGCTGTGAATTGGGTGGATGCTATTCCTCCACGATTCTAAATGAGAGAGAACTTTAAAAGCACCTGGGGTTTGTCCTTCAACAGAATAGGAAAAAACTAAGAGAACTAGAAATGTATTATTACGCAGATAACTCGACTTCTATCTGACCACATCCAGCACAGACACGAAAAGAGTCGTTTTTTTTGCTAACAGTTGATCTGTTCTCCTCTCCCAAATACTCTGAATTTTAAATCCTGGACTTAAACTGATCTCAGTCATCTTGCTTCTATCCCTTTTTTTTAAATGTCAATCCCCCCAAAAACCCAAAATGTATTTGTTGTTTTGAAAGACAGTGAGATGGGAGGGCTCGTCGGAGCTGTTTCTGGAGCTGGTTTCAGCCCTCTAATCCCCGGACGCTCGTGGGCATGTGCTCACTTGCGAAGCAGGGTGATTGATACCCCTCTTTCACTGCGCTTCTGTTAATCTTGCTATAAACTGCTGTTAATCTTGCTTATAAACCATTCCCGAGGCTTACAATTTCTCCTTGTGTCTTTCCTAATTAACTTCAACATTTTCTAGAAATCAGTGCCCTCCCAGAAGGAACTGGTCAGATTTCATCACAGCACCTGGTTGGGTATCATTGAGTGAGAATGAGGTTTAGTCTCCTGGGTCAGGCCTTGAGATAGAGGCGCCCTGGGAAGTGCTTACACTGGAGAAGATTCCATCTCTTCCACTGCAAAGCGAAGTACTGCTCTCAATTCCCTGTGTGATGTACTGTCATCTTTTCAACACAAAGCTCTTCTAAATGGACAAAATTACACTTTTTCTTGTGGCTCATCATCTGAAGCTATTCAGTATCACTTTTGATACCAGGAACAATCAATCTGTCTGCCCAGGAAAGTTATAAAGATTTCGAAAGGAACTTTGTTACAGCACTACAGCTAAGTCCTGGTTTATTGTCTTTGTATCCACGAGCAAGACTTGCATGTATTAATTTACTCGTAGATTAGAATTATACTTCAGAGTTAATAACCTGAGATTGATAGAAAACACTTGGGGAGATAGTGCAGTGTTACCAGTTTGGCCCTGGAACTCATCATGATCTTGAAGTATTGCCAGACTCAATCATTGAATGGTGGCTCGTCGGTGGTCTTCAGGGAAACCTAGCGGCACACATTGGTTTGGCCAATTGATTGGGGTCCAATTATAATGTCATCCTGTCTTCATGGGAGAGGGTGCTTGGGCTTGCTGGTCAGCAGGTCCTGCTTCCTCACTAAGTAATAAAACCTGGCTTTCTGGTGTGCGTAGCCCTTATGATAATCGCTGCCTAAGACCTGGGAAAACGCATTCGTAAAAGAGAGTCAGATGCTTTATATACGTTAGGGACCACTAGCTGCTGTGGGAAACAAACCCCTAATTTCAGGGGCTTACCGTCATAGAGATGTGTTTCCCTTGCATGTGACGCCATGGCGCTCTGTGCTGTCAGTGAGTCAGGACCAGGTGCTGTGTCTGGCTCGTCCCCCTCCTGGGACGTTGGACTGGTCTGAGCCCAGCTGGCAGCAGGGGAAAGGAAGGAACAGCTACTTAACTACCTTCGGCCAGAAGTGACGCATGTCATTTCCCCTCTGCTAATTCCATCACCAAGAATTATCACACAGCCCACCCAGGAGCGAGGTGGGTGGCACAGCCCCTCCGGACCGTGGAAGGGGGAGCACGAGCTTTGCAGGGAAGTTGGCCAACTCGGCCACATCCCTATGTAGCCCTGGTTTTTCGAGGCAAGGGCAGCACCTGCACTTCTGACCACCTCCATTCTCTCAGAGCTGTGCCTGGGGAGACAGTGGTTTGCCCTTTATAGGCCCAAACCAGTATCAGCCGGCCGTGACCCACCATGGGGATTGTGTCTGTGAAGCCGTGGAGTTGATAAGCTCAGTCATTTGTACCTTCCCCCTCCCTTGGGATAATGATTGCCTTTCTTATTTTTTTTTTTAACTGAAGTATAGTTGATGTACAATGTTATGTTAGTTTCTAGTGTACAGCACAGTGATTCAGTTATATATACTTTTTCAGATTCTTTTCACTTACAGGTTATTACAAGATATCAAATATAGTTCCCTGTGCTCTACAGTAGGTCCTTGTTGTTTATCTATTTTATATATAGTAGTTTGTATCTGCTAATCTCAAACTCCTACTTTATCTCCCCCTGCCTTTCCCCTTTGGTAACCATAAATTTGTTTTCTATGTCTGTGAGTCTGTTTCCGTTTTGTAAATAAGTTCACTTGTATCATTTTTTAGATTCCAAGTATAAGTGATATCAGATGATATTTGTCTTTCTGTCTGACTTACTTCACTTAGTATGATAATCTCTAGGTCCATCCATGTTGCTGCAAATGGCATTATTCTTTTTTATGGCCGAGTACTATTCCATTGTATATGTCAGTATATATGTACCACATCTTCTTTATCCATTCATCTGTCGATGGACACTTAGGTTGCTTCCATGTCTTGGCTATTGTAAATAGTGCTAGTATGAAAATTGGGGTGCACGTATCTTTTTGAATTAGTTTTCATCTTTTCTGGATATATGCCCAGGAATGGGATTGCAGGATCATATGGTAGCTCTATTTTTAGTTTTTTGAGGAATCTCCATACTGTTTTTCATAGTGGCTGTACCAGCTTACATTTCCACCAACAGTGCAGGAGGGTTCCCTTTTCTCCACACCTTCTCCAGCATTTATTATTTGTAGACTTTTTGATGATGGCCTTTCTGATCAATGAAGTTAGAGCACTCCCTCACACCATACACAAAAATAAACTCAAAATGGCTTAAAGACTTAAATGTACTTTTTTCATCTTTGTACTTTCCAATATGAACATAGATAGCGTTCATATTACAAGCTACAGATCCTAAGCATTCACTTTCCATTATATCATTTCACACAGAACTATTAATGATGTCTGTAATGAGACACAATCTAAAGTTGTTGATCTGGAAACCATCCAAAGGTCATTTCTTTTTGGATAAAGCACTTCCTCATCAGTGGTGTTGGAACTGTGCAGGACTGGACCTCAGGGTGTAGTCGAAGGTGCCTCATTTTACACCGCTCAAGCCTTTGTTCACTGAGACTAACAGTGGCCACCCAGGCAGATGGCGCCCGTGGGTACCACGCACAGCTGCACGAGAAGGATGCGAGAGGCCTCTCAGTGCCCTGACGACTGACGTCCTGGCTCTTCTCTGCAGGTTCCCGTTCCCCATGGTGTTCAGCAGCTGCAGCAGGAAGGACCTGGAGGCCAGCCTGGAGAAGGGCATGGGTATGTGCCTCTTTAACCTGCCGGAAGTGACGCAGTCCTTCGGGGGCCGGAAGTGCGGGAATGGATACGTCGAAGAAGGAGAGGAGTGTGACTGTGGGGAACCGGAGGTGAGAGAGACGTTTCCAGAATGTTGGTCTCGCGTTCGCGGCTGGGCCAAGAAGCAAGACCTTGAAGGAATTGTGCGGTAGAATGAAAGTGCTAGAAATGCAGGATGGAAAACTCCTACATGACCACCTTGAACAAACTTCATAAGCCAGGGTGGCCTTCTTGAATTTTAAGTATTGCATAGAATAAGTTGTCTCACTGGTTTAACAAGATAAAGAATCTTCTCTGTTGAAGGACGCAGTAGCGTAGGCAGGATGAGGGCGAGAACAACGAAAAAGCATTTAGCTTTGAGTTTGATAGAGAAGAAAGCCTTGGAATGCTGGCTTCAAATGGCTAGTAAGTACCAAGTCTTTCTCTCTGTAAGGGGTGTACCCGAGGGGAATTTGAATAAGCAGCGTTCATTTTTAACCAAGAGCTTCTTCCCAAGCTGAAATTCTGCTCCAGCTGCCACAGCTTCCTCTGTGTGGACGACCTGAGGCGCCCAGGCTCCTGCCTGTCTGCTTGTTAGCTTTCAGAAGAAATAAGCGAAAGCGGGGAACATTCTTATCCAGCAAAAGGCGTATTTAACCCTGTTTTCCAGCCAGTGTCAGGACATTTTCTCATTTCTGTAGGGCCCAAGATAAAGTTAATCAACATCAAAATTATAACAGCCATTTTAAAATCTCTGAATAATCTTGGGAAGGAAAGAGAAAGACAGGACACAGTGAGACCCCCTGGCGAAAGAAGTACCCCCTCAAAACTTGAAGGAGGTCGATTTAGAATAAATCAAAGCCAATCGTTTGTATAGCAGGCTGTCTCCATGTGGGAGTCCCTCCCTGAGAGCTTGTGCAAGCTGCAGTGGTAGTCAAGTTCAAGATGGGCTTAGCTAAATTCACAAACCGGTTTGATGAGGGCTTAGGAAGAGCATGTCTTGGAGGGCTGCTCTGAAAGGGGGATTCGGGGATGGAAGGGAACTTGTGCTGAGGCTCTGTGTTCCTGTGTTCATCAAACAAGCAACTGGTTATAGAACCTTCATCATGTCCAATCTCCAAGTCTCTGAGCTTTCCCACATCAGCAGGAATGACCCTGGTCTCCATCTGACCACTTCTGTAAGAATATTGGGAGTGAATATAAGTTCTAGGGGATGGGGGTCGCAGAGGTGGTTTGATGAAATGTTTTTGTGCCCTTGCCAAAATCAGGATTCATCCAAGGTCACAGTGCTGTCCACAGCGGCGTTCAGTTTTGCTCACAGTGCGTAGAGAATGGTTACTATGCAGGAACAAAGTCCTAAGTCCTCACAGAAACTCTTTTACAGATTAGCAGAGGAAAACTTGAAACCGTCATGGGATGGGTTATGCAAAGCGGAAATTGCTTGGAGACTTTTTCTAATTGCTTAAAGAAAAAAACAAAATTAGTTTAAATTACTCCTATTTCTCAGGAGAGGTCATGTTGACTTGAAATGGTTATCTTTTATCTGAACTCCTTGTAATTGTTTGTTAATCTAAATAAATTTGACAGCTCTTCCTGGAGCCATGAACTCTCAGGTTTGGAATGACTCTATTAGCCATCATTTATTCCATATGCCAGCACTGCCACCAGCATCCCTGCCACCCTCCCCGTCACCACTGTTACCATGTCCACCACCACCCCACCATCATCACCACTGCTGTCACCGCCGTCACCTCAACCCCACCACTAGCGTCACCACCGCCACCATCATGTCAGCAAATGCTTGAGTGCCTGAAATTCGCCAGCCTGCTGTTGTGGTCTTCTCTTTTACCTCCATCAAGAAGTCACTCAGCTTTCCCAGGGTGTTTACTGTCTCTCCAGGCAGCTCATTGCAGGACAGCTTTGAAGAACTCAAACTCTTTGCTTACGTAAGAGCTGTGTTCTCCCTCCATGTAATTCCCAACTGTATATTTCTGTGCTTAGGGTCCTTATTTGAGGATTCTTTTTTTTTTTTTTTTTTTTAATTTATTTATTTATTTATTTATGGCTGTGTTGGGTCTTTGTTTCTGTGCGAGGGCTTTCTCTAGTTGTGGCAAGCGGGGGCCACTCTTCATCGCGGTGCGCGGGCCTCTCACTATCACGGCCTCTCTTGTTGCGGAGCACAGGCTCCAGACGCACAGGCTCAGTAGTTGTGGCTCATGGGCCTAGTTGCTCCGCGGCATGTGGGATCTTCCCAGACCAGGGCTCGAACCCGTGTCCTCTGCATTAGCAGGCAGATTCTCAACCACTGCGCCACCAAGGAAGCCCCTAGGGTCCTTATTTAATAGGAGAAGTTCTTGCTATCTGAAGAGAACTCTCGTTCTCCTCATCCAAAGTTCTTTCTTCCAAGAAATCTTTCAAAGTCGCAGGCAAGCCTTTTGCCTCAATTCTTAGTTTTCTTTCATTTTTTTTTAAAATTTCTTTTTAAAGTTTAAGCTCAAACTGTGTCTGAGGGTATGAAAGCCCATTTCCCAGTTTCCAAGCTGACCAAAACTTTTAGTCAGACCTGTGGACCTGGGTTCTTTACCCTCCACTCAGTGCTCAGGCCCTGGAAATATCCATCATGCCTTTGTTTCATATTGGCCTACACATCCCCTGGACCATGAAGGCGTCCAGTGTCACCACATCAGTGAGTAAACGGGGTCAGAACAACTGCCCCAGCTCATGACTGGAACCAGTTTCTGTTCCCTTGCTCCCAGAAATAATGGCCACTATTTTCAAGAAGGTGCATTATTGTCTTAACCCCAGTTCATTGTGATTAAGAATCTCTGTCTACTACCTACAACCCAAGAATGACAATTAGGGCATTTGCTGAGAATTCTCTAATGGCTTCATTCATTACTCTTTCTTCTTTGGAGACTTAGTGTTCGTTGGCTCTGCTGAACTTCTCTATTGAGTACTAAACTAATAAATGCATCAACAGATGAAGAATTTGTCTCTTCTGATAAATAGAGTTCTGCGGAAGGAATAGATTCTGGGTAGTTAAAAGGCAAATGAATGCTGAAGTCTTCTGTCCAGGGCACTGGATTTACATCCACCATGAGGATATCCTGACAACTTGCTCATTCTTCCAAGCTAATAGGGTTGGGAAAGCAGCCTTATCTCCTTGTTTAAAGTCAATAGGACGCCAGTAGCTTGCAAATATCTTTTAAACTTAGTTATCTCTCTCACATTATCAATCCCCTTTGAAGTCAAAACCATTCTACTTGGCTGCGTTTCCATTTGAACTGCTGCGTATATTATATAGCGATTTGGTGGGGGAGGTGGGAGTTAGTTCTTAAAGGATCTTAGGACCCAGTTTTAGGATGGCTGATTTAACTTAGAAGTGCAAGGAAGTCTGTAATTTGGCTAATGTGTTATTGGGAGAGCCATTTAGACCATGATGTACAGGACAGTACTGCTGTACGTGTGATGGTACTGACCCGGGAGTGCCATTGATGGCCTCCGTTTAAAACAACAAAACCAGTTCCTAAATGTTTTAGGATTGTAAGTCCATGAGTTAGAAACCTTTACCGTCCTGAAAGCTATGACTTCTGGTTGGCAGTTTTATCTTATTGTATATGTTACACACTCCGGATGTTTATAAAGTCCTTGAGCAAATTTAAAATTTAATAATTTGGGATGTATGTATAATAGGAGCAAACAGTAAAAGGGAGCGTCAGTCATAGAGTTTTACAAAGGGTACAGTTCAGATATCTGGTGAGCCATAAATCGTCTGGATTATCAACGTTTTATTCATTGCATTTATGATACTAATAAATTCATTCGTGGAAGACGGTTTTGGGGAGTAAACTATTATACTATTAAAATAGTATGTGATGGGCTTCACTCTAGCCATAGTATATAAATTCTTCAGCACATAGCATATTAAATAAAAGGACATTGATAAATTCAATCCTGAAGACTCTATTGAACTCTTCTTTCTCATGATAATCAATTTCTTCTAAAATGTGTAAACTCCGAGTTACTGGAATGTTCTAAAGCACCAGATGTCATAAATATACTGGATAGATATGTATAGGCCTTTTGTTGAGAGCTAAGCAAAAGGTATCAATCTCTTGTTTCATTTTGTTAGAAAAAATTAGGTGGCTGTGAAGCACAGCGTCACAAAGGAGTTCACTTCCTCTCTCGTGTTCATTTCACAGAGGACAATCCAGCTACTGTTTGATCTGTTTAAATCCTTTGCAGATCAATGGGCACAGCCCACGGATCTCCTTCCCGCCCCTTGCTCATTCTGAGGTGCATTTCTGACCTGAGGAGGGTCTCATCAGGTGAGACAGCCCACCTGTGCTGAGCAAGAGTCCAGTTACCAGGTCTGGTTGGATTGCAGGGAACCGTGGTTCAAACGCAATTGATTTGACTTCATTTCCTGCCAGTATGCTCTAGATTAAACTCTGGATCAGTCTTTGAAGGGTAAAGTTTGTATGCATCTATGTAGATTTTTAAATAAGTAAGTTCACAGGACTCCAGTGGTCCTGGTATGATTCACTGCATTAAGGCCGGCAGTCATCAGACAGACACACACACACACAGCCTCACCCGCTGCTGACATGAATGGCCTCGCGAGCCAACCAGCCTTCCTGTCCGGGTCCCTCACCCCATCATGAAAGATGCTTGAGTGCTACTGACTTTTCCCAGGGACACGCACTCCCGGGCAGTTCATAAACACTTACCAGAAGCTTTGCTTTCTTCCAGAGGAAGATAATCCTCAGTCCGGCTAGTTTTCATCTCAAGAGCCAGGCCCTCTGGTTCTTTCTTCCCTTTTCAGTCACTTAAGGTGCAACCTTTGCTTTCTGTGAGTATCTGTGCCATGTGACCCTGTCAAACCCGTTCCCGTCTCCAGGAGTGTCTGAATCTCTGCTGCAACGCCACCACCTGTACCCTGAAGCCAGATGCTGTCTGCGCGCACGGACTGTGCTGTGAAAACTGCCAGGTGAGTCCTGCCGGTCCCAAGGTCACCCGTGCAGTCAGCTGGTTCAACAGTGACGCAGGGCAAGCCATTGGACAGGGCGACTTCCCAGCACTCGCTGCTGTGGAAACTGTAATCCTTATTATGCAAGTTGGTACCATCTATCTCCTATTTTTATTATCTTCCAATCCTCCTGTGAAATGCATATTCTAATGCTAAGTCATCTGCGATAAATTATTTATTTATGAGCTGAAAAGTAAGTAGACCGAAGAACTCCAGCTCCATGTTAAGTGTTCCGGGTCTGCTGTTGGAGGAAGGTTTCGAGAACCAATCCCCGCTGCTGTGGAGACTCACGCCGGGTCCCTCTTCTCCATCCCAAGAACATGTGCCTGCTGGGTGAGGAGCTGCGTGGATTGTTCCAGGGATTTTGTGTCAACGTCTTGATCTTGACGTGCCCCCAACAGGAGGTGCTGGCTGACCCAGCCCAGCCAAGAGTGGCAGTTTTATACTTTTGCCATTTTCTGCCACCATGCCTGCATTCGTTTTGGCAATTCCGTTGTTTGTCTCATTATTCAGAGCTGAGATCTGCCAGAGTCAAAGCCTGAGCTTTTGATTCCAAGGTTCCAAGGGTAGACTTTTATTTCCTTTTAATTAAGCAATTGATCTTGGCATTCTGCTTGCAGGAAACTCCCTCTTACTGACCCAAGTAGAGCACAGTGCTTGAGAAGTGCATTATGACATTTTACATTCAGCTTTAAAGTATCCTTCATCCCCTTCTTACTTGTAATTAACTTATGGCGAACGAAGGTTGAAAGAAGCTGGCACCCCTTGCACACAGCAGCTGGTGGTGGAGGTGCCTGGAGGGGGCTTGGGGGTGGAGCAGGTCACTGGTTGCGTGACCTCAGACAAGCCACCCTGAGCCGTAAGTTCTTCAACCGCAAAACGATGAGGCATTGTTTGGCATTGTTGTTCCTAACATCCTGTACAGCTCCCTTGCTTTGCTTCTCTACACGCCCCTGTAAAGTCCTACAGACAGCTTTCTAGCTCTCTGATTTGATGGCAAAGTAAAATCGCTGTTGTAAGTGTGCCCTTGGAATTATTTTTGTCACCTTGCCCGCAAAGGCTAACGCTTTAAGCGCAAACGTCTTCTTAAAACACATGATGGTGTTGGTGTCCAGAGATCTTGTTCTTAAGAATCAATGGGTCCATCAGGCAGCACCCGCTTCCCCTCCTCTGAGGTGCCAGGTGCCAGCAACCAGCTTGTCTGCTCACCAGAAAACCCTGATGTTGCGTGAAATTAAAAAGAGGCTGATCTCAGTTACCCCCCATAATGGAAAGGTGAACCTTGGAGCCCAGAGCAAGACTGTTTATTTAATGAGCTCTCTCTGCGGTGAAGGGAACTTCCTTTGAAATCCTCGCCCCTCTATGTGAAGCTGCAAGAGGGTGGTCCTGCTTCTATCCACCCCCGGAGTGTTGCTGAGACCCTGCTTCCCCCTTTCCCGCAGTCACGAGCTATAAACGGCCCTCTCCTTTCAGCTGAAACCTGCAGGAACGGCGTGCAGGGACTCTAGCAACTCCTGCGACCTCCCGGAGTTCTGCACGGGGGCCAGTCCTCACTGCCCGGCCAACGTGTACCTGCACGATGGGCACCCGTGTCAGGGGGTGGACGGCTACTGCTACAACGGCATCTGCCAGACCCACGAGCAGCAGTGCATCACCCTCTGGGGACCAGGTACGTGGCCACCACCACCTGGGCGCAGAGGGCCGGGGCCAGGGGACCCGCTCTCTGTTTCCACAAGCATCCCTCCTGGGGCGCGCTTTCGAAAAAGCTTCCTTCTGTTCAGCTGGAGCGATTGGCTCTCTGGTGGGACCGGGGCCCTGCCAGGCACTGGGCACGCAGAAGTGGGTGCTGCCCAGAGCCCGCCCCAAGGAGCTCAGTCCCGTCCAGCCAGAGATGTGTGAGCACCTACTGTGTGCCTGTGGGGTGAGAGGGATAAACCAGCCAGGACCGCTGCTCTCAGACAGCTTATCAGGGAGTTGGGCAGACAGACAGCAGAACTTCCCACCACCTCCCTGACTGTGTTAGTGCTTCTTAGAGCCCAAGCGAGGACCCCAACCAAGGGCAGAGGGTGCTGGAGAGAAAGTCAGTGCTGCTGGAGGGCCGGGGGGCTGCCTTGGGAAGGCCCAGGGCAGACCTGATGTGTGAGTCTGTGATGGGGAAGGATGTGCAGAGGGGTGGCCCAGAGTGGGAGGCCCGGGCTCCAGAGGAAGAACACGGAGACAGATGTTTAAGGGCCCTGAACACCTTTGAGGTTCTTTTCAAGTTTTTTTTCTTAATTTATTTATTTTGTTTTATTTCTTTTTGGCCGCGTTGGGTCTTTGTTGCTGCGTGCGGGCTTTCTCTAGTTGCGGCGAGCGAGGGCTACTCTTCGTTGCGGTGCGCGGGCTTCTCACTGTGGTGGCTTCTCTTGTTGCGGAGCACGGGCTTTAGGCATGCAGGCTCAGTAGTTGTGGCTTGCAGGCTCAGTAGTTGTGGCGCACGGACTTAGTTGCTCCGTGGCATGTGGGATCTTCCCAGACCAGGGCTCGAATCGTGTCCCCTGCATTGGCAGGCGGATTCTTAACCACTGTGCCACCAGGGAAGCCCCCCTTTGTGGCTCTTGAAGGCAGAGTGACAGACACGTGTGTCCCAGAAAAAGCACCCAGGTGGGAAGGTGGCCAGGAAGCGGCCGCTGCGTGATTGGATCCCTTAGAGACTGTTCACCACTTCCCGGGCATGGGCCGCTGGGCCCGGGCTCCATGTGGTTTGGCCCTTGTAACCCTCCCATGACCCCTGAGGGAGAGACAATGACTACAGCTTTATGGAAGGCAAAGCTCAGACTCAGAGGCTGGAAGTTACTTCCCAAGGTCATGAGGCTGGGATGTGAACCCAGGTTCTTGTGACCAGAGCCCAGGTGTCGTTCTCACACTGCGCCGTCACCCCAAAGAGCCAGTGAACAGAAGTCCCACAGGTGCTCTACAATTAAATGGATGCACAGATGTGAAAGGGGGAAGACTGAGTCCCCTGTGTCTCTCTCCTCCGCTGCCCCGTCTTCTGGGGCCAGAGATCCAGGGCCTGGTGGGCAGGCCAGGGCGTGGGCTTGTCACCCCAGGGTTGGCCGCTTGTCTCCTGCGTTGAGGATTCTGGCAGTGAATCCCACAGGGTATTTTCCAATACTGTGGCCCAAACTATCTTGTCGTTCTTCTCCCTCTCCCCGTTGGTGGCAGGGTGACCTCAGTTCTGGCCAGAGGCCCCAGCTGTGGCAAGGGCACTGTGACCAGCCAGGCCCAGGCAGAGGGCCAGGCAAGCTCAGGCTCTGCAGGGGAGAGAAGTCCGATACGGGCCTTTGTCAGACTTTATGGTGAGGTTTTGGGTCTAGGGGTGATGAAGGAAGTAAACGTGGGCGGAAAACAATGACTAAACCTCAGAGCTTGGGTTTTCAATGTGATGTGAAAGCAACGGCCCAAGCGTTGGGAACAGGGCAGATGTTTCTTGGGGCTGGGGCCAGTCGTGGGGCCCACTCACCCACCCCCCCCAAGGCAAAGGCGCCCTTGTGCACTGAGAACTTTCTGAGGGAGAGGAGAGAGCAGCCTGGGTGCAGCAACAAGGGCTAACACAGCCTCCGTTTATCCCGTTCTCTGGAGAGTTCTTCCAATGCCTCAGGTTTCACGGATGTGCTTGGGCAGGGGGAAGGAGAAGCTGGTGGTGCCTGGAGCCTTAGTGCTTTGTCTTTGGGCCCTGGCCTCCTCCCTGGCTAGGCAGGAGGGCCCAGGCAAGGTAGGGCTTACAGCTTCCGAAGCTTTTCAATGACAAGCACAAAGTAGGCACTCACTATACACGTGTCACATGGTTGTCTGGGCTCTGAATGGCTTAGTGACTTCAGACAGCTTTTAGCCAAGTGGGGTCACTTTGGGACAGTGGCTCCTGCTGCAGGCCAAATCTTCATGGCCTGAAGCATCCCTAGTGGCCGTCCCTTCCCAGCCTTTCTCCGGACTCGGTAATCTCCCCTTCTCGAGTTACAAGGGATCTTATAACATTCCCTTCCAAGGAGCATTCCATGGCCAGAGCACACACAGCACTTGGAGCTTTTGGAGTGAAATGTGGTCTTCGGTGCCCTGCTGTATTAGAGCGTCTGGCCCCAGTTCCAGAGTGAGGTCAGATGGAGCCCCGCCGTCCCCTCTGAGCTCCCACCACCGAGTGACTCAGCTGACTGCGTGCCTTTGATTCATGGTGACCAAGGCTGGTATTCATTATCTCATCCGATTAGTCCTCCTCGAGCTGCCTGACCAGAGACAGACCCAGACAGGCGGACAAACTGACAGCGTGACTCACAGGCTGAGCTTTTCAAAAGCAGTAGGGAGTTACCTGCTTGGAACCCTCAACATCCTTGTGAGCGGGGGTGGGGACCCCGGGGACCGCACCACCCCCAGAGCAGGGACTGCCTCCCCGGGGCTCCAGGCCGGCCCCTCCTCTCCCCTCCCATCGTCACCCTGGTGACTGAGGACGCTTTTCCCCGGGCGACGGTGGGCTTGCCGTGAGGGGGCCGTGGCACATAGACTAAACATCTCTGACGTCAGAAATTCCGAGTTCCTGGAAACAACCAGCACTGGGACCAGGCTTGGGGGAGCCCCTCAGGCTGGTGACTTCCTGGGGTTCCGTCTACCTCGGCCAACCCCTTCGTAGTTCTTCCAATCACCACACAGACTTCCTCGGGAGAGCAGAGAACTTAGTGCCACCACCAGCTGTGGCACTGGTACAGTGGCCCTCTGTACCAGGGGGCTTCTTAGAAGGGCCTTCACCCACCCCCTTTGCAAATGTGGTGTGCTCCTTTCCTTATATCAGTGTGGCGACCTCACTGTGCGGTTCAAGGGCATTGTGTGAGTTTCCTGTGTATGCTCTAACTCAGTGGCTTACGACAACACAAATTTATCATCTTCTAGTTCTTGGGGTCAGACGTCCTAAAATCAAGATGCTGGCAGGGCAGTGTTACCTTCGGAGGCTCTAGGGGAAAATCTGTCTCCTGGCCTTTTCCAGCTTTGAGAGGCCGCCTGCAATTCCTTGGCCCCTGGCCCCTTCGTCCACCTTCAAGTCCAGCAGCACAGAATCTTCAAATCTCTGTCTCTCTCTGACTTCTGCTTTTGTGGTCAAATTTCCTTCTCTGACTCTGACCCTCCTGCCTCCTTCTGGTAAGGACCCTTGTGATGATATTGGGCCAGATCACCCAGCGTCGTCTCCCCATCTCAAGATCCGTAACTTAATCACATCTTCAAAGTCCCTTCTGCCAAGTAAGGTCACATAGTCACAGGTTCCAAGGATTAGGACATGGACCCCTTTGGGGGGCCATTTTCTGGCTACCATAGGCATTGAACAGACCACTTATTGGCAGGGTGAACTTCAGCAGGTTACTCAACCTTGTTGTACCTCGTCTGTAAAGTGGGGAGAGTAATACGTCTACCGCACGGGTGTATCATTGTCCTCCAACATAGCTTATTATCTATTTCATATATGTGAGTATATTACATGTATATATCACATGCAGTAGCATGCAGCTTGCGCAGTGCCTGGGGCCGTGGGGAGGGCTGAGATCTGGTGGGAAGAGAGAGGGGGCTCAGCTTGGGGTGAAAGAGGTAGGGGAGCCAAGCAGGAAGGCTCCAAGCCGAGGTTGCCCTGGAGTAGTCATTGCCGGGGTGGGAGAGGAGGAGATTTCCTGCGTGTGGAACAGCAAGGGCCAAGGTGCACAGGAACAGGGGGGCCGTCTCAGGGAACTGCGGGCACTTCGGCTTGTCCAGAGCTTGGGCTGTGACCTGGAGAGCAGAGAACCCCGTCTGCCACCCCCTTCTCTCATTTGCTAGCTATTCAACAATGCCCTGCTATTGTGAGATGCTGACCAAGAGCCCTGGTCTGCCAGAGTGACATACTTCCCCCAGTCCCAGTGCCCTCTAGCCTAGACCTGCAGTAGAGTCGGGACGTGACCGTCACAGTT
This sequence comes from Balaenoptera musculus, assembly GCF_009873245.2. Classification (NCBI taxonomy): domain Eukaryota; kingdom Metazoa; phylum Chordata; class Mammalia; order Artiodactyla; family Balaenopteridae; genus Balaenoptera; species Balaenoptera musculus. Next base: position 6,312,119 of record NC_045800.1, read on the forward strand.
CCAGGGGCAGAGGTCACTTCCTCGGCCAGGTCCCAGCCAGCTAGATGTGCCAGGCTGAGGGCAGTGTATTGCTGTGTTACAGTGGTTGCTTTGAATTAGCTTTTCATGTTTCAGAAGAGGAAAACTTATTGTCAAGGATACATTTGCAATCTTTCATCTCCCATCCTTTAGCAAACGCTCTGGGATCAGGACCACATTTGCTTTGGGATCATTTTTGACCCCCTATGAAGACAGTAACTCATAAATCTAGGAGTCGCTGAGCTCTTGCTCTGCCTGCCCTTGCCATTGGCAACTTGGCCAGAATCCTCCGTTACATTCAGGCAGTCAGTTAGTTACTCACTCCCCAAATCTGGCTACCCAAACACTGACCAGATGAAGCCCTTCCTTCCAGCTAACTATTCCCTTTTGAGATGGACTTTTCTCAATCCAGCATTATATTTCAATAAAATAATCCTGCTTCCAAATCTTTCTACAAATAAATGATAGAAAATTCAAAACATATGCCTGCAACTCGTAACTGGCAAAGTAATATACGTATAGAATACCTTTTGGGGCTTTTGTTCATCCGCTTGTTTTCCTAGTTATTATTGTTGATGATATTCTTGCTGGCTCGGAGTTGACTTTTTTTTTTTTTCTCACTGATTTTTCTTCCACAAATCTTGCATCTCAAGACTTTATCTGATGATGTCAAATCCATAAACGTTATCTGCAGCTCACACCGTACCTTGTATTTAGCCCTCTGTCCACTTCAGTCTTAATATCCACAAAGATTTTCTGTCAATGCGACATGACCTTTATTCCTTCCAAAACACAGCTGGATGTGTTTCTTCAGGCACAAAATTTATTTTTGCCAACGTCATTTATCCAAACCACTAGCATGATCGCTGAAAACGGTTGGAAATTAATCTTACAGATAACTGTGTGTCTAGAACCGCAAACAGTCTGCATCGAGGAAGTCCTGAAATATCTTAGTTCTATCTATTTTATCACTCACCAGAAAATAGTGTCGCCTGATTGATGCAGTGTGAGCTGGCCAGACGATTTTTACGGGCATATTCAGTGTTTATCTGCCAGGCTAGTTTAAACGAGTTTGCTTTATGACGACATACCTGGAGCAGTACAATTACTAATCATCCACAACTCTGGTGGCTACAGATGGGAAGAAAAGGGATTTTTGCCAAGAGTCATAGTGTTTAGGAGGCAGGGAAGTCTCCTTTTTGTCCCATTGTGCGAGAAAGAAATGATAGAATGTGTTTGCTTGGACTTCATTTTCCGATGGATGTAAAGGTCAATGTGGAAAAGCAAGACAGAGGGAGAATTATGGGGAGGACAAGCAGGCTTCAGTTGCTTGTGAAGATGCCTTTGTCTGTGGACATTAGTGACGGGGGTTGGGGAAATTAGTGGTGGGGGAGGAGCCGAGGTGACTGAATTGGGGACGTGCATTTGCATAACGGCGTCATTTTAAGGAAAAGATTAGATCAAGTAAATTGTGGGCTTAGTACAAGATGTCATCATCTCTCTTTCAAAAGACATAATGACATCGGGAACTTCCAAACTACAATCATAAATATAATTGTTATATAACTCTGAAGATAAACCTGGTAATTAAATTCCATCACTTCTTATAGAATTATAAAATACGGTACGATGTCAAAATTCCCTCTGAAGGGCTAAATTTCATCTTTTGATAATGGCAGAACATCTAAGAGCTCCATTATTAAGAATTCAAAGGCTGTAAATTGATATAGTGGTGATAAGAAAACTTGTCACTTTTTTTCATGAGACAGACATGAAGTCTCTCGTCTTCATGCAGACAGACACCTTTAAGTGCAGCAAATTTGAAGCCAGGTCTGTACCTTTATAACGTCTTACAAGTGGGTAGAAGTCACTGACACCTTTTAGATTATTGACGCTTCTGTCTCTAAGATAAACGCCAGCTGGCTGCTCACACACAAAAGCCACGCGAAACTCTTGGCTGGACCCTCCTCCACGGTCCTTCCTGGCACCAGCAGGTCCTGACAGCCAGGGCGCTCAGGGTTTGCGTCTTCTAGTCTGTTTCCTATAATGATGTTTTCTTTTATTGCAAGAGCTCTCCCTGCTCCCAAGGTCAGCACGGAACCCCCTTTCTGGTTTCCTTGCTTATAGGATTTCTGACTTCGTCTAAACTTTGAGGGAATGAGAGTTTTCCTTTCTAGGAAGTAAAATGTCTGTCTTTTTGTGACTTTATATCTTCTTTCCTCTTAAGACAACACGGTAATACTTCATTTGATGTAAATGAATAAGTGAAGACCCAGAGTCACAGAAAAGGCAGACCAGGAGAACAGTGTTCATTTACCCAAGATGCTTTGTTCTGTGGAAACCGCAACTGACTTCCTCTGGGGAGGGCGGCGGAGACAGGATGTGCTTTCCCTAAATTGCTTTCCCTGTGGTTTTCACTCATTCGTTCTTGGAACACACCTGCTCTGTGCAGGCCTGAGGCACCATCTCAGTCCACAGGGGTTTTTACAGTGAGGCAGGAGCCTCGAGACATCACAAAAGGCAAAAGCAAGTGTGATAGATGCAAAGAGGGGACAGCCCAGCAGGGTGAATGAGAGCAGCAGGGTACCCAGGCTCAAGGGAAGGTGGTGATGGATTGAGACCCTGAAGGACTCAGCCAGCGATGGCTGGCAACACAGCAGCCCAGGCCCCTCATCCAACCAGCGTGAGCAGTTGGGTTCCAAGGAAGGTGCTGAGGCACCCGGCTTTGGTCACGTATCCATCACTGACCCAGTCTTATGACTGGTGGCGTGGCACACTCGATGGGCCAGACTTGAATTTCATGCCCATCCCTTTGGCATTGGTTGGGAACGTTAGCCTCACCTGAACCATATAAAATGGGTTTCCCATGAGAAAAAGGGTTTTGTTCCTAGAAAAAGGGATATGGGAGAGGTATTAGACAAAACTAACAATTGAATAATCACAAGCCTTCTACTCTGCACCTCCTTTTCACAAATCTCTATGGTTGCTCCAAACCACCAGAGGAAACACACACACACACACACACACACACACACACACACACACACACACACACACACACACACACACACACACACACACACACACACACACACACACACACACACACACACACACACACACACACACGCTCTCCTATAAAGAGAGGTTACCTCCTAGGAGGGGCGTGGCCAGTGGGCCGCTGGTGGTACCAGGTGGGGCTGAGCAGTGCCCAACCTCTAGCTGGGAGCTTGCTGGCCCCAGGAGGTGGCCCGAAACCCTGCGTGACAGTGTCCTACAGCTTGAAATTGGAGGTGAGGCAGCAATAGGGCATGTTGTAATCTGGATCAAGTTTCAACTGCTTATATACTTTTTCATTTATTTTAAGTTTCATTTATTAAACCCCTTGGTCTTTAAGCATCTTGTTTCTCATGCACGATTTCTCATCCCAACATGGAGACTTCAGGGTAAGAAAATGTACGTCAACTGGATGAGAATGAGCATTGTAAATAGGGTCTGCCCCATCCTCCTCTCACTTCTGTCACTCACCTCCCCCACGCCATTGAAACAACAGCAGTTTCAGAGTATTGATGAAAGTTGATCGAAGTTGATGAAAGTTTTCAATCCCTAAGTACTTGAGGATGGAGATGCAAAAGAGCTTATGCATCAAGGTTGACCATGAATTACCCATCATAGTGTACTTTCCCTCAATCCTCCAGATAAAAGGATGAAGGAATTACGTGGCAAGGGATCAGGTATGCATTCTGGTCTTTGATTTCACAGAGAGAGATCTATCTAGCCTATCCCTAAGCATATGCAGCTGATGAAATCATGACCCGCTACTCATCCAGCTGTGAGTTTCCTTTGCCACGTTGTAGCCAGCAGTGTCATTGCTGTGCCCCACCGATGACATGTCCTGCCGATACATCAACAGTAGAGTGTGATGTGGCATCTCCTGCTCCCTTGAGTTTGGGATAAGAGCTGAAATGAACAAAACTCTTGGAAATAGACAGTTACTGCTTTCTTGCAAGAGACAGAAAGTTAACCTTTAGAACTCTGCATTGTTCAAGCCACTGGGCAAATTAATACCAGAGTGGAGTAAATTTTACTGGTCAGACCCCACTCAGCTTTGTTTCTTTATGGCCTGACTGCTACTGCATGCTGTGCCCAGCACAGTGACTAATAGTGCGGATGCCCAAGAAATGGCATGTTAGTGAGCCAAACGTTCCCAATTCATCTAAAGCGTGTCTGTTGGTTTAAGGGCAAGGAAGGGAATTACAGGGAAGACGCTCTTTGTTCCCAGAGTTCAGTGGAATAAAGAGGAGTCAAACTCAGGTGTCTTTCCTTGAGGTCTCCCGCTGCCTCATTCAAAATGGTGCTCGGCATCTGCGCGGTGTGGTGAGGTTCTGGAGGACCAGTCCAGCCTGGCTGGGGGGGCGCCCAGAATGAGCACAGGACTCGGGGAAGCAGGACCTCACTCACTGAAACAAGTAAGGAGGAGGTGGATGCAGGGACGCTGAGGTCCTTGAGCTATGACTATACTTTTTGTTTAATATACAAAGTATGTACAGAACCTCCCAGGGTTTCCGACGAGGAGATTCTCTTTCTTCCCTCTCGTTTCCCAAGGTGGGTCCAGGAGTTCCTCACCCAGTCACTCAGCAGCCTTCATTGGCTTCCTGTGATGTGCTAGTAACTGGGGACGCCCCTCTGTGAAGGAAACAGGTGTGAAGCCCTTACCGACACCATCCTGAACTATTACAGTGTTAAAACACGGCAAGTGTTGCAAACAAGGTCAGCTCCAAGGAGCTCTCCTCCCCTCACATCCTTAATGTTCAGGGGCCAAGCTGTCCCCTTCCCCATGATCAATGGCCATCCTCAGTGTAACTCAGGTTTACTGAGAGCCTGGGGGACTCACTGAACCTCACAGCACTTCAGGTCAGGTGCTGTCCTTGTCCCCATCATAGAAATGAGGGAAGAGAGTCTCAAAAAGTTCCCATAACTTGACCAGGATCTCCTAGTGTGTAGGGTTGACACCAGATCAGCCCATTATTCTGAGTCCCAAGCCCCGGCTCTTCCAGTACTGCAGCACGGCCACCGGGTGTAGAAATCAAACAGGAGGAGGCCTTTCAAAAGGAATTGAGACTTGATAAACATTTGTTTTTGTTTTTCTTAGATCCCATACATGCGCAAATATAAAACAGTTTTCCCAAAAGATTCGGCATTGGAAAGAATGGTTTACTACTGACCTCTTTTTTTTAAATGTATTTTATTGAAGTATGGTTGATTTACAATGTTGTGTTAATTTCTACTGTACAGCAAAATGAATCCGTTATACATATATAGATATTCTTTTCGTGTTCTTTTCCATTATGGTTTATTACAGGATATTGAATATAGTTCCCCATGCTCTACAGTAGGACCTTGTTGTTTATTCATTCTCTATATAATAGTTTGTAGGTGCTAACTCCAAATTCTCAATCCATCCCTCCCCCACGCCCCCTCCCTACTGGCAACCACAAGTCTGTTCTCTGTGTCTGTGAGTCTGTTCCTGTTTCGTAGATAGATTCGTTGGTGTCATATTTTAGATTCCACATATAAGTGATATCATATGGTATTTGTCTTTCTCTGTCTGACTTGCTTCACTTAGTACAATAATCTCTAGGTCCATCCATGTTGCTGCAAATGGCATTATTTCATTCTTTTTTATGGCCGAGTAGCACTGACCTCTTAATCTCTCAGTCGTGTCTTTTGAATCTCACAGTCCAGCTGAGAAAGCACGTTGGACCTCGTGAACCTGTGTCAATGCTGGTTTAGAGGCTCATTGAGGTCAACTGACAAAATTGAGTTTGAGAAAAGACAAGAACATTTATCACGTGTTTAATTATTATTTCTAGGGTGTGACTTCCTGCCTCCACTTTTTTTTTTCAGGTAAAAGAGCTTTTAAAAGCTCACTTTGGCAAGTGACAGGATGGGTGATTAGGTTGTGGAGATCATGAATATACACCCACTGAGCAAATAGAAAAAAGTAAAATCAAAAGACTCACTGTTCGGTGAGTGGGTACTTAGGCCTAAAAATAAGATTCCCCGTGACAGCATCACAACAGAATAAAAGGGTCAGCATCAAAATAAGCTGTGAATGAAGGGAATGTGCTGTGGAAAACAAAGACTTTTTTTAACCATTTTATGGAGTTACGATTGACATACAAAAAGCTGTACGTATTTAGTGTGTACACCTTGATGAGCTTGGAGGTAAGTGTACACCTGTGAAACCATCCCCACAGTCCATGCTGTAATCATATCCGCCACCTCCTAAATATTCCTCCCACCCTCTTTATTTACTGTGATTTCTGTGTGTGTGATGAGAACACTAAACATAAGATTCACCCTCTTAGCAAATGTTTAAATATACAGTGTTAGTAACTATAAGCACCATGCTGTACAGTAGATCGCTAGAATTTATTCATTTTGCACAACTGAAACTTCGTACCCTTTGACTAATACCTCCCCATTGCCCGCAGTCCCTGGCAATGACCATTCTACTCTCTGCTTCTTCTATGGGTTCAACTTTTTTAGATTCCACGATCATGCAGTGTTTGTCTTTCTGTATCTGACTTATTTCACTCAGCATCATGTCCTCCAGGTTCATCCATGCTGTCACAAATGGCAGGATTTCCTTCTTTCTAAAGGCTGAATAATATTCACTTGTACATATATACTACCATTTTCTTTATTCATTCATCTGTCAGTGGACACTTAGGTCTCCTTTGTGTCTTGGCTCTTGTGAATAATGTTGCAATGAACATGAGAGTTCAGGTATCTCTTTGAGATCCTGATTTCAATTCCTTTGGATATTTACCCAGAAGTTGAACTGGTAATCATGTGATAGTTCTATTGTTAATTTTTTGAGGAACCTCCATACTGTTTTTTGCAGTGGCTGTATATATTCTCACCAACAATGTATGAAGGTTTCCTTTTCTCCACATCCTCACTAACACTTGTTATCTTTTCTTTTTTTTTTGATAACAGCCACCATAATTGGCATGCGGTGATAGCTCATTGTTGTTTTGATTTGTATTTCCCTAATGTGTAGTGATGTCGTCCATTTGAATGTCCTCTTTGGAGAAATGTCTTAACAGTTCTTTTGCCCATTTGTTAATCTGGTTAGGACAGAGACTTGTGTCCAGTTCAGGGAAATGCCCTATGGGAGGAGTTTGGGAGACTCTCTTAAATGGTTTTTAAAAAAACAGAGAATGGGAAAATAAGAGGTCCAGGACGGGGGCAACTTAGTGCAGAGGTCAATGGCTAAACCTGTTGCTGGTCTCAGCTGCTACAGGGGTTTTGTTTGGTTTGATTTGTCTGCTTCTTTGTTTGTTTGATGAGATGCTGAACGTGTCTGATGAGGAATCAGGTTGCAGAAAGATGGACTTTTTAGTAGTAAGAACACCATCTGGTCCCTGGGAGGAGGCGAGCATTGCCCATCATGACATTGTCACCTTGGAAGGTGCGCGGAGCCTCCCCAGAGCAGGATGCAGAGAAGGGCAGGGGGCAGAGCTGGGTTTGGGGAAGTTGGCATCCTGGCTGATGTGAGAGGAAGTGCCCAGACAGGACACCGGTGTGGGCAGGAAGGCAGTCCCAGGGCACCACACAGGGCACAGCTTATCTGAAGAGTGGGGACCATTTTCCTGAATTTCTCACATAGTCTTCAACAGATACCACTATGATAGGATTTGAGAGCCCTCCGAACTTTGGCAACGCAAACCCCAGGTACATGTTCTCTCTTTCCTTGACCGGAAGATGTGCTAAAAATGGCCATTTCCTGAGCTCTCTGGCTCCACGCCCCTCTGTACCGGGCACTGTCCTGCTGTGTAAAAAGACCATCAGATTTTATGCCTCCATGGCCTCTGGGAGCAGTCTCTGCCTTGCAAACACAGGCATTCGTTGAAGCCAGTGCTTGCTCCAGTAGGGAGCTTTGTGGGGCTGGAAACGTGGTGTAAGACCTCTGCGTTGCTCGTTCTCTCTCTCTCTCTCTCATTGCTTCCTCACGTGAGTCATCATTATTCCTTGGAGCCTGCTTTAACTTGCATTTTCTCACCGGAATTGTGTGGGAGTTGTTCAAGAGAGCAAGCCTCCCCTTCCCCCGCAGCCGGCCAGCCACCCACATTGGGGTTGGGTCAGGTGTGGCCCCAGAGCCAGGCCTCATCTCTGGAGAGGCCGCACGTGCCATGGGCCCGGTAAGCAGCCCTCCAGAAGAGGGAGTGATGAAATGCATGCTTTGCTGTGAGCTGAGGCGGGCTTGTATCAGGCATCAGCCAAGATGCCAGGTGTGATTTCTCGGGACGCTGAACACATCTTCCCTTAACCTGAAAGCCTCGTGCTGTTCCAAGAAAAATGTTCAAAACACTTGCAGGAGGTGAAAGTGCTGCTTTGCTTCTGTTTCAGGTGCTAAACCTGCCCCCGGGATCTGCTTCGAGAGAGTCAACTCTGCAGGTGACCCTTATGGCAACTGCGGCAAAGACTCCAAGAGCTCCTTCGCTAAGTGCGAGATGAGGTGGGGTCTGCCTCCTGACCGCGCCGTGGCTTTGAACTTCCCAGATCACTTAGGGCTGCTTCCAGACTTTCCCTCTTTGAGCGCTGTCTGTTCTTGCCTTTCCAGAGATGCTAAATGTGGAAAAATCCAGTGTCAAGGAGGTGCCAGCCGACCAGTCATCGGTACAAATGCCGTTTCCATAGAAACGAATATCCCCCTGCAGGAAGGAGGTCGGATTCTGTGCCGTGGGACCCACGTGTACTTGGGCGATGACATGCCGGACCCAGGGCTTGTGCTTGCCGGCACAAAGTGTGCAGATGGAAAAGTAAGACCCATATGCTCACTTGCATCACAAATGTAAGTCTGGAAGGGGGCCCACTGAGAAACGTCCTGTTGGAGAACTGAGTTACAGGGTTGGTTTGTTTTCCTAAATCCGCTTCTCAGAATGTTGCCTCTGAAATTCCGTTCTTTGCACCTAGAAGAAAAAGTCAATAAATCCTAGATTCTGGTCTGACCATTGAGATGCAGATTTGGGAAAATCAAGCTTGTTTTCTCAGCTCTTTAGTGTTAATAAGTCATGTCTACACTCTGGATGTTATGAGAGTTTCCAGCCAGGAAATTACTCTGGAAGGAAACACAGCAGCATATTATATTGTTTTTGGAAACGTGGTTTGGGTTTTTGGCACGGTGGGGACTTGTTCTCACCTGGACAGAATGGGAAGTCAGATGTAGTTTCAGAGACCCCCATACAGGGACAGGAGAGGCGAAGAGATAGGATAAGCTTAAAGCCAAAGGGTGTTCTTTTGGAGATCAGGGGGAAAGGTAGACTGAGATACTGGGGGTTGGGGGGCAGGCAGTTAGAAATAAAGTCCAAAACGACCAAAAAAATTTTTGAGATTTTTATATTCTGCCACATTGTTTTTTCCCACCAAAGTTTCTCATCGGACTGAATGACAGCAAGTTAATAAAACACTTTAGGAAAGAAGATGCTTTCATTAGGCTCCTCCTTTTCAAAATGATTATGAAATCATTCCTAACATGGAGGTCACAGAGCAGAAAGGAAAGGTGCTGAGTCATCTCCTGTAGCAGAGCCCCCAGGACAGGAGTTCCCTCCACTCCGCCCCCTCCCCCTTCCCCCATACACCACAAATGCTTTTATCCTTAAGGAAACAGGATGATAAGTGAAACCTGTTATACATTCTGGGTGTCTCCTGAACCACACCCATTCGCTTATATTCAAGCCTTGACATTAGACTGACACCATTTAAACTGTGGTCTGAACAGCTAAGGCCAGGTGCATCTGAACACTGAAATTCCAAGGACTCAATTTATCAGTGAGCTTTTCCCTTCATGTGCAGGATTCAATGTGCTTTGATCTCCTTCCTGCAGAACACTAGTTCTTTGAAAGCCTTCCTTAGCCTAGCCCGTGGGTTGGGGGAGGGCAGCACCCATATGCTGTGATTCTGCCTGGGGTCCTGCTGTGTTCATTGCAACCCCAGACAATTTCCTTTCTCAGCCGGAATGTGACAGTCCCCTTGGCCAAGATTCCCACCAGCTCTGAGAGCTGCTTGGACCAGCACTTTTTTCAAAGGGCGTTAATCTTGCCTTAGATAAACTGCTGGGGTCAGATGGTGAATGTCTCATAGGAAGGTCCTATTTGATTTAAAATGCTTCTGTAATCTAAAAATGAGACTTTTCTCCCTTTGACTCCACTAATTTGTAACATCTTATGGGAGATAAAGAACCTGATCCCTTGAGTCTGGACTATATTATGCACCTTTGAAATAAGACTAAACCCTTTCAACCAGCCCAGTACCATTTAGCAAATTGCTGCCTCTGCAGAGGCTTGAGAAATACAAGGGAAGCGTCTGTTTTACTCGCTGAGCATTTCTGTTGATGGTTTATGTCATCGACGATAGTACTTGTCAGTCGGTATTTTGGAAAATTTCCCGTATTTTAATATCTCCCTTACCAGATTCTCGGATTCTTGGAGTCTTTGAGTCTGCATAGGCCCAGGTGAAGGGCTAGTCTCTTTTGTTCTCTCCTACATCTTTTAATGGAGGGGGGAAATGCTGCAATATGCAGATTTCATTGCAAGCTCTAAACAAAAATCATGAGAAAATCAGTTACCATAATTTCAGGATTGACCAAAATCATATAAAATGCCATGAAGATAGACGACTTCCATAGTGTCCACATTGATGTGAGTCTTGAAACGGGCTGAGTTTGGAGGCAGGCATCAGGTTCCATATCCGGGTCCAAGGCAAAGTGCATTATTCATATTAAATGAAAGATGGTCTTCCCCAAGCTTTCCTTTGCTTTCTCTTCTTTTTTATTTTTTTTAATTTTTATTGGAGTATAGTTGATTTACAATGTTCTGTTAGTTTCAGGTGTACAGCAAAGTGAATCAGTTATACATATATCCACTCTTTTTTAGATTCTTTTCCCATATAGGTCATTACAGAGTACTGAGTAGAGTTCCCTGTGCTATACAGTAGGTCCTTATTGTTACCTATTTTATATATAGTAGTGTGTATATGTCAGTCCCAATCTCCCAATTTATCTCTCTCCCCTTTACCCCCTAGTAACCATAAGTTTGTTTTCTACATCTGTGACTCTATTTGTTTTGTAGGTAAGTTCATTTGTACCCTTTTTTTAGATTCCACATATAAACAATATCATATGATATTTATCTTTCTCTGTCTGACTTACTTCATTCAGTACGACAGTCTCTAGGTTCATCATGTTGCTGCAGGTGGCATGATTTCGTTCTTTTTTATGGCTGAGTAACATTCCACTGTATATATGTACCACATCTTCTTTATCCATTCCTCTGTTCTTAAATACACAGATAGATGCATGTGCGTGTGGTTGTAGACAGACTGAGATATTTGCTGTGTTTCCCTCCTCTCCAGATTTGCCTCAATCGTCGGTGTCAGAACGTAAGTGTCTTTGGTGTTCACGAATGTGCGGTGCAATGCCACGGCAGAGGGGTAAGTAGGTGAACTGCCTTTGTATAGCCGGCCCACAGCAAGTTCAGCACTAAATCATTCCTTTGTAAAGGATTTTTGGCATCCATAACTTTGTAAAAATATAGCAGTCAGTGTCTCCTCAATATTTTCTTCTGAAGACATTCATTTTCTTTGACCTTTACATAGCGTAAGAAATGGGATTTTTATTTAACAAAGAAAATCAGATTGAGTGATAATTATCTCTTAAATTAACATTCTGGATTTTTTTTAAAAAGGACTTTGTCATCTTCAAAGTAATTTTAACATGAACCTTCCTTCATGAAGAGTTTTTCATTAGCGTTTCAAACAGAGCTGCCCCTCCTACAGCCAAGATTCAGAATATGTGTCTGAACTGAAATATTTCCAAAAGGAATTAAAACAAAGAACACAGAACATACTGACCACATGTTCTTGAAATCACATACAATGGGTGTCAACTAAAGAAGGCTGTTATTTTAGTTCAGAGAATTTTTAGGCGGGGGGAAGAGGATTCTAATTGTTTAAAACCTAATTTATTTTTTCTGATGGGCTTAATTGTTTCCAGTGGAATCATATTAATCTTGCCTAGCTATGCCAGGGGTTCATTTGTTTTTCTGAAACCTTTTCTACAGATATTGTGCTCCAAATTCTACTTTTAAAATAGACACTCACCAATGATTGTAACATAGAATTATGGAGGTTTGCATAAAATTACTCTTGTGCTGTAACCATAAAGGATTGCAGTGTCATCTCAGATGGGTTTGTTGCTGGTGAGTGTAGCTGACTGTCTATATAAAATGGAATCCTTTCATGTCTTCACTGGATCATAGATTTCTTTCTAATGGCTGGAAGAAATGACCTAGCACAGCCTTATTATTTGGCTGATGAAGGAGTCCAGGCCCCAGTGGGGATAGTGACACGTCCAAGGTTACATGACCAGTTAGTAGCAAGGCTGTGCCGGGGACCCTGGACTCCTTCTTCTCCAACATCCTGGGGTCCCATCCACACACTGGAGAGGCCATGACTTGGGAACAAGTAAGGACCCCGATCCTTCCCTCGCGAGGCCGGGCTCACCAGCAGCGCCTCCAAGTGGGGTGTGAGGGCTGTAATCTCTCTGCCACAAGCTGCCAGAAGGGCACATGACTGTGATGTGCATCAGGAGACCAGCGCGGGCAGGACAGTTGCCTGAATCCCAGGGGGCCGTACCTCAGCAGCACCATCTCTGAGGAGACAGGCAAGACACGCAGACTCGAGGCAACATGGGCTGTGCTACACGGTAGTTAATTCGGCTTAGCGTCAGCTTCATGGAAACACGCTTTCTCACTTATCGCAGGCTTTCCTGACTGTTGGGCTTCTTGTTGGAAGCATCTGGGGCGGGTGGTTGATTCAGAAAAAAAAAGAGTCTGTGAAAGCAGGGAAACATCACAAATGAGAGAAATGCCCGGAACATTTATCGTGTCTTAAAATATAAAAGTGTGTGTTTGGCTTTATCCAGCATCCGTAGCTGGGCCCTGACTTCAGTATACAAATCATCCAAAGTGCACCATCTATGACGTACCGTTTGTTTCTCTAAGCGGAAGGGAAACTTAGACACCCAACGAGCAACCTTCGTGTCTTTTGCGGCTTTTCCTGACCATTTTTCAGCTGTTTCGCCCATTCCAAATTTGTCAAAAGTTCTTTTTAGTGACTTGCATTTATCCAGTGTTCCCAAAGCGTTCAGCCTCATTGTCATAGAAATAATTCTCTCTCGTTTTCACGCTCGTACTCCACTCGTTCCGGTAGTAGTTCGGCAAATTCCATGTGTGACAGCCTCCCCGAGCCTCCCATCTGAAGGTGCCCAGGGTTGTAGGGCCCATGATGCCCAAGGGCATGGATTCCATGTCCCTGAAGCAGGGCCCCTCCTTACCACTGAGAGGGCTTCTCATCTCGGCCAGATCAGGAGGGTTTCCTGGATTTAAAAAGAGGGACGTGCAGATTGAGAAGAAAAAGGGGTTGAAAGGAGTGGGTGAGCCCTAATAGTCTCGATCCTTCTCTCAATAGCTGCTGATGTAACAACAGCACATTATGTTAATCCGCAGCCTCGGGCTCTGGGCTCACCTGTGTGGTGCTGGGTTTAGGGTTTATCCTCACAGCCGCATGTACGGAGTCTGACTGTATCGGTGTGATGGGGGCTCTGACCACAGGGCCTTTGCTTTGCTCTCAGGCTCAATTAGGGCTCAGAGACTTAGTGCTGCCCCAGGGGGAGGTGCGTCCTAACCCTGCTTCCCTCTTGGTGTCTTTCTCCTCTGCTGCCCGGAAGGTGTGTAACAACAGGAAGAACTGTCACTGCGAGGCCCACTGGGCTCCTCCCTTCTGTGACAAGTTTGGCTTTGGAGGAAGCAAGGACAGCGGCCCCACCCGGCAAGCAGGTTAGTGGTGACGGCGCGTCCCAGGGAGTGGGCTGAGCTCCTGGGGGCAGCGGGAAGCCAGGCCCTTGGGGGATCCTTCCAAGCAAGGCTGAGGGCTCACCAGCTGTCAGGCGGGTGCACAGCCGGAAACCCAGTGAGGGCCCCACGCAGACCTCACACAGCCCGCGGCCTCTCCGTTTCCAGACCCTCCCTAGTCCTTGCCTGATCTTTGCAGAGACTCCTCGCTCTGCTTTACTCAGAGGCTGAGTTTGCCGGGTCTTAGCCTGTGACATTTTCTTAGCTAAGGTCATTCTACTGCAGACTGCCAAGTTGGGTATGAACTTCATTGTCGGATCAAAGGATTTTGTCAAGGCCAGCCTCTGTGTACCAGGGCTAAGAGGTGTGCAGTCAAATGCCTTTTCAAGCTCTTGCTAGAAAGACACCCTCCTTTTCATAAAGGGACCGGTCCCGGCAGTAGCAGCAGAGATAGCAGTAGTTTCTCTTTGCTGAGCGGCTGTTACCTGCCGTGCTTCACGTTTTATATGCATTAGCTCATCGAATCCTTACAAAAGTTGGCAGTATTCTTCTTTCCTTACAAGGGACCCGAGGCTCAGGGAAGTTAAGTAACTTTCACAGAGTCACACAGCTAAGACTGAGGCACAGTCTACCCGTGAAGAAGCCCCTAAGGGTGGCTGTGCTGGGACTGTCGGTCCTTTCCTCCTCAAAGACGTGGAGAGGTGGTCTCCTAGTGCAGGACTGTCTTCTCTGAGCTCTTGTCAGCCAGTTAAGGGGCAGGCCTGAGTGATGCCCACCTTAAAGCAAAAGAAGCGAGGCCAGTGGTGCAGAGAGCCCACCGCGAGCCGGGGGTGGGGGGGTGTGGGCAGGCAGGAATGTCCCGAGCACACTTGTGCTGCCACCGCGGCGCCCACCTGAGCCCCTGGACGCTCGGACGGTGGCTAACGCCACTGCGGAGGACGTCCTACGTCCCGAGTCCCGCTGTGACTGGCAGGGTTGAATCTGTGGCTTGGCCACTGTTTCCATGACAACAGACACAACACTGCTCTACAGGACCGGGCAGGGGGCACAGGGCCAGGAGGGAGAGACCCTCTGGGCAGCCACATCTGGAGAAATAGTGCTGTGAGGACGGGAGGTGAGCTCCCGGTCATCCTTCTGCTTAAAGATGGTCGTGTCTCGACGCTGCTCCCGAGACCGCCCCGAGCTCCGGCCCCGCAGCAAGTGGAAAAAGGGCGCCAAGGTCTTTCCTCTTAGCACACATCCATCCCAGGGGGTAATAAGCCAGGCCTGGCCCAGCGTCCCCACCTTGATGGCTGGCCTCTTGCTGCAACTTAGTCAATTTTCTAATTGGCCATTAAGAGTTTATTGTTAAAAAATAGCAGCATTTTAGTTTTTAATGCATCGGGGACCCTGCCACCTGTTCCGTCCTCCGCGTTCAAGTGAGCCAGATGGCATTCAAGGAATTGGACAGGATGGCGGGAGACAGGCCACATGCTCTGGGTCCCTGTTCGGTGTGGACACCAGCGGGACTCAGGTTTGGGGGTTCCCTAAACTTTGGGGGAACCCACAGAGTTGCCAATTCTTCGTTGTACCAAGTAAGAATATTTTAAAAATGGAAACAACTGAAGAGCCAGGCTCATCCACCATTGCCGTCGTATCATAAAAGAAAGTAAGTTTACACACCTCCCCCCAAAGCACCTACTAAAAAGGGGCCACGAGAAGCCGGCTGATGGCTGCACGGGGCACAGCCGCGCCCTGGGCCTCACTGCCCCCAGCCCGCCCGCCCGCCCGCCCGACTGGGGCTCAGAAGTTCATGATGCAAGTATTTCTCCGGCATCTGCCAGCCGCTCCTCCGGGCCCTGGGAGACACTCAGCGGGCACAGCACGGACGAGAAGCTGTGATGGGCGGGGTGATGTGAGACTCAGGAAGGTGGGCCACGGGACAGTGGGGACACGAGGGGCAGGCTCAGTGGGACACGGCGCCTGCACTGGATGCGGGGATGGCACTGCCTGGGGCTCTGGCTTGAGCAGCTCGAGGAGACAGGCAGCCTGGGGGCAGGGGGGGCAAGCTCAGCGGGCGGCCCTGTCGGTGTTTGACTGATAACTCATCTGTTTAAGACTCCGGAAGTTGGAAGTGCGGAACTAGAAAGTATGGCTGAAGCCTCTTGCTGCTTGCTTTTTAATGAGCTGTGTTAAGAGACAACAGAATCCTAACCAGAGGCACCTGTGACTGCCAGCTCACAGCCTCGAAAGAGGGACCTTTGGGCCAGGAAACCAGAGCAAGGCTTTTCCAGTAACACAAGTGAATCAAGACGGTCCTGTGTTGATCGTCTGCCTTAGACTCAGACACACCCCTCTCAGGACTTGTCAGCTGGGGACGAAGTCCAGAAACAGGGTCTGAAGGCCTTCTCCCCCCGGGTGGGGGCTGCTACTGCCCTGGTTCCCAGCCAGCCGAATGTCCCGGTCGGAGGTGGGGTGGGAGAGCCCTGGTGACAAGCCACCTCCACAGCCGTCACCAGCAGCCTGAAAGGACTGCAGGGCACCTACCAGGGGACGCACAGACTGATGACTGCCGGCAGGAGAACAGAGGCAAATGAATTGAGACCTGTGCTCTCAAGGCGTTCACCGCCCTGGTGAAACTGCAAACACAGGTCCTCCAAATCCCAGCATTTAGAGCCCTCCGCAGACGGCCCTTGACCGCGGCTGCAGTTAGCAACCAACGGGATGGTTTGATTTTCCCTTCCTTTTCACACCCTTGAGGAGTCTTCGTGTCTCTGCACTAAGCAGAATGGGATCATATCACAGAAAGGGGGGATGTTTCCTTAGATAAAATAAACAGCATCCTCCCAGAGAAAGGGGTTTGCCCCCCTTCACAGGCTGCGTTTTTAAGTCCCTAACATAACGAAACAGAACCCAAGGGCATTTAAACTGAGTTTGCTTTTTCACCTTCTAATTTGATGATACCCAGAAGTAAGGTCTTGGTCTAAAAAAAATACAAAAAAACAAAAAACAGACGCCAACAACAAAGAATAAGAGAAGGAAAGAGCCTGCAGGAGCATATTTGTAATGGGGGCTGGGAAGATTTCAGTTTGGGGACCACTTTAATTCTGATGGGATTCTAGTGACAGCTCCCTGTTACTTTCGCCACCATTCCCCTGCTGTTGTCATGCCTGGGGGGCCCGTGTCGCCAGGGATATGGTCCCACTGGCCAGACTGTATTCCCATTTAGCAAGTTCCAGACTCGTCAGAAATGAATAATGGCAGGGCAGATTGCACCTCAGACATGACCTTTGAAGTGAGACTAATTTATCAGTACACCATTCAGGGATTTACTCACTCCATTTCTGTTCCTTCCTTCAAAGTTCATTTTGCCGTAAATGTCACAGTTTGATACTCCCCATATTTTAGTTATATGCCTCCTTCTCTGAGTCAAATGTGCTTTGTTTCAGATAACCAAGGTTTAACGATAGGAATTCTGGTGACCATCCTGTGTCTTCTTGCTGCTGGATTTGTGGTTTATCTCAAAAGGAAGACATTGATACGACTGCTGTTTACAGATAAAAAAACCACCATTGAAAAGCTAAGGTACCCTGGGTTAGGGTCATCTTTTCAAGAAATGGCATTTGAAAGAATGTGCAATGGGCTGCTTCTCACTGTGTTTCCTTAGCAAAGAAGAGGTCAGATTTTCTGTTGGTTTGGTGTGTTAACATTTCTGCCAAACCAGCTGCCCCCTTCACTTCCCCTTCAAACTATTTGCAATTTATTACATAAATAAGCAGGGTGTTGATGAATTCCACTGGTGTATTTTTCCCACCCTTACACTGGTACTTTTTACAAGATGGAATATTAAAACATTTTTATCAGATGGGGTAGCTTTCGATCCAAATATATTCCGAGACATCATTGCTAAAATGCCAGCTTTATGCAAAATGTCTCCCAGGTGTCCCAAGCTGTGTGTCGTTGGATTGCAAGAACTAATTTAACAGAATAATGGCTTGGGGGGGAAAAAACTCAATATTTATGTTTTAATCTTGTAAGAGTGTTAGATAACTTTTCTCGTGCATGTTTACCACACTAAGTTAAAAGAAGTGCATTGCATTTTGAGTGTCACTGTGAACAAAATAGAAAAAGTCAAGTCAAGCAGAGGGGACAGCGCCCTCGGCAAGCGTGTCTGGGATTGCATTGCAGGTGTGTGCGCCCTTCCCGGCCGTCCAGTGGCTCCCAGCGTAGCCAGGCTCACCTCACCCACCTCAGCAAAGGGCCGATGAGGAAGCCGCCACCTTCCAACACACCTAAGGTGAGTTTTGAACAAACATAAGAAGCGAGCAAACGCATGAAGACGCGGGTTTCTCAATAAGAGCTTGAGCAGGACTAGACCCCGCAGCCTCTTGCTGTGGAACGCTGGGTCAGCACCCTAGGGGCAACACGGTGCCAGGTGCCACTGAGGCCGTGTGCCCTGCAAGACATGCTACGTGGTCATCATCCCTCCGGTCACCCAGGTGGCCACATTCCTAGGAGGCCCACTGGCTATGCTGACCAGGCAGGGTCCTGATGCTGGACCCCTTCTGTGATTTGAGAACGCCGCTGAGTGGGTTTGGGAGAGCTTCTATGGCCTGCTGCTACTCCCAGGGTATTTCTGAGCGTTACACTGAACCCTTGGTCAGGCCCATTTTGCTGCAGCCCTGGGCTGTAGAAGCTCTGTCCAACCTATGGCTTCAAAGAGCTGGATCCTCAAACCAAAGTACCTCATGGTTCCCTACTGTCTCTTCACTTTCCTGCTACCTTGGTGAATCATGACTAGTGTTCACTCTGATATTTAGGTTCCCCCACCAAGTGTTTTTGATGTACCTGTAAGAATTCTTGAATATTGAACTCATTCAACAAGAGTCCAGATTGTAGCAGGGAAAGGTGTTGGTGTCAGGAAATGACAAATGATTTTTAAAATCATCATCAGGTATTCAGTAGGCAAAAAACAACCACCACCACAACAAAAAACTGTTTTATCTCCCTTGATCCAGAAAGTGTAGAGGGTTGGGTTGCAAAGAGGAGACAGCCGTTCCTAATGAGCATTGTCACCTTTCACCCCTACCCGTGGGAGACAGGAAAAACAGCTTCATTTGCAAGAGCCAAAGATGCAGTTTTATTTTGAAGAGCCAAAAACCAGAAATTACCCAAATATCAATCAACGGGTAAAAGGGTAAACGCACTTTGGTATATTTACACAGTGGGATGCTTCTCAGAATTAGAAAAAATGAACTATTGATACACACTACATCTTGGATAAATCTCAAAGTCGTCATGATGAGTGAAAGAAGCCAGACCAAAAATGATGATTTCATTTATATAAAATTCTGGAAAATGCAAAGCAATTTATAGTGACAGAAATCGGATCAGTAGTTGCTGGGAGAAGGAGAAGGGGGGCGGTGGGAGGGAAGGATGACGGGGTGGTGGATATGTTTATCGCTTTCCTTACTGTGATGGTTTCATGGGTGTGAATCTATGTCAAAATTTACCAAATTGTACATTTTAAATATATGCAATTAATAGTCAATGAGACCTCTATAAAGCTATTTATAGAAAGAAAGGAAGACAAGAGGGAGGCAGGGAGGGGCAGGGGGCATGAGACCCACGCTGCATCCGTTCTCATCTGTCGCTAAAAACAAGGCCACCAGGCAGGAGACGGTCCTCCAGACCCAGACCCTCACCTCCGCCCCGATGCTCCTTCCCCAGGAGTTTTCCTCAGTTCTCATCGAGCCTTGTGTACACTGAACTACGCCTCATTTTCACAAGCCCTTTGGAATTTCCTTAAGATCTGGTCTGTGTCTTCATACGTGTTGGTGCTTCCTGAGGTTGCCTTGCACCTACTTGTTAACGAATTAAACCAGTTTTTAAACATTTAGATAGAAAGCGATCCCACTATTCCAGGTTTGGGGGTGGGGGAGGGTGGTTTGTTAGAATTCTGAAGCTGACATCAATAATAATAGATTCCCTCTGCTGTAATTCGTTGACTTCTTTCCCTCCTCCACCTGCCCTCCCCCTGCAGCCAGAGCAGATGAGTTTGCACTGCTTGTCCCTCCAGGGATTACACAGTAATGACCACATCATGGCTCTTTGCTCTGACCCCGCAGGACAATCCCAGGAGATTGCCGCAGTGTCAGCACGTGGACATCAGCAGACCCCTCAAAGCCCTTGACGCCCCTCTGCCCAGTTCTCCTCAGCGAGGACTCCCACCCCTGCACCCGGCTCCTCGTGTGCCCTGCGTCCCTGCCAGACCCCTGCCGGCCAACCCTGCACTCAGACAGGCCCAGGTACGCCCTCAGCTGTTAATTTGATGGAGGTCATTTGGATCCAGACTCTGCTACTTGCTAAAGTCTGAACTTGGGCGAGTTGCTTAAGTTCTCAGCACCTGTATAAAATGGAGATAATTCAGCTCCTGAGATGGATAAACAAGATCATCCAGGTAAAGCATTTAGTACAGTACTTGGTGTCTAGTTACGGTGCAATATATTTTAGTTATTATTAGGAATATTTTTATCTTTTCTATTCAGAATAGTGAGGGTGCCCATTCAACTTGTCATCTAGACCATGACACTTTTGAGAATGACAGGTGGCACTGTGAATAATTAGGCCTGGGCAATTAAACAGAGATGATCACTTTAGGAATGATAATGGGCATACTTTCTTACCTTTTTCACCTTCAAAAATTATTTACAAAAATGTTACCACCGATTTAGTTTCTCCATACCAGATGCAAGAGTGTATAAGATACTTTGTGTATATGATCTCATTTTTATGCTGTTTTTGGAAGTAACAGTTTGTTTGTTATAACATGAACAGCAGGAAACTGGAGGTGGGGAAAAAGGTAAAAGCAACCAAATGAAAAGCACAAAGATATAATCGCTGGTCATTTTTCATTGCTATCAATGTTATATTTTCTTCTATCAATTTTTGTATACTTATAATTAAATGTCTATTTGACATAATTTAGATTATTCTATATGTACAGTGCTTTATATATATACTCCTTCTTTGCCTTAAAGTCATTCCCATTTACCATGGCATTAAAAATTGTTTAAAATGTTATTTTATCGACAGCACTGTATGTGTATATAGAATACTTTTTTAAGTGCTTGCCAATTAGTGGGCATGTTTGGATGTCTCCAATTTTTGCTATTATAAATAGCTCTCTTATGAAGGTCTAGATAGATAAATTTTGGACCACTTTAATTATTCCCTTGGAGAGATTCCTAAGAGTGAAAATACTGGGTTGAAAAATGGTATAACCATTTTAAGCATCTTAATGTATAAATTAAACATTTTTTCAGGATGGATACGCACTTACATTCCCATACTAGTACAGAACATACTAGTACTAAGTATTAACATTTCAAAGCTTTGCACATTTGATACATAAAACAAAATATCTTTTTCTGTGTAGTAGTTCTATAAATTACTGAAAGGGATGTTGAAGTTTCCAACTATAAATGTGTCTCTTCTCAGCCATCAGTTTTTACTTCATGTGTTTTGAAGCTCTGTTGTTCGTGGTACAAAACAATTAGGATTATTGTGTCTTCTTGATGAATTGACCCTTTTATCATTATGTAATGTCCTTCTTTAGCTCGGATGACTTTGTTCTAAAATCTACTTTATCTCACATTAATACATTCACCTCAGTTTTCTTTTGATTAGGGTTTGCAAGGTATGTGTTTTTCCATCTTTTTACTTTTAATCTACCTATGTCACTTTACTTGAAATGAGTTTCTCAGAGACAACATATAGTTGGGTTGTGTATTTCTTCATCTGTTCTGTCAGTCACTGTCTTTCAACTGATGTGTATAGACCATTTACTTTTAATGTAAGTATTGATATGTTAGAATTGAAGTCTACCATTTTAATGTTTTTATCATACTCCTCTTTCCTGACTTCCTGCGGGTTTCTTGAACATTTTTCACTATTCCATATTGATTCATCAATAGTGTTTATGAGATATGTCTGTCTGCACTTTTTTGTATGGCTGCCCTAGGGCAGGGTTTCTCAACCTCAACATTGTTGGCATTTGGGGCTGGATGACTCTTTGTTGTATGGGACTGACCCGTGTATCATAGAATATTTAGCAGCATCTTGGTTTCTACCAACTATAGATGGCAGTAGCATGTGTAATCATGTCTCTAAACATTGCCAGATGTTCCCTGAGAGACAAAAATCACCCCTGATTGAAAACTGCTTCTCTAAAGATTACAATATAGGTACATAATTTATCACAGTCTACTAGTATCAATATTTCATCACTTCAAGTAAAAACTTTACCTTCTCTTAGGTCCCTTTATCCCTCTCCCTTTAAGATATGGATGTCTTAAGTGTTACGTTTATGTAGTGAGAACCACTTCAGATGTTGTCATTTTCGCTTTCAAACATCAAGGATAACTTTTTATTTTTAAACTTTTTTTAAAAATTAATTAATTTATTTATTTATTTATTTATTTTTGGCTGTGTTGGGTCTTCGTTTCTGTGCGAGGGCTTTCTCTAGTTGCGGCAAGCGGGGGCCACTCTTCATCGCGGTGCGCGGGCCTCTTACTATCGTGGCCTCTCTTGTTGTGGAGCACAGGCTCCAGACGCGCAGGCTCAGTAATTGTGGCTCACGGGCCTAGTTGCTCCGCGGCATGTGGGATCTTCCCAGACCAGGGCTCGAACCCGTGTCCCCTGCATTGGCAGGCAGATTCTCAACCACTGCGCCGCCAGGGAAGCCCAAGCATAATTTTTTAAACTTAAGAAGAATGGTTTACAGTATCTACTCATATAGTCACCCTTTCCATTCTTTCTTTACTTCTGATGTTCCAGGTTTCTTTCTGTTATCATTTCCTTTCTGTCTGAAAAACTTCCTTCAGCTATTTGATTTAGCCATTCGAAAGCAGGTCTGCTGGTGACAAATTCTCTTAGTTTTCCTTCATCTGGAAATGTCTGTTTCACCTTTATTCCTGAAGAATATTTTCAATGGATATAGAATTCTGGGTTAACTGTTTTATTCTTGCAACATTTGAAAACTGTTGTTCCGCTTCCTTCTGGCCTTTATGGTGATGAGAAATCCACTGAAAAATTCCATCCACAGTCTCTGTTCCAGGGAAGAGATGAGGTCTGTTATTGCAAGGAGGGATGGAAAGCAGGGCTCTGCCAGCTCCAGGATGTGGTGCCCAGTGGGGACAGCAGGGCATGGCTTTTTCGTAGTGCTCACCCAGAGGTAGAGTAAGGTCAGGTATGGTCAAATGTTGCTCTTACTGGGTCACCCTTCTCCTGTTCTTTTAGCTAAAGATAGCAGGCTTTCCTCCGGCGTGTGTGTGTGTGTGTGTGTGTGTGTGTGTGTGTGTGTGTGTGTCTAGTGCTATTGGCATTTCCAGATGGGGGGCTCTCCAGAGCCCAGGCCAAGATATAAAGAAGGGGAAAACAAACAACAAGGACTCACTACTGGTTCATTCCTTGAGTTCTGAGGTCCCTAACCAGTCCATTTACTTTCCTGCAACTTTTAGAGTGTCAGCTGCTTTATGAATTTTCTCCAGGCTTTTTTGTTATAATTTGCAAGAGGAATAGGGTGAAATGTGCTTATTCCATCTTGTCCAGACCTCATTTCTTTTTGCATTCCTTTGATTGCCAGGACACTTGAACTGCTTTTTGTATATCTATTAACAAATGGTGTGCTGGTAAATTGGCTGTCCAAAAAAAAAAAGCCTTGATTTGTAGGTGACTTCTCTGCTGTAAAAACTCCACCATGATCAATTTCAAGTTATTAACATGATGTCACTGAACAAGAAGTAGAGAATCAGCTGACATGAGCTGGTTACAGCCGGCTCCAGCATACAGCTGCTATTAACTGTATTTGTTCTGTAAGTTGTCTGTTCCCATCCTTTGCCTGTTTTTTTCCTCTGTGAGAGAGAGTTTTTCTTCCTGATTTGTTAGTTTGTGTTTTTTTTAACATCTTTATTGGAGTATAATTGCTTTACAATGGTGTGTTCATTTCTGCTTTATAACAAAGTGAATCAGCTATACATATACATATCTCCTCCCTGTTTTTAGAGTTCATTTTCTTAATGGGTTAAGAATATTTATCCTTTTCCAGTAATTTACTGTAAACATCTCCCTAATTTGTCTTTCAGTTTTATTTATTTATGCTATTTCTTGGTATAAAAGGAATTCCAGTTTTTAATATTTAATTTATTAATCTTTGGTGAATTCGCCCATTCCTTTTGTGCTTACGAAGTCCTCTCCCATTTCAGTCAGTTAAGATCCACCTATAACTTCTGTTTATTTTGTTGTCTGTTGACCATGCTGTCAACACTGATTTTGAACCTGCCTTGGATTTACATTGGTGGAAGGGGTGGGCACCTTCTAAACTCTTCTGGACTTATTCGAGAATCTGATGAAGGCTATGAACCGTCAGAAGATGCACCACTACTCAATATTTTGTATGCAAATTTCAGATATTCACAGAGCCCATAAGCCGCTTCCCCAAGGATCCCCTGGTACTGAGGCTTTTCCTGTCTCTGTTTAAGCAGCTTGCCTGTGTACCATGTGAAACTAGGACTGTCTCTAATAGGAAAGATATTTCTACTTGCTGGTGTCTTTTTTCCTACCACCAGTGAATGCCTACAGAAGCAACGCCTTCAAGAGTTCCTTTAAACAGGCCCCCAAAAAGGCCTTCATTCTGTTTTATGAAACTGAGGAAATGTTACCCTTTAAACATTAGTAACTGAAAAATCCACACTTCTCACTCCAGGCTGGTGTCTGTCTGTCTGGAGCTTTTCCGAGACATATGATACAGATTAAGCTCGCATTTTCCCTCCCATCACACAGGGAACTGGCATTAATTCCATGCAAGTGCGGTGCCTATTCGGAGGTGGCTCTGGTTCGACAACACGGATTGAATCCACTGACACTTTGTACTTTAGCATTACTAGTGCCCTGTCCCACATGACATGACAGACACACGGCTACATGGCCAGCCCTGCTTTGTTCATCCAGACTTACCACCTACACTTTCTGGAAGGAAAGTGCTACCATAAACACCACAATAGTGGTCGGCCTCACATCTGAAGGGTGAGTTAGTTCTTTATAGAAAATGTTTGATCCTTCCATCAAATGTTCTGTGTGATTTTTAAAAATCAAGGACAGTTGAATCAACTCCTTCTCTTGTCCACAAATGGGCCTTTCTGGGCTACCATTTCCTTCTCGGGGAAATGAGCCTTGGAACTCAAGCTTCTCAAACTAACTCCTCAGCCTTGATGGAGGAAACGAACTTTCATTTCCTTTTCATCCTGTCAGCTCTTTTAGAGGAAAATAATTCAGTGTATTCATCTAGCTTTTAGCTGACTGCTGCCAAGTTCTCCTGAACCACAGCCTGAGCATGAAAGGCAAAGTGTGGGCTTGAGAAAAG
Source organism: Balaenoptera musculus (assembly GCF_009873245.2). Taxonomy (NCBI): domain Eukaryota; kingdom Metazoa; phylum Chordata; class Mammalia; order Artiodactyla; family Balaenopteridae; genus Balaenoptera; species Balaenoptera musculus. Next base: position 6,337,457 of record NC_045800.1, read on the forward strand.
GCTAGAAAAATGATGAAAAAAATAAGAGGTCACAGGGGTGTGTGGTCACCTACAATTGTGTGCATAGGCAGGGAGCATGACAGACTGTCTTTGCTCTGCTTGGCGTTGCATTGGCCCTGCCCTACCTTGTATATTGGGTTAGCAATCCACCAGGAATGGGCACTTAAATGAGGAGATCAGATAGACCAGCATCCACTTCCATCTTATAAGCCACAACGGAAGCGCCAGGGGAGGTCTTCTGCACTGACAGCTGCTGGATAGAGAGTTTATCTCAGGCTCTGGAAGGGAAAGAGGAGGAAAGGAAAACAGGGCAAGTTCCAGGAGTGGCTACAGAAGGATCCCAGAGGGTTTTGAGAGACTTTCCGATGATGGTTAATCTTAAGGTATTTTAGGTGTTTTTTCTCTGATTACAAAAGTGTTCAAAATCATCCAACTTTGTACCCCAGAAAAGTCAATTTTACTGTAGGATCGTTTTTTAAAGAGTAATGTATAATAAGGGGAGGAAGTACACATGCACACCAAACACGTGTCTTGAGCAGAATTCTGGAGGGGCGTCTTCGGGCAGCAGGCTTGAGCTCTGACGCCCAGGTAGGGGGAGAGATGGGGGCACGTGAGCTCAAGAGCTGTGCTTCATAGAGCGAAAGGATCACTTTCCCTCACCCCAGACATCGTTTGTAAAGTCAACCGACTTGACTTCCGGGAGGGAAGGGGGCCCGAGAAGCACTGGGCCGAGCCAGAGACTCTAGGAGAAATAACATCGGATACCGAGTTTTACGTTTCCCTTTTCTGCCCGTACATCCCCAAACCTCAGCGCCGGGAGCTAACCATCGCGGCCTCGTGCCGGTCTTGAGTTGGTCGGCAGATGAAGGAGAGGCTGCAGTCTCACCAGGGGCACGTGTGCAGGGGGAGGACGGCCTCCTGCAGAGTCAGGCCTGAGCTGCGGGGAGAGGACCCAGACAGCAGCCTGGAGGAGCCCAGGGTGGGAGGTGGCAGGGGAACCCCCCCGACACAGACACCACCCAGGGACCCTGATACCATCACACAAGAGAGGGTCTCAAGTTACTGAATATGAATTTAAAAATAAGTGTGACTCAAAAGACTAGAAAATGTGAAGACATTCAGGTGACAGTCTCACCCACCAACACCAGTGTGCCTAACTATATTCCCAGATGAGAAAAGGAAAGGATCGGGGACAAACTCTGGGAGTTTCGTTAAATTTCTAGAATGTGGCAAACTGAAATCCTTTACGCAGTTTATTATAATTAATAGGCTTCATTCATTCATTTAAAGTTTAAATAAAAACACGTTCAATGTCACATCTATGAAATAGATTTCTCTGCTCACAGAATCATGTCTAGAGAAGGCTGTGCTAAGAAGTTGGAGATTGAAACACAGTTTTCTGCTGTCAGTCTGAAATGTGCCATGACTCTATTGGGAGTGTAAGTGGCACCTTCAATCCATAGATGGGCCATTTTTCTAACACGTAAAAATCGCATGAAAGCATCACTTAGCATTTATCTGTATTTTTGTTAAGGTTTGCCCCTTAAAATGGCATTTGAACTATACGTGCTGATGTGTGGTCATACTTGATCTGGACTGTTTTATTTTTTTAAGCCCTTAGTTTCCTGGAAAACGTTAGGACGTGCTTTTTCTCCGTGGAATCTTATCAGTGAGTTATACTACTGACATGACGGGTTAAGATTGTTTTTCCAGTCAGATTAGCTTCTTCACTAGAACAATAGGAAGCAAAAAACGATGACCGCATCTGTCTCTTAGATTGATTTTTGCTGAATTAAAGTCCCTTCCTGAGACAGCAGATGGGCCTGTGAGAATATTTACCAACCCTATTTCTGGCACAACCGGTCTGTGCTGCAGAAATTTCAGCAACGGCAGGATTAATTTCTATTTTTATTCTTATAACCAAGTGGTCTAGAAATGCCTATGTGTGTTGGAGTTATTTTACTAGGTGTTTTGGTATAAGGAGCTTCTCAGCTGTGTTTTGAATTGCTATAAAATAGCGAGCACGTACTGAGCTCCAGTTATGTGGCTGATGCTTCCGGGCTAAGCACTTTGCAGGCATTTCTAACGCTCTCGAGGAGGCCTAGGAGGCGGATACTGCCAACAGCCCCATTTTACAGAGGAGGAGACAAGGCAAAGTGAGGCTAAATAGCAAGACCCCCCAGAGCAGGAGAGCCAGGGCTCAAACCCATGTTCTCCACCTGCAGTCTTAAAATGGGTGCCCGAGCAGGTGGATGGAGAGAGGGGAGGGAGGCAGAAACTGCAGAAGACTGGGGTGGTGAGCACGTGTCAGATCACTGGCTGCCTTGATGACCTTTAATTCATTTGCCCCACTTTTGCCACAGAGATAAAGGTGAAGAGCGGGTGGGGGGGGGGGTACCTTCTGGCATCATGCAGAGCCTCATACTGTAACGAGAAAGCCTTGCATTTCTCTTTGCTTTTGCTTGTAACAGCATATACTCCAGCCATTCTTGTCTAATATTGTCTTTCTTGGAACCAGCCCTTGTTCAGAACCATAGCAGTAGTTGCATTGCATTCCGGATATTCGCAGCACCTTAAATGAAAAATCCTCCGTGGATTTTTTGGAGAGGTGGAGATTTTCAGTTCAGCGTTTCTGACAAACATGACATTTCTCCTCATCCACACCTTACCTGTGTCTGTAGAACGTACAACACACCGTATTTTGTAAAACAAGACTGGCCAATCTTGTACGTCTCTTCTAAGACTGTAGAGCAATCAGACTTGGCTTAAGTAGCCTCAGAGGGAGCGGGGGAGAGCTATTTCAAGGAGCCCTCCCTCTCCCAAACCACACAAAGAGTGATGAACAATTAACACAGGCTCTTATTCGTGAGCAATGACTACTCATTCATAAATGCTTTATAAGGATATAAATAGGAGCAAAAAAAATTAATTTAGACCATGGTTTAGGAACCATCAGGTGATAGCTGGTCGCTCTGAGGCTGAGCCCAGACTTTCAAAGTCATCTTCAACAGAATGAATTCAGTATCTGAATGGATTTGAAAGAGGATTTGGACGCTTGTGACCTGTGTGGGTGTACGATACTTAAACCAGCACTCGCAAGAATCCATTCGCCAAGATGTTCTCCCAAGGAAGTGAGATGAAATACAAGAAAACTAATCATTATAAAAGCCTTCGTGACTACAGGGAAACCTAAAGCTAATAACTGAGAAAACGTGCTGGGAAGCGTCCTCTGTGCCTTCTCTCTGCTCCCCAGATTTCACCCTTTTGCCCAGGTGTTCTCTGAGACCCCCTCCTCCTGAGTCTTTCTGCAGCCCTCCCAGGGGTCTCCGTACTCACCTGCTGCCTCAGCCCAGAGTTACCCGGACACCTGTCCTGCCCCATTTCAGAAGGCACAAGACTGAGTTATTCATCTCCAGGTACACCTAAACCCAGGCCCTTGAACACAGTAGACGTGTAGGAAATATGCTGAATTGATGTGAGTTTCCAGTAGTCAATAATAAGCCTTGTCACTGGCTCACTTACTCCCTGGGGGGGCGGGAGGGGCTGCCATATCAGTGAGTCATGAGTTAGCAGAAATTTGAGCCACTTACGCCTATAAATGTAAAGTGTAGTTACCAAGGTTTTGGACTCCTGCTAACCTCTGCCTGCCCAGTACTTCCAGAAACTGCAGCTAAAATTTTTTGGGTTTCATATGATACACTGATTTTTTTTCTCTATCCAAGCCATTTATTTGAAACGCCAACTATATGTAGGATAAAGTCAGTGTTACATGCTTGTCAGTAACTGTAGAAATACAGAACCAGTGAAAACCTTTGTACAACCGTAATGATACTCAAAAGAGAAATGTATCATTTTACAATGCTTCACACAGAGGAATTCAACTTTGAAGGTATCTAAATAAAAATACATTTCTTTAAAAAATACTATTACAATTGAAGCGTAAACAAGTTTTACAAAGTACTAGTCATGCAGGTTGTAGAAAACACTTGCATAGGACATGAAATCAGTTTAAGAAAAATTTCTGAGCCTTTAGCATTGAAGGCACTTGACTTTATACCAGTAACAGTACAACCACAAGAAATGCAGTGTTGTAGAAAATACACTAATATTTACATGACAAACCCACTGATGTCTCTAAAGGTACTGCACGTGGAAGCACCCTTATCTCCCTGGAGAGAAATAACTTCAGAGGGAAGCCGTTTAACTCATTACAGTATTCAACGGCACGTTTGTTTTCCACTCACTTCTGTTACTATAAACACCCAGATTGTACATGAAAAAAATGGATGCCTGATACTTTACCTTTATATTTTGTAACAGGCAATGTATGCCTATAAGTAAAAAATTCCAACAGTGTAAAGTGTTATTCAGAAAACAGTCTCTCTCCCACCTTTGTCACCAGGCTCCCTTCCCAGAAGCAATCATTGCTACCAGGCTTTTGTAAAATGTAATTTAGAATACAGTGAAAAGTCTCTTCTACCTGTCTCTCTCTGCAGAGTGAGAGATTATGGAAAATTTGGAAATTTCAGACACTCAAAATTGGAGAGGAAGGTACAGTGAAACCTGGCCGCCCGTCACGCATCTTCAGCAACCGTCACCTTGCTATCACTCTTATTTCAAACCTTAGATCCTTATTTTGGATTCAGATGGCAGCACACTCTGTACTTCTTTCCACTTTGGTTATTCCAGATCCACCTCATCCTTTTCACTGGCTGTGTAGTATTTCATGGTAGAACCACACCGTAAATTCTTTAACCTGTCCCTTACTGATGGCCACATGGGTGGTTTCCAATCATTTGCTACTTCAAACAGGCATATTCTTGCCCAGGTACCTTGGGCCGATGCATGACGATGGACGTGGGATAAATTCCTGGGAGCACAATTGCTGATCAAAGGCCATATGCATTTAGAAATTTGGTAGATGAGGCAGAAATGCTTCTAAAGGAGTTGTCCCAATTTCTGTTCCCAAAGTCTTCACCAATATAGTGCGTTCAGAGATTTTTTTATCTTTGCCAACGTGACAGGTTGGGAAAAAAAGTATCTACATTTTTCTTCCTAAAAATGAGATGGAGGATCTTTTCACAGGTTTAAAATCCATTTGTTTTTTCCCTTTTTCATAAACTGTGTTGTCGCCTCCTTTGCCACTTTTTTTTTTATAAAGATCAAAGTTTACATAGTTTTTTTTTGTTTTAATTTATTTATTTTTGGCTGTGTTGGGTCTTCGTTTCTGTGTGAGGGCTTTCTCTAGTTGCGGCAAGCGGGGGCCACTCTTCATCGCGGTGCGCAGGCCTCTCACTATCGCAGCCTCTCTTGTTGCGGAGCACAGGCTCCAGATGCGCAGGCTCAGTAGTTGTGGCTCACGGGCCTAGTTGCTCTGCGGCATATGGGATCTTCCCAGACCAGGGCTCGAACCTGTGTCCCCTGCATTGGCAGGCAGATTCTCAACCACTGCGCCACCAGGGAAGCCCTTCCTTTGCCACTTTTTATTGTCATGTTTAGAAAGGCTTGTCTACCCAAAGATTACAAGTATGTTTTTCTATTTCTTATACCTTCATGATCTTTTCTTCACATTTAAATATTTGACCCATCTGCTCTTTAGTGTATAAAATGAAGTAGGAATCCAACTTTATTTTTCTAGATGACCACCTAACTAATCCTCAACACTGTTCATTGTATTTGTGTACTTATTTGTCCATTACTGGCTTATCTTTTATTTATTAGATTTACCTGGTTTCTCCTCAACTCCTCCTACCCCCAAAGAACCAGCTCTAGATTTTATATATGACTTTCCTTTTACTATTGTTAGACCACAGAAACATTACTTTCATTACTTTCATTTCCCCTCTACAAATCTGAGATAGTATCTCTCTCATTGGACTTTGTGATAATTAAATGAAAATATCTAACATTATTAGAATGTCTGTAATGTCTTTGCTAAATGATAGTAATTAATTTTTTATTTTACTAATTATTTTCTGCTTTTATCTTTATCACTTCCATCTTTAGGTTTATTTTCTTTCTCTAACTTCTTAGATCATTATTTCATTTTTATTCATACTTTTATTCATACTTGATTACATGGCATGTAAGTCTAGGAATTTCCCAAACACTGCTCTGTCTGTACTTACTCTAATTTGTAGTGTTTTCCATATTTATAATTTTTAAATAATCCATGTTTTCTCTTTTGTTTTCTCCTTTGGCCCAAAGATTGAAATTAATTCTGGGGCTTCCCTGGTGGCACAGTGGTTAAGAATCTGCCTGCCAACGCAGGAGACATGGGCTGAAGCCCTGGTCCGGGAAGATCCCACATGCCACGGAGCAACTAAGCCCGTGTGCCACAATTACTGAAGCCCACGTGCCTAGAGCCCATGCTCCTCAATAAGAGAAGCCACCGCAATGAGAAGCCTGTGCACCTAAACGAAGAGTAGCCCCCGCTCGCTGCAATTAGAGAAAGCCCGCGCGCAGCAACAAAGACCCAATGCAGCCAAAAATAAACTAAATTTATAAAAAAGAAAATTAATTCTGCTATTGTTAATATTTTAAATACAGATTTCCCTGCTATCTGAAAGCAGAGCGTTCCTGTGAAACCCTTCATAAGCCAAAATGGCATAAAGTAAAGAAGCGATTACCTTGGGACACATATTGTTAAGGGATGCAAAAAATAAATCGCGATAAAGCACAGATGCTCACAGACACGGTTCGAAGCCCTGGCAGCTTGATGCTCACGGGGAAGGAGCGTGGCGGGGCCCCTTCCTCTGCTCAGGGTGAGCTGCCTCTACAGCGGCTGCTGCCCCAAAACAACGCTGAAAGCTTTTTTTTGCTTTTTGCCTGTTTTTGTAAAAGCAAAGATCCTCTTTGGATTTCTTTCAGTTAAGTGAAAACAGGTACTAATATAGGTCTTTTGTAAAAGTGAGGTAAAGCAAACTTTCAAAAATTGGGGAATACCTGTATTTAAAATATGTAAAAGTAAAAATGATCTAAAATTCACCCATATTTATACTACATAGAAATAACCATTGTTACCTGTTTTTCTATGTATACACCTATTTAAATTTCAGATATATAATATGCATACATTTCTTTTTTAAAAAAAAGGAAAAATTAAACAATATAGACTACCTCAGCCCCCCTCCAGGTATAATCTCTGTCCTAAGTTTGGTGTTGATTTTCTATAGCACTTTTCAAATATTTTTAGGTAAATAGGTATCTGTGAAAATATATAGTATTTTGTGTTTTTCAGTTTATATAAATGGTATGAAACTAAGCATAACAAAATGTGTACTTAAACTCAGCTGTGTTTTACTTTTTGTTTCTGGACGTTCTCTTTGGTTCTTATTCAGGCATGAGGCTAGTCTTTTATTTTAAATACAGTAGGAAAATTTGTTCCAATAATTCCCAAATCTAAACTCTTTGGGTGTGTTACTGCTGAATTTTTTTATTGCTCTCTCTCTCTCTCTCTCTCTGTCTCTCTCTCTCTCTCATGATTCCTTGCTTCTTTGGGTGCTTGGTCATTTACTGTGAGCTACTTACTTTTCTGGAAAATTCTCTGGGAGCTCGTTCAGGTCTAGGATGAAGTCCGTTCCTCCAGAGAGGGTGTAATTTGCCTCTGTCAGGTGCCCAGGGCAGCACCAGCTTGAGGCCCCTTGAAATGGCTCAGGGCTTATGAGCCACCCACATGATGTGATGTCAGCTTCAGGTCCTCAGGGGCAATTTGTGGTTATAGGTTGGTCTGCCCAGAACCAAGAGAACTCTCCTTGTGTCTGCTAGGGATGGACAGTAGTATGTGTTTACTTCTAGAATATTCTTACCCTGAGGTACAGTCCTTTGCAGGGCCCAGCTTTATCAGGGAGAGGTCAGGAAGAGAATGGTGCCCTACTGAACTGAGGCTGGTGCTGACCTTCGACTCCTGCATCCCTCACCTTAAAAGGGTATCAAAACCAAAACCCAGGTTTCCCTAATTTGGCAAATGCCTATAGTTTCAGTGTACTACTTACCCCTCTGGGCTTCTCCTTTCACTTAGTTGTTGGCCTGATAACATCTTACTATCTTGTAGCTCTTTGATGCTTTTAAGAAACATTTTAATTTTTTTTTCTCACTGAATTTATTTTTATATCAAAAACTATAGTTTTTCATTAAGAAATGTTATTTATGTTAACATGTAATGAGTTATTAGTGTTATTTTTATTTTTTAAATTTTTTATTTTATGTTGGAGTAAAGTTGATTAACAATGTTGTGTTAGTTTCAGGTGTACAGCAAAGTGATTCAGTTATACATGTATATACATGTATCTACTCTTTTTCAAGTTCTTTTCCCATTAAGGTTATTACAGAATATTGAACAGAGTTCCTTGTGCTATACAGTAGGTCCTTGTTGGTTATCTATTTTATATATAGTAGTGTGTATATGTCAATCCCAACCTCCCAATCTATCCCTCCTCCACCCACCCTTACCCCTGGTAACCGTAAGTTCGTTCCCTAAGCCTGTGAATCTGTTTCTGTTTTGTAATAAGTTCATTTATATAATTTTTTAAAATTCTGCATATAAGCGATATCATATGGTTTTTGTCTTTCTCTGTCTGACTTCCTTCAGTATGATAGTCCCCAGTTCCATCCATGTTGCTGCAAATTTCATTCTTTTTAATGGCTGAGTAATATTCCATCTTAAATATGTACCACAACTTTATCCATTCATCTGTCGATGGACATTTAGGTTGCTTCCATGTCTTGGCTATTGTAAACAGCACTGCAATGAACATTGGGGTGCATGTATCCTTTTGAACCATGGTTTTCTCGGGATATATGCCCTGGAGTAGGGTTGCTGGATCATATGGGAGCTCTATTTTTAGTATTTTAAGGAATCTCCCCACTGTTCTCCATAGTGGCTGTACCAATTTACATTCCCACCAACAGTGTAAGAGGGTTCCCTTGCTCTACACACCCTCTCCAGCATTTATTGTCTGTAGACTTTTTGATGATGGCCATTCTGACTGGTGTGAGGTGATATCTCATTGTAGTTTTGATCTGCATTTCTCTAATAATTAGTAATGTTGAGCATCTTTTCATGTGCCTCTTGGCCATCTGTATATCTTCTTTGAAGAAATGTCTGTTTAGGTCTTCTGCCCATTTTTTGATTGGGTCGTTTGTTTTTTTGATATTGAGCCGCATGAGCTGTTTGTAAATTTTGGAGATTAATCCCTTGTCGGTCACATCATTTGAAAATATTTCCTCCCACTCTGTGGGTTGTCTTCTCATTCTCTTTATGGTTTCCTTTGCTGTACAAAAGCTTTTGAGTTTAATTAGGTCCCATTTGTTTATTTTTGTTTTTATTTCCATCACTCTAGGAGAAGGATCACAAAAGATCTTGCTGCAATTTATGTCAAAGTGTGTTCTGCCTATCCAGTCTTACATTTAGGTCTTTAATCCATTTTGAGTTTATTTTTGTTTATGCTGTTAGAGAATGTTTTAATTTCATTTTTTTACATGTAGCTGTCCAGTTTTCCCAGCACCATTTACTGAAGAGACTACCTTTTCTCCATTGTATAGTCTTGCCCCCTGTGTCATAGATTAATTGACCATATGTGCGTGTGTTTCTTTCTGGACTTTTTTTATCCTGTTCCGTTGATCTATATGTCTGTTTTGTGCCAGTACCATACTGTTTTGATGACTATAACTTTGTAGTATAGTCTGAAGTCAGGGAACCTGATTCCTCCAGCTCTGTTTTTCTTTCTCAAGATTGCTTTGGCTGTACAGGGTCTTTTGTGTCTCCATACAAATTTAAAATTTTTTGTTCTAGTTCTGTGAAAAATGCCATTGGTAATTTGATAGGGATTGCATTGAATCTGTAGATTGCCTTGGGTAGTATAGTCATTTTGGCAATATTGACGCTTCCAATCCAAGAACATGGTATATCTTTCCATCTGTTTGTGTCATCTAAGATTTCTCTCATCAGCATCATAGTTTTTGGAGTAGTTGCCTCCTTAGGTAGGTTTATTCCTAGGTATTTTACTCTTTTTGATGTGATGGTAAATGGGATTGTTTCTTTAATTTCTCTTTCTGATCTTTTACTGTTAGTGTATAGAAATGCAGCAGACTTCTGTGTATTAATTTTGTATCCTGCAACTTTACCTAATTCATTGATGAGCTCTAGTAGTTTTCTGGTAGCATCTTTAGGATCTTCTATGTATAGTATCATGTCATCTGCAAACAGTGACAGTTTTACTTCTTCTTTGCCAATTTGGATTCCTTTTATTTCTTTTTCATCTCTGATTGCCATGGCCAGGACTTCTAAAACTATGTTGAATAAAAGTGGTGAGAGTGGACATCCTTGTCTTGTTCCTGATCTTATAGGAAATGCTTTCAGCTTTCCCCCATTGAGTATTATGCTAGCTGTAGGTTTGTCATATATGACCTTTATTATGTTGAGGTAGGTTCCCTCTACATCCACTTTCTGGAGAGTTTTTATCATAAATCGGTGTTGAATTTTGTCAAAAGTTTTTTCTGCATCTATCAAGATGATCACATGGTTTTTATTCTTCAGTTTGTTGACATAGTGTATCATTGATTTGTGGATATTGAAAAATCCTTGCATCCCTGGGATAAATGCCACTTGATCATGGTGTACGATCCTTTTAATGTGTTGTTGGATTCAGTTTGCTAGTATCTTGTTGAGGATTTTTGAGTCTATGTTCATCAGTGATATTGGTCTGTAATTTTCTTTTTTTGTGGTATCTTTGTCTGGTTTTGGTATCAGGGTGCTGGTGGCCTCATAGAATGAGTTTGGAAGTGTTCCTTCCTCTGCAATTTTTTGGAAGAGTTTCAGAAGGATAGGTGTTAACTCTTCTTCAGTGTTTGATAGAATTCGCCTGTGAAGCCATCTGGTCCTGGATTTTTGTTTTTTTGGAAGTTTTTTAATCACAGTTTCAATTTCAGTACTTGTGATTGGTCTGTTCATACTTTCTGTTTCTCCTGATTCAGTCTTGGGAGATTGTACCTTACTAAGAATTTGTCCATTTCTTCTATTAAATACATTTTATCCAACAATTTTAGAGAGAAGGCAGGTCAAAATAACTCAGCCTGCCATATATCTGGAAATGGATGATCCACCTCCCAACTTTGGTTAGTTCTAGAATGTCTATATTATTATGGCTAATAACATTTACTTTCTGTTTTGTAGCCATAATTCCCACAATTTTGTTACCCTTAGGTCTACATTGAAGGGATTTAGTGCTTAATCTCCTTGCCACTGAGCCATTCTTTTCCTGGCTGGCTGAAGTTCATTCTATCGGACTTCCAGAATTCCTTCCAGAAGAGCTCTTAGGAAGTATATTCCCCGAATTTTGTATGTTCAAAGACACTTGGCTGTTGCTTTATTTTTTCAATGATAGTTTAGGCATAAAGTTAATGGATCACACTTTCTTTCCCTGAAACTCTTAGATGCATGCTTCCTCTATATCAGAAGCTGGCTTATTTCTTTTTTCCTTGTAAGTGACATGATTCTGTATCCTATTAATTATGTCTTAATTCTGATGAGTCTGATTCATTTCACCCAGGGAAACAGTGTATACTTTCAATCCATAGACTTGACTCTTTCAGAAAAGTTTTTACAAAATAAATCTGGGTATCTTTTCTCTCTTTACTATTTCTTCAGATCCCTTAAGTGACACCATTTATGTATATGTTGTATCACCTTTGTCTGTGGTCTTTGTCATTTACCATTGAACTCCTCCTCATTTCCCTCAAGCTGGTCCCCACAGCCCTGACTGTGTTCAGTACTGTCTTGGTCCTTGGTTTGCATTGTTGCTTTATTTTTTTCCTTTCCCTTTTCACTTGACTTTTGCCAGCTCCTTTTTCATGTCCTTATGTATACATTTTCGCCAGTGGCTTCTTAGTTTGCCTTTTGTTTATCATGGTTCCTTCCTTCCTTCTTTCAGTAGTTTTGATTAATGTATCTAAATTCCTCTTTAAACGAAGCAAGGTCTTCCTGGAAAAAACGACCAGTTGCAGGACAGTTGTGGGAAAGGCCAGGTCAGAGCTCAGGGCCACCTCCAAATTGCCCACCTCATGGGGGACCATGGGACAGCGGGCTTTGAGGGATGGTGGTGGTTTGGCCTCCCCTGATTTCAGCAGAGACCCTGCCAGGTCCCCTCCCCTGCTCCAGGTGTGCACAGATGGTTGGGCTCATCTGCTGCTCCTTCAGCCCTGACACACATCATCTGCTCACTCTCTACTCTTATCCCTGGCAGGCAAGGTGAATGTCTCCCCCTCTGCATTTCACCAGGTTGGCCACGCAGGTGTCCCTTCCGTGGTCTCTCCTCAGCCCAGCCTGCTGGACACTTTGCATCCTTTTCTCATATATTCATGTGGGGCTATACTTTTTTCTCAGAGGTGGAGTTTTGCTCCTTCTTGTGCATTTTCTTTACTGTTTTCAGGTGATTTCAGAAAGAAGGGACCAGGGACATCTTCCAGCTAGGTGTAAAAGTGCTCTTTAAGGGACCCCTGCTTTTTCTGAATAAAGAGTAAAAAGAAGTTGAGGCATTTCCCAGAGAACCAGTTGTCCTTGGTGTTATTGTGAAGTGTCTATTTCTACAGGGCCAGGGATGGGCCAGATGGTGAGCAATGTTTATGCTGCCCCCCCCGGCCCTGCACGAGCTCACCAGGGATCTCTGTGGCATCTCTGGCGTTTTCCTGTGATAACACCCAGTCTTCCTGGGGAGATCCCTCTGGATAAGCAGGATGCACTTATTCTTGCTGATCATGCAAGAGATAACAGCTGAGAATTCTCTGTGATGATCAAAGCAAGGGGCTATATTTGGATCTAAAAATTTGTTCTCATCCCACTATAATATTTTAAATATGTGGCTATTGCTAAAACATGAGCAGAAAATGGAGAAATGAGACAACTCTATGTAATAACAGATCTCGATTTTTCTCTGGTACCTAGAAGTTGAGAGGGAAGAGAAATGGGGGTCTGAACTCATTTCCTTGTTTAAAATGAAAATCAATCTAAAGAAATGTTTATTGAGTGTGAGCAACTTGGCCTGGAGTCATTCCTCAGCTCCATTCCCATGGCTCTTTGTGGCCAGGCTGGATTGGATGTCATTGGGAAAGCCCAGGTTCAGGTTTTGCAAAGGCAGCTTGAAGAGCAATGCCTAAAAGGGAGTGTGGAAGCCCCACCCTTTTCTGCAAGGTCAAGGCACATGCAGCTGGTGCTTCTACCCAAATATTTCATGGGCTCCATGCCTGATCCCTGAGGAGGGAGGATACATCACCTTTGACTAACCCTGCTGTTCCATGATGCCAGTTTGTCCCAGTTGGGCCTGGTGGGAAGCTAGCATCTTACCTAGGCAGCTACCTGTTTCATGTTTCCATCAAAACCATGTCATGGGCACGGCAGGAGGGAGGGGAATTGGTGCCTCTGCTGAGCCCAGGTTTGAATCAGAACTTTCAATCAATATCTTAACTGTTTGGGCTTTTATCACTATTGTGACCATATAATTTGTCCTCTAAACCAGGGCACATGAGAAAGACTATGATTAATAAATTAAACACAGCCGTAAATTGGGAATGTCCCAGGCAAAACCAGAATGAATGGCCAACCTATCTCCTAAGCGTCCATGATAAATCCAAATATATTGTGATACGCTGTAACATACATCTCCCTTTTTCTCCAGTAGTGTAATAAAAACCTGCCATTGTCTTTACTACCAAGACTAGATATTTATTCATACTTAGAGGCAAAACTAGTGTCATTTAGTAATGAATTATTTAATCCTCAAATGTGGGTGCATGCATTCATTTTTACGTTGCACATATTAGCGTGCTCATTGTTTTCTACCACTTTACAGGAAATGGAGCTTGATTTAGTGCCATGGTTTATCACCCAGTGTTTGTTGGGAGGATTATGGTGCTTTTAGATGGTTAAATTTACTCCTTCAATAATAGTAGTTGTGAAGCAGTAGCAGCTAACACTTATTGGTCGCTGTGTGCCAGGCTCTATGCTAAGAGATTAATAGATAATCTCTCCCTGAACCCTCACATCATCTCCTCTCTGCAACTTAAAGAAGTTAAATAACTTGTGTGCTCTCAGAGCTTGTAAGCGCAGAGCCTGTGGTTGGATATACAAACGTCCTGACTTCGGTGCTTGTGCTTATTGTATGGTCTGTATTTCTAGTGAAGGTTGTGTTCTGTTTTACATTCAACAGGCTGTTAATATTTCCATTAATGAGAGCTGATGTAGAAATGGCACTTTTAAGTCTGTTCCTTGTTCGGTGGCTCTTTCCCATCCCAGTTTCCCCACTGTTTCAAGTTGCTGTATTTTCCGTACAGCTGTGGTTGACAGACTCCTGTGGTAGCTTCCTTTGCTTTACAAAGCTACGTTAAATTGTGACTATATTGTCGCCTTCTTTTAACTGAGCTCCGATTGCTGCGGAGATATAATTTTAGTGGGATGAGTACTATGAGAAATTCAACTCGTATGTGTTTAAATCATCTTTAGTATTCTGGATGTATGGAATACTGAGTTCCATGACAGTGGATGAGGTCATCTGTTTATTAGGATGTCCTGTCTTCCTTGAGTTTCTAGCACCATTTCCTACAGACTTTCTGTACATGTGTGAGTGCTTCTATGCTCCAAGGACCAGCACAGGTGGTGCCTTGATGCCTATGTTCACCCTGGGCCCAAAAGAGAGTGTTATCAACACTCACTGACTTTCCAGCCTGGCTCCAGTGAGCCCCACTCTCACAGTAGCCAAGGAAGGGACCCCAGGAACACAAGTGCCTTTTACTGGGGTGGGGGGGGGAGTTGTGCCGGGTCTTAGTTGCAGCAGGTGTGCTCCTTAGTTGTGGCATGCGAGCTCTTAGTTGCAGCACACATGTGGGATCTAGTCGCCCCACCAGGGATCAAACCCGGGCCTCCTGCATTGGGAGCGTGGAGCCTTAACCACTGTGCCACCAGGGAAGTCCCACAAGTGACTTTTAATCATTGTTATCTATATTCTGGGAGCTTCCCATACATTATTTTATTTAGTCCTCATAACAGTGCTATGAGATGGGTCTTGTTTTCTCCCACTTTACAGACAGAGAAGTTGAGGTTCAGAGAAGTCAGGTGACTTGCACGAGTCCCAGAGTATTGGTATTTGTACAAAACCCAGAGCAGATACTCCAAGTTCATGCTCTGCCCACCTTCTACTGCCAACTCCCTCACTGGCCTCTGGCCAATACAGCACCGCCCCCATCAGCTTCCTTACAGAACAATATCTGTCCCTCGAACCACTGTATCTTGGGTTTTCCTTCTGGGTGTCATTTTCCAAGCCAGTTTGTGACTCTCTGAACGGATTATTAGAAAATATTTTGGTAGCAGAACCTTTGTGTATTTCATGGAGGGATGTTACTGACCCCACACTGATGGGTGTAGGATGGTCACCTTCATTGTCTGGTTCGCCCACAGCTGAACAAGTTCTGTTACGGGATTCTGGCAAATTTGAAGCAATGAATGTGTTCTTTGAAAAGATTTTCACCAACTTCTCATGTTAGGCCTTTATAAATTGAAAAGAAGCCTACAAGCACAGGAAAGTTTACATCCCCTGGGTAACACTGGCCCAGAAACACCAGCATCAACTATACTTCCAAGGCCTGGGAACAGCATGGCAGCTGAAGACCCAAATTTGAGTGACTAAATGATGCTCTGGTTAAATCTTTAACACAGGTCACCCACCCTCACACACGCGCGCGCGTGCACGCACCACCACCACACCTGTATGGTTAGAGGATCGTATTCAGAAAGTTTACAGTAAATGAAACTTGGGCTGTGTAGCAACTTAACCACTCTCCTCTCCCTACCCCACTCTCCAGGGGACTCTAACAGCTCCTGAGGTCAGTGTCTCGTCCGAGTTCACGGAGATGGCGATCAGACATAATCCTGTGGTTTATTGCAGGGAACTCGTAAGCCAAACCCTCCTCAGAAGCCTCTGCCTGCAGATCCTTTGAACAGGACAACCCGGCTTGCCAGGACCCTGGGACAGCAGGAGTCTGGGCTCCGCCTGGCGCCCATCAGGTTGGTGTGATGCACCCATGTCCCTCGTTTTCTCCCCAAAACTATGTGGGCGCAGCTGCACCGAGCCGTGCTTCTCAAGCCACAGGAGGACGTGGGGGTGGCGGTGGCGGCTGTGCGTCCTGCACTCCCCACCCCTGGGAACAATATAAAACGGACCTGAGGGCGGATGTAAAGAATAAGCAGGAAGCAGCAGGGAGCTATAATTGTAGGCATCACGTGTCACTCGTAGCAATGATCCCAGCCTACCCATGAGGTCGACTCAAGATCAAGTAGAACAGCTCCCTCAAAGCTGTGGCTGTTGATCTGGGCTGGGCCATGCCCCCCAAAGGAGAGAAAACCAGCAAGTGGTGCGATATTATGAAGGCTGGACACCTACCTTCAGAAATCCCACGTGGACCCTGATGGCCTCTGCCCAAGCCCTGGGATCCCGAGAAACGAGGTGAGGTGGGAGGGTCATGGATGAAATAAGGGGGAATGTAAGAAGTCAGGCTAAAGAAGCTGCTGGGCGGGGGTAAGTGGGAGCTTCCGCCTCAGCCGGCAAAAGGAATCACCTTTGAAGACTGAGCTGCAGCTGTGGTCATCTCCTACGCCCTCCCCCAGGGGATGAGGAAGGCACAGCCCTGAATCTGGACTTGGGCAGGGAGGTTTAACCCAGTGGTGTGCTGGAGCCAGCCCACACTGCTTTGCGAGAACTATTAGTTTCTGCTGTATCACAAAGTAACTTAGCTATACGTATACATATATCCCCATATCCCCTCCGTCTTGCGTCTCCCTCCCACCCTCCCTATCCCACCCCTCTAGGTGGTCACAAAGCACGGAGCTGATCTCCCTGTGCTATGCGGCTGCTTCCCATTAGCTATCTATTTACATTTGGTAGTGTGTATATGTCCATGCCACTCTCTCACTTCGTCCCAGCTTCCCCCTCCCCGTGTCCTCAAGTCCATTGTCTACGTCTGTGTCTTTATTCCTGTCCTGCCCCTACGTTCTCCAGAACCATTTTATTTTTTTTCCTTAGATTCCATATATATGTGTTAGCCATACAGTATTTGTTTTTCTCTTTCTGACTTACTTCACTCTGTAGGACAGACTCTAGGTCCATCCACCTCACTACAAATAACTCCATTTCGTTTCTTTTTATGGCTAAGTAATACTCCATTGTACATATGTGCCACATCTTCTTTATCCATTCATCAGTTGATGGACACTTAGGTTGCTTCCATGTCCTGGCTATTGTAAATAGAGCTGCAATGAACATTGTGGTACATGACTCTTTTTGAATTATGGTTTTCTCAGGGTATATGCCCAGTAGTGGGATTGCTGGGTCATATGGTAGTTCTCGCAACCCACATTCTTGAGATTACTGTATCTGTCATTCCTATGTGATGAAAATGCCATGCCATGGTGGCCACTGCACATCTCTTCCATATTCAGCCACATCATGTTGGGAGCATGAGTATTTATACCATGGAAGTCAGCAAACGCTATAGATCAGGTCCTCCTCCTTCCCCCCTGTGGTGGGTAGTTAAACATTTACCAGCACACAGATGGGTTAAACCCTCACCCAAAACATATACCCCCTTCGCAGGCAGCTTGCTTTGTGAGCTCCAAAGAACCAAAGGTAGGTGTTGGCCAGGCCCTGGGTTCAGTAATAATTCCGCATCTCTGAAGGGAAACGCACACACTCGTGATTTCATTACAGCTCTTAGGAAAAATGTTTGGCCCACGAAAGAGATAGCTGCCTAATATATCTCAGATAAAGCCGGTCAAAGGATCAGGACAGTGGTTTAATTCCCGACTACATAAGTACAGAAAAACTGCAGAGCATCCTAATTATTTCACTGTGGTTTGTACACTGATCTTGAAGTTACTTTTCTTGTTCAAAAGGAAAAAACACCACTTTACATGGACATGAACAGGGGAAGGGCCTCTCTTTTTTATTTTATTTAAGTATAGTTGATTTACAATGTTAATTTCTGCTGTACAGCAAAATGATTCAGTTATACATATATTCTTTCCATTGTGGTTTATCATAGGATATTGAATATAGTTCCCTGTGCTATACAGTAGGACCTTGTTGTTTGTTTATCCATTCTACATATAATAGTTTGTATCTGCTAACCCCAAACTCCCCCTCCCTCCCCCTTGGAAACCACAAGTCTGTTCTCTGTGAGTCTTTTTGGTTTTGTAGATAAGTTCATTTGTGCCATATTTTAGATGCCACACATAAGTGACATCAGATGATATTTGTCTTTGGCTTACTTCGCTTAGTATGATAATCTGTAGGTCCATCCATGTGGCTGCAAATGGCATTATTTCATGCTTTTTTATGGCTGAGTAGTATTCCATTGTGTATATACCACATCGTCTTTATCCATTCCTGTGTCGACGGACATGTAGGATGCTTCCATGTCTTGGCTGTTGTGAATAGTGCTGCAATGAACATTGGGGTGCATGTATCTTTTCGAATTATGGTTTTCTCCAGATAGATATATGACCAGGAGTGGGATTGCTAGATCATATGGCAACTCTGTTTTTAGTTTTTTAAGGAACCTCCATACTGTTCTCCATAGTGGCTGCACCAATTTACACTCCTACCAACAGTGTAGGAGGGTTCCCTTCTCTCCACACCCTCTCCGGCATTTGTTTGTAGATTTTTTTGGTGATGGCCATTCTGACCAGTGTGAGGTGATACCTCATTGTAGTTTTG
The DNA here is from genome assembly GCF_009873245.2 of Balaenoptera musculus. NCBI lineage: Eukaryota > Metazoa > Chordata > Mammalia > Artiodactyla > Balaenopteridae > Balaenoptera > Balaenoptera musculus. Next base: position 6,356,215 of record NC_045800.1, read on the forward strand.
ATTTACATTTCTCTGATAATTAGTGATGTTGAACATCTTGTCATGTGCTTTTTGGCCATCTGTGTGTCTTCTTTGGAGAAATGTCTGTTTAGATCCTCTGGGGAAGGCTCTCTTTTTAAATGACCTCAAGCAGTGGCCAGTTGCTGACATCAGTGCGAGCTGGTTTTGGTCTCCTCCTGGAAGGAGAATCCTCTGTATGTTCGTTTCCAAGGGATCCCACAGGCCCAGCTTTGCGCTCTGGAGCTGCACTAATACAGTAGCTGCTGGGCACACTGTGGCTGGTGGAAGATAAGATATGCTGGCAATGCAAATACACGCTGGATTTTTTTTTTTTTATTGGCCACACCTCGCAGCGTGCGGGATCTTAGTTCCCCAACCAGGGATTGAAGTTCCCCAACCAGGGATCGACCCCGTGCCCCCTGTAGTGGAAGGACGGAGTCCTAACCACTGGACCACCAGGAAATTCCCCACACTGGATTTTGAGGAGTCAGTACCCCAACATGTCAACTATCCCATTCATCTGTATGTTGGTGACACATTGAAATACTATTACTCTGGATAGAGTGGGTTAAGTGAAACATATGACTAAAGTTAGTTTTATCTATTTTTACTTAAGACTGCTACAAAATTTAAAGTTACACGTGAGGCTCACCTTTGTGGCTTGCACCATTTTTCTGTTGAATGGCACTCTTCTCCCGTGGACGGACGGGAGCAGTAGCTTTGGAAAGGGTCATAAATGGCTGAAGATGCTGCAGCTCTCAGCGTGATCCCTTCTGGGACCTGCAATTCCTGCTGAAAGCAAGAGGGGTCTCCAGCCCCCAGGGCAGGGGGTGGGGGGTCTGATCCTGGAAGGACATCACAGTGCAAGAAAAGGCATCTCCAACCCAGGCGTCTGTGTCTGCAGAAATCGCTGGCAGGGCCTCCTCTAACTACAGTTTTGTTTTCTCCTCTCTGGTTGCTCTTCCTGCAGACCTGCTTCCAAACAGCCCCATCAAGTGCCCAGAGCCACCCACATCGCCTATGCAAAGTGAGAAGCAAGCCAACACCGTCGTTCAACAATGAAGACAGAAGTTTGCACTATCTATCTCTCAACTCCAGTTGGAGTTATTTTTTGTACCAACTTTTAGAATTTTTTTTAATGTTTCAAACACCATGATTTGAAGAACTTTGAGCTACTGCCGTCGGTGCTGTGCTGTGCTATGGTGCTCTGTATACTTTTACTTGCTCAGGTACTTGTAAATTATTAATTTATGCAGAATGCTTGCTACAGCGCAGTGCGCTGTAGTGGGCGTGTTTTTTTTTGTTTGTTTTTAAACCATCACTGAGTTTTCCATGGAAGGAAGGCTTTTTGTGCTTTTAATAGTTTAGTGAACTTGAAATATCATGCTTTCTGGGATTCTGGACAGGATGTTTACTTTTTGAAGGAGGCTTTATTGGACAGCAGTTCCCCAGCTACCCATGGCTATGGTTATGGTACCAGACACAGCTCAAGAGACCCCAGGTAGGACCTCGAGTGATTTTCTGGAAGCCCTGCTCTCAGGCCAGAGCCTGGCTTCTGGTCCAGCCTACGCTTGGCTTGCAGGGATAACCTGGGCCCTGTCACAGCTGACAGGCTGGCCCACCAGGGTTATTATCCCTTGAAGCTCCAGGGTTAACAGGGAAGGACCTGGCTTCTGGCCGGGAAGCTTTGGAGAGAACCTGGGTTGCGGAAAGGAATTTGAAGGTGTGGCCACACCAGTATAGGGACTGGAACACGAGGCCAGGCAGAAACTTGACCTTGAGCTCACCAGCCCTGAGCGCATTTGGAGAGCAGGCAGAGAAGTTTGCTTTATAGAAACACCAAGATCTTCTTTCCCTGGCTGCCCTTTAAGGAGTGCTGGCATCCACACCTTATTTAGATAGGGAAAGGTGGTGTGTTTCTACAAAGACAGCTACTGCCCAAGCACTGCAACCCTCCATCTCCCTGTACTGTTTGGAGCTAAACAAATTACCACCTTGTGTTCTTGACTGTAATACAATGATTCTGTGTTCCGACAGATAGATGAGGCTTTCCACAGAGTATAACTATTTTCAGATGTGAACCAGTAACCAGATCTAGTGACTCAATTCTGTAGATAAAAATCTCCTTTTTACTGCAAGGTTCAACTTATTAAAAATTAGGCAGAATCCCTATGCTTGCAAAAACTACAACCAAATGGAACGCTGTGTTCACTGGGACAGGTTATGGTCTGCTATCCTTGTTTTAGTATATGTTGGACAAAGAACCCTAAGTTACTAGTAAGTTCTCTTTGGGGCATCTTATTTTCCCAACTTGGCTGAGGAAATCTTTGAAAGATGTTTTTGGCACAGAGTCTGAATCTGTTTCCTAAGCACTTACAACTTACCTGTTGAGCATCACAGAAATGGGCGAAGGAAACAAAGTCCTCATCCTCAGGATTCACGAAGTGCAGTCTTGGGCAGCAGCCCCATCAGCCTCCACCCTTTAGAGGTCTGACTGGGGAGCCATTTCCAAAAGGAGATCTTGAAGATGCTTGTATCTGATGGCATGAAAATGACAAAATGACTCAGACAAGGTAAAAATGCCATTATGCCTCTGTCTGTCTTCTAGTGGGGTCATATGCGACTGGTTTTCACATTAGAAGGCAATTGACAGCAGTTCCATAATCCACTCTGTTTTATGACAGGGACTTCATCTGGGGTCATTTCAATGGTTTTTCTATGCCTTGAAGCAGAAAGACAAAACGTACCAAGAATCTTGGTTTGCCTTCCAGAAACAAGAGTGCATTTAACTCTCCGCGTGTTCCCACCGTATCCAGGGAACATAGTATTCACGATCATGGATAAACTCAATAAATCCATGTCTCACACACACACACAAAAGGGAACTCGGCTCTAATACATTCCAACTCTTATAGCATGCAACTGTTCATTATACATTTATTAATTTCTTAAAACTATAAAGCCATGTTAGAAACTATTACTGCTGATGAGTACATACAGAATTACTATAACTGGTATTATATTTGGTAACTATACTAAGGCCAAAACATATGCTGTTGAAAAGTTTACAGAATTTTTATGGTGCATTATGTGGGTATTGTCTTTGTAGATGCCCAAATCCTTGGATCTGGCATTGTAGCCCCTTCTCCTAGTGCAAGGAAGAGGATGTGAACTTTTTTTTTTTTGTCTGTCCTTAATTATAGTTCCTATGCTTCTATTTCAGAGAACCAGGAATAGTTTGATATTAAAGGAGATTAATGCTGTGATCTTACATCTCATCATCAATGGCCACTTAGGGGCCACGGCTGATGACACATTCTTATCTCTCTATAGTACTAAGTGCTTCTATAGAGCCATGCAATTTATTTCTGGAAAAGAACATAGTTAAACCTAATATCCCCTTACAATACACAGATAATATTATTAGAGGAACAATACTTCCAAATGCAATATTTATCAAATGAAGCATATTAAACAATAACTTTCATTTTAATATAACTTAGGAAAGTAACCAATAGCCAGGTTGTTTGGGGGGGGGGGGAAGCTATTCCTCCCCCTTTTTATATCCTCATAGATGATAGAAACAAAAGTTAACGCTTATATTTCAATGGCAGTCTATTTTTAATATTTTTTTAATTGTATAGGCATGAATAATAGAGTTGATGGGGGCTTAGAAGGCCCTCGCTGAGAAAGTCAGCATGCCTCGACACAGAGCAGGCCCTAAGGGTAGTCACTTTCCTTCCTCCGTCTTATGAGTTGTAGGTTGTATGACCCCACTTTACTGGGAAGTAGATGGCTAACCTTCCAGGCATTCTACTGAAAAGTTTATCGCCTGAAATTTTGTGTAACGGTTTGTTTTCCTGACACATGGAATCAGATGTGTAGCAACCAAGAGAAACAATACATAACATTTTCCATTGTCAAAATATGCACATAGAGATTACACTTCCCAGTGTGAATTTTTCCAGCTTACACATGTGGGATGACATCACAAAAAACCACAAGAGCAACAAATTAAACTACATGAGAATAAATACTCCTGACTAGTCTCAAAGGGGACAATTTTATGCCTTCTTAACTTTATTAGGAATTCTTAGTCTGAAACCAGAGCCCCTCGTTCCGGCAAATCAATACGACACATCAGCGTAACCCCTAAGAGCAGAACATCTCAAACTCTGCTCTGTGGCGGACCATTCTTAGGAGCCTGTGATCTCCATGGTGCTAAACAGAGCCTGGTGCTGGCCCGGCGGGAATTCTCAAGCATCTCCCTGCCATCTCTCCACTGCTGTTTACAAAGCACTCTGAGCCATAGAGACCCCGACACCCAAGAGGGCACGATGCCTGGGCAGCAACCTGACCCCTCGCAGGCTTTCAGCATGAGGCTTATTTCATTTAAAACGTTTGCTCTGGAGGGCTCCGCGAGGTGTGCAGGGAGCAGGAAGCCCAGGGCAGACTCCGTCTGGAGATCCTTCCTCACTGCTAGCAAACTGACCCCAACCAAACACAAGTAACCCAGATAAACGTTACACCCAGAAGTCTCCCGGTGCCGATGCTGACCCCCAGGGGTGACTCAGGCTGTGGGTCCCCCGCACGATGGCTGGCTGGCAGCTGTCATCTCTTCTCCTTCCCACAACTCACGAGCAGGCCACGAACACATCTGGACACAGGCAGCCTAGGCTAATACGTCCCTTGGCCACTCCTTATCACCCAGACACCAGTTCCTTCCCCAGGCCCAACCCAGCACCGAGGCCTCTCCAATCTCTGACAGATCTCTGCGTTTTTAGCTACTTCAGGTCAGCCAGAGTGGTGGCTCCCCCACAAGTCCACCCATCGGACACCCAAAGCCCAGCCTTCTCCAGCACCGCAGCCTGGAGCAGCCCTGCCGGCTCCCCCGCCAGCCCGGACTCCAGCAGCGTCCCTCCCCCAGGAGGGATGCTAAAGACTTCTATCTATCTATCAGAAGGGGGAGTTGGCCATAGAAAATCAGTTCACCTCTAATTACAAAATTCTCTTGACGCACTCTACAGTTCCCATTGACATCTCTTTCTTTTAAACCTATTTGAAAACTCTGATAGTCACACCAGTAACAACAAGCTAAGAAAGATTCGTGAGCCCCAGGCTGAGAACCATTTCTGTGCAGTGATGCTTCCAGAAGCCATTTACCTGCACGTGAATAAACTGTTTCCCTGCCTTTCTTAAAGAAAACCCCCTCTTTACTTTTGGGACAGCAGTGGGTGGCTTAGAATCCAGCCCTTAAGAGCCTGTTCTATATGAGAAAAATCAGGAGAAGAAACACTGCATATAAAAGTGTCATAATATTCAATAATGGATTGTGATAGCCATAGCTTTAACACACCACGGAGTCCTCAAGGTGATTTGGCTCTTCCAGGCTCAGTACTCCGTAACCAACCCTGATGTTTCCACATCATCTCCAAAAAACATGTCCTGTATTCTCCCTGTGATTCCCCTTCCATGAGATAATTTTTTAGTTCTCAATTTAGCACACTGTAAATCCAGAAAAAAGGATAAATCTCATGTGATCATTTTAGTTTTACAAAGAAGTGGAATGATGTCTATGTTCATGGCCTATATAAGCAAGTACTTAAGTAAGAAGGACAGTGATAGAAAAAATACATCAGACTAGAAAGAGAAAACCCTCTAAGAGTCCAAGGAGAACAAGTAGCGTCAGAGTTCATTGCGCTCTTGTACCGTCTATCAGGTCAAGTGGGGAGGTTTTAAGGAAGGTGCACTGTTTGAATGTGTGTGGCACATAAGTATAACTCTGTAAAACTTGGCTACAGGCTATTCAGCACAGTACAAAGTTACAGCTACTAAACCAGTACATTCATTTTTATAGTGCTTCATCCATTTATCATGCTTTGGTTTGCTAATTTTTTTCACATACCTTTTTATGTTACGGTCTGTTACCTTTGTACACATTTCTCATATTGGGGGTCTACAGGTAATACAACCTGCTTTTCCATAGAAAAAAGTCAATGTTACGCATATTATATCCAATAAATGGTATACAGGTTAATACAAAGATGAGTCTCATTCATTACTGAGCATGTTACCAAAATGGGGGGGAGGGGAACTCTCATGTAGAAAAATAGGAGTGTGAACATGTATCTATATTTGCATTCATTTATAGATGCCTAAGAATCTGAGAAGGATGGTGAGCTGGAGGGTCGGGGGATGCATGCTGCAGTCCACGTGAGCCAGTCAGGTGATGGGACAAGGATGGAAGAAGTTGCCTTTATGCCTTTTCACACACACTGTGGGGCGGGGGGGAACCTAATACTTCTTTGAACGATGTGATACATAACCTATCAAATAAATTTTTAAAACTCACCTTATTTATAGAAGAGAGAGATTCAAAAAGAAAGCAAGCAGGATTAGAAACATTTACATCAGGCATATCCAGAATAAAAATCTAATTGCAATGGGAATGTATTACAAATTTTTTTTTAACTAGCATCTAATTTCATAAAGAACTGCAGTAAATACCGAGAAAAATAGATTTACAGAATGGTAACAGGTGTCCTTATTCTTACCACCCTCTACCCATGACAAACCAAGCAGGCAAAAAATAAGTACATAGAAGACCTCATAGTTAATAATGTAGCTCAATTGATTTTATATATATATATATAAAATAATGCACTGAAAGTAGAAAAACAATCTATGCCCTAGAAATGCAATGACTGTTGAGTCAAATCTGAATAGCAGATTATCTAGCAAATAGCAAATGAAACCATTTGTGTTAACACACTCTCCAGCCATGTTTCTCAGACTCCTTGAATTATAAGCACTCACCTGGGATACTTGTGACAATCCATTGCTCATGCCCTTTCCCGAGAGATTCCAATCCAGAGGGAATTCCAATTCAGAAATAAAAAGTATAAAGTACTTGGGAAAAATGAAGCTAATAAAAGCATGGGTTGCTTCCTTGGGAAAATTCAAAACACAAGATAAACCACGATCTAATCTTATTAAGGAAAAATATTAAAAAGCAAACACACAGCACCTGAGCATATAGAACTCAGCAACCCACTGTAACCCAATGAGATCATCTCAGGAGTATAAGGATGGTTCAATATTTAAAAATCTAGTAATCCAAGTCAGCAAATTAATAGCTTGTAGGGAAATAGGCCATATTATGATAACCAGAGATGCTACAAAAGACATTTGATAAAATTCAACATCCATTCCTGAATTTTAAAAAGTCCGAATATAGATAGATAGGTAAGAAAGGTAGGTAGATAGATAAAAATTAGATAGATAAAAATTTAAAGTCTGAATAAAATAAGACTGGAAACCAAAGGACTTGAGAGGTGCTTCAGTGGAAAATTAAATTCACAGATACAAGCTAGGACCTTACAAGCAGTCATTTTTGGCTAAGTTACACTGCGATGACAAGCCACTCTTAAATTTCAGCGACTTATGGCATGAAAGGGCTATTTCTCACTCACATGTCATGTCCATCCTGGGGGAGCTCTGGCTCTTGTCTCAGGACCCTGGGCTGATGGAGTAGCCACCATCCAAATCACAGCTGGTCTTGTGGCAGAGGCAAGAGGGACCTGGGGATTCTTAAAGCTTCCTCTCGGAGGGACAGGAGCCACTTCCACTCACGTTTCATTGACCAAAGTCAGCCCCATTATACGGCCAAGGTTGACCTCCACAAGAAGGGGTGTGCCCTCTTCCCATAGGTCATGAATATTATACACAACAGACCAAGGAATGAAGTGGAGGTGAAAGTCAACATTGATCATGGTGGGGGGAAAAGGAGCCTTGGAACGCCGTGACGATGCTCTGATTTTTAGAGAGATTTTTTTAAATCTATTCCAGCAAATCTAAAGGAATAAGCATTTGTACAAACGGTAAAACGCTAGTGAAATATCTAAGGAGAGGACTGCGTATGATCCACAGATCCAGTTCCTAAGGTGGACAGTCTATAAGCTGTATGGAATAGAGCTGAGAATTGCCAACAACAAAAAACTGATGGTGTGTTTTTTCTCTATGCCCTTCCCCCAGAGCTTTGGCACTTTAATAACCTTTTAAATGCTCTTTCCCTGCAGAGACAATTCCAGTCCCGTGCAGACCTCTGTAGCTGGTCTTCTCCTGGGGTCAAGTTAACCAGCTTGTCTCTGGAGACGCGAAATGCATGCGGTCGGCTCGCTCCCCTCTTTGCTGATTTCTAAGTGTGTCTGCCAAATTAAAGCTCCAACACGTTTGTGTCTGAGCTCCCAACCAGCAGACCTGTTCATTCCTACTTGTCTTAGAACTGAGTGATCAGTATCAAAACCCTTTCTGCTCTGAGGACTCGATGTAATAATATACTCCTCTTCGGCAAAGTTGTCAGCAGGCCAGCAGGCCGGCTCTTTCACTGTCAGGGCCTGAGTGTATGCAAACACGTCCTCAGACAGGTCTGTTCTAAAAGCACTGCTCTAATGGAGCAGAATCAGAGTCTTGAAATATGTATCTTGTGCTTTGATGTGAGGCCAACGGCTGAGCAGAAAACTCTTCACATGGCCTCCTGGGCTTTCAGGAGGAGCGTCTCTCAGGAGGGAGCACCAGCCTGACCACACGGCCTGGAAGGCCTTAGGTTGGGAAGGAAGGACATAATTAAAAACACATGGGAGAAGGAATTTCCACCGGGTCCTGGAGTGGCTCGGAGGACAGCTTGGAGGGCAGGAGCGGGAAGTGGAAGACCCGTGTATGTTTGTGCAGCTCCGGGACATAAATATTTTGCTTCACGTCTAACTCCAAAAAGCCCGAGCACAAGAAAACATCCCCGTTCTGCAGACGCCCGATGATGACACCACCGCCACGCGTACTTAGGTAAAAAGATGTATTTCAAAGTGAGAACAGTTGTATGTTACAAAAGTACTGTGAATCTTCACTAAATAATCAAATGTATAGCCCTCAAAGATGCAGAATTTCATCTCTCTAGTTCAAGTCCCGTTTTGCTTCGTTTCACTTGGCTTTCGGAGGGAGGTAAGAGGTGCCCCGCGGTCAGCGAACAGATGACTTCTTCGGCATTTGCTTTTTTTTCATTTCTTCTAATAAGGAGACGACATTCTAGATAAACAAAAACAGGTGCATGTAATCCAAGGTTTGGGTTTTTTTGTTTTGCTTTTTTTTTAAGTGCTGCAAAATGAGCCTCAAAGGGCAGAAAGAACATCCCAACCTTTCTGTCAAAAACTCTGGCCATTTCTAGGACACCTTTGCCAAACTGAAAGAGAAAACAAGAAAAATTCTTTTGTATCTATGATCTCTCCTCCTCGCCAGGAAAAGTCCTTAGATGGAGATGGAGTTACACACCTCATTTTTCACACTTGCGTCTGCCCCTCTGTCGAGAAGTAACTGGACTAATTCTTCATGGTTATTCAACACGGCCACCTAGAAGACAAACAGCGGGGGTGAGCGGAAGGGGGTGCCTGGTGGGACAGGTCCAGGACGCCCACCAGCAGCACGCTCACGAGTCAGAGCTGTCTGGGGCCGCTGTGGCTTTGCAGGATGGGTGCGTGTGCCCCGCTGCACAGCGATGGCAACTGCAAGGGAAGAGGAAAGGAAATCTGCTTTTCTCCATGTAAGATGACCTGACAAGTCCTAGGCCAAACCAGGACAGAGAATAGCACTTCTTTGTTTTTATCCTAAAATGGCCCCAGGGACTGGGGTTGGTAATCCTTCAAGAAAGTTGTCAAAAGACAACAAAAATACTAGAGTGACGCCACCCACCCACCCCCAAAAGAATGCTATGGTGACATTGCCATATCTTAATTCACAGGCCGATAGGGAATACACAGGCAACCAAAACCCCGTGCTCTTATGTGGCTGCACTGGCAAGAATTTCTGCTACAGGGGCCGCTCTGACCTTAATTCCGCCTGTCAAGCCAGGCTGCTGTGTGGAGCAAGGCGTACCATGAGAGGGGTCTTCCCGTCTTTGTCTTTCATGTTCACATCCGCGCCTGCGTCAATCAGCAGAGAGGCGACCTTCTGGTTCCCCGAGACCGCGGAGACTCTCATGAGCGGGGTCCACCCCGAGCCAGCGTCCGTGGTGTCCACCTGGAGAGCCACAGGGAGAGCGGCTCTTAGCCCACTTTCTTTTCCTGAAAATCACTCATCAGAAACTTATAAAGAAATGTCTACTTGCCCAAATTCCCCCAATTTAGATAGCAGTCTTTCTAGACCTGGTGAGAGTTGATTGGACTGTGCTGATTTCATTCACATTTACACAGTGAGCAGCTGTGTTTGGACCACTTTAGAGGGTGCTGAGAGGCCCCAGGAGGCCCCACCCCACCCACTGGCATCTTCATTTACATTTTGTTCAAATGGAAAAAAAGATGGGACAGAAAAATGAAACATAATCGCCTTCTCCTTGGCCCCATGTGAGCCCTGCCTTATTTTCTCGTGCCTAACTTTCCTCGTCTGGTTTTTAAAGAGTGTCTGCTGCTTACTTTTAAGTGTCTTTTGTAAGTGGCTTTAAATCCCTTCTGGAACAAGACAGTAATATAAACACCCACCCTGATCCTTACCAATAGGTATTCATTTTAAGCAGGAGAACTACAGCTGGAGTAAATACAAAGCAACCAGATCTCTTACATGAAATCCAGTCTGAAAAGTTAGCCAACCTAATGCCTTGTCCAAAATGTAGTTTGCCTGGTAGTAAGATGGGCCATTTCTAATAATCTGCCCGACATTAAGATCCTTCAATGTCATGCTTTTTAAGACATATTCTAGAATGATAAAATGTAGATACTGCCTCCTCCAATCCCAACGAAGGCCTCATCCACCCATGAAGAGTGGTTCTGAAGTAGACATATACACGTGTGCACAGACGGATGCATGGAATGCACACACAGGTCTAATTCAGAAGAATTACTTACAGAAGAATTACTCAGAGCTATCTGCAGCTTTAGTATGAAGCGTCAGACCGGAATAACAAACGAAGAACTGCCAGTAGGGGCTTAGGACCTTGCAGGTGATTTGTGTGTATGAGATTAGCCACTGCAACACCGTTAAGATGTGCAGCTCTTCCTCTTGCAAATAACAAATAACCTTTGGGCAGCAAACTCCATTATATTTAAATAATTATAAAATAACCACCTCGTACTACAAGGTACTTTATGCATTTTCAATGCACTTCCACACACATTTTCTCTTTTGGTCCTGAGGGGTTAAACAGGGATAGCTATTTTTATTCTTGGTTTACAAATGTTTAAACCAAATCTCAGAGAAGTCGAATACCTTCCCTGAGGTCACATGGCTCATTAAATGTAGAAATGCTTCCCCCATGCAAGTAACTCGCTCTCAGTATAGATCATTCGATTCGAGAAGAGGGTGACAATGCCCCACTTTGCTCCCAGATCCAACCATCTTCCAAAGCATCAGATCAATCACCTGCCAAGAACAGAGAGGGACTCGTGTTGACATCACCTGCCAGCCACACAGAAGTCTTCTGTGGACACATTTATGGAGTTCCAGTGCTACAGAAAAAGATGGAATTCACCCCAAATGAGTGTGTCCATAACTAAAGACCAGAGAGCCTACACTTCCAAAATTCCAGGATTTAAATGTTGATGGTAGAGACCTGCCCTTCTTTCAGCAAAGGTCAAACTTCATTTTCAGCTACAGACTTTTACTGGGTCCAAAGCATGAGCAGAATTCATCATAAACCAAACAAGAGGAATGCGGCTATCACTACCACCCAAGGCAGGTGTGGGCCCGAACCACCAAGGCGCGCAGGCTGGTCCTTCTGACCTTTTGTGCGTGTCTCTAAAACAAAACAAGAAATGTAATAAAAGGGATTTATCTTGACTGAGGCTCTTCCTTCAAGGGGCCCTCTTCTCAGCCCTCTAAAAGCAGCAGCAGGAACCAGTGAGATCCCACAACTTAAGCCTTGCTTTTTTGCTCAATCACACTTCAGAGACAAACTAGGACAAATCTACAGACATCTTCCGGGAGACATAACTCTTCTCCATTCGAGTTTATTTTCCAGGTCATCAGTTTAACCTTCTCAGTAGTCTACACCATCTGGCAATCACAATTAGGAGAGAATTTTGTTCATCATTCCTTATTTCCATGCCCTGAAATTTTTATTTAACTTCTTTGAAATCTTGAACTAAAGTTTTCAAAGGTATCAGCAGTTACCCTAATTGAGCTAATTCTATTTGCCCATCTTCAAATATCTGTAGAAGTCCAAACAACTCTACTTCTATTTGCCAAGTAGAATTTGTGCTTTCTGATGACATGAAACCAGAAGCAAACCAAAATGCCTGCTTCAAAGCAAAGACACGAGAGCTGGAATGCTCTATTCTTGATATAGTGTTTGCTCTTTGGAAGTTTTTTTTAATGACTAATCTTTAAAGCAAACCAAGAATAAAAATAATCTAATTCTAAAAGCAATAAGCAGCACTATGGCTGTAAGAGTTCTGAACATCTTGGTGTGTCCAGCACCTATGACATTATCTGGTGTGTTATAGAGGCACCATCAAGCTTTGTTGGCATAGGGAATGAACAAAGGAATAAACAAAGTAGAAGAAGCATCAGGTCCAGCTCTGGATTCAGCACTGTTTCTTCTTCCCCCACATGAGATGAACCTCCATGACAATCTGAAGCCTCACTATCATAACAATTCTATAATGATCTTTTTTTTCCAAGGCTTCAGGAACTTTCTTGCTCATAAGTCAGAGAATTTTCTCCAGCATTTCTAGGTTCAACAACTCAAAAGACATCCACATAAGGCCCTGCTTGTCCTAAACCCTATGGAACAGCATTTAGGTTCTTAACTGTATGTGTGTAGTTAACGAGGACAATCCGTACCTCACAGCCGTCCTTTATCATCCACTCAATCACATTGCAGTGGCCTCCATCTGCAGCCCAGTGCAGAGCTGTACAGCCTCCTAGGTCTCTAGTGTCCCAAGAAGCACCGTGTCTTCGGAGGTATTTCACAACATCTAGGTGTCCTGCGTAGCAGGCAAGCATTAGACTGCAACACACAGCAGAAGAAGCATTTGGCTATAAGTGCGGTCTCCACACTCAGGTCTACATTTACCCTCCCTGGCTTAAACCTAAGAGAGAAATCCTAATTTGGGTGGAAAAGCCATGAAAATCATTCACATAAAATGCATGTGTCTATCAACTGATAGATAGACACATTGTGGTATATCCATACAATGGAATATAATTTGGCCATAAAAAGGAAATGAAGTACTGATATATGCTACAATGTAGATGAACCTTAAAACATTACGCTAAATAAAAGCAGCCAGACACAAAAGGCCACATAGTATGATTTCATTTATATGAAATGTCCAGAATAGACAAATCCATAGAGACAGAACTAGCAGGTTAGTGGTCGCTCAAGCTGGAAGGAGGAGATGGTAAGCGACTGCTAATGAATATAGGGCTTCTTTCTGTGTTGATGAAAATCCTCTGGATTTATATAGTGACGGTGGTTATACAACTTTGTTCATATTTTTTTTTCACACACACACACTGTATTTTATTTTTACAAGAGATAAATAGACTTCATATATTTTTAAATGCTGAATTGTACATTGTAGCAGAATGAATTTTAGGGTATGTGAATTATACCTCCAAAAAATGAATAATCACTGTAATTGAGTAAAATGTTGGATTTAAAAACATCTACCAGTCCATGATGATATTCAAAAAAGAAAAAGAAATAAATCTCATTGGACACTATTAGAGATAACTATTAAACCAATTCCTTACTCTAAATATTGGTACTTAAATAAACATTTATGTTGTCTTTATAGAATACAATGTAGTCCATCCCCAGTTGATGAGGGAAAGCTCTTGTTAACAGAAGACTACACAGCTAATAAATAAAGGAGGAATCATGGAATTAGAAAATCACTTTTTGGCAAGTCCCAATTAAATAATTGATTCAGGCAAGGATCATAGTAGATGCTAAAATTTTTGGATGAAAGTTTAATGGAGAACAGGATATTCACACTGTACTAGATTTCTAACCCATAGATTATTTTCTAATTGCAATGGGAAGCTATATCTTTACAAAGGAAAGATTTAGTTGTTGCACCCTCACCAAAGGATCAAAACTAGAATCACCAACTGCGGGGCAACCTGCATCACAGGCCTGACAGAGGCAAACTGAAGTCACAACACCAGCTCTGAAGTGCTCTTGCTAAAAATGTTAACCTGAATCCAATCAAGCCTTTAAACCTAATTTTAACTTTATGGGAAATAATGAACAAGTTAAATGCCTCCTTCACACCTAGGAGACAACTGAGCAGATCAAGAACATAGGGCATCCTCTAAGATAATTGATCCCATCTCCTCAAAAGTCATTGCTATAAGAAACAATTTTTTAAATAAAAAAAGAGACAGAGGACCAGTTACACACACACAGGTTTTCACCTTCAGTCTACTGATGGGAAGTATTATATTAAGAAATTTCCTGGGGGCTTCCCTGGTGGCACAGTGGTTGAGAATCTGCCTGCCAATGCAGGGGACACGGGTTCAAGCCCTGGTCTGGGAAGATCCCACATGCCGCGGAGCAACTAAGCCTGTGCGCCACAACTACTGAGCCTGCGCGTCTGGAGCCTGTGCTCCACAACAAGAGAGGCCACGATAGTGAGAGGCCCGCACACCGCGATGAAGAGTGGCCCCCGCTTGCCGCAACTAGAGAAAGCCCTCACACAGAAACGAAGACCCAACACAGCCAAAAATAAATACATAATTAATTAATTAATTAAAATCTTAAAAAAAAAAAAAGAAATTTCCTAATCTAGACATCCTTACCCTCCTGGCATGATCCCTTAGCTAGGATGGAAGAGATACATAAATGTCTTCACATAAAGATGTACAAATAGCTTTCTTTTTATCAGATTTTATCAATAAGGCTATCCTCTGTAGCTTTCCAGCTTCCTCTCTGCTGTGGAAAAGTTCAAGGTTATTATCAGTACCTAGAAAATCTGAACAAGCTCATTGGTAGAACAGACAAACCACAGAACCTATTTTGGAAGTGATCTTTTAATAAATTTTCTAATTTCTTGTATGGATATTGGTTATTTTGGATGTTCTACTTCTTGAGTCGATTTTGATAGTTTAAATTTTCTCTAAAAAAGTACCCATTTCAATGATTTGATCAAATCTATTTTAGATGCAAATGTACCACTTTCTTTTCATGCTTAAATTTGCTCTATACTGTTATGAATCCTTTCAGATTTCTAATTTTTTCTTTCCTCTGAGATTTACAAAATTGGTCCATTTTATTGTGTAACTTCTGTTTAAGAGGTAGCTCTTACATTTCTCAACAATCTTTATTTTATAAACAATTTCTACTTTTCAAACATTCTTCTCTTTCATCCCTCTCAAGTTTTTCTTTTTCCTTTTTAAAATGGAACTATTATTTTTTCAAACTTCTTGAATTGATGGCTTAGTTCCAAAACTACCTGAGTTATTTGAAAAACTACTGTTTAAACTTAGAAGTGATTTTTTTCAATGTTACTAAAATCTATTGCTGCACTATGTCCAGAGAGCGTGGTAGGTAGGTTTTCTGATTTTAGAAATTGATGTTCTCTTTGTGGCCTACCGTATTTGATCAGTGTTTTGTAGCTACTCCTTACATACTAGTTTGCAGTGCATAAACCTTTGATCGGCATACATCACGTGACTATAAGCTCCCTGAGCAAAGGCTTTGCATTTTATTCACTGTTCTACCCAAGTGCCAAGCACAGAGCCTGGCATGTGGTAGTCATTCAATAAATATTGGTTGATTTGAATTAATTAATTAAACTTAATTACTAGATTAGTGATTATTTTTATGTCTTTCTAAAACATTCTCTCATCATTGTAAGAACAAGTTTCCAAGTATCATGTTCTTTCCACAAACTTCTCCTGCAAGGCACTCAGCCCTTTCACCTCAGGGAAGTAATTGGGTTGTATCTTTGTGAATGCCTTTTGCTTCCTTGGAAACATCTAAGACTTCTAGTTAACAGAGTCAGGCGAAATGCAATGAGAGCCCTTAGGGAGGTACAAAGTGCCACAGGCACTTACAACAAAATGCCCAGCACCCGGCTGGAGAAAACTGCTTCAATAACTATCACTTACTGAGTGCTTAGTGTCTGCTGAGCTCAAGCTAGGGAAGGCAGACGCATTATAATGGATATCCCCCAAAATACCCTGTTGAACGGAAGAATAAGTGGACAAGTGAATAAGCCAGTTTTTGAGTTGCCATCGTTCCTTTGAGACCTATCACCTCTCAGTACTGTCAAAAGAAACAAGAAAATATTTGCGTAAATCAAAACCCCAAGCCTAGTAACACAAGTATGGGAACAGTCCAGGGCATGTTTCATACCTACCTGTCCTTGCCACTTCCATTCTGCAGATTCACATCTGTGCCGTTAGAAACGAGGATTTTCACAAGCCTAAACAAGACAAATTTCAGAGTCGCTGGATAAGCAGCTTTGATGAATAGGAACCCGCGATAACCCAGTAAAAATGAACAACTCTATATTTAAGACCTGTCCTGGCAACTCTCTCTTCTCCATCTTCAGAGACAGCTGGCTTTAAAGACAGAGCATTACTAAACCAGAAAACTGCCTCTCCACACCAAAAAAAAAACAAACAAACAAACAAGTTTTTACCCTTTACGTGAATTATTCATTGAAAACAAAAAACTATACCACATGAAACAAATTAGACTATGAAACTAACTCACTCTCACTTTAATGACCATTGGAAATACATTTTCAAATGGTAGAATCTAATGAAAATCCATTTCTATTTCTTTAAAAATGGCATTTTAGTAGTTAAAATATAAACATGTTGGAAAAAATAAGCTCTTAGTATTTATGTGTATCTCCGTGAGGAGTAGAGAAAATAGATTGTGTCAGTGGAAATTATATCTGAGCAACCTATCAGGGAAATTTGTTTTCTAGAAGGAATATCCCTCCCCTTTCTTTTTTTAAAGAAACTGTGATTTAAAATCTCCCAACAAACAAAAGTCCAGGACCAGATGGCTTCACAGGCGAATTCTATCAAACATTTAGAGAAGAGCTAACACCCATCTTCCTCAAACTCTTCCAAAAAATTGCAGAGGGAGGAACACTCCCAAACTCATTCTATGAGGTAACCATCACCCTGATACCAAAACCAGACAAAGACACTACAAAAAAAGAAAATTACAGACCAATACCACTGATGAATATAGATGCAAAAATCCTCAACAAAATACTAGCAAACAGAATCCAACAACACATTAAAAGGATCATACACCACGATCAAGAGGGATTTATCCCAGGGATGCAAGGATTCTTCAATATACGCAAATCAATCAATGTGATACACCATATTAAAAAATTGAAGAAGAAAAACCATATGATCATCTCAATAGATGCAGAAAAAGCTTTTGACAAAATTCAACACCCATTTATGATAAAAACTCTCCAGAAAGTGGGCATAGAGGGAACCTACCTCAACATAATAAAGGCCATATATGGCAAACCCACAGCAAACATCATTCTCAATGGTGAAAAACTGAAAGCATTTCCTCTAAGATCAGGAACGAGACAAGGATGTCCACTCTCACCACGATCATTCAACATAGTTCTGGAAGTCCTAGCCACGGCAATCAGAGAAGAAAAAGAAATAAAAGGAATACAAATTGGAAAAGAAGAAGTAAAACTGTCACTGTTTGCAGATGACATGATACTATACATAGAGAATCCTAAAACTGCCACCAGAAAACTGCTAGAGCTAATTAATGAATATGGTAAAGTTGCAGGATTTGCACAGAAATCTCTTGCATTCCTATACACTAATGATGAAAAATCTGAAAGAGAAATTAAGGAAACACTCCCATTTACCATTGCAACAAAAAGAATAAAATACCTAGGAATAAACCTACCTAGGGAGACAAAAGACCTGTATGCAGAAAACTATAAGACACTGATGAAAGAAATGAAAGATGATACCAACAGATGGAGAGATATACCATGTTCTTGGATTGGAAGACTCAACATTGTGAAAATGACTATACTACCCAAAGCAATCTACAGATTCAACGCAATCCCTATCAAATTACCAATGGCATTCTTTATGGAGCTAGAACAAATCATCTTAAAATTTGTATGGAGACACAAAAGACCCCGAATAGCCAAAGTAGTCTTGAGGGAAAAAAACGGAGCTGGAGGAATCAGACTCCCTGACTTCAGACTATACTACAAAGCTACAGTAATCAAGACAATATGGTACTGGCACAAAAACAGAAACATAGATCAATGGAACAAGATAGAAAGCCCAAAGATAAACCCACGCACCTATGGTCAACTAATCTATGACAAAGGAGGCAAAGATATACAATGGAGAAAAGACAGTCTCTTCAATAAGTGGTGCTGGGAAAACTGGACAGCTACATGTAAAAGAATGAAATGAGAACACTCCCTAACACCATACACAAAAATAAACTCAAAATGGATTAGAGACCTAAATGTAAGACTGGACACTATAAAACTCTTAGAGGAAAACATAGGAAGAACACTCTTTGACATCAATCACAGCAAGATCTTTTTTGATCCACCTCCTAGAGTAATGGAAATAAAAACCAAAATAAACAAATGGGACCTAATGAAACTTCAAAGCTTTTGCACAGCAAAGGAAACCATAAACAAGATGAAAAGACAACCCTCAGAATGGGAGAAAATATTTGCAAACGAATCAACGGACAAAGGATTAATCTCCAAAATATATAAACAGCTCATTCAGCTCAATATTAAAGAAACAAACACCCCAATCCAAAAATGGGCAGAAGACCTAAACAGACATTTCTCCAAAGAAGACATACAGACGGCCAAGAAGCACATGAAAAGATGCTCAACAGCACTAATTATTAGAGAAATGCAAATCAAAACTACAATGAGGTATCACCTCACACCAGTTAGAATGGGCATCATCAGAAAATCTACAAACAACAAATGCTGGAGAGGGTGTGGAGAAAAGGGAACCCTCTTGCACTGTTGGTGGGAATGTAAATTTATACAGCCACTATGGAGAACAATATGGAGGTTCCTTAAAAAACTAAAAATAGAATTACCATATGACCCAGAAATCCCACTACTGGGCATATACCCAGAGAAAACCGTAATTCAAAAAGACACATGCACCCGAATGTTCCCTGCAGCACTATTTACAATAGCCAGGTCATGGAAGCAACCTAATGCCCATCAACAGACGAATGGATAAAGAAGATGTGGTACATATATACAATGGAATATTACTCAGCCATAAAAAGGAACAAAATTGAGTCATTTGTTGAGATGTGGATGGATCTAGAGACTGTCATACAGAGTGAAGTAAGTCAGAAAGAGAAAAACAAATATTGTATATTAACGCATGTACGTGGAACCTAGAAAAATGGTACAGGTGAGCCGGTTTGCAGGGCAGAAGTTGAGACACAGATGTAGAGAACAGACATACGGACACCAAGAGGGGAAAACTGCAGTGGGGTGGGGATGGTGGTGTGCTGAATTGGGCGATTGGGATTG
Source organism: Balaenoptera musculus (assembly GCF_009873245.2). Taxonomy (NCBI): domain Eukaryota; kingdom Metazoa; phylum Chordata; class Mammalia; order Artiodactyla; family Balaenopteridae; genus Balaenoptera; species Balaenoptera musculus. The sequence goes on from NC_045800.1 coordinate 6,375,750, forward strand.
ACATGTATACACTGATGTGTATAAAACTGATGACTAATAAGAACCTGCAGTATGAAAAAACAAACAAACAAAACAACTAATACTAAACTTTCATTGGGTTATTTGTATGGAAATATGTTAATATAAATGTTTCAGACAGTACATGAAATTTCTAAAGATCTTATATGTTCTGGTATAATGTTATAAGTCATAATCCTAGTTATTACTTTAAAATGTATATCTCAGAAATAACTAATTTTCTTGTCAACTGCATTATTATGAACTTTCATCAAATCTTTAACCATGGTCATTTTTAAGTCTTTTGTCATTTACAGACAGTTCTGGGTGTACTCTGATGCTTTTGCAAAAATGTTCCTATAAAAGGGTTTCATCTTCAAGAAATTCATGGAAAAGACTCTGACAAGTACAGGTTTCTGGTAACTGTACTGCTGAACTGAATGAATAAGCAGTTTCAGAACTCTAATGGAAAACTGATGAATTCATAATAGTGCTAACAAAAGATCAAGATGAAAAAAAAAATTAATTACATGGGACTGAGTGAACTGATGAGGATGAGTATAATTTTTGTGACTTTCTGTTTGAATTAAAAAAAAAAAAAATCCCACAAGGACTCAGAGGCAAAGAATATACAAATCAATTTTCACTGCAAAGTAAAGGAGCTGTTACAGTGGAGGATTACCGGACTGAATGTCAATATTATGACATAGTATGAGTGTGTTTCGTGTTTGGTAATTGCAATCATTGTTGCTTTTGTTGTGGTCATCCATGTACAATGCTTGGTGTCAGTCTATTTATCTCTTGTAAAAATAAAATACAGTGTGTGTGTGTGAACAAAAAAAAAAAAAAAAGGAAATTCACATTCCAATAACCAGTTTTCCCAGGACATATAAAATACCTTGCAAAATGTGATTAAGATGGCTATGTCTCTTCCTTATCACGTGATTATACGTTTTTATACCCTCTCCTGCATGTTGTGTGACTTTATGATAAAAGCAGCTGAGCTTCTGTTCAGCCCCTACATGGCTCAGTTTTGGAAAGAGAACTGAAGCTGGGTTCCCCCCCCCACGGCCCTTCCCCTCCCATCCCCGTCCTGAGAGGAGCCTTTGGGAGAAGCGAGGGGCTCAACCCCTCCCTAAGGGATGCAGAGCGCCATACCTGCTGTATCCTCTCTGGGCAGCGACCATCAGAGCGGTAAAGCCAAACTTATTGGGAACATCAACCTTCACGTTGCTTGGGGGAAACACAGAGGGAAAAAAAGAGATGAACGTGCCCACACGGCTCCCTGCAGATTCACAGCTGACTTCTCTTTCAGGGCACAGGTGGTTAAAACGGTTCATTTTCCTGAAAATTCCAGTTCCTTCTGCGCCATTAAGTTTTTGTTGTCTTAGACTGCCCTGCCTAATATTTTAAAGGATTCAAATTCACAAGGAAAGAAGAGGAAATTGCTGTAATTTCACTTAAAGTAGGCATTTCCTTCAATTCAGAACCATTACATAATCTGCTAAAATCCTCTATGACGAGCACGGCCCCTCTAAACCAGCGGGGGACACAGTGGCTTCACTGCAGGCTCTCAGCTCCACCCAACACGAGCCTGGCCCCCATTGCACCCACTGGGCATAAAGCACTGTTGCTCAGAGAAGAAAGCCCAGTTCTTAAATAGCAGCTTAGAAGCTGTGGCGTTTTTCGGGAACCTTCTCCTACTTACAGAGCCTCAATTCACACATGACTTGTCTTCTAAGGCACTCAAAACTATCAATCCAAAAACGATCTAGATAACATTGTCCTGTTTTCATTTGGGAGACAGCTTCAAGTATCTCATTGGCGGCAACTGTATTCAACATTTCCCCTCTAGGGTTTTATCAGCCTTTTGAGTTAGAAACAGCTGATTTAGTGATTCCTTAATTTCATCAGGAATTAGATGTGGGTGGGCATTTAGGGGCAAAATTTGCCTAAATGCTACGGCATATAACCTAGAGTCATAAGTTATTTCTGGGAAGAATATATGACACCCAGACTCATCATGTCTGTTTTCAATGTTCATTAAATAATGACAAAATATCCCATTTACACGGGGCTGTGTCTACGGTCATCTTTATGAGCCGTGCTGCACTCACACCAGTCACCTGAGATCAATTTTGGAGCCAAAGCCGTGGGGAATTTTAGGGAAATAAAGTTAAGCTGCATGAACGCATTTCTAAACACTTGCTGGGCATTTAAAAAAAAAAATTTAAGTTTTTAAAAGGCAGAGCTCTCTCACCCTCCTTGTAGTATTCGAAGCAGCAAATCTTCATCGTTCACGTTGACAGCTCTATGCAAGTGTTCACTACTTATGGGTTCTCCTGAAGAAAGTAGATTGGAAAGCAGTCATCCAAAATATAATGAAAGAAGGTTCATTCCAGCTCTGTTCCTCCTGTGGCCTCGAGTGGAAGTTCATGTTCACCTTCAAGAAGGCACTTGGCAATTCCGCTGAGTATCTCTTACATGACATACTCTCCACTCCTCCTTTTACTGAAAATAGACCTTGTTTTCACATATTAAGAGAAGAACATTTAGATTGTCCTAAAGGCTTGGGACATTTTCAAGTTATAAAAGTACCGCTGTGTGGATGTTATTTTGATATTTGAAAATAATCCTTTCAGATTTCATAAGACATAATAAATGTGTCTTACGAGCAAGGGAAAGCTCCACCATTGTCACGCTGTGCTGGCTTTGTTTGCCAAGGAGTCACTAAACTATGTGAACAACAAACGAAACAAGACAGATTGCTTTAACATTGGAAATCCACAATTTCAGTCCTTCCCGAGAACATAACATTCACGTTGGCCTTGCCTCCTGTGAGCTTGTGGAGGCAGAAGGGCTCATACCCAGAGAGGTGGAACATTGTGAGAAAGCCTGATTGTGGGAGCGAGCCTGCCAAGTGGAGAAGAGCAGGCGAGGGATTCTGAGAAACAGTAAAGGAACAATGGGAAGAGGGGCAGCCCTTCGTGCATCGACTCCTCGTGGAAGAGAATGGGGCGGAAGTCCAAAAATGAGCAGTGCGTGAGCTCAGGACCAAGTGAAAGAAGCCCGTCCATCAGGATGTTTGTTTCATGGCTTCATTTGGTTCACCTCCCATGACGTTCTGACTTTTTTGATGATTAGGATTAAGTTTAAATGAAATAATACAAGTGAAGTGCTAGACTAGCACCTGTACGTCGTAAGTATCTGTTGTCAAGGTGATAGTAACAGAGTGGCAGCTGCCCTGGTCCCGGGCAGCCCACCTTTCTCTCCTGCCTGGTGCCCAGGCCCCTCCCACACTTAGCACCCTACCAGCCTTCACAGGCATTGAGCTGATAATCCCTGGCTTCAGCCGTCTCAAAAGGGCTCATTCATTTATTCAACAAATTTGTTTCGTTTTTTGTTTGTGGTGGGGTTTTTTGGCTGCACCATGTGGGATCTTAATTCCCCGACCAGGGACCAAACCCGTGCCCCCCAACAAAGGTTCATGTATACCTTACATGCCTAGTCTTGACAGTGGGAGCCCCAGAGAGAATGAGACACACATGTCCCTCTCTTGCCCTTCACACTACAGGGCCCACTTTCAGCTGTTACTATTCTCAACCCTGAGAGGAAACATCCCCTCCACCCTATCCTCCCACCGCACCCCAGACTACCCCCTGGGGCTCACCCCACCCCTTAACCTCCCTCTTACAGGCTGGCCCGCAGAGGTCCCCGGCCATCGCAGCCAGCTGGGAAGTAAAATTCCTAGCCCTGCTCTTCGTGGTGGAAAAACTCTGGGACGTCAGTTCCCAGGCACAGGAGCCGATTTTCTCCTGGTTTCCTTGGAGGATTTTCCGCTGGACAAAGTACAAACCGGGAAACAGTGGGGCAGAAGAATGAAGGGATCCCTGTCAGAGTGACCTTTAGCTGATACCCTTTTCTTCTGTTCTGGTAAAAATAAATTCAAGCCAAGTTAAAACTGTTTTGAAATAACAATTTTGTCTGCTTGAGCTTGCCAATCTCCTCAAGATGTCTTAGCTATATTATACTTCCTTTTCATCATTCCACACATAGTTTTAGACCAAAAGCCTCTAAATAAATGTATCATGATAACCCACCAGAGGACAAGGCCCACGGCAGTCCCTGGCCTTCTGAGGGAGGTCATGTCTTTCACGAGGGGCTATGGGAGGGGGCAGAGTTTTGCCCCCTGGAGGACATTTGGTAAAGTCTAGTGACATTTTTGGTTGTCACAGCTTAAGGATTGGTACTACTGGCATCTAGTGGCTGGAGGCCAGGGATACCTTTAAACATCCTACAGACACAGGGCAGCCCCCGTCACCGACCACACAGACGCTGAGAATCCCTGCACTAGAGTCATACAGACTTAACATGACTCATACTTTAGTGGGCAAATGAAACCCATGGAAAGTTCCTCTTCCCTCTCGCTTCCCAGAAAGGAGGAGAAGGATGGTGTGGTGGGAAAGTCTCCATTATCCCACCAAACGGCCCCTACTTCTGTGACTCTCAAATGTCAACTGCCACTAAAAACACCAAAATAAGTGATTTGCACAGAATCATCTAAAAGAGCATAGGAAGCTCATCCTATCTCTACTGAATTTTAAAGTCTGGAATCCTAACTAGATCCTATTCACTAAGCTGTCTCTAGAATGTCACATGATGCTTTTAATCTCCTTCAGACCACAAAACAGGGCCAGAAAGGCTGAGTGAGTTGTCCAAGGTCACCCAGATAGGAGGGGGTGACATCAGAGCTCGAACGGAGGTCTTCCGAAAGGCCACACTCCTTCGTTTAGGGCTTACTAGATGTCGAGGTAGCTGACCAATCCATTCTATGCTTCCACTCTTACTAAATTCTGTATACAAGCAGACATCTTAAATACACACACATGAGCCCCCAGCCCCTGCAAAGTGCGAAGTGCAAGGGGAGGCCTAAAGCTCAGAAAGGTTCGTAAAAGTGCTAACTTCTTGGGATTTGAGGGAAAGCTCTAAAAGCACACGCAGCACCCGGCACATTACGCCCTGACCACCTCTGTCCACATCATCCCTCTTACCTGCCCAGCATGGCTCTCCCAGTATGGGCACTTCCCATCCTACCCAGGGAGCTCTGCAGCGTGCAAATATCAGAAAACAGAATAAGTTCATTTCGTGCTTAGAAGCTTGAGGACCGTGCATAGCAGAGACCAGTGTATCTTGATATTATGATATAATTTCAATAAATGTATTGCCTATTCCAGTTTCTGGGAGATCAGCGCCCTCCCAGCTTATTCTGAGATCAAAGGGACATGTCACGGAAGAGAAGGAAAACAACATAATTGTTCATCATTCCCTGCTTGCTGAGTTCCAGCAATAACTATCATTGGGGCATGAAAGCTCTTTCTCAGCATTAACTCATTAACCCTCTCAGACCCCTGCCAGGAAGGCAACGAGGCACTGAGGACGACCGCCAGCCCAGAGAGGGATCAACCGAGGCACGACAGAGTCTCACAGGTTACAGGAATTTGACAGGGAACAGAAAAGAAGTGCAGAGGCTCTTGTCTGCAGGGCAGAGCAGTTCTTTCTACTCCCACTTTAGGCGGGAGTCATGAAGAACAGAGAGGACGTTCCGGTGGGGGGCAGAATGTTCCAGGGGGGGCAGAATGTTCCGGTCCTCCGCCCCCGAATCCTTCAAGACCTCGTGGGCCTGGCCCAAGGGACTGCTTATCGGCAAGTGCAATGGGATATGAAAAAGGCAGGCTTTGCCTTTGTGGGTTTGCTGTTCTAATGTTTACCCGGGTGTCACCATTATTACAAATATGGAACTGATGCTGCCCCGTGGTGAGGACGCCCGTCGTCGAGCAGGACCCCGGGAGGGGACGCCTGGCTATAGGAGCAGGAAGGGGACAGAGAGGTCTTCGGGACCCCACTGCTCATGCTCTGCAAGAGGGTCATGTAGCTGCAGATGTCCCGACAGATATTAAAATGTGGTGATAACACCTTTCTTGGTGGAATTTAAGTCTCTATTAAAAACAGTGAATAAATGATGAGCTCATTGGCAAAAAATATTTGCCAATTAACAAGCAGCAGCTGTTTTCCTTTCTTTTTAAGGGCCCAACTGATTAAAATTGCACGCTGCCTCATTTAAACAAGAGTCTCATGTACTTTACCTGGGGGGGGGGAAGAAAAAGCCTGAGCATCCTTTATTCAAAGTACACGCTTTTGTGATTCATTAAAGCACTTTCAAACCGAATGCAAATTATCAACCCACAGAAGCATTTTCACTTGTTTTATATAATGTGCACATTTTTAATTCTTTGTTTAGCATGATCTGCCTCCTTAAGAGTGTCTGCTTTGGATATTATAACAGCGACAGCCTAAGGAAGCAGCAGCCAGCCAGAAGGAAGGGTTACCTGATCCTTCCCACCCAGGAGAGCGTCCTGAGGTTGCGAGCGCATCCTGGCTGCAGGCACGTGTGCTGTGACCTGACACTCGGCTCCCAGGGCATCACCAGGATCCTCATCTCCAGCGCACCCTCGTCCCCACAGGAGGTCTTGTCTGATGAGCCACGGAAGCCACGGACTGCAGTGACAAAGGCCTTGGACCACTGGACCAAGTTTCCACGGCTGCCTCTCAGAAGCCAGCTCAGCAAGGAGAAGGCACACCTGGCCTGCAGGCACCACCCTTGCCAGCTGACAGACCGAGCGCTGTGATGCTCTCTGCCCTCCCAGAAGAGCTCCGGAGGGTGCCGGCTCCATGTAACCTCTGGCCAAAGGCCCAGGAGCCCCTGCCCTGGCTGTGACGTGGTACTAAGGATCCTAGGGGCCGCCTACCGCAATGGGCTCTATGCCCACTTCACCCTCACCTGGCAGGTTCAGGGGGCCTCTCCCCAGCCAGTGGGAACCAGAGCCATCTCCCGAGAGACAGGAAGGCAAGCTGAGCCAATCAGAGCTCCTCCTCCCCCCAGTACAGACTGGGGGCTTTTCGTTCGCCATCCATCCAACCGTTTCTTAAGGATCTTCTATAACTAGACATGACTGACCCATCACCCTGGCCCCTCAGCAGCACGCACGGTAGGTGGAAGACAAAGAAGATGAACGAATACGTAAAATAAGAGGCAAGGAGCGTTACTAGAGGTGGAGAGACACTGCTCTGTGCCGGGGAGGAGCAGACTGCAGGGCAAACAAGGGGAAGCCACACGAGGAATGGCCTGGAACAGAGCTCTGCCCCGGAGTGGGCTCGGTAGGCCCAGCGGTGGGGAGGGCGGGCACCCCAGAATGCAGGGGCAGAGCCCGAGGAGGGCAGCACTGGCTGGGGGTGAGGGAGGACGGGAGGGAGCCGAACGGCGGCCTGGAGGAGCGCCCTCCAGAGTCTCTTTCCACACGCTGGGCTCCCTTTGCCCAGGTTTCTCCTGCCCCCTCTCCTCCCTTCTCTGTGCCTTCCCTCAACACACAAAGAAGTAAGGCATGGTCTGCTGCTCTGCCTTCTTTTCTTGCCCCTAAAAACTCTAGGAGCTCAATATCTCCCATAGAAAAGCAAATGCTTTCACCCTCACCAGATTCAGGGCCAAGCCCTCTTTCCTGACCTGCATCTCTGGAATCGACCATTTCACGTCAAAAGTCTCCTCTGAAACTCTATTTCTCCACGGCCAGCTGAGCACTGTTTGGGGGGTGTATATGGCATCACCACCCTCAGCTTTAACTGAATTCTCGGTTTGCTAAACTGAGATCCAATCCCCTAATGCCTTGTTTGCAACGGAAGATGTTATGAACCAACTCAAAATCTGAATTACCTTTCATCTGCACAAAAATGTCCATCAGTAAATGCCTAAAGGACACAACTGAAAGTCACAGAAAATATATGTATACAGGCCAAATGCTACATTGACTGAAATTTTAAAATAATGTTTAACTCACAAAAATTTTAAATAATGTTTAACTCCCTTTGTGCAATCAAAAAAAGATCTGTCTGTATTTTCAGTGGGTGGATATTTTCAGAAGTGAAAAACACTTCTGACCGTTTTAATCTTCACAATATTCTAGTTCAAAGATGGGACTTCATACACACACACCTTCAAAATGTTTTAAAATACCAATCACAGGGACTTCCCTGGTGGCACGGTGGTCAAGAATCTGCCTGCCAATGCAGGGGACACGCGTTCGATCCCTGGTCCGGGAAGATCCCACGTGCCGCGAGGCAACTAAGCCCGTGCTCCACAACTACTGAGCCTGCGCTCTAGAGCCTGCGAGCCACAACTATTGAGCCCGCGTGCCACAACTCCTGAAGCCCACACGCCTAGAGCCTGTGCTCCGCAACGAGAAGCCACCTCAGTGAGAAGCCCGCGCACCACAAGGAAGAGCAGCCCCCACTCGCCACAACTAGAGAAAGCCCGTGCACAGCAACGAAGACCCAATGCAACCAAAAATAAATTAATTAAAAACAAAAAATCTTAAAAAAAAAAAAAGAAGGAAAATACTGATCCCAGAAAATATTTGCACCCTTAGATCTGCCCTGGGCAAAGGATGCGGCCTCTGTCCCCCACCTCTGTGTGGGTCCCCTCCCCGCGTCCTGTGGACAGAAGCAGCACTGTTCACTGTTCCTCACCCACAGGTTCCCAGGGATCAGACTTCTGTGTCAAGTCTTGACGGATACACTGAAGCTGTCCAAAAGGGACGAAACGCTGAGTGGACCTCTCAGCTGAGGTCGCCCGGGGGGCAGCCTGTTTCTCCGCGTGGGAACCCTTGGTCGGCCCGCACCCCTCTGGCCCGTTTCCTGAGAAAGGTGACTCCATCCTTTTTTTCTGAACGTGCCCTCCCAGGGAAGTGCTGGCACAAAAACAGCTCTTGCATTTGTTCAAGCATAATTAGACTTCCCTTATGCGACGGCCAGGCCCGGCCAGTGAACAATGTTATCACAGCGCTTAAAAATGGAACGGTTTCTGCTTCCAGTAAGGCCAAGCAGAAAGCAGAAGACCTTCACCTTCACATTGCTTGTCACCTTTAGATAAATGAGTTTCGAGTTCTGCATACTCACTGGTCGTAGATACTGAGACCACCGGGCTGTACTCATGCTCTCCGGAGGGGCTGGTGACCTTCAGTCGAAACCTGTACAGGGTCCGTGGGTCCAGACCTTCCACAACATGCTTAGTCGCGTATCCCCTAGACGGGAGGAGACACACGTGATGATGACACCAGGTAATCGGGGCAGCGTCCTCTGAAAGGTATTAGAAGAGCAGGTGGAAGGGATTTCTGAGCACTGTCTACCCCCGGTACAGAGCTGACCTTGGTGGCTGTCCGTCTCTCACCCTGGGCTGAACTCCTGAGCACGAAGGACAGGACAGGCGTCCACCCCTGCCCGGCAGGTGCCCTCGATGCCGCAACCCCCTCCCCCAGGGCTGACACACAGCTGGCTCGCGATTTTGTACTTTGGAGAAATAGTCACATTAACCCATGTTTTTTGTTTTTTTTTTGTCCTCATATGGCAAAGTTTCACAATTGAAAGCTAAGCTCAGCAGTCCAAGTAGCACATACATGATTGCTGGGTGGGGTCTTCGGGTGGATGGGCGCCGCTGTGTACCTACTGCAGGCAAAATCCCACTGCAGGGAGAGGGCGTGACTGCTCAGAGCCCCCGGGGCAGCTGGGGAGGTGGGCAGCACAGAAATGACTCTATCACACCACACGGTCAGGTTCACCTAGGAAAACGTTTGTGGGAAGCAGGTACTGAATGCTTGGAGAACAGAAAACTGAGTAGAGGCTGCGATGGAAATCTGCAGCCCTCCAGGCAGAAAGACTTGAGTCGGATCGTTTGGAGCTGAAAAACGAGCACCAGGAAACGCAGGCGGGCAGTGCTGCCGGCTCAGGAGACGCTGAGACCCAGTGAAGGTGCCGAGACCCTGGCCCTCTGCCCGTGAAGCAGGGCCTGGGGGTCTGGTTTTGACTTGCCACACTTTCTAGGATACCAGGTCTCCAAAGGTCCAAGGAGTTGTATGTCTATCCCAACAGTCCCAAAATCTCAGCTCCCCTTTGCTGCCAAAAACCTTCATTAGCATCTGATTAAATTCCATGTATCTCTTTTCAAAGCCTTCATCTAAATCTTTCTTTCCTTACACCTCAAAGACTTGATCTGTGTGTGTGCAGGGCGGGCGGAGAGGGGGTGAGGATGTACTATCTCCAGCTCTTTTCTTCTTTCCTGCTTCCACATCGAGCCCAGGCCCTGCCCTCCTCCCTTCAGGACACTCTCCACAGCCCCTCGGATGCCAAGTTTACCATCTTTTTTCCCATTTTCTGTCTATAACTTTCCCTTCATTCTCAGCAGACTTGTACAGAGGCCAGAATCATACTTTGGGGTTCACAACTAATCTTTCAAAAATGTTGATGTGCTACCTAAATAGTTATACATCAATTCCTTTCCATGCAACTCACCAAACCCATCTAGTGCCCACTACCTGGGAGGTGCTGGGCCGGGCTGGGGACGCAGCCCTGGACCAGTTCACGGCCGAGATGCATCTGTCAACTCTTGCTGATGGGTGCAAGAACAGGGGCAGTCCAGGACAGTGAGGGGTGACAGCTGCATCAGGCTGAAATGACAGTGCTGGAGTTGCCATCATTACTGATAAACCCACTGGAAAAGCAATGTCTCCCCAAAGATGCAGGCACAGTGCCCAGTGCATAGAGAGCCAAGCCCACCATTGCTCCAGGGGGAGGAGAACCCTTCAGGATAGTTTAAGACGACCCAGAAGGCCTTCTATCTCCCAAACTCACCCATCAGACAAGTAATTCCTCTACCGTGAGGAGTGAGGGGAGAGGGGGCCCCAAAGCATGTCCTTAGCAGAGAGGCATCTGATGTAAAGTGAGACATGGGGCAAGCAACTTCCAGAACAGACAGGAGGATAGGCAGGGGAAGGAAGGACCCAGGCAGTCTGAGAAAGCCACAAGGATTGGAAAGACAAGGAATCCCAGGGGGATGAATGGTTAGGTGAGAGCAAAGGGTAACTGACAGAAAAATCTAGCACCGGGCGATCAGACAGGTCTGGATCTGCGCTCCTGAGAGGAGTCTCAGCTCAGAGACCTAGAGGACCATGTTTGAAAATAGGAAATGATTTCCAAAGACCCTTTGCCCTTTGTGTTTCTCTCCCTTTGTCGATTATCCAAAACGTAAAATTTTAAGCTGAAATGAAGTCCAGAATACTCGGAGATCCCCCTTTTCTGCATCACAAGTTACTCCAGGCACCAAAACCTAAATGACTTCTTGGGCGGAGCTCTAACCGAGCCAAGAAAAAGGTGGTGTGGGGGGGGCGGGGGACGTTGAGGCCCTTCTGACCTTCGTCTGTGTTCTCCTGCCCTTCGAGGGTGGACGCAGCCCTCTTCACTGAGACTACCTTTCCTTGAAGCATATTTCTCTCCACCTAAAGAAGCCAAGTCAGTCAAAGTGGCCTCTAGCTACCCCTCCCATCCTGCAGGTGCACGTACTCTTCCCACCGTTAAGAGTCAAATTCCTCTCCCCTTAAATAGGATGGGATGTGGCGAAGGGATGCTGTGCAATTCTGGGCCCAGCTTTAACATGCCTGGTAGCTTCTGCTCTTGCTCCCTTGGAAGCCAGTTGCCATGTAAAGATGTTCAACTTCCCCACTGGAGGGAGAGGTTGCCTGGTGAGAGTCACTGGAAGATGCCAGACAATGAAGGAAAACACAGGAGCCCGGTCAGCCACCCACTGTCCCCACTGCCCCAGCAGAGGCATCAGACACATGAGTGACACCACTTGGATCCTTCAGCCCCAAAAGAGCTGCACCAGCCAAGACCACGTGGAACAGAGACTTGCCTTCCCCACGCTGCCCAAATTGTAGGATCATGAGTAAGCATGTGAGTATTTTACACTTTGAGCAAAACCACTAAGTTTGGGACAGTTTGTTACGCAGCAATAGATAACTGATACATCATGTACCAACAACAAAGAAACTATAATAAAGACAATTAGGAAATGATACCGACAGCCTTAAGAAGCCAAAAACACATAAGTGTTAAAAACTATATACAAATATATTTACCATGAAAGAAAAAGCTCTGAAACCAAGATAAATGTTCAGAAAAACTGCATGATCTAAAAAAAAATAACAACAACAACAATAAACTAAAATATATCAGCTTGGCACAAAGTAATCTTGTGAGTCGGTGGGTTTTATTGTTACGTGAGCAGAGGTGCATAACTATAGCTATTTGAATCATAGAAACTGAGCCCTCAATTTGTGGCATCTGAAAAGATCTTTAGGAGCTCAGTGAGACTACAATGCTCAAACCTCAGTGGAATTTAATTGCCAGGTGGCAAAGACTTAACATAGTTTTAGACCAAAATAAAAGTGCCCCCAGTAAAATCCAATGGTGCTAAACATCACAAGATCACCATGAAGCAAACAGCACCTTCATAACCCCTGGAAAGATAAATTACAGAACTGTCTTAGAAAACAGATGCCACTGGGCACAGCGATTGGAGGCTGGAGGCTCTCACAGCATCAGTAAAGGTGGCCCCACGGAAAGGACCAGAGACACAGCTGCCCACTGGGGTCCTCCACGACTACAATGCAGACACAGGGGTGACACCGACTGCAGCATAGACACAGGGACGTCTCAGAGCAGCTGTGTATCGAACATCTGGACATGCACTTTTTTACACGGCCCAGGCATGGTAGCTCAAAGGATGAAGCAATCTTAGAACTTTTCCAAGTTCTATTTCCAGTAGAGGAAATATATCAAAGTATAAAGCATACCGTTATTTCTGTTATCAGCCAAAGCAAATATCTGATGCAAGAGCTGAGCAAACATGAAACATAACAAAGTAAGTACGGAAATGCCCAGAGACTCAGTTCCCAGACTTCTCTTCTCCCACTATGTTCCACCCCCAGCTTTCTGATCGTCCCCAAGTGAGCTCCCGCTCCATCCCGAGTCTCCGTGGTTTGAGCTGCTCAGGCCAAAACCTTGGTGCCACCCGTGGAAGACTGGATTTTGTTCACAGGTACTTGGTGCCCTCCCCCAAGGATTCTATATCCCAGTGCTGTTGAGCTCAGACGTGGCGGGACTTGCTCTGAGCAATGAAGTATAAACAGAGGTGCAGTGTGTCATTCCAGGTGGAAGTTTCAAGAAACGGGGAGCCCCGATCTCTGCCTCTGCTGGCACCATGACTAGCCACGTTCAGGCAGAGGCCACTCCACCAGCCTGGCGACACACCACGGGTGTTCCGTGTGGGAAATACGTTGCTGCCGTTGGGAGCCACTGAGCTTCTGGAGCTGCTGCTTCCTGCAGCCCAATGGGGCCGGATCCTGAGATGTCTACTGATGGCCCCTTGGCTACCCTCTTTCTCTCACATCCCGTATCTGGTGCACCAGCAAATTCCTCAAATCTGTCTTAAAAAGCCTTGATTTCACCACTTTTCACACTGTGTTCTGTTATCTCCCACCTAAGTTATTGCAGAAGCTTCCTAATTAGTCCTCCCTGCTCTGGCCGCCTTCCCTCCTCACAGCCTGTCCTCCACTCAGCAGGCAGAGTGACCCTCATGTAGCATAAGCACCACACTCCTCCCCAGTTTATCAGTGTCCAGTGGCTTCTCACCTCACAGAGTGACAGCCCCCAAGACCCGTCCCCACACTGGCCCCATCCCATTACTCATTCACTTCACTCCTCAGTGTTTCTGGAACGCCAGGCACGATCCCACCTCCAGACACTTTTGCCTGCTGTGTCTTCTGCCTGGAATGTTCTTCCAGATACTCACGAGGCTCCAGATACCCCTCGCTTGCTTCTTTACACAGATGTTACCTTCTCAGTGAAGCCTTCTTCACCTCCACTCCAAGCCCCCAACTACTCTCCTCTGCTTTCCACTTGGTACTTAACCACCATCTGACACACTATATTTTTACTTATGTATCTTATTTATCGTTTGTCTTCCTCATCACGAGGGAGGAATTTTTGTCTGTTTGTCTAGTGCTGTATCCCCGGCATCCAAAACAGTGTGTTGCACATAGTAGGTGCTGACTGAATGAATGAAATGCATGATAAGGGTACCAATTATCACAGGAATTTAGAGGGGTAGATAATAGGATAGTAAAGGGAGCTTCTCAGTCGAGGCAGAATCTGACTTGGGTGGAAGAAAGGATGGAGCAGGGGAGATTTGTCTGAACAGAGAAAACAGCTGAACACACATGCAGGAGAAGTCAAGGCATACTCAAAGGACAGTAAAGCAGATTTCGTCGGAAGGTTTATGCCCAGAAATAAGAAACAGCAAGAAAGGCAGGTTGTGGGCAAACTGTGAAAAGCATCAGATGTTAGTGTAAGGAGTTGGACCTTCATTCTTCAAGCAATGGAAACCCATCGAAGACAATCTGACAAAAGGAAGATTAAAAAGAAAATTAACCTAGCAAGATAGAAGGAAGGGATAGAGGGCAAGAAAAGAGGGATATGGCCAATTCATTCAATCAGCAAATAAGCTGGACGGTTGTAGGACCTGGGGATTCAGCAATGACTAGTCAGAAAACAGATCCTACTTGCATCCTAGTAGGGGAAATGCCACAATCTAACAAGGGAAAGCATAGAAGGGATGTGCAAAGGGAAAGCTCATGAAAACTAGATATAACTGGCTGTGAGGAGAGCCCACGTCAAAGACAACAGCACTGATTCAAGACTGGCTGTTGGAGAAGATGAACAGAAACTGACAAGTCAAAACGAAGTTCTTAAATCCACAATCCCAGGGTCAGATAGTCTAGATAATCGCTCTTGCAAAGAAAGGCATTTGCTAGTTTTAACGATACACCTAGGGAAAAGTGATATAATGGAGAGAAGAGGTCAAGATTAACACAGTCTAACTCTGCCACCTAGTGTCAAGGTTTGTGCTAATTCTCTGAGGGAACGTGAGCACCTCACAACCTCACTTAGAGTTGGGGGTCTGAAGGCCTCGCTGCTGGCTCTGCAATGCCAGGCAACCATCCAGGTGAGTTCCCGGGCCGGACAGCACTCAGGTCTCTGGGGAAAACATGACAGCACAGAGACACACAGGCTGGAGGCCAGTGGACATGGCTGATCACCCAGCAAAGGAGAAACGGAGACACAAAGGAGCACCCAGGACAGCCCCACCTAACCTGCCCAAGCATGGCTTGTGGCGCAAGAGAAACAGGCGAAATGAAATACCTTTTTCTCTCTCCACGGAAATACTTGTTATACCATCATTCATGCTTTTGGGTGGAAACTACTTACCAGAGAATAACACATGACATGACGTGATTAAAATAACATTTCAAGTAGTCGGGCCAGGAATTATTTTCATATGGCAACTACATTTCAGGTAAATGCATGTTTTCCTTTCTAGGTACGAAGAATCCTTCATCAAATCGCAGGGATACCATGGTTCGGGTAACAGTCGAAGCCTGCATAGGTACCCTCACATCAGCACCCTTACCACAATGCCACCTGGAGAAAAGTCCAGCAAAGCGCTGCAACTGTTCCCTGACTGCAGCAGTGCCAGGATGCCGGCTGTGATATTGCCCTACAGTTTTCCGTAATGTTACCACCGGGGAAAATGGTAAAAGGTACCTGGGATCTCTCTGTTTTATTTCTCACAGCCAGATGTGAAGCTACAATTATGTCAAAATTAAAAGTTTAATATAAAAACGTATCTGCATCCCATCTCCGGTCTTCTTCCTAAAACACAAAGTCATTTTGCAAGCAGTAAAGCTGTCAAAGGAAGAAATAAGGATTGAAGTGAAGGCTAAGAAAAAAAAAAAAATGACCTCTTGATTATTCCTGTTGCATTCATTTATTTATTCACACAACAAATATTTTGAGGGCCTCCTATGTGCTGGCGCTGTCCAGGAGCTGGGGAAAGAGCCTCAAGCAAGCAGGACTCTTACCTGCTTCTCGTGGAGTTTAGATGCTGGTAGGGAGACAGAAAACGAACAGTAAACAGTAAAACGACTCCGGCAGAGCTAGGTTTCACAATGCAAACGAAACAAGGTCATGGCAGAGAGGACAGCTGGATGGAAGAATGGCTACTTCGGGTGGCCTTTTGAGGAGGGGCCAGTATTTGATATGATATGTGCATGGTGTAAAGGAACCAGCTGTATAAAAATAGAAGGAAATGCATTCAAGGAAAAGGCAAAAAAGACAGGTTCTGATGGAGGCTGAGAGAGGAAGCAGGTTGGTTGGAAAGAGTTAACAAGGGAACAGTGGTGTGACCCGAGGTCGGGAAGTTGTCACATCTGTGAACAGAACAGCCTGAGGGGAACCTCATCTGATTTCATCCAACTCTCCTTTGATTCTGTCTCTACGTTTTGGATTTTTAAAATATACCATTAGAATATTTCAGAAGCCTAAGGAGCTCTCAAAGGTCTAGGAGGTTTAATTTCAAAGCGACTGCTCACGCTTATTTTCCAAAATTCATCACTCATGAAAAGAATGAATGCAAATGATGCTGACTCATCCCTTCAATTTCAAAATGAGTCTTCTTGGAGACAACAGAAACCATTCCAGCTAATCAAGAAATCCAAGCAAAATGTTAAGCAGGTCAACATTGCACCTACGTATAAATGATACCGTAAGTGTGCATTTTGGGGTCTTCTTCTTCAATAGAAAACCTGAACCACTGCTCCTGGGGTCCCTGCCGCTTGACTTTCTTCTCCAGATCCCAGTATAATTCAATGCTGTGATGAGTCACTTTGCCCACAACAGGTGGATGAGGCTTTGAGGATGGTGTGATTTCTAAAAAGATAAAAATTTAAAAAGATACGGTATTTCAGGACTCTATTTCCATAAGGAAGAGAGATCAGCTGAGTGCATTAGAGCTGCTTGAAAATCAAACTGTGTTTTCCTATACGTCAGGCACACATGTAAGTATTCCTCCCTGTGGCTTGAAGAACATCAGAAAAGCATGAGTGATAGAAAATTCAGCTGATGCAGTGAGTTACCACATTCGTCAACGAGCAGATTGTACCATACCCATTGACATCATACTTTACTCATGGACCCTTCCAAAAGGTTACTTAACTTATGGAACTATTTAGATTTTTCTTTGAGCTGAAGAAACTCAGTTTGCTGCTATCATCCTTCAGTGATCTGGCTGGTAAACAAAGCCAATAGACAAATGATACTGCTGGTCCAAATATTTGTAACACAGATGACAAAGTGTTGATATCTGTTCTATATAAACAGCTCTTACAAACTAACCAAGGAAAAACCCAAAGGCTAATAATATCAATCAGGCAAAAGACAAGCAGTAGACAACACAGCAAAAATAACCAACATAATGTCCAAAAAAGGCATTTATATTCCCTAGTGGCTGTAGAAAATGATGATAATTAGATATAACTTTATATACTGTCAGACACGTAAAAAGAGATATAACTGTTAGAAGTGACAATGTCAGGAGAGGACACTCATACATTGGTGGTGGGGAAATATGACTTCTAGCCTTTTTAGAAAGCAATCTGGCATTATCAATTAAAATTAAAAATACATATATTCTCCCCTCCAATCATGCCACTCTTGGTAAACTCTCCTGCAGAAATCTGAGCACACAGGGACATATATACGAGGACATTAACTGTTACAGTTTTTTAGCCATTAACAGTGAAAAGGAGATGACCCATTAATAAGAGAATAGTCAAATAAATGATGATATGTCCATAGCATGGAATATTACACAGGCTTTAAAAATAAATTAGTTCTATGCCAGATGCCTTGCGAGGATTTCCAGAAGGTACTGTTGAGGGAGGAATCAAAATGTGGAGAAAAAAACAGGATACAGGATATCCCATTTCCGTAAAAGATGGCAGGGGGCACAGCAGGCACCTGAGCTGTTCTGCATCCAGTTGTTCTGTTTCATGTTAGTTTTGTCTCCCTTGCTAGATTTTAAATTCCTTGAGGGCTGGGTCCATGACTTACACTTCTTTTGAAACCTCTCTCTGTCCCTCAGGGTCTTTCAGGCCTCAAAAATGTTATTGATATCTGGAGAGAACGCTAATTAGAAAAGATACATGCACCCAATGTTCACAGCAGCACTATTCACAATAGCCAAGACATGGAAGCAACCTAAGTGTCCACTGACAGATGAATGGATAAAGAAGATGTGGTGTATACACACACACACACACACACACACAGGAATATTACTCAGCCATTAAAAAGAATGAAATAGTGCTATATGCAGCAACATGGATAGAACTAGAGATTATCATACTAAGTGAAAAAAATCAAAGATAAGTATCATATGATATCACTTTTATGTGGAATCTAAAAAAACGATACAGGTGAACTTGTTTACAAAATAGAAATAGATTCAGACGTGGAAAACAAACTTATGGTTTCCAAAGGGGGTAGGGGTGGGGAGGAGAAATAAATTGGGAGTTTGGGATTAACATATACACACTCCTATATATAAAATGGGTAAACAACAAGGACCTACTATATAGCACAGGGAACTATACTCAGTATCTATGGAAAAAATCTGAAAAAGAATATATGTACGTATTTTATATGTATAACTGGATCACTTTGCTGTATACTTGAAACACAACATTGTAAATCAACTTCAATTTTTTCTAAATGTCATTGATTTACCACATTTGCAGCTGACTCCTGCCGACCCTGGGCCCTCCGGCAGTGCAGCCCCAGTGCAGCCCCAGTGCAGCCCCAGTGCAGACTAGGCTGCCCTGATCTTGCCTGCCCCAGGCCAGGAGGAGAGATAACCACCAAGTTCCCTTACATTCAGATCCCAGAGATACACACTAGCAGACAGCCTGCCAGCTCATTCTTTCCAACTTTATTTTCCTGATATTTATTGAAAGCATGGCTTAATGAAATTGGAGAAACCTGGGTTTGAATACATGCTCTGAAACCAAGTCGAAAACACCTCACAGTGTTTTGTGATAAATAAATAACATATATGAAGTATCTAAATCAGTTATGGAATATTTCAGGCAATGGTATCCTACACAGCAGCAAAAAGGAAGTAGTTCTACACTCAAACCTCAAATGAGTATGTGAAAAACACAGGTTCAAAGGATGCACTACATTATTATACTGCTTATGTAAACTTTTTGAACATACAACACTATATATTATTTATGAATACATAGGTATGTAGTCTAAGTTAAAAACACTGATGGGAAGAATGCACACGGCCAGGATACAGTTCTCTCGCAAAAGTCAGGGAAAGGATGAGGTATGCTAAGGTAGGGAAGGTGACTTACCACTATATTTGTAAGGTTTCATGTCATTAAGAATTTAAG